>NW_026622908.1:47826172-48502576 GCF_023065955.2 Ursus arctos
CAAGAGCAGGCAAACAAAGCAGCAGCCATGCCCACCTCCTCCCCATGTCCTCCCCAAGACAACAGAAGGGAACTCGGACATCGCAGCATGTCCACTTCCCACACCTTCAAAGATGCTGAAAGATCTGGGGTGTGCAGTTCCAGGTCCCACATCATCTGCCCCTGGACTGCAAGGATTTATTAGTAGGATGTTAACTTACCCTCCCCCCAGACGGATGTAAAGGGTGGGCAGGTAAGCGCACAGAAGTATTTAGTCTGGGTGAGAATGGGGAAAGGACAAGTCAGCAGTTTGGTCTTCTTGGCCTGGGCTCCACCGCACAGGTGTTCACTGGGCTGGCCTCCCCATGAGGAAAGGGCCACTGTGCTTCAGAATACCAGCCACCTTTGGGTAGTCACCCCCACCTTGAGATCTGCCCCAAATGTCATGCCCTTGCCCTGACCATTGTCTTCACTACCCTGGACACAAAGTGTACCACTCCTGGCCTTTTTGCCTTAAGTGCCTCGAGGGCAGCAGCCTATGTGGGCTCCTCCATGGACCAGCTTCACAGTAGATGTGTTCAGTAACTTTTCTTCTGGGTGGTGGTTGAGGGAGGGAGGGAGGGATGGGGGAGGATGGGGGATGGGTGGATGATGAGTGGACGGATGGATGGTTGGATGGTAAGATAGTGGATGGATGGGTGGATGGATGCATGCATGGATGGATGGATGGACAGATGGATGGATGGACGGATGGATGAATGGATGAATAGGTGGATACGTAGGTAAAGAGATGGATGGATGGGTGGGTAGATGGGTGGGTGGGTGGATGGGTAGATGGCTGGGTGGGAGGGTGGATGGATGAATGGATGGGTGGGTGGGATGGATGGGTGGAGGGTTGGATAGTGAATGGATGGGTAGGTGGGTGGGTGGGTGGATGTGTGAATGGGTGGGTGGATGGATAGTGGGTGTATGGGTGCATGGGTAGGTTAATGGATGGATGGATGAGTGGGTGGGCAAATGGGTCTGTGGCTGGATGAGTGGGTAAAGAAATGAAATCTCTTGGGGTGATGGGGTATGCCTTCTGTACCAACTCCTCAGAGCTCACACCTTATGAGGGCGTATCTGCAGGCAGTGGCCAAGTGCTGAATTGCCCCACCTCATTAAAGCCCTCCATAGCTCTGGGAAGCAGGTGCTCACATTACTCCATTCTAGAGATGAGGAAACCAAGGATCAGGGAGGGTAAAGGAGCACCCTGAGCTCACTAGCCAGAGAATGGGAGAGCCATATAGTGGACCCCAAGAGTCCTCTCTGCCCTGAGCCCATGCTGTCCACTGACTGACGGTGGTGTGACCATTTTTCACAGAGGGTTGACTGTTGCTCTTTGGAGAAACCCAATATGAGTAACAGGAAATCAGATGTTCCCAGGTGGTATTGAGTCCCAGGGGAGGGCTCCTTGTGGAGCCCCCAAGGACAGAACCCTGCACCTTCCCCAGCCCCCAGGGAAGTCACTTCATGTATTTGTAACACAGTTGGGTTGCCTGTCACATTTCTGCATGCCACCCTGGAATCCCCAACTTCCTCACTCACTTTTTCCTTTTGCATATAAGCCTCACTCACGTAAAGTTCTGTGAGATGTAGCAGATGCACCGTGCTGCATGGATCCCACTGCCCCAAATCACCCTGCTCCACTGATTCAGCCCTCCCCCAAAACCCCTGCAAACACTGACTTTCTAAATTA
Organism: Ursus arctos; assembly: GCF_023065955.2. Classification (NCBI taxonomy): domain Eukaryota; kingdom Metazoa; phylum Chordata; class Mammalia; order Carnivora; family Ursidae; genus Ursus; species Ursus arctos. Next base: position 47,827,889 of record NW_026622908.1, read on the forward strand.
TCATTACAGTTTTGCCTTGAATACGTTTTTATGATTAATTTTAAATCTTTAATTGCTAAAATAATTCGAGAATGTTATGTTCCTCTTATAAATTATGGCTATGATTTTATGTTACAACAAGGAAAACACTCATGATTTCTTCTCTGAAAAAATCAGGACAAAATTTCGTCTAATAGCTGCAATTCAAAATATTTTGAAATGGCCTGAGGGGTCACTCAGACACAGCACAGTGAACATGTTTAAGGGTCCAGATCACCAGTCTGACATAAACACACACCTGCGATCATCGCCACAGTTAGGATGGTGACCTTACGTACAGCCATCACCCATGAGAAACTTCTCATGGCCCTTCCCTGCTCAAGAGGTACCTCTGATCTCTTTTCTGACCCTACAGATTAGTTTGCATTTCCTGGGGAAGGAAATCCATCAAACATTTAAGGAAGACAAAAGAGCCTGCTAGGATTTTGGCTGAGATTGCATCCTATCTACAAATGAGTTTGGAAAGAATTGATCTTAGCAATATCACGTCTTCCAACCCACAGACATGGTCCATCTCTCCTCTGACTATGTCTTTAATTTTTCCCAGCAATGTGTGGTGTTCATTTGCACGGGACTTTCACATCTGTTGTCAGGTTTTTCTCTCAGTATTTCATGTTTTTCATGCTTTTGAAAATGGTGTTTTTATTTCATTTTCTGATTGTTGCCAGTTTATAAAAATAGAGTTGATTTTTGTACATTGATCTTATGGTACTTACAACCTTGATAGACTCACCCATTAATTATAGCAGGTTTTTGTAGATTCTAGATTTTCTACATAGAAGATCTTGTCGCCTGTGAATAAGTGTTACTTCTTCCTTGCCAGTCTAGATGTTTTTTATTTATCTCTCTTCCTGACTGCACTGGCTGTGGTTTCCAGCACAGTGTTGCCCGGACAAGGTATGAGCCTGTATCCTGGTCATGTTCCCACTTTCAGGGAAAAGCATTCAGTCAGCTGTGGGCTTTTTATAAATGCCCTTTATCAGGAAAGTCTTTCTATTTTTAGTTTGCTGAGAGTTTTTATAGGAATGGGTGTTGAATTTACTAAATTTTTTTTTCTGCATCTATTGAGGGGATTATATGGTTTTTCTTCTTTAGTCTGGTAATATGGTGAATTACATTGATTTTGAATGCTCCACAACACTGCGTTCCTGGAATAAAACCCAATTAGTCACGATTGTCATATGTTACTAGGTTTGATTTACCAAAATTTTGTTTAGAATTTTTGCATCTATGTTCATGAGGGATGTTGGTCTATAGTTTTTCCTCTATTGTGTTGTCTTTCTGTGGTTTTGGCATCAGGGTAATTGACATGGCCTCAGAGAAAAGGGTGGGAAATGTTTCTTCCTTTTCAATTTTTCTGGAGGGTTCTGTGCACCATTGGTGTTACTTCTTTCTTAAATGTTTGATGGAAGTCACTAGTGAAGACATTTGGGCCTAGAGCTTTCTTTGTGGGAAGGTCTTTGATTTTGTTCTTTCTTTAATATAGAGAGCTTTTCAAATTGCTTCTGCTTGAGCGAGCCTTGGTAAATTATGTCTTTTCAAGAAATCTGTCCATTTCATTTCAGTTGCTACATTTATTGGCAGAAAGCTGTTCATAACATTTTATTATCATTCTAACATCTGTGGGATCTATAGTGATGTCTCCTCTCATTCTTGATGTTCATACTTTGTGCCTTCTCTTTTTCCTACCAGTTTATCAATTTTATTAATCTTCTCAAAGAACCGGCATTCCAATTATTGATTTTCTTCTGGTGTTTCATTTTGTTTTCTGCTTCCTCTTATCTGTGATATTCTTTTCTTACTCCCGGTTTAATTAGCTCTTCTTTTTCTTTTCTAATTTCTCAAGGTGGAAGATGAGGTCATTGATGCGAGACCCTTCTTTCTTCTCTATTGTAACTGTTTAATGCCATGCATACCCCCAGTCCTGCTTTTGTGGCACCCCACAAGTTGTGAAGCCCTTCCTCACTGTGGATCTGTCTCTGGGGACCCATGTGCCCCCTCACCTGCTCTGTAGTCTCTCTCCAGCCCTTGGACCCTGGACTGAGCTAAAAATCCACCCTGTAATACTTACTGTCCCAACAGAAAAAGGAAACCACACTAGGTGTTTCAAACAGACAGAATTCAGAGAATTGGTTACTCAGGTGCTGGAGGCTGGAAAAGCAAAAGGGAGTCCTGAGGCACTGACATTAGGAGCAGCAGACAACAGCTTCCACTCCTGTAGCAGGGGGGTGGGGTGGGGGTCAGAAAGGGGCTCTGAGGGGTTTGGGCACAGCTGGTGGTGGGAGTGCCCAAGAGAGCTAAGACAAGTGGGAACCATCCTCCATGACTGAAGGGGCTCTGAAGAAGCTGGAAAAAGGGATGGAAATCCATTCCCCTCCCTACCTTTCAAAGGTGGCTTCCAGGAAGCCAGCTGGCCAGGGGGCCTGGAAATATAGTTTGCAAAGTCCCAGCCACATGTATCACTGAGCTATTGCTGTGTAACAAAACACCCCAAGCCCAGTGGCTTAAAACAATATGCATTGGGTAAATAATTGATAGATGATAGATAGATATAGATAGATAGATAGATAGATGATAGATAGATAGATAGATAGATAGATAGAAAGATAGATAGATAGATGATAGATGATAGATAGATGATAGATATACACAGATAATAGAAGTAGATAAATGGATGGACGTGTGTATGTAGTTAATACACACACATGTATTTTTCTAGTGTAGCCCACTGAGAGACCCTACACCCCAGGAGAAGTTGACCACACCCAGTGCCCAAGTCATGGTTTTTATTATTTTTTTTTAAGTAGGCTCTACACCCAACGTGGGGCTTGAACTCATGACCCTGAGATCAAGAGTTGCATGCTCCTCCGACTGAGCCGGCCAGGCGCCCCCAGGTTTTTGTTTTTAAATACCATTCTCCAATAAAAGGAACTGGGTCTCCTTGGAGAAGTAGTTGAGCTTTTGGACAAGGAAATTATGAGATAACCCTGGAGTGTTCTGTGGTGGCAGGAAATAAGGAAGTGTTCAAAAAATGATGGAGGTGTGTCAGAAGGGCCCAGGAGGCTACCTGAGGCCGCACCCAAAGGCCAGAGCAATTTAAGCAAAAAAATTAGTAGCTGTAAAATGAGATTATAACCCAGAGAACAAAACAAACACCAATGAGTCCGTCGTAACACACATGACTGGACAGTAAACACATGAGAAGGAACAGCTCATCGTAGAGAGGAGTCCCGATTCATTAACATAGGTGGAGAGAGGGAAGGAGGAGTCAGCAGCACACGCTGTGGGATGAGTTGCTAGGCAGTGTCTACTGACGGATGCTGCAATCAGCGGGCCCATGTTCGAAGAGAAACAAGTTATGTGTATAGACTCCAAGCACCTTCCTACAGATACTCACCAGTTAAAAAGCAGAAAAATGGTAAATTAGTTAAGAAGTAGAAGAATAGTAAGAAGTAGGGGTGCCTGGGTGGCTCAGTCGGTTAAGTGGCTGCCTTTGGCTCAGGTCATGATCTTGGGGTCCATGTGGGGCTCCCTTCCCAGAGGGGAGCCTGCTTCTCCCCCTCCCTCTGCCCTGCCACCTGCTCGTGCTCTTTCTCTCTAATAAATAAATAAATAAATAAAATCTTAAAAAAAAAAGAAAAGAATAGAAAAGAAAAGAAAAATGGTAAGAAGTAGAAGGAGTAGTAGAGAAACCTGGCAGACACCCCCTCACCCAAGCAAGGGAGGTCAGCCCCGCCAGGAACCCGGCATCGCCACAGCACGCATCCTCAGATACGGTGCACTAAGAGGGGCACCTCGCTTCTGCAAAACTTCCGCTCGGTCATGACACAGCATCCAACAGACTCAAACTGAGGGACATTTTACAAGATAAAATGACCAGGGCTGTTCCAGAGCGTCAAGGTCAGAGGAGACACGGAAGGAACAAGGAGCTGCCGCCCAGCAGAGGAGACGTGACCAAAAAACGGCAGAGTGGAGAGCCAGAGACGTCCGGACACAGTCCGCAGGTGGTCCACAGCAGAACCGGTATTAGGCATGTGGCTGAGGGCGGCACCATCAGGCGAAGCTGGTGGAGGGCACACGCTACGTCTCTCTGCCATTTCTGCAACTATCTGTAAACCAAAAATTACTCCAAGATAAGGTTTGTGAAAACAAGCCTTTATTACTGCTGAGGGCCATAGTCACCCAGCCTCAGTCCTGGTCTCAATGGATTCCTCATTTCCTCCCATGTTCGGGCCGCAAGAAGCAAGGACCCACCGCCCCAGCCGAGACAGCGGCTCCCAGGCAGGAGAGACCACCGGGCCACTCCCAACCCGTGGTTCGAACGGCCAGCCCTGTGTCCGTGGGTGGGAGTGGCCCTCCCTTCGGAACCAAGACCTCCAAGCTGGAAGAAGGGCCACATCCTAAGAGCAGGAGGTCAGGTGTAACAGAGGGCATAACCCCTGGACCCCGTGGACGTCGCTGCCCAGCACGCAGCCCCTCGGTGGGAGGGCGCCCATCCCTCCCCAGCCAGTGCCCCAGCAGACACCAGAGCTGACTCTTCACGGGCCGTCCGCCTTGATATCAGACCAGCGCTGATGGGCGCTGTGTGGCTTGAAGCCCGGCTGCCCTCACTGCCCTGAGATAAAAGCATCAGCAGGGAGCCGTGGGGGTGGGGGTCGCGCCGTTGTCAAGGACGTGCTGCTGGGTGTATGAGGTGCTGACAGCAGCTCTGCGGGCAGGAAAAGCAAATCCATGCCCGGAAAACCTGCGGACCCGCTGCGGGCTGTCCATGACGGGTGAGGCCCCGGGGCTGGCCTGTCTGCTGGCCGCCGGGGAGCGTCGCCGTGGTCAGCAGAGACACTGCGTGTTCATCCTGCCACGAGTGCCACTTTGGTCATGGGCCACGGAGCAAGCCCCAGAGAGACCCGAGAAAGAAGTCCTGGGCGCCTCTGACCTGGTCATCTCTCTGTGGACTCCTAGGCGGCACTCCCACAGGACACCGAGGGCTCTGCCCCCTTGCAGAGGCCCATCCAGCCCCTCCTCCCAGACCTCTCGGCCTCACAGCCCTGGGTTCTAGGCCCGGGACATTCAGCCAAGTCTTCAGACACTCTCTGGGAATCAGTGCAGATCCAGACCTCTGGCCACGTCGCAGTCCAGACAAGCAGCCAACCACGACCCAGGCCAGAGCTCGGTCCTTAGGGACCATCACCCCCCAGAGTCGGCAGGCCCGACACACCACTGCTGGTCTGCCGCGCAGCCGCTCTGGGTGGCCTCCAGTGGCTTCCTGCAGACACACCCTAACAGCCTCCCCTCCCGCCCAGGGCTTCCCCGGCACCCACGCAGGCACACCCTGAGTGACATTCTGGCCCGTAGGGGAGGGTAACCAGAGGGCAAATCCTACCCTCCCCCCCCCAACCAACGGACCATGAAGAAACAGTCGGTGCAGCTCCGTGGACAGCCCCCAGGGCGAACGGACCACCCATGCCCCCCCCCAACCCGCTCAGCACCGAGTCTGCACCGTGCCCCCTCCCCGCCCCGCTGTTTCATCCCTGAAAGACAGTGAGGCTTGAGTCCTGTGCCTCAGACTCTGCTTTCTGGCGGCAAGCTTCCTGGGGACCCTTCTGACCGAGGCTGTACACCTGCACAACCCCTGGGAACCAGGCCCCAGGCCTCTGCCAACGGGCCGCAGAGGACCGCTCGGGAGGCCACGGCTGTGGACGGAGCCAGGGGCACTGCAGCGGCTGCTGCCCTCCCACAGTCTTCCCCAGGCCTCCAGGAGCTGCTCCCCCGCTTCTCCTCCTCGGCCTGTCAGAGCTCCACGGGGCCCTGCAGCCTGCCCGCAGTGTGGTGGGCCACGGACCCCGCTCACGGGGCAAGAGGGCTCAGTCCTGTGCCAGGCCGCCCCAAGGGGCCCGGGAGCGAGGCAGGACCCACTCTCCAAAATCAGAGCAGTAGTCTGCAGAAATGCCTGGGCCCCTCCAAACACCCAGGGCCCTAAGCTGTGACCTCCCACAGAGCCGAGCGAGCCTGGCTAGAACGTCCCTGTCCGCCACAGACTTCTACCACGTCGGACAGACCTGACCCGTGACAGGTGACTCAAATGCAGGTGAGTTCCACGGGGTTGCCACTCGGTGTTGGAAGGCGGCAAGTCCCGAGCGGGACCCGGGTGTTAGTACATGCAGGCTCCAGAGAACAGAAAGGGAGAGGTGGGGTCACCGGGACACAGGCGCTCACACACCCAGCGGCTGCTGGAGCTGGTGTGTGTGTGCGAGGCTGGAAGGGGCAGGAGGCCCTCTGCCCCGCCGACGACCCTAACCCCCCGCGATGCCCCCCATGCTCCCCCACGCACCCCCACCACCAACCTGATGCGCCCCCCCCCCCCGCGTGCTCCAACACATCCCTCCAAGCCCCTCCCTCCTGCCCCGGCCGATGCCCCCTCCTCCAGGAAGCAGCTGGAAAGGGGTCTTGGAGGGGCCCCACAGAGTGAGTGCAGAGGGGGGCTGGAGGCTGAGAGGCAGGAAGAAGGCAGTCGCCCAGACACAGGTCCGTTTGGGGAACGGGGGGGTCATAGCCCCAGGTCTGTCCACCTCCCGACACCCAGCACAGATCCTGGTCCCAGAGGCCAGCCCGCAGAGCTGGGGATGCGGCTTCCCAGCTAAACTGAAGCGATACAGCCGAGACCACAGGCTGCGTCACCATGGGGCCTCCTCTCGGAGGCAACAGGGACATGAGCAGGACCGTCCTCTGTCCTCTGCAGGCCCCCGGGCGGCACCAACCGCCAGTCACAGCCAGCCCGCAGCAGCCGGGCCAGCAGGGGACAGGCAGTGTCCCCTCCCTGCCCCCGTGGCTCTCAGCCAGCGTGAGGATTGTCACCTTCTAGCATGTTCCTTCCGGCAGGACACTCACACGTGTCCTATCGCCCGGCAGTGGTTCGTGATGCCCCCAAAAGACGTGTCCACCCGAAACCTCGAGTGTGACCTTACTTGGAACAAGGTTCTGAAGGACCATGAGACGAGACCGTCCAGAGTTTAGGGCGGGCCTAAATCAAAGGACGGTGTCCTTAAAGAGACAGGAAGAGACACAGGGAAGAAGGCCACGTGACCACGGCAGCAGAGGCTGGGGTGCTGTGGCCACAAACCCAGGGCCAGCAGATGCTGGGGAGGCAGGACGGGTTCTCCCCGAGCCCCAGAACTGTGAGAGTCACTCTCTGTTGTCCTCAGCTCCGGGGTCCGTGGCCCTCTGGTGTGGCCAGCGGGGGACCCGAGTAGCTCTGGGCAGTGGGCAGGGAGGCGGGACCACAGGCCGGGAGCCCTGCTTCCACGCACTTCTCTTCATCTATTCAAAAAAACAAAGGAAACAATTTTAAATTTTAAAAATACTGTTCAGTAAGAATCTTTGATACCATGAGCAGGGCTTATATGGGAAAAATAAAAAGAAGACGGCGCATCACATGTTGAGCTGACCTTTAGGAGCAAGCTCTTCTCTGAGCGGGAGAGTGAGGGAAGCCGCCCTGAAGGGGGACCTGAGGGTTGTCGCTGAGAGAAGCCCCTCGGCTGATTCCCCGCGGACTCCGGGGCTCGGGCTGTGGACGGCGGAGGAGGGAGCGTCAAGGGGGTCAGGCCAGATTTGCGGGCGTGAATTCACTCCCACTGAGCAGACACTCTGCATTTCTCGCACGCAGGGTGGCGGTGGCGGGTTGGCTGAAACACCGGCCAGGGAGGCGGGAGAGCCAGAGCCGCCTTGGCTTCCGTGGAGGGGCAACCGGAGGGTTAAGGAGATGGATGCCAGCGTGGGTCTCTCGGGAAGCCTCTGCCCGCCCCGAGGGGTCCCGACATGCGCGTGTCACCACGACGGAGAGGGGCCCGGGGCAGGCTCTTCTCTGCAGGCGCACCTCTCGGGGGAACTGCAGCCTCTGACCTGGGAGCCTAAAGTCTGTGAGAGCGATTGGGTCCCGGGGGTGCGGCCCGTGGCCACCAAACACAAGCCGGACGTGGTCCCCGGGATGGATGGCAGAGTCCAGGCAGCAGGCAGCCCAGTCTGGCTCGCAGACCCCCGCGGGGACGGCTGCTGGATCACGGCATTCCTAGAGGGAAGTCGATGGGGCGCCCCGGATCTGTACTCCGTCTGTAGGAGCAGACACGTCCTGGGTAGAGCGAGCAAACATCCCCCTTGAACCCCGACAGCAGAGACACACGGCCCCCACTCCAGTCAACTCTGAGGCTCGAGCCAGTTCGCGGACCCAGACCTCTTGCTTGGAGGGAGGGCCTGGGGGCCCTGCTGGTCCCCTTCTCCCCGCCTTCCCCAAAGGACCCTCAGCGTTCACCAGGGCGACTGTGTCCCCCGGGAAGTGGGGGGGGGGATAAGCGGACTTTGGGGACCGCGGGACCCCGGCTCTGAACTGACCCCGATCCCCAGAAGCCGCAAACGCCCCTGTCCCCAGCAGGTGGGGCGGGGCTCGTGCAGGCCGGGCCATCGATGCAGCCCTAGCCCAGGGCCCCCTTACACCGGGGGCGGGTCCCGATCCCACCGGGCGGCGGCCCCTCCAGCTCCAACTGCACAACGGGACCCCAATCTGTGCTGAGCCTCACCAGCCTCAAGTTGTCAAAGGGCCGTGACGGAACGCACGAGATCTCGTCTCCAGGAAACGCACAGGAAGTGACCTCGGCGTGGCTCGCGAGGGCCCCGAACGCTCCGGCTAGTGGGGCGCTGAGCATCGCAGGGGCCTCAGGGCACAGACACAGCCACGCCCTGTAGCCGGGCTGGTTTCTATGTTCACCATCAGGACACCCACAAACTCCCCAAACGCCAGAGCGGCCAGCCTCCCACCGTCCCCCCACGGGGGCCTGGCTAACTGAAGGGCGATGAGGCTGGGCCATCAAACATTTCACGGCCATTAAAAATGATGTTCTCGGCAAATATTTCATGTTAAATTCAGTTAGTGCCAGGGCAGGAAGACCCAGAAATGCGGCGGGCCTCGCCGCGCCCCAGTGACAGCAGCGCAACAGCCAGTCCGTCGTGGGTGAGCGTCTGTGTCTCCAGCAGGACAGGTCCACGCCACACCCCCGGGCAGAGACCCTCGCCTGCCTCCCCCCGTCGTGCAGCCCAGACGGTGTGCACCTGTGGTTCTGAGGGGCCCGCGCGTCTTCAGCAGGGACACCCCCACGGGTGGGGTGCCCATGGGTGGCCAGTGGTCACCCCCGTCCTCCCAGCCTCTGGCCCTGCCCCTCACGTCACTTCTCTGCTCACTGTAAGGGCAACAGCTGGTGGGCACGGCTACCCCGTGTCCGGGGGTCTGGGACTCGGGGCTCTGAGGGCAGACGCAGGGAGCCCTGTGCCTCGGGACTCCTGTGCCCCAGAGGCCTGTCTGTGGGAGTGGGACGGGACTGCCAGGGTGCTGACAATGGCACCTCGGTGGAGGACTCCTCACGTTTCTGCATTGGTCACGTCCCTCTGGCACACGCGAATGCCTTCTACACAGAGAAGTTCACGTTACGTAGTAAAGACAATCAGGTACAAATCGTCCCCAGGAACGTCCAGAACGGAAACACTGTGCAGCACCTCCTGGGGCCCTCTGCCCGCGTGTCCCCGCTCCCCTGATGACGGTCCAGGACGGCGCTGGGCACCACTCCTGCCACGGGCGACGGGGCTTCCGAGCACCTGGCTGGCCAGCAGAGGGTAGGGCTGACGCAGGCACTACTCACAGAGCAAACATGGAAAGAGGCAGGCCAGCTCCAGGCTCACCCGAAGCCATAAATTCCTGCTTCCGGCACTTCAGGCATCACCGTAACACAATTACACAGCACGATAAAGAAAGAAGACCATAAAGATGCAAATGTCAACCCCGGGACTCACATCCGGAGTCCAGCCCACTGGGCTGGGGCCTGGGCCACGGGTTACAGCCGGACAGGGAGACCCGGGCCCACGTCCCAGCCAGACGTCCAGGCCTCGGTGTTGACACTCGAGACACACGGACACGCCGGGCCTTCCAGGGGCAGGAGGCCGCGGGGTGCCCCAATCCCTGGGTCAGTTCCCCCAAGACAGGCACGTGGCTCAGCCCCCTCTGACCAGACAGGAGCCAGGGATGGGGGCTCCCCAGGGATGAGAAGGGCAGCAAGCACGAGGCGCAGAAGCCCGGCGTGGCCTGAAACTCACCTCGGGCTCCACGGCGTCCAGGCCAAGCCCCACGGTCTGTAAGAATAGACTTCAAGGGGGCGCCGGGGTGGCTCAGTCATTAAGCGTCTGCCTTCGGCTCAGGGTGTGATCCTGGGGTCCTGGGATCGAGCCCCACATTAGGCTCCTCCGCTGGGAGCCTGCTTCTTCCTCTCCCACTCCCCCTGCTTGTGTTCACTCTCTTGCTGGCTGTCTCTCTCTCTCTGTCAAATAAATAAATAAAATCTTAAAAAAAAAAAAAAAAAAAAAAGAATAGACTTCAAGCCAGAAGACCCGCGCTCACACCCTCCAGGCTGCACGTTACCAAAACAAACAGAACAAAACAGAAAATGACAAGTGTTCTCAAGGATGTAGAGAGACGGAGCCCTCCTGCCCTGCTGTGGGAAGTAAAATGCGGCAGCCGCTCTGGGACACAGTGCGGGGGGTGGGGGCGCTCAAACAAGAACACAGAGCTACCCTGTGATCCCGCCACGGGCTGTTTACCCAGAGTACGTGGACAGGGACTCGAGTGGACGCTTGCACACGCACGTTCACAGCAGCCGACGCATGGAAACAGCCCGAGTGTCCACCGACGGACACGCGGATAAACATGTCTCACAAGGACAGAGAGTGGCCGGCGGGCGCCGGGGCCGGGGGAGGGACGGGGGTCGGTGTCTCGGGGGGACAGAGTTTCCCTTTGGGAAGATGGAAAGTTCTGGAGACGGACGGTGGGGACGGCTGCACAGCATCAATGAGCTTAGTGCCCGAGCTGTGGGCTCAGAGGTGGTGAACACCGTACGCTCCGTGTTCTGTGTGTTACCACGATGAAAAACTAGGAAGAACTGGGAGTGGCCTTGCTCGCTGGGTGGTGCTGGGTGCGGGCCCTGAGGCCACATCCTTGGCAGGCTTGACTGGGGCAGGCGTCACTCCATGCTGTCCTCCCCGCGTGGCCACAGCAGGAGGCCCCTGTTTGCAGCCGTGTGTGCCTCTCCGCACGTGGCCTGCCCTTGTCTGCAGCCGTGGCCTGGGGCGGGTGAGACTCGCCTTGAAACCTGTTTTGCAGTTTAATGTAAAGTTCCTGCTTAAAGACACACGCAGCGACCGTGAACTGCGTTTGGGGAAACGCACACAGGTTGTAAAAGCATCGACATGCTCGTCAGAAGGACAAACTCCACGTTCAGAACAGCAATTACTTTGGGGAGCAGGCGGAGACATGACCGGGGACGGTCACGGGCACTCGATTTCATAGGTCAGAGGGCGTGGATTTGCTTGTCCGCACAACTGTACGTTACCTGCTCATTTTCCTCTCCTTTTTGTTCATACATTTAGTCACACTCAGATCCTCTCCCTGCCGCTGAAGAGCTCTCCCTCGGCCTTTGTTATATGGGTTCTTGCAAAACATGTATTGTTTCTGAATCTTGGTTTTTCCCTTCCATCCACGTGCTTTATCCACACTCCGTGTGGCCCGTCTGGTTCTCTGTCTTCTTCACTCGGCACTTTCTCCCCCACGTGCCCCTCCTGCTCCCCAAACGAAGCAGGGGTGTCCTCCCTCCTCCCCGTGGGCCTGCGGGAGGGTCCTGGGGACGAGCTCCAGGAGCAGGGCTGCAGGTGAGGGGACACGCTCCGTGGTGCCCTGTCCCCACCCTGGGCGTTAGCCAGCTTCCTGCTTCCGCCATTCCAATAGGCGGAGCGTGGTTTCCGTCTGCCTTTCTCTGACAGCTGGCTTTGAACATCTGCTCCAGGCCTGGGTGAACCTGTGCTTCCCCCCTAGATGCCCCATTTCCCACCAGGACTGGGGGCTCTGTCTTGTGTATCTGCAGGAATCTGCCTGACGAGTCTACACCAGTGCTTCTCCACTGTGGACCGCAGGACACTCTTACGCAGTTAAGCATTGTCAAGGGTCCCAAAGAACTTGTGCAGATGTGGGTTATGTCTCTCAATATTGACGGTATTAGAAAATAGAACCATGACAATTTAAAGACATGATTTATCCTCCCCTTAAAAATTATAGTGACAGGGGCGCCTGGGAGGCTCCGTCAGAGAACCTCTGCTTTCTGCTCAGGTCATGATCCCAGGGTCCGCGAGTCCTGCATCAGGCTCCCTGCTCTGTGGGAAAAACCCCACAAACCCCAAAACCTCACAACACCCCACCCTAACCTGCCCTCCTCGGGACCCTGCTAAATGCATCAAGGTAGGTGAGCCCATGCAGCTCCGTCAACATGTCACTTGGAGGCGTTCTGGGGCCACGATTCAGCACAAAGAGTATATATTTCTTCTTCTTTTTTCTTTTCTTAAGATTGATTTATTTATCTGAGAGAGTGCGAGGGAGCACAAGCAGGGGGAGGGGCAGAGGGGGAGAATCCCAAGCAGACTCCCAGCCGAGCGCGGAGCCTGACGCGGGGCTGGATCTCAGGACCCTGCGATCCTGACCTGAGCTGAAATCAAGGGTCGAAGACGCTCACCCGACTGAGCCCCCCAGGTGCCCCAAGTGACAGCTTCCGGGAGGCGAGCTGCCCTCTGGGACGGGAATGTCCGCGTGGGTCATGGCAAAGCCATTCGGTCCATCTTGTTCTGTGAACGGATCCTGGGCCCGTCGTGATCTCTGATCGGCCCACATTGGTCATTGGGAAAACACCGGTCCACACAGCCCCCTGGACCTTCCGCGTGCGGACGCTGCGCTCGCGGGATGGACTCCCACGCTGCCCACCTTCACTGCGGCGGGCGGGAAGGCCTTCAGGCTGGGAAGCGGTCCGCTGGCAGGGCGGGCTCCAGACTCCTAACTCGCAGGCTTTGCACCAACGTGAGCCGGGTCAGAAAGGCCAACAATCACTTCTCAGTCTTGTCATGAAGAGAGTCCAGAGCTCACAGACCCAAAGGGTCTTGGGGTCCTAAGGGAATCGTGGGCCGTGCTAGGGAGTGGCCGAGACAGTTCATCACATGAGAATTTTATTAGAATCACCCTGGTGAATAGGGACGCCTGGGTGGGCACGTGGCCTGAGGGCAGCCCTGGGGCCCAGCCCCTCCAGGGGCCCGTCTCGAACCTAAAGTAAATCACAGTGGTCAGTTCTGCCTCAATGGGCCATCATCTTCCTCAGTCGAAGACGAGGCCAGGCCACAGAAAAGGTGAGCCTCGGGGCTAAGCCAGTAGCCAAGGGACTCCACTCATGCCATCTTTTCCGGGCCCCGGTTTCCCTGCCTGGTCACTAGCAGCCTCTCCAGGCCTATGCCCCGCTGTTGGGAGGGGTGGGTTCCGTGTCCCCCAGGGCCAGGGATCAGGGAGAGCCTGGCCTCCTACCTGCCCGCCTCCCGGGGGCCCAGCGAGGAGCCTGCCAGGGCTCAGGCAGGCAATGCCACCACGCTCCTTCAAAGGACAAACAAGGGTGCCAGTTCCTGGGAAGAGCTGACAGCTGGGGGCCAGGCTGGGAAGAGAGTTCGCCAGGGCCAGTTGTCCACACCACAGCCCCACCCTGTCCCAGTTTATGGCCAGGTCCTGTTGCAGGCACGGGTCCAGCGCCAACGCCCTTCCTCCTCCTGGCATCTTCCGGGAACCAGTGTTGGCTGCAGGAACCAGGGCTCTCCGGAGCCAGGAGGGCCCAGAAGGGCAGCATTTGCGTCTCGTTCCCCAGACACGGAGGAAATGGGCAGCTGTGCCCTCGTCCGGATCCCAGAACCAGGCAGTGTCATGGGGAGTAGACGAGGATGAAACGTCCCCAGCCCCCTCTTGGCACAGCCCCCCCAGAGTCCAGGCTGCCCTCTGGCCCAGGTGGATGTGCTGTGGACATCCCAGATGTGGCCAGAGAGGGCTGGGGCTCGGAGCCTGCGTGTCTGACACTCACACTGGGGGCGCAGCCTCAGGGGGGACCCACCTGCCTCCCCTGAGCTCCTGTGTATCCAGGCAGGTGGGGCTGGGGGAGATAGATGGGACAAGGGTCAGGAACATTGGGGGTTCAGCCCGGAGGGGTCAGGGGGCTTCATGGAGAGAGGTTAGGCTAGGGCTGAGGGTTGGGTTTGGGGCACAAGCCTGGGTCTGTGGGCACAGGGTTTGGTCTGGGGCTCGGGGAGAAATGAGGGCAGGGGTAGGCTGGGTGAGGCATGAGGGAGGGGAGTTAAGGTCAGGGACCCAGGACCACATCAAGAGCGCCATTTCAGCCACCAGACAGGACAGGACGTGGTGCCCTGGGAGGGCCTTCCCTGACCGTGCATCTGTCCCCATGCGGGGGGACACTGGCCACACCTAGCTCACCGCTCCCTTCAGTGAGGGCCCAGGTGGCCCCGTGTGGCCCTACCCCAGCCCCAGGTGGGCCCTGAGAGGCAGAGCTGGGGGAGCGGCCAGGCTGCCCTCTGCTGGACCCCACCTCTCCAGGCACAGGTAAGGTCCCTAGGGCTCATTTCCCCCAGGACCAGGTCCAGCATGGGCTGCGGGAGGGAGGGGCAGTGGCCACACTCACTCGGCCCCCAAACCCCTGTAGCAGCTCGACCAGGCACCCTAAGGGGACACCAAACAGCTGGGGTAGCTGGAAGGGGGCAGGAGGAGGAAGAAGGAAGGCGGGAAGGGAGAAGGAGGAGCTGGGCCCAGGCATCCAGGGTTGGGAGGCGCCTGTTTCTGGGGTGCCTGGAGCCACAGATCCTCGCTGGCCCCTTCAGAGCCAGCCTGCTGTTTGCTCTGGGGCCTTCCACCCTCGGCAGGCTCTGCATACAGCTGGTGCTCAATGAAAGCTCGCAGTTGTTGATGGCGGAGGACGGTTTGTGCCCCTGTGTGGGCTGATACTTCCTACCTCCATCTCTGCCCTGTGGTCAGCAAGGGGTCTTGGGGGGGCAGGAGGGCAAGCTGCCAGGGACAGCAGGGTCCTATGTGATGCAGGCCCCATAGGTTGGGCTGCTATGACGCCCCTACCAAGACCGCTGACCTTGCCCTCGCTCTGACAGCACAGAGACTGACCACAGAGACTGACTGGGGTGCTTTGGGGGTAGCAAGTGGCACCTCAGAATTTGGGGCCTGTGCATAGTGACCTGGAGCCCCCAAGAAGCCAGGAGGGCTGTCTGGGGAGGCGGAGACCAGCTCCACCCCCCAAGTGCCACCCCCAGCTGAACCCGCCCCCCCATGTCCCCAGAGTTGCCCTGTACTCAGTGAACAATGCAGAGTCCCAGGCCAGGCCCCGGACCACACCTCAGTCTGCAGAAACCCTGATCCCCAAGGGACCAGCCTATGGGGTCCCAGCAGGAACGCAAGGCAGCCCCCATGGTCTCTCTCATGGGGGGCACAGGACGGTGGGTTTGGGGGTCACTGATGCTTATGGACATTTCTCAAGGGGCATGATCAGATCTGGGAGTGGGGGACAAGGCCCCAGGGAGCGGGGGAGGGGCAGCCACGGGAGGTGAAGGGAAAGCAGAA
Organism: Ursus arctos; assembly: GCF_023065955.2. Lineage (NCBI taxonomy): Eukaryota > Metazoa > Chordata > Mammalia > Carnivora > Ursidae > Ursus > Ursus arctos. The sequence goes on from NW_026622908.1 coordinate 47,843,448, forward strand.
CTGGGTTGGGATGGTGATGGGGAAGGTGTGTCAAGGGGACCGGGTGGCGCCCAACGTCGCAGAAAGATGCTGGGGAAGACCCCACCCCTGAGTCCTTGAGGACGGGGGTTCCCAAGGGGCTGGAGGCTAGCTGACCTTCCCTTTGACCTTCAGGAAACTGCTCCTACCTCCCAGGCCAGGCCAGGCAGCGTGCAATTCACTGGGGTCCTCATGGGCAGCAGGGTGGGAAGCGGCTCTCCTATGTCTGGGGCCTTGAATATTCACGGGAAGAGAGGGCTCCAAGTCCCTCGGGTCAGGTGCAGCCCCGGGCCTCCGCCCCCCCAGAGCCACACCCAGGCCCCGCCACGGAGGTCCGGGGAGCTGTCTGCCCACCTGGGTTGTGCTCTGGGCCTTGGGGGCTCCGACAGCCAGATGTGCAGGGACTTGGCCCCCTGTCCCCCCCCCCAGGTGCGTCCTGGGCAAGCTGCAGCCACCGCCCCGCCTGAGCCGAACAGGCCCCAGCCAGATCGCAGACCCAGGCCCAGCCCGTGTGACCACCCCATGGAAGGTTCCGGAGCAGGGTGGCACACGAGGGTGCTGATGTTCACCAGCAGGTGGCGTCCAGCTCCCGCACTGTGGGGGTGGGGGGTGGGACCACGTGAGGGAGCAGGTGCGTGGGGCCCACCTGCGCGTGAGCACTGAGCGTGTGCGCACCGAGGCCAGAGCGCACGGGCACTTGGACACGGGTGTGAGCCTGACGGTGAGCAGCCCCTGCAGTTGGGGCCCCCTCCCTGTGGGCGTCAGACAGGCGAGCAGCCCCACTGCCCTGGAGCCCTGGTCAGAGGACATCCCACTGTGACCTGACTCCCCCTGTCTTCGTGCACTGTGGGCCCTGGGGAGCACCTTCCACGCTCCAGCCACCTGCAGGCCCAGCACCCGCCCAGCCACAGGGACACGCAGGTCTGCGTCCTGCATGCGGGGTGGGTCTGCCACCTTTCCGTGACCGGTCTGTCCCTCTGCTAAATGCACAGTGATGGTCACTTGAACCACAGGGACCCGTCACTCTAAGAGTCACACTCAGTGAGGACTCTGTCCCCAGGTGGTCAGCAATCCCCTGCTCTGTCATGGCCCTGGGCCCTCCCTGCCTGGCCCGGCCCCCCGGGAGGGCCACCCACCTCTGAGCCCTGGGAGCCACAGGGAGCGAGGAGGCTCGAGGACATTCCTGAGATTCGGCTGAGAAGCAGCACGAAGCGCCAGTCCGTGTCCCTCCTCCAGAGGGGGGCCCAGGCCCCACCCAGAGGCCCCGGGTCTCAGCACACTCCCCAGGGGATGGTCAGGGCCCCTACCGGGGAAGCCAGGGGCCAGGATGAAGACAAAAGGGCCCATCCTGACAGCGGGCCCCTGGGGCAGGGGATGCAGGACCACTAAGTTCTAAGGCCGTGGGGTGTGGGGCGTGCCCAGAATTACCACTCAGCTCTGGGGGTAGGAGGAGATGGGACCCTGCCTGGAGCCCCCAGGCGATACAGCTGGGGGACAAGGGTGGCCATGACCACTAACTGCGGCAGTGGCCCTCCCTCCCCCTAGAAAGGGAGGCTATCTTCCCCAGGAGCAGCCCATTTGGCCCCAGCGATTCCCACAGGCTGGGGGAGGCGTGCAGGCAGAGCTTCCAACATCCCCGTGTCCCTGATGAAGGAGAGGCCATGGCCAGGGAATGCAGCCGGCCAGTGGTGGCCACCCCCATGAGGGGCCAGGGCCCCACGAAGCAGAACCCAGAGCTGGACCAGGGGCCAGGGTCAGTGATGCAGCCCGGCCGGAGCCGGGGTGGGGCGTCCGCCTGCGGCCATGTGCACAGGCCTCGAGGAAGCGGATGTGGCCTTTGACCGGCAGATTACAGAGCCGGCCAGGTGGGAAAGTCAACAAAAAGCTCTCAAGGAGCAGCTGGTGGGGGCCTGCCTGCCTGTCGACACGGCAGGGGGTCAGCCGCCGGGGGTGGGGCTCGTGGGGTGTCGGAGGACGCCAGCCTCAGACACGGGGGGAGCAGAACCCAGCACAGGGAGGAAAGGGCAGACTGCCGTAGTTAGCAGTCATGACCGCCCTTGTCCCATAGGCTGTGAGGGCCCCGGTGAGGCCGTGGGGGCCTGAGGGCTGGAGGCTGACTCTGGCAGCAAGGCCCAGGCCTGGGGGTCCCACATTCATCTCAGTGATACCCAGAAAGAGGTGGGGGAGAGGGAGACACCCATACCCTGGGTGGTCCCGCGGGAGGGCTGCCAGTGAGCGGCAGGCTTGGAGGCCTGAGAGAGAGAGGTCTGGCTCAGGGGTCTATGGCACAGACCCCTCTCGAGCAAGGCAGGGGCCTGCAGGTCCCCAGCAACAGCCCACAGGGCCTCCGGAAAGGGGCTTCTCCTTCTGTGACGACAGCCCACAATGGAGACAAGCACAGAGGCCTTGGGAAGACCGGCCCGTCCCACCCACTCCCCGAAAGATGAAAAAGATGCACCACAGCCCCCAAAACAGTCTCTGAAGAGCAGAGGAATTTGGGCAGTGTGGCCCCGTGAGAAGACACTGCACACGGAAGTGTATGTCTGGTGCTGAGTCGTGCCCCCCAGATTCCTAGGGGGACACCCTGACCCCCAGGACCTCAGAATGGGACCCGATTTGGGGACAGGGTCCTAGCAGGTGAGGTCATTAGGGTAGGCCCCTCATCTGATGTGACTGTGTCCTTATGAAAAGGGGAGACTTGAGTCGGACTCGCACGGAGGGAGAGGCAGTGTGACGATGGAGGCGGAGGCCGGTGGGGGCGGCGGTGTCTACAAGCCAGCGAGCCCCCAGAACCCGGGACCCACCAGCAGTGGGAGGAGCGGGAGGCCTCAGCAGGAACCAGCCTTGCCCACACCCGGTCGTGCTTCCAGAGCCCGGGCAGCGGGAAGCGCTGGTGTCATGGTCGCCCCAGGATAGTAACACGGCACTCGCACAAGGTTCGCGGGTTTGGACACAGGGTGTGTTTATCTTCTCGCTGCTTTTCTGCATTTGTCCACACTTTACTGAGTGAGTCGGTACCACGGTACAATTTTTTTTATTTAAATTCCATCTCATCAAGGATTTCCACCTCCAGGGAGGACAGTAACAGAGACTGGGATCTCCCTTCTGCCTGAGGCAGGAGATGGAACAGAGCATGCGAGACAGTCGTCGAGAGACTGGACCTCGGCAGTGAGAGCCGCCATCCCAGGAGACGGGGGACCACAGGGAGGGGACGGGAGGAGCTTGGCCGCCACCCCAGACAACGACGTAGCTGAGAACAGACGCGGGGTCTAGGGAGGCTGGAGCCGTGGAGACGGCAGGAGGCCCCTCCGGTCCCACTGGGCAGGGCGTGCAACTGAGGAAAGGGCCATGGGGGGGCCAGCAGGTGGGGGCGGCCCCTGCCCCCCAGCGAGGCTGGAAAACCTCATGATGGCCACGCAGTGGGTAGGACGGTCCGCCGGGTCCCTCTGGGGCTGAGATGCTCCAACCTCACCTAACGGTCCACAGAAGAAAGACCCAGGAGGACCCGTCTGCTTCCAAGACCAAGATTTGTGGGAAGACAAAAATATGCAGCCCCCGCAAGGTGAGGGGGGCGCCGGCACCTCCAGTCAAAGAGCGGCCGGCGGGAAGGAAGCAGACAATCCGACCCGTGATCGGGAGAAAAATCAGTCTTCGGAGGCCAGCATGGTGGCGGAGGCACAGGAAGTAGGATTAGCACTCAGGGTGTCGGCCAGGTCACTGTCACTGGACCCCGTGTGTTCAAAAAGGCACCATAAGGATGGAATGCGACACGCAGGGACACAGAAGGTGTGAGAAGAGACAGAAATTACGGTTCTACAGACGGAGCATGCGCCGGGGTGAGCAGCAGGTCAGACCCCGCCAAGGAGAACACCGGCCGGTCCGCGGTGAGACCCGGACACACGCAAGGTAGCCCGCGAGCACAGGTGTGCAGCCGGCTCCGCGGGCACAGGCCGCAAACACCGCAGGAACCGCGGCCAAGCTTCGCTCTGGGTCCGTGAAGGCCAGAAGCCCACGCTGTGTGCCGCCCGCCAGCCCCGGGGACAGGACACACGAGGGAAACCACGTCCCGACAAATCGTCCCATCGCTCAAACGTGGGGAGAAAAAGAAAGTCCGCACAGAAGCCAGGGCGGGAATGGGTTGTGTGAACACGCACGAGGTGACGGCCAACAATTTTGCCAGAAACCACGCAAGTTCGCCAAGAAAAAGCAGCTGGCCTCGTGGAGAAATACCTCCCAAAAACAAGGGCACGGGGAAGCTGCTCTGAGACTCCTCCACCGGGTCACGGGGGCTGACGCCGGACCTGACGCACGCGGGGAGGCGGCCCGCGGGGAGGCCGTGCCTGCTGCGGGCGGCTGGGGTACCGGGAAGACAAACACCGCGCATCCCACGGGGACTGCCGAAACCTCAGGACCAAGACGGGAGGGCCTAAGGCAGCGAAGGGGACTCTGAACCCCGAAGGAGCACTCGGTTAATGCAACAGAAGGCGGGGCGGGAACAGACGGAAGAAAGGAGAACGGCGGCCAGACGGCGACTGGGGCCACGGGCGCAGCGCGACTGCACTAGGGACAACCGCCCAAAACCCCCGCGGAAAGGCACGGGTTCTCAGTCGGCGCGGAGCAGCGAGACGCCCCTGTAACTACAAAGACACACGGGAGTGGCTTGAAGTAAAACATCGAGAAAGACCTGCAAACACATCGAAAAAAGGCCCAGTGATGATATGAACACCAAAGAGGGTTTCGGAGCAAAGAATATCACCAGGGATGGATGACATCGTTTCACGGCGATACGCTCTGATTTCCCGGCCACAGCACCGAAAAAGCACAAACCACACAAGAAAAGCTGGTCGATTGGACATTGTCGAGATTAGGAACACCTGCTCTCTGAGAGATCCGGTTAGGAATATAAAGGTTGGGGGCGTCTGGGTGGTGTCGGTGCCGCGTCCGACTCTTGATTTCGGCTCAGGTCGGGATCTCCCAGTCGTGGATGGAGCCCCACGTGTGGCTCCGCGCTCAGCACGGACTCTGCTTGAGAGTCTCTCTCCCTCTCCTTCTCCCCTCCCGCTCGTACTCTCTCTATCCCAAATAAATAAATACGTCTTAAAAAAGAAAAGAGAAAAGAGCGCAAAGGCACACGGCACACTGGAAGAAAGATCTCCGTGAGCCCTGGTCTGGTGGAGAACGGGCAACCACAATAGACCGAGAACTCTCAAAAGCGAATTGGAACCAAATAATCTGATTTTAAAAGCACAAAATGTTTGAACAGACACTTGACCCAGAAGACACGGGATGGCAAATAAGCATGTGTGTGCGAGATGGCACCACACCTGTCAGGACGGTCCCACGGCTCACACCAAGTGCTAGAGGGATCAGAGGACGCAGGGAGGCAACAAGGCACGGCCGCTCCGGCAGTTTGCCGGGTCCCTAAAAAGTCAGCAGGACACCAGCCATAGGCTCCGGTCGGGCCACACCCGGGCACTTTCCCCAGAGAAAGGGGGAGCCCACACTGGCGGTGATCGGTGCCCGCGCGATCCTGGCCGGCCCAGCCGTGGGGGAGCACACGGGCGGACGGGGCACAACCCTGCCAGGCAGCACGGCTCAGTGATGCAAGAACCAAGCACTGGCCGGGCAGCAACATGGGTGAGTCCCGAACAATGTCACTCAAAATGCGGAATGACACTGGCCAGACAAAACCGTCCAAACGGCCTGATTCTACTTACATGCAAGTCTAGGACACGCACGTGAGTCTGGGGGGACCGCGGGCAGGTCTGTGTGCTGCAATGCGGACAGAGGACGGGTCCTATGGGGGCAGCTGTCCCGATGCTGGTGATGGCTTCAGGGCTGTGCGTGTGGGTCGAAACCCATTACGCTGGACTCTTCAGTGTGTGCGGGTTTCCTGCGTCAGCTACACCCGACGGAGCGGCACAACAGAAACAGAACTGACCCCCACCAAAAATCTCGCGTTTACCCACCAGGAGGAGGAGGAGAAAGACTCCATCCTGGGCCTCTGGCTCCCACGCTTCCAGAAATTGTTCCTAAACTCAGGATCGTGGGGTCACTGGGACCCGGCTCTGAGCCTGGAAAAGGTGGAGAGCAAGGAGGGCAGGGGCATCCTGACTCTGCCGTGGCGCTGGGAGTGGGGCCTACACAAGTGTCTTGTGTCCTCCAGCCCGCGTCCAGCCACCCCCAGCTGGCGCCTTCTGGGCCCCTCCTGCGCATTGTGTCCCGTTGGAAACTCGGCAAAGCGAGGCCACAGAGGCCACTGCCTGCACACAGCAGGTGTCAATGCCCCGAACCAGGGTCCAAGGATGAGTCGGCCACACCGTCCTTGTCACCTCCACCTGTGCTCAGGTTGGGAGGAGGGTCCCTCGGCCCAGGAGCGGCCCAGGAGCAGCCCCCTACTCTAACCCCCGGCATGGGGGCCACTTTAGCAGGGGGGACTGCAGAACTGGCTGCTCCCCAGGCCAGTCTCAGTCCCCCTCCCCCAACGCTGGGTGGGTCCGGGGCCTCTGACCCCAGGGATCTTCCCTGTTTACCAGGCTTTTCTGGGGCCTTGGCCCTCCAGTCCCCTGTGTCCCAGGCCCGTGGCAGCGGCCTCTGCGGGCAGGCCAGTGGTCACTAGCAGTCCCAGGTGCCAAGTACTTGCATACCAACCCCCACAGGTGGCCAGCATGACATCATAGCCGCTGGGCAGCAGGTCCAGGCCCTGAGGCTCCCCTGGGCCGGCCCCTGGTGTGAGAGGCCCTAGAAATCCACCTGGTCCCATATAGCGTGTTCTGTGTTCTCCTTGACCAGCCGCATAGAACTGGCCACTGCGAGCCAGGGGAGCACTGGCCCTCTCCTTGTCCCTCCGGAGGCCACAGTGCCGGCCTGCCCAGGACCCTGCAGACCCAGCCCTGCCCACTGTCGCCTGCTGCCCACCAGTGCCTGAATCACAGTCACCCTTTTGTGCAGGGCCCCCCCTTCCCCCAACTCTTGGTCCTCAGTTTACCCATTTCTCCCAGCTCACTCTAGAGCCAGGACGCTCTCTGGCGTGGCCCCCACCCTCCCACCAGTGCCCCACACTCGTACAGGCACTCCCAGGCCTGGCGGGGCCTCCCCCTACCTTGGCCTCAGCTCCTGGCCTTGAGGGTCTGGCTGCCCCTCTTTTAGCCCACCTCCTCCAGGAAGCCTTCCTGCACTGCTCAGGGCCCTCCCAGCTCAGAGACCACCTGACTCATGTTTCTGGGGGTCCTGCCAGGCCCCCCAAGCTGATTACCTCCCATACTGCCTGCTATGAACTGCCTGTTTGTGACCCCCCCCAAATTCATATGTTGAACCTCTTACTTAAAGGGAGTGGAATTAGGAGGTGGGGACTTTGAGAAGTGATGGGGTCCTGAGGGGGGCCCCCCGATGGGATTCAGGCCCCTGTAAGGAGAGGCGCTGGAGCCCCTTCCTGCCCCTTCCCCCACGCGAGGGCACAGCAGGAAGGCACCCGCTGGAGCTGGGAAGACCTCACCACACCCAGCGCTGCCCGGTCCGGGCCGCAGCCAGAACCGGACCCCCCCGCCACGTGACCACCCCCTGGGGGCTCACCTCCCCTGTGCGCCATCACCAGCGTCAGGCTCCAGGGTGTCCTGTGCACCCCGGCCCCGCCCTGATGGCCACCACCACCCGGCCACCTGCCCCCAGGGTCACACGGACAGCGGCCTGGGTCTCCCCACCCTGCAGAGCCCCCTCACCGGCCCCCGCGGCGGAGAGCAAAGCTTCACGACTTGGAAGAGGCAGCCCAGACGACACCCCGGCCTAGCTTGTGGTGTCCTCGTCCTGCCTGCCGCCGGGGCCCAAACCCCCAACCCTGCCTGACCAACCTTATCTGTTTGCTTTTCACCCAACATCCGCCAGCAATCAGGGCCCCAGCACGGAGGGGCTGGGGGCACTCAGCCAAGGCAGCAGGGCCACTGGGGGCCAACCAGGGGCTGGTGGCCCATCACCGTAGCGGTTCCCGGCTGGCTCCCAGCTGAGGGGACAGTGGATCCTGGACCCTCCCCTGGGGACTCGGGGGAATGAGCCAGTGACCCACCAGGGAGAGCAGCACAGTGTCCCCCGACAGAGGGGAGGGGTGCCGGTCAGAGGTACTCTGGGGCTCAGGGGAGCCCTGACCCTGGGTGGGAGGCACCAAGGGGTCCGGTGTGGGACCCCCCCCGCCTGCTGCCTCAGCTGAGCCCCTCCCTGGTGGAAGGGGAGGGTTGGCCAGGCCTGTCCAGTGGGGTGTCCAGCCCCAGGCCTGCTCTCCCAGCCCCCTTGGCTCCCAGCCACCCATGCTCCTGTCAGGCCTCAGCCCAGAACCAGGCACTGAAGATGGACGGGAAATCCGAGGCCAGGAAAGGCCACACAAGGGACACACCATCCTTTTCTGGGACACGGTTCCACCAGACCTGTGCCTACCAGCCAGACGCCTGGGCTGTGGCTTTCCCTGCTGGGGGCTTCCTGACCTGCCCTCCAGGCCCAGGGGCCATCAAGTCTCCCTCCTGCACCCCCAGACAGGACATCTGTCCACGTGATGGCCACACAATGGGGCCGTGGGCATCGGCCAGCACTGGGACTGCCCTGCAAGAGGCCAGGGCTGTGCAACACCCACCCCAAATCCAGGCCCAGGGGCCGGGAGAGGTTGAACGTGCAGACGGAGCAGGGTCAGTTGTGGGAAGAATAGCAGGGTGGCCCGGGAACCACAGGAGGGGGGCTCAGGGAGGAGGGGCAGGGTCTGGAGGGGTGGCCCTGGGGCCCCTTGCCTGTGGTGCTGGCTCACTGGCTCTGTTGTGACCCCCAGCAGCTCCAGGGTCTGGAAGGGCAGTGAGAAGCAGGGAACAGCCTGGGAGGGGGCAGGAGGCCAGAGAGAAGAGCGGGGAGGGAGGCTGGGATGTGAGGGGAGAATCAGGAGGCATAACAGGCCTACAGCTCCGGGAAGAGAGGTCTGCGGGAGAAGGGGCTGCAGATTGCCGGGGTGGGGGTGTCGAGAACGACACTTGGGGGATGAGAGAAGGAGGGGTGCTTGCTGGGACGGATGATGGCTGGCCTGCTGGGACCCCAGCCACCCATGGATCTTGGGGTGAAGGCGGGGCCGGGGTGGGCAGGAGACTCTCCCTGCAGGCCTGAGGTCCTCGTCTGCCAGTCTCCTCCCAGGCCCCTCCAGGCCCAGAGTGTCCTGGGCCATCTGCCCAAGCAGCGGGTGCCCAGGGGCCGGGTCTGGCCCCAGGGGGAGCCGCAGGAGTGGCTGGGCCATGCCCCCGGCCCCTCGGTCCTGCCCCTGATGCCAGGGGTCTGGAATGTCCCAGTTTGCACCAGCAGTGGGATGCCGTATGGGCCACACACACCGGCACGGGCAGCCACCTCAGCCCACCCAACGGCTGCCCGGCCCACCGCTCAGACAGGGGTGGCGGCTTGCCAGGCTGGGGCACGGCTGCCAAAAGGCAAATCCTGGCTCCCATATCAGAATCTTTCCCTGACGCACCCCAGAGCCGCAGTTTTGGGTTCTTTGATCTGACAGGGATTAGTGGGGCCAAGCCTCAGGGGGTGAAGCCTTACCTGCCCTTCCCCAAGAAACGTCACACCTGACAGGTGGGGCCCAGAGGGGTGGGCTGACCAGTGTGCACTCCGGCAACTCTGTAAACCGGAGTCCAGCAAACCCAGGGTCTCGGGGGCTTCCTACCTGGGACGAGAGCCTGGTCAGTTTTCTGGAAGCACCTGCCAGTGGCGAATGCCGATGTCCTCATTCAGGCTCTCGGTCCCAGGCAAACGTCAGGTCAAGGCTGCTGGGAGAGCCACGGCCTAGGGCCAGCATCCACCCTCCCCATTGAGCCCTAAAGCTGGAAATGGTGGGCAGGGTCCCGTTGCCTAGACACTGGGGCTGGGGGCTGGAGCAGCGTCCACCTGAGATCCCTGCATCATGGCCAGCCCGGGCGCTGGGCCCAGTAGTGCCACTGAGGGCCTGGCCATGTGGACAGAGGGCGAGGGCAGGGGGTCTGAGCCGGGCTGTGAGGCCGGACAATCACCCACTTGTCCAGCCTGCGGGTTCCGCTTCCCAAGGCTGGCCAGCGGGAGGGGCCTTTATCACCCACACGGCCAGGAACAATGGCGACTCACACTCTTATCTCCCGCTGTTTGCTCAGCCTGTGCGAGGCTCCCAGGTCAGGAAAGAGAAACCCATTCTCCCTGGTTTCCCGCCAAACTGGTGTATAGAGAGGGACATGGGGCCCAACTCCAGGGAGCCCCGCCTCACCGCGATGGAGCTGGACCCGCACGCAGGCCACGCTGCGAGGCTGAGGGCTGTCCGCTAACGTGCACACGTGGCGTCAACAGCCCCGAGGTGACAGGCGCTGGAATTCACAGCAACATTTTCCAGGAAACTCAGAGTCTCACACACACACAAGTGCTGACACTTCTCTACTCCAGGCTGCGGGGGCAGCACTGTCGTGGTCCCTGTGACCCAACCCCCGCTGGGGCCACGCCTGAGTCCCTCGAGCTTCTGGGAGGTGAGACGGGGGACCCCGACGTGGGGATCTCTTGCCTGCCACAAGCCCTGGCCCCTTCCCCAGGAGTGTACCCATGACCACAGTTCCCTGCCTCTGGCTCCATCCGTCCCTGTCCCCTGGCATGTCCTGAGGCACGGGTGCCCTCCAGGCCCTGGGACACATGGACACGTGGAGGACAGGAGGGGTCGAGGCACTGCTGGGAGACAGGACGCCACCCGATGAGCAGGGTGCTGAGTGGAGAGGTGGAAAGAGGGATGGTCAGTGGGGAGGCAAGTGCCAAGGCTGTGCCAAGGCCCTATGGTCGGGTGCCTGCTGGTAGAGGCAGGCAGCCTTGTGGCTGGGTGGGTTACCACTGGCGGGAAAAGCAGTTGGGGGCCCAGCAAGGGTGCAGGCGGAGGACAAGGCCTGGGGCTCCCCCAGCCCTGGCCGCAGGGCACACCAGGGGCACAGCATCACCCACCCACCTCAGGAGGTGGCTTTAATCGGTGGGAGAGGAATCCAGGCAGCCCAAGGATGTTTTTCTAGCAGGGTTCTGGGCCTCTGTCCTTTCCCTGCTTGTTCCAAGGCCTGACACGTCACCTCCCCATTGCCCCCGACCTGGGCGCCCTCACCCACCCAGTGGCCTGGCCAGGACTGAGGTTCAAGGAGGGCCCACCCCTGGCCCCTGTGGGACCCCGGCCCCCACCCATCGTTCAGAGCTTCGCAAGCCCCCCGATGAGAGCGTGAGCTCTCTGAGGTCAGGGAGAACCCCGCAGCAGCCCTGTGGCGGAGCCTGGACAGAACCCCCAGCCTATGGGAGAAGACTCCTCGCCACAGTGACCCCAGCGTGGCGGGTTCCGGCGCAGGGCACCCAGGAGAGCATCTCGGAACCGCCCCCTCCCCATCCACCTCTTCTTCTGAGTAAAGAGGGAACAGGAGTGCCTGGGGTCCTCCCTCCACCTGGCGAGGGCCGGCCGCCCGCCGCGTGCAGGTCTCCGTTAAAACAATGTACTAAAGCTAAAGTTTATTTAAGGTAAACCCAGGGCATCTACTGCTCCCTGGGCTGGGGCTCCGGGCGGGGAGGCGGATCTGTGAGGCAGGGTGCAGCCCCCGCAGCCCGGGGGGTCCTCGGGGTTGCTGCACCCCAAGTCTCTGTGGGGCCAGAACTAACCTCAGGAAAGGGGGAGCCCCTGGACCAGGGCCCCAGGTTCCCACATGGGGTCCCCCACAGGCTCCCGCTTAGGACCAGCCTGCCCCGGGGAGTCACCAGACCCACACCAGGGCCCAACGGCCAGAGGATCCCACAAAATCCGAAACACACCCACTAACCCTCACCTCACTCTGACCCTGACCCTCCCCAATCGTGACCCTCATCCTGACCTCACCTTGACCCCGACCTTGACCTTGGCCCTGACCACGTCCCTCATCCTGGGCCTCACCCTGACCCCTCGTGACACTGGCATGCATCCTGCCCACTCCCTGCTCCCTGAGATGTTGCCCCCCGGGCACCATGTCCTTCTCCCAGGGGGTGGTGGGCACGGCCCTGGTCCTCGGCCTGGGAGGTCCACAGCCTAAGGCTGGCACACAGCTTCCACAGAGATGCCGTCCCAGACGGGAACCCCCCCCGAGGCCACTCCACCCCTGCTCCTGTGCCTACAAACAGCTCAGAGCCCCGGGGGTCAGAAAACAGTACTGGGGGCCCTTCTGGGTACAGCATGACCACCCTGTGCTGCCCCCTCCCCCCTCCCAGCCGGGGCCCCAGCACGTGGGGTGTGGTATCAGCCCCAGCCCCGGGACCCCACCCCAAAGGGCAGGCTGGGCTGGCTTCACGTCTCGGGGAGTCCTCCCACTGGGTGGTCCTCCCTCCAGGTGGGGGTAGAGCCCAGCGTGCTGGCACCTTTGGGGGCCTAGGGTCTGAGTGAGGGTAGAGCTCACCCCAGGAGCTATCCTAGCACTTTGGGCTCCCCCCCAGGGGCAGAGGGGTGCGCAGGGGTCTCCCTGACATGCCCAGGACAAATGCCTCTCAGCCCAAGCTGTGGCTGATGGTGTCCATGCAGATTCAGAACCGCCCCCAAGACGGCCCAGCCATCTCAGCCTGGAGCAAACACGGACATGTCTGCAGGGCTCTGGAGGGCCTGTGCCCGCCCCTGCCCAGAGGCCAACGATAATGGGGCTACTGCCCACCAAGGAGCTTTCCAAAGGCCACGTCCTGATGAAACCGTGCCCAAGATCCTGTTTGGCCACCACTGCACCCAGTGGGTGCGGCCAGGGCAGGGCCTGCAGCCCCTACATAAGGCGTCCAGGGCCGGCCACTCCGGCTGGTGGAGCTCGCACAGGTGCAGCAAGCCTGCCCGCTGCACCGAGGCAGGAGGGGCCCGGGCCAGCGGTGACCTCTCTTCTCCACGCGTCATGCTCGGGCCTCGGCTGCTGCTGCTCCTATCCTATGGGGGGGCTCTGCTCGGCGCTGGTGAGTGGGGGCCGGCAGGCCACACCGTGGGGGCGGACAAAAGCCCTCAGAGGGTCCCTTCTCGCCTCATGGACTGGCCGGAGTCATGCTGGCCACCAGGGCACTGATGGACGAGAGGCCCCTCCCCGGCCGGTAGCATCCCACACTGGCCAAGGCCAGGGTCTCCATCAGAGAGCTGGTTCAGAGCCCAGCTCAGTGCACAGGCTGCCACTCACCCCTGCACTGGGCACAATGGCCAGGGAAGAAGGATGCTGGGCTGGGGCGGGGCAGGGGTTCCGCAGGGACATACAGTGGGACACGGGCATGCTGGGCCGGACAGTGCTGGGGGCTCAGCACCCAGAGCCTGGTCCCGTCACTCTCCCCACTGGGCCCTGGGTCCTGAGAGAGGCCGTAGGGAGCAGGGCAGGGGCCTCATGGGCTCTGGGCCTCAATTTCCCCATCTACAGAAGTGGAGGAAACATCTCCCTCCTCGTGTGGCCACCATAAAGGTTAAACAAAGGGGGCCAAAGGGAGCATGTGTGGCCCAGGACCACCACCATTGTGCAGAGGCTTGGAAGGGGTCGCCCCACCCCAAAGCCTACCCAGTCTTGCCCACCAGGCCCATGGAGCAGGGGTCCCTCCCTTACCCCAACTCCCTGGTCCCTTCTGCTAACCACCCCAGGCACCATGACGCCACAGGCTGAGGGCTGCTCCTGCCCCCAAGCCTGGGAAGGGGCCAGCCCCAAGGGGTCCCACGGTGGCCGAGAGAGAAGTCCCTTCTCGCTGACGGCAGGCACCCAGCCCTCTGCATCTTCTCTATCTGCCCAAGAGCCCAGCAGGATGTGTCTCTTCTCTCTTCGTAATCCCTGACCCAGCCCCCGCCTTGGTGACCCCAGAGTCCCACCAGCCTTGGCTCCCAAGCCTGCTCCCCAGCCTGGACCCAAGCACTGGGGGTGAGCTAGGAACTCCTGCGCCTAGCGAGTCTCCCCTGGGCCCTCCCGTGAAGCCTGTGGCTCTGAGCACTCAGGACTTCCGTCCTGCCTGGGCCCGTCCCCTCTGAGATCTGGACCCAGAACCAGGACAAGAAGGGAGGCACCTGGAAGCCAGCCGGGGTGGGGTACTACAGCTTTGGTGAGCCGCGGGAGCCCCGCTGTGAGGCCACGGAGGTGGGGGGACAAGGTCTGGCCACAGTTCTGCCAACCCGCTTTGAGTAATGGTGCAGGAGGAGGAGGCGGGCTCTGCCCTCCTCAACCAGAGCCTCCAAAAGCAGCAGGTCAGATGCAGGAGGCTTGGGGTGCCTGGAGCCTGAGCCAGGCGGGGGGGCAGAGGGCCCGGAGCCAGGCTGAGGTGGAGCCAGACGGGGAGGGGCCGGCAGAGTGGCCAAGTGTGCAGCAGGAACAGCGCGTGCCCCGGCTGCTCTCCGGCCTGTCCAGGGGCTGAGAGAGGCTGGGGGTGGCAGACCGGCCCGCCCTGCAGGCCCCGTGTGTACAGGGCAGGCATCGGTGCTCGTTCCGAGATTCTGAGTGGGAAGCACACACAGTCCCTTGGCCGGCCCCCTGAGCGCTTCAAAGGAGCCTCCGTGGCCAACGGCGGGGGCGCGGCCCTGTTCAGACAGCCAGAGGACGGCACACGCGCCAGGGCTCTGTGAGGCTGGCACCGGGTGACGAGGAAGAGCCGGCACAGCAGCCACTGCAAGTGGGGGCCAGGGAGAGACCCACTTGGTGGGCGGGCAGCGGAGGCGTCCTGGGGGCACGTCGTGAGCTGAGGAGGGGCAGAGACAGGGACCCACGCGGTAGACCCCTCGGAGGGAGGAGGCCCAGAACCAAGTGTCCCCGGCCCATTGGAACAGTGGAGCTGTTCCACCGGTGTGCCGCCTGCCCCATCTGGGGACCCCCCCAGCCGCCAGGCCGTTGTCCCTGTTCCCTGGCATCACCCAGAGACCCGCCAACACTGCCGGGCAGAGTGGGGGAGAGGGCAGGGTCAGGACCCCCGAGAGCCATATGGGGTGCTGAACCAGGTGGGGGCCATGGCAGAACTGAGGGCCCCACGCGGGTCTGGAGGATCAGAGCCCTAGGACCATGGCAGGGGCCCGGGAGGAGGGGCAAGGAGGCAGTGACCCCTCTCCAGCTCCCCTCAGAGTCACCAGCGGGGTCAGCGATTCCTGCCCCTGCAGTCACATGACTCACGTCACCTGGGCATTTCTCTGCAATGGTCACCACGATCCCAGGACTGTCTGAGAAGAAGGGAGCCGGAAAACAGCCACTTTCAGAGCCTGGTAGAGGGAGAAGCCCGCCGGGGGCCTCAGACCTCACCCCTGGGAACACAGGGGGTGGGGCGCAGCCAGACAGAAGCAGTCCGGACAGCTGCACACCAACCCCAGCCCTGCGCTGTCAGATGGCCGCGCGCCCTTCCCCAGGCCCCCTCCCACCTACAACAAGCATCCCCTGCAGTCCCCATGTACCGCAGACACACAGGAGCCTGTCCCGGAGCCTGCACTGCCCACAGCCCAGGCTGTCAAGGCCGCCTGCCTGTCCTGCACGGGGGCGCGGCGGGGGTGGGGGTTCTCTTCCAACCCCCAGAGGCGCCTGGAGCACGTGGGGATGACAGGAATCGAGTGACAGGAGCCTGGCAGGCAGAGCAGCAGGTGCCACGGGCCCGGGGACCCCTCCCCCCACTCCGCCCAGAGCATCGGCATATGGCCGCACACCTCTCGGCCCCCCCCCCCCCCGGGGCCTCTCCATCCGTCCGGCACCGGCGACTGCCGTCCCCTCACCCTCAGGCCCTGTGCCCCGCCATTCCAGACGCGCAGGGATCCCGTGCAGACGTGCCCAGCTAGTAACTGAACGAGCAGCTGAACCAAGCTAGTCAGAGGGCGTGAGGAGCGCAGGCTCAGGCCTGATGGCCAGCGCGGTGCTCCCTGCCGCCTCGCTCCCGGTGGACACGCGGCTCACCGTGGCGGCAGGAAGGCGGCTGGGCCCAGCACTGACCACAGTCCCCACCCACACAGGTCTAAATGAGACCTCCTCTGTGCACCCGGGCCTCCAGAGGCTGCAGGACTCCCTACCCACAGGTGAGGGCCACAGGCAGCCTCCCGTCGTCCGGAGTCACCCGGAGCCCCCGCACCGCGGCCCTACCACAGAGTGGCCGTGGCCGGGGATCTCCGTGAGGGGAATCCAGCTACGGAAAGACTTAGCTGGCCCAGAAGGGAAACAAGCCCGGGCTGCCAGGAGGGCTGGGGGCCCTGTGCGGGGGCTAAGCTGCAGCTCGCGTCCTAGAGACCGCAGCCCAGACAGTGGGAGGGGGGAGGCAGACCCAGCCCACAGCGAGGCTGGCGGGGGCGGGGGAGGCGGTTCCTGCCCAACCCGGGAGCGCCTGGAACTTGGGAGGCCAGCATGAGTCCCCCGGGGGCCCAGCTCACAGGGTCAAGACCCCCCATGCCTGCCCCACCAGCTGGGGAGGGACGCAGGGCTCCAAGACTCTGCCCGCCATCTCCACAGCTCCAGACAAGGGCTGGTGCTCCACGTGGGGGGCCGGCCACTTCTCCACTTTCGATGGCCATGTGTACGACTTCCCGGGAACCTGCAACTACGTCTTTGCGGCCATCTGCAAGGACGCGTCACCCACCTTCAGCGTCCAGCTACGGCGTGGGCCCAGCGGGAACATCTCGCGGATCATTGTGGAGCTGGGGGCCTCCATGGTCACCGTGCAGAAGGCAGTCATCTCCGTGAAGGATGTGGGGTAGGCCACGCGGCTAGGGTGAGAGGCTGTGGAGCCAAGGGGGCGGGCGGCCCCTGACCACTCTCCTCCCGCAGGGTCGTCAGCCTGCCCTACACCAGCAACGGGCTCCAGATCACCCCGTTTGGCCAGAGCGTGCAGCTGGTGGCCAAGCAGCTGCAGCTGGAGCTGGTGGTCATGTGGGGCCCAGGCAGTCACCTCCTGGTGAGGACGCCGGCGGCTCGGGAGGGCTGGGGGTCCCGAGTCCAGCAGTTTGCCTGGGCACACCTGGGCTTTGTTGGCGGCTCAGTGTCCCCCCTGGCTGGGCGAGGGTCCTGGGGCACCCTGACAGCGGTGCCCACCTGCCCACCCACAGGTGCTGGTGGAGAAACGGCACATGGGCAAGCTGTGTGGTCTCTGTGGGGACTTCAATGGCAAGCAGACCGACGAGTTCCTGAGCGAGGAAGGTAGGTGGGGGCCGGGGCCCAGAGCCCCTGCAGCCCGGCCCCGTGGTGCTGACTCCAGCCCCCCCCACACCCCCAGGCAAACTGCTGGAACCGCACACGTACGCCGCCCTCCAGACGCTGGATGACCCCAACGAGATCTGCACCTACATGCCAGTCGCCAGCCCCCGGGTCCCACAGGCCGAGCACGTACGTGAGGTGGTGGGGACCCCGGGGCTGCGGGAGCCCTTCGGCCACAGTGGGGGCTGGCCCCTGGGGTCTGACAGGGTCTCCGAGGCCGGTGTGGGAGGTGGCGCTGACCCCCATGACCCTGCGTGGTCCTCTGCCCAGGCCCAGACTTGCACCCAGCTGCTGACCCGGGTGGCCCCTGAGTGCAACGTGTCCAAAGAGCCGTTCGTGCAGAGCTGCCAGGAGGACATGGCCGAGTGCGCCCAGCCAGGCCAGCAGGACTGCAGCTGTGCCACGCTGTCTGAGTACTCGCGCCGCTGCAGCATGGCCGGCCAGGCTGTCAGCAGCTGGAGGGGCCCTGGCCTCTGCCGTGAGTCCTCCCGGGAAGGGCAGCAGGGAGGGCCAGGGCCCCAGGCACCGATGCCCCAATCCCACCCCCCTTGTCTGTGAGATGGAAGGAGACTGGGTGCACGAGGGTGGGCTGGGTCCTGGGCCAGGCAGGCGGCGGGGGCTCTGGGACACCCCAGCCCCCGTCACAGAGGCTGTCTGTGCTGCAGCTGTGGGCCCATGCCCGGCCAACCAGGTGTACCAGGAATGCGGCGAGGCCTGCATCAAGACCTGCTCCAACCCACAGCACACCTGTTCCAGCTTCTGCACCTTCGGCTGCTTCTGTCCCAAAGGTGAGGGCAACCGCTCCCCCTGGGAACCTCGAAACTCAACCCTACCAGACTCCAACACATTAGAGCAAGGCCTGACTTGCCCCAGGGAAGGGAAGGGCTCACCCCCCCCACCCCTGCAGGCAGGGCTGTGGGATGGTGTCCCCTGGGGTCCAAGAGATTGCTAGGAAGACGTGGGATTGGATCCAACCAGGACCAGCCCATGGTGTGGGCACACTGGCCCAGGGGGCACGAAGCTGCTGGTGTGAGGGGGGCTGGCGGGCGGGCATCTAGCCACAGGCCCAGGAAACCCGTCTCCTGCAGGTACGGTTCTTGATGACGTCTCCAAAAACCACACCTGCGTGCCCATCACCCAGTGCCCTTGCATGCTCAGCGGAGTGGTCTACGCCCCCGGGGAGGTCGTGACAGCTGCCTGCCAGACCTGGTAAGCAAGTGCAGGGCAGCCTGCAAGGGCAAGGGCAGGATGACGGGGAACACGGGGCTCCTGGGGCAGCCTCAGCCCTGGAGGGTCGGGAGTGCGGTCTGGGTAAGCCCCTCCCCGCCTGCAGCCGCTGCACCATGGGCCACTGGACGTGCGCAGAGCGGCCCTGTCCCCGCCGCTGCTCCCTGGAAGGCGGCTCCTTCGTCACCACGTTCGACGCCCGGCCCTACCGCTTCCACGGCACTTGCACCTACATCCTCCTCCAGGTAGGACATGCCACTACGAGGGGGCCTGCCACAAGGGGTCACCACGGGGGGGCGATTATTAGGAGCACCCCCAGCCACCTGGGCTAAGCCTCACCCCCCCTCCCAGAGCCCGCAGCTCCCCGACGGGGGCTCCCTTGTGGCCTCATATGACAAGTCTGGGTACTCTCACTCGGAGACCGTCCTAGCTGCCGTCATCTACATGTCCAAAGAGGTAAGGCCGCCCCATCACACCGCAGCTGCACCCACCCCATGTGTCCCGCCGGGCCTGCAGGGGGGGGCCCTCCGGGGGGGCCCTCCCCGTTCCGGGCACCCCTGTGACTCAGGCCACCCTCCCCCTAGGACAAAATCGTGATTTCTCGAGACGAGGTTCTCACCAGCAATGGGAACACCAAGTGGCTACCATACAAGACTCGTACGTCCTCAGCCCCTGCCTAGCACCTAGGACCTCACTGGGCCAGAGTCCCAAAGCAGGCTGCTTCCTGAGCCCCCTCTCCCCCCAGGCAACATCACAGTCTTCAGGCAGACGTCCACCCACCTCCAGATGACCACCACCTTTGGGCTGGAGCTCGTGATCCAGCTGGAGCCGGTGTTCCAGGTGTATGTCACCGTCGGGCCCCAGTTCAGAGGCCAGACCAGAGGTAAGCCCCTCTCTGTCCCTGCCCAGAGCCGGCCTGATGGCCCCGTCCCTACCCAGCATGGTCAAGGCGAGAAAAGTCCCAACAGAGTCCTGCACATCCAGCACCCGCGACCCCAGGCTGGCCCTCCTGGGGCCGGTGACAGCCTCGTGCCCTCGGCATGGTGAGGGGAGGAGAGGGGCTTCAGAGCACAGGGCAGGACGGGCGTGCTGGCTGGCCCCCCTCACGGCCCGGCCGGTGCAGGGCTCTGTGGCACCTTCAATGGGGACACAACGGATGACTTCATGGCCAGCACGGGCATCGTAGAGGGCACTGCCTCGCTCTTCGTGGACTCCTGGCGGACGGGGAACTGCCCGGCCTCGCTGGAACGCGAGACAGACCCCTGCTCCATGAGCCAGCTCAACAGTGAGTGAGGGGCCCTGGCGGTCTGCGGGTGGGCACGAGGCCCAGGCCGGGTGAGCGAGAGACCCATGCCTCCCCTGCCCCCCAGAGCTGTGTGCAGAGACCCACTGCTCGGTGCTGGTGCGGGACGGCACAGCGTTCGAGAGGTGCCACGCCACAGTGAACCCCAGGCCCTTCTACAAGGTGGGCAGGGCCTGAGGGCCAGTGGGGACCTCGGGGGGCTGGTCCTGGGGCTGGGGGGCCGGATGCCCAGCTACCACGCCATGTCCACCTGCAGAGGTGCGTGTACCAGGCCTGCAACTATGAGGAGACCCTGCCCCATGTGTGCGCCGCCCTGAGCGACTATGCCCGCACGTGTGCCACACACGGCATCCTGCTGCGGGGCTGGAGGAACAGCGTGGACAACTGCAGTGCGTGCCAGGGGGCGCAGGCAGGGGTGGGAGGGGTGCAGGGTCGCAACAGGGTCCCACCCACTTCCACCCAGCATCCCCCGAGGGCCTGACCCCCAGTCCCCCCACAGCCACCCCCTGCACGGGCAACCAGACATTTGGCTACGACATCGGGGCCTGCGGCCGCACGTGCCTATCCCTGTCTGACCACGCTGCCGAGTGCCACCCGAGTGCCGTGCCCGTGGATGGCTGCAACTGCCCGGAGGGCACCTACCTCAACCATAAGGCCCAGTGCGTGCGCAAGGCCCAGTGCCCCTGCGTCCTGGACAGCAACAAGTTCATCCTGGCTGATCAGTCCACCATGGTCAATGGTGTCATCTGGTAAGCACGGGGCTCCCGGGGGCCGGCCCACCCCACCGCAGCCCTCGGCCCCCCGCCAGCGCGCTCACACAGCCTCCCTCTTGCAGCTACTGCGTCAACGGCAGGATCAGCTGCCCAGGGCGCCCACAGATGCTCCTCGGTAGGTAGCTGCACTGAGGCCGGGGGCCTGGGCTGCCCGGTGCGGTGGTCCCTCCGAGCCCGCCTTACCCCAGCTCTGCCCCCTTCCCTGCAGCCACCTGCTCAGCCCCCAAGACCTTCCAGTCCTGTGGCGAGTCTTCGGAGAACACATTTGGGGCGGCCTGTGCCCCTACATGTCAGATGCTGGCCACCGGCACCCCCTGCGTAAGGCTTGGGCCGAGCAAGGGGCAAGGGCCCTTCCGAGGGCAGTCCCCACCAGATGGCCTCTCGCGGGTGCCGCACCCAGGGCCTCTCCCTGGACCATGAGAGGATTTTCACAAAATCCCGAGGGAAGGCGGGGCCACACTGTCCCTCTGTCCCCATCAGCCCGTGATGAGGGTGGCTGGGGCCCAAAGGGGGCTGAGAGGGTCAGGAGTGGCTCTGGCAGCCAGGCAGCTGGGGGGGGGTGGGGAGCGTGTGCTTGTGTGTGGGGCTCCCAGAGGACTGTGGGCCAGGCCCCCACCACTCGGGGAGGGAACACAACAGCTCGGGAGTGACACGAGAGCACCCGAACCGGCCTGGAGCAGGGGTGCACATGGAAGAGACTGGGGAGAATACCAGGGGTCTCAGAGGAGCCTGGGGCGACAGCAGCAGGAGGTAAAGCCACCCTCCCAGGGGCCACTGACCCTCTCCCTGCAGGTACCTACCAAGTGCGAGCCCGGCTGTGTCTGCGCCAAGGGGCTCTATGAGAATGCCAGCGGGCAGTGTGTACCCCCCGAGGAGTGTCCGTGCGAGTTCGCGGGAGTCTCGTACCCCCGGGGCGCCGAGCTCCACACTGACTGCAAGACATGGTAAGCCACAGCCTTCGCCCGGAGCCCCTGGGGGCCTGGGGCTGTCCCTGGGGTCAAGCCCACCGAGGTCAAGGTCCAGTGGGAACGCACGTGCAGCCCGGGTTCCCCTGCAGCCCCCCGACAGCCCACCTCTCTCCCCAGCACCTGCTTCAGGGGGAAATGGACGTGCTGGCAGAGTGCCCGCTGTTCGTCCACCTGCACCCTCTATGGAGAGGGCCACGTGGTCACCTTCGACGGCCAGCGCTTCATGTTCGACGGCAGCTGTGGGTACATCCTGACCACGGTAAGGCCCCGCCTTGGGCTGTGGGAAGCACAGGCCACGGGGGCCTCCAGGCGGGCTCCTCCTCAGCGCCCGTGTTCCCACAGGATGGCTGCGGGGCCAACGACTCACAGTCCACCTTCAAGGTCCTGACGGAGAATGTCGTGTGTGGGAAGTCAGGTGTCACCTGCTCCCGGGCCATCAAGATCTTCCTGGGGGTGAGTGGGCCGGGGGGGCCTCCCCACACCTCAGCCCCCAGGGCCCCACGTCCTGGACTCTGGGTGCTCCCGGACCCCCCATCTGCACAGCACACAGGGGCTGGACAGCGGTGCGAAGGGAAGGGCTTCTCCCAGAAGCCTGACCCCCAGCCCTTGGTGCAGTTTCCACCATGTTCTGGAATGTTCTGCCAACAGTTTCTAGAGGGCAGGCCCCCAGCAGAGAACTGGCCCCGAGCGCTCCCTTAACAGATGGAGTCCACCCTGCCTCAGAGAGCTTGGGCAGGGGACGTAGAGCCGGGAGACGTCTAGCGGCTGCCAGGACGGGGGACAGGCAGCCGTGTGACAGCCCCGCCCCACAGGGCCTGTCGGTCGTGCTAGCGGACAGGAACTACACGGTCCGTGGGGAGGACCCCCACGTGCGGCTGCGGGTTAGCACCGGCTCCCTGAACCTGGTGCTGGACGTCGCCGTCGGCAGCAGGTTCAACCTGACCCTTGTCTGGAACAAGCACATGACCGTCTTCATCAGGATCACGCGGGCCACCCAGGTACTGGCGCTGCCCCAAGGCCCAGGTCCGTCCGCGGGGCAGAGGCAGCGCCCGGCCTGACACCAGCCCCCCGCAGGATGCGCTGTGCGGCTTATGCGGCAACTACAACGGGAACATGAAGGACGACTTTGAGACACGCAGCAACTACGTGGCATCCAGCGAGCTGGAATTTGTGAACTCGTGGAAGGACAGCCCGCTGTGCGGGGACACTAGCCTCGCGCTGGACCCCTGCAGCCTCAACGCCTTCCGCCGCAGCTGGGCGGAGCGCAAGTGCAACATCATCAACAGCCCCACGTTCGCCGCCTGCCACGGCCAGGTGAGCCCGCCCCCGGGCCGCTCCGCCCCGGCTCCGGCACAGCCCGGGCCACAGGGCAGGCACTGAGGGCCCATTCCCACAGGTGTACCGCCTGCCCTACTATGAGGCCTGCGTGCGAGACGCATGTGGCTGCGACACCAGCGGGGGCTGCGAGTGCCTGTGTGACGCGGTGGCCGCCTACGCCAAGGCCTGCCTGGACAAGGGCGTGTGCGTGGACTGGAGGACCCCGGACTTCTGCCGTGAGTGCCCCACCGCTGTCCGCAGGGCTGCCTGGACCCAGCGCTCCCCAGGGCGGGCATGGGTGCGGGTTCAGGCCCCCTGGCCCGCGTGCCAAGGGCCTGATGGGCGCCCCTCCCCCAGCCGTCTACTGCGATTTCTACAACACCCACGCTCAGGGGGACGGTGCGCACCAGTCCGACCAGGAGGCCAACTGCACGTGGCATTACCGGCCATGCCTTTGCCCCGAGCACCCACAGAGCCTCCCAGACACCAACACCGAAGGTACAGGCCGAGACAGCGCGGTCTGAGCAAGGACGGCACACGGGTGAAGGAGGGTGGGGTGCCTGGGGTGCGGACACGGGGGGCCCTGCATCCAGGCTCCCGGCAGAGGCAGGGACTGGGTGTGGACAGAGAGGGGAGAGACCCAGGCCTGGGGAAGAGGGGCCTCCCCGTCACCTTCGGCACCACCCCTTCTCCAGGCTGCTACAACTGCTCCCGGCACGAGTACTTCGACCAGAGCACGGGGACCTGCGTTCCTTGCAGTAAGCGCCATGCGCCACCCAGGCCCCACACCCGCCAGCCTCTGGCTGGAGCTGCCAGGCCCGCACACACTTCTAGCCAGCCTCCCGGCAGCCCCCTGCGCAGCGCTGCGCCCCTGGGAGCGGAGACTCCCAGGGACCCAAGCGACCTGGGCCAGGGAAGCAGGAGCAGGAAACTCATCAGCCTCTCCTGCATCCCCCTCCCCAGTAATCCACTTCCCCAGTCGCTAGCCACGGGGCAGACCCAACCTGCCAGCCTGCTGGGGTGTGTGGGTGCAGAGCAGCAGCCCGCGGGGATGCAGCGCCAGGTGGCCTGGATTGCTGCCTCAGCTGGGACGGGGACAGGGAGAGAGATGGGGACGAAGAGCAGGAGCAGGGCCCAGGCCCCTGTGTGGCAGCTGCATCCCCCTGGTCCTCAGCCGGGCGGGGGGCAGCGCTCCTGACCGCCCCTCTCCTTGCAGTGCCGCCGCCCACCACGCCGAGGCCCACCACAGGTGATTTTGCCCACACACTAGGTACCAAGGTGAAGCAGGCCCACCCCCAGCTCTACCCCGGCTCGGCAGGACAGCCCCCGCCCAGCCCAGGCTGTGTCTGTCGGGCACCTGGGTGCCCAGGGGCCTGGCCACCGACACTGCCGTCCCTGCCTCCCCAGCCAGCGGGTGTGGGATGGGGCAGGGACCGAGCCTGGGCTGCCCCTGGGGCTGCTCTGCACGGAGGGAGCAGCAGGTACTGCCCCCCAGGAAGTCAGAGGGGAGGGGGCACACAGCCTGCCCCCAGCAGACCAACCGCAGCCCCCCCCCCCCCGCCGGGCCACCACGCAGAAGAGCAGGGCTGACAGGGAACTCAGGTGAGGGGTGGGGGACGGGGCCCACACTTGCCCAGGGAGAGACCTTTCCACTAAGCTCTATCGTAGGCAGACTCCCCTGTGCTCGGGACTCGGGCTCGGTTTCCATGAAAGGCTTTTTCGGAGGATAAACTGTCACAGGATGTGACCGTACTTTGCTGCCTGATACCTGTAATAGAAAACACATAGGACAGGCCACCTAGAGGATCCCTGGGAGCCCAGCCCAGCCCACCCAGCAGAACCCCTTCCAGCTGCCTGGAAACCATGAGGGAACAAGACATTCATCCTATTAGCAAGGGTGGGTGGACAGACAGGCAGTGGCCCAGTGAGCGTGCGGTCCCTGAAAACACCACTGGGGCCACTCAAGCCAGAGCCAGCCAGGGGGGCCAGGGGGGTCAGCTTGGGGGAAGCCACACCCCGCCCATGGGGTACCGCGGAGGCAGGGACCTCAGATTCAGTGGGAAAGTGCAGAGGGGTCTGGAGGAATGTTCTGAGCACTGCTCCCTGCAGAGTCACCTCGAACCATCTCTGCCATCACCACACGGGCCACTTCGGCACCAGCGCCAACGGCCACTCTCAAGTCCACGGCCACGGGACCCACGGTGACGCAGGCCACCACGAAGTCCGCGGCATCCACGCTCAGCTCAGGGACGCAGTCCACGGCTCGGTCAACAGACTACACCACAGCATTACCACGGACCCCAAACACTTCAGAGACCTCTACAGAACCCTCACCAAGTAAGCACACCCTACATGCCTGTCCCCAAAAAGGGGCAGAAGCACACATGCCTAGAACCTGACCAAAGCTGTAGGGGGTTGCGTGGGGCTGAACAGCAATGTTGGGCAAAAAGGCAGGGGGCACCCCACAAGCCCATCCCCAAGCATACTGCACTAACTACACTCCAATCAATTTCTCCATGGCCACAATGCTAGAGCTCACACCCACCACAATCACACCCACCCCAAGTGACCACAGACGCAGAGACACAACAATGCTCACAAAGGCTCATAAAGAATAGTCCCCAGACCCTCAGAGCAGGCAACATTGTCCCCATTCCTCCCAGACCAATTAGAAGAAAGCACATCCCCAGGACAGAAGAAAGATGTGATGGGGGAATGCCCAACCCAACCCAAAGCAACTACCTGACAGTGGGGAGAGGAACAGGTGACACAAAAGGACAGAGGGAAGGGACCTCAATTAACAATTCACGAGGCTAAATTGCAAATGGATAAACACACAGGTTAAAAAAAAAAACTGGGGTGGGCGATGTACACTGCAGGAACAGACACACTAAGAAACCTCGGTCATCCCGACAAGGGGCACCGGCAGGAATGGGTACGGAAGACACAGGACAGGTGTGGGGACAGGAAGAGTGGCAGGCTGACATAAAGCTAAGCAGCAAAGGTGGATATAGACAAAATGTTTCCACAGGTCAGATGACACACCAGAGAACCCCCAATACTCCTGTGACCAGAGAGACAAAGCAAACGGAGACCCCTACATCCCGCGAGAGCACCATCAGCTACGAGAGCGAACCCACGCGGCCCCATTCAACAAACACCACACAGAAAGAAACCCCGACCACAAAAGAAGAAAGTACACCCAGCAGACCACACACGCCACTCACCTCTCACTCCGCGCCCACGCCATCTGCCTCCACCACCGCCCACACGACAGGTCCCCCCACATGGACATCCTTCCGGACCACCTTGGCCCGGCCCACCCCATCGCACCCCGAGACCACCGTCTCCACACACGCTGCCCCCTCTACTACATCCTCAGTGACTCCCACCACCCACCGAGTCATCACCCCAACACACCCAGAGACCCCTTCCACCCCATCCCCTGCTTCACACCCGGGTTCCACTTCTGTGCCTCCACACGTCCCCAGCACAGGGACAGAGCCCACGCACACGACCCCCGCCACTCACACGGACAACCAACACCCCTAGCTCACTCAGCACAGCCAAAACCTCCACTTCCAGGGAGTCTTATCCCTCAGTACCCATCCACCAAGAAACCTCATCTGCCCCTAAACCCTCCATCTCTCACACACCATTGGCCACTGGAACCCTGGCCTCCGTGACAGCCACCGCCACGGCCACGGCCACCACCACAGCCACGGCCACCACCAGCAAGCGACACACACCACTCACCTCTCACTCCACGCCCACGCCATCTGTCTCCACAACCGCCCACACGACAGGACCCCCCACGGGGACATCCTTCCGGACGACCTCGGCCCTGCCCACCCCATCGCGCACTGAGACCACCATCTCCACACACGCTGCCCCTGTTACTACATCCTCGGTGACTCCAACCACCCACCGGGTCATCACCCCAACACACCCGGAGACCCCTTCCACCCCATCCCCTGCTTCACACCCGGGTTCCACTTCTGTGCCTCCACACGTCCCCAGCACAGGGACACAGCCCACGCACACGACCCCGCCACTCACATGGACCACGCACACCCCTAGCTCACTCAGCACAGCCAAAACCTCCACTTCCAGGGAGTCTTACCCTTCAGTACCCATCCACCACAAAACCTCATCCGCCCCCAAACCCACCATCTCCCATACACCGCCTATCACGGGAACCCCAACCTCCGTGACGTCCACCGCCACGGCCACGGCCACAACCATCAAGCGAAACACACCACTCACTTCTCACTCTGCACCCACGCCACCAGTCTCCACCACCACCCACACAACTGGTCCCGCCACGGGGACATCCTTCCAGACCACCAGCCCCCAGCCCAACCCATCACGCCCTCAGACCACCCTCTCAACGCACGCTGCCCCCTCTACCACATCCTCAGTGACTCCCACCACCCACCGAGTCATCAAACCAACACACCCAGAGACCCCTTCCTCCCACTCTCCTGCCACATACCCGGGCTCCACTTCTGTGCCTCCACACGTCCCCAGCACAGGGACACGGCCCACGCACACGATACCGCCACTCACGCGGTCCACGCACATCCCTAGCTCACTCAGCACAGCCAAAACCTCCACTTCCAGGGAGTCTTATTCTTCAGTACCCATCCACCACGAAACCCCATCCACCCCCAAAACCACAGTCTCCCACACGCCGCCTGCCATGGGAACCCCGACCTCCGTGATAGCCACTGCCACAGCCACGGCCACAACAAGCAAGCAACACACGCTGCTCACTTCTCACTCCGTGCCCACACCGTCTGTCTCCACCACCACCCACACGACAGGCCCCGCCACAGGGACATCCTTCCGGACCACCACCGCCCAGGCCAACCCATCACTCCCTGAGACGACCCACTCCACGCATGCTGCCCCCTCTACCACATCCTCGGTGACTCCAACCACCCACCGAGTCATCACCCCAACACACCCGGAGACCCCTTCCTCTCCCTCCCCTGCTACACACCCGGGCTCCACTTCTGTGCCTCCACACGTCCCCAGCACATGGACACAGCCCAAGCACACGACTCTGCCACTCACGCGGTCCACGCACACCCCTAGCTCACTCAGCACAGCCAAAACCTCCACTTCCAGGGAGTCTTATCCCTCAGTACCCATCCACCACGAAACCTCATCCGCCCCCAAACCCACCATCTCCCATACACCGCCTATCACGGGAACCCCAACCTCCGTGACGTCCACCGCCACTGCCACGGCCACAACCATCAAGCGACACACGCCACTCACTTCTCACTCCGCAACTACACCACCAGTCTCCACCACCGCCTACACAACTGGTCCCCCCACGGGGACAACCTTCCGAACCACCTCCGCCGAGCCCAACCCATCACGCCCTGAGACCACCCTCTCGACGCACGCTGCCCCCTCTACCACATCCTCAGTGACTCCCACCACCCACCGAGTCATCAAACCAACACACCCAGAGACCCCTTCCTCCCACTCTCCTGCCACACACCCGGGCTCCACTTCTGTGCCTCCACACGTCCCCAGCACAGGAACAAAGCCCACGCACATGACCCCGCCACTCACGCGGACCACGCACACCCCTAGCTCACTCAGCACAGCCAAAACCTCCACTTCCAGGGAGTCTTATCCCACAGTACCCATCCACCAAGAAACCTCATCTGCCCCTAAACCCTCCATCTCTCACACGCCATCGGCCACTGGAACCCTGGCCTCCATGACAGCCACCGCCACGGCCACGGCCACCACCACAGTAACGGCCACCACCAGCAAGCAACACACACCACTCACCTCTCACTCCACGCCCACGCCATCTGTCTCCACAACCGCCCACACGACAGGACCCCCCATGGGGACGTCCTTCCGGACGACCGCAGCCCAGCCCACCCCATCGCGCACTGAGACCACCATCTCCACACACGCTGCCCCTGTTACTACATCCTCGGTGACTCCAACCACCCACCGGGTCATCACCCCAACACACCCGGAGACCCCTTCCACCCCATCCCCTGCTTCACACCCGGGTTCCACTTCTGTGCCTCCACACGTCCCCAGCACAGGGACACAGCCCACGCACACGACCCCGCCACTCACATGGACCACGCACACCCCTAGCTCACTCAGCACAGCCAAAACCTCCACTTCCAGGGAGTCTTACCCTTCAGTACCCATCCACCACAAAACCTCATCCGCCCCCAAACCCACCATCTCCCATACACCGCCTATCACGGGAACCCCAACCTCCGTGACGTCCACCGCCACCCGCCACGGCCACGGCCACAACCATCAAGCGAAACACGCCACTCACTTCTCACTCTGCACCCACGCCACCAGTCTCCACCACCACCCACACAACTGGTCCCGCCACGGGGACATCATTCCGGACCACCAGCCCCCAGCCCAACCCATCACGCCCTGAGACCACCCTCTCGACGCACGCTGCCCCCTCTACCACATCCTCAGTGACTCCCACCACCCACCGAGTCATCAAACCAACACACCCAGAGACCCCTTCCTCCCACTCTCCTGCCACATACCCGGGCTCCACTTCTGTGCCTCCACACGTCCCCAGCACAGGTACAAGGCCCACGCACATGATACCGCCACTCACGCAGTCCACGCACATCCCTAGCTCACTCAGCACAGCCAAAACCTCCACTTCCAGGGAGTCTTATCCTTCAGTACCCATCCACCACGAAACCTCATCCGCCCCCAAAACCACAGTCTCCCACACGCCGCCTGCCATGGGAACCCCGACCTCCGTGATAGCCACTGCCACAGCCACGGCCACAACAAGCAAGCAACACACGCTGCTCACTTCTCACTCCGTGCCCACACCGTCTGTCTCCACCACCACCCACATGACAGGTCCCGCCACAGGGACATCCTTCCGGACCACCACCGCCCAGGCCAACCCATCACTCCCTGAGACGACCCATTCCACGCATGCTGCCCCCTCTACCACATCCTCGGTGACTCCCACCACCCACCGAGTCATCACCCCAACACACCCGGAGACCCCATCCTCTCCCTCCCCTGCTACACACCCGGGCTCCACTTCTTTGCCTCCACACGTCCCCAGCGCAGGGACACAGCCCACGCACACGACCCTGCCACTCACGCGGACCACGCACACACCTAGCTCACTCAGCACAGCCAAAACCTCCACTTCCAAGGAGTCTTATCCCTCAATACCCATCCACCACGAAACCTCATCCGCCCCCAAACCCACCATCTCCCATACACCGCCTATCACGGGAACCCCAACCTCCGTGACGTCCACCACCACTGCCACAGCCACAACCATCAAGCGACACACGCCACTCACTTCTCACTCCACAACTACACCACCAGTCTCCACCACCGCCCACACAACTGGTCCCCCCACGGGGACATCCTTCCGGACCACCTCCACCGAGCCCAACCCATCACGCCCTGAGACCACCCTCTCGACGCACGCTGCCCCCTCTACCACATCCTCAGTGACTCCCACCACCCACCGAGTCATCAAACCAACACACCCAGAGACTCCTTCCTCCCACTCTCCTGCCACACACCCGGGCTCCACTTCTGTGCCTCCACACGTCCCCAGCACAGGAACACAGCCCACGCACACAATCCCACCACTCACACGGACCACGCACACCCCTAGCTCACTCAGCACAGCCAAAACCTCCACTTCCAGGGAGTCTTATTCTTCAGTACCCATCCACCACGAAACCTCATCTGCCCCCAAACCCACCATCTCTCACACGCCATTGGCCACTGGAACCCTGGCCTTCATGACAGCCACGGCCACGGCCACGGCCACCACCACAGCCACGGCCACCACCAGCAAGCCACACACACCACTCACCTCTCACTCCACGCCCACGCCATCTGTCTCCACAACAACCCACACGACAGGACCCCCCAAGGGGACATCCTTCCGGACGACCTCGGCCCGACCCACCCCTTTGCGCACTGAGACCACCGTCTCCACACACACTGCCCCCTCTACTACATCCTCGGTGACTCCCACCACCCACCGGGTCATCACCCCAACACACCCGGAGACCCCTTCCTCCCCATCCCCTGCTTCACACCTGGGTTCCACTTCTGTGCCTCCACACGTCCCCAGCACAGGGACACAGCCCATGCACACGACCCCGCCACTCACGCGGACCACGCACACCCCTGGCTCACTCAGCACAGCCAAAACCTCCACTTCCAGGGAGTCTTATCCTTCAGTACCCATCCACCACGAAACCTCATCCGCCCCCAAACCCACCATCTCTCACACGCCATCGGCCACTGGAACCCTGACCTCCATGACAGCCACTGCCACAGCCACGGCCACAACCATCAAGCGACACACGCTGCTCACTTCTCACTCCGCGCCCACACCGTCTGTCTCCACCACCACCCACACGACAGGTCCCACCACAGGGACATCCTTCAGGACCACCACCGCCCAGCCCAACCCATCACGCCCTGAGACCACCCTCTCGACGCACGCTGCCCCCACTACCACATCCTCGGTGACTCCAACCACCCACCGAGTCATCATCCCAACATATCCGGAGTTCCCTTCCCCTCCCTTCCCTGCTACACACCCGGGCTCCACTTCTGTGTCTCCACATGTCCCCAGCACAGGGACACAACCCACACACACGGCCGCACCACTCACGCGGACCACGCACACCCCTAGCTCACTCAGCACAGCCAAAACCTCCACTTCCAGGGAGTCTTATCCTTCAGTACCCATCCACCACGAAACCTCATCCGCCCCCAAACCCACCGTCTCTCACACGCCATCGGCCACTGGAACACTGACCTCCGTGACGGCCACCGCCACGGCCACGGCCACCGCCACAGCCACAGCCACGGCCCCCACCAGCAAGCGACACACACCGCTCACCTCTCACTCCGCACCCACGCCATCTGCATCCACCACTGCATACACGACGGGACCCCCCACGGGGACATCTTTCCGGACCACTTCTGCCCGGCCCAGCCCATCGCGCCCCGAGACCACCGTCTCCACACACGCTGCCCCCCTCTACTACATCCTCGGTGACTCCCACCACCCACCGACTCATCACCCCAACACACCCAGAGACCCCTTCCTCCCCCTCCCCTGCTTCACACCCAGGTTCCACTTCAGTGCCTCCACACATCCCCAGCACAGGGACAGAGCCCACGCACACGACCCCGCCACTCACATGGACCACGCACACCCCTAGCTCACTCAGCACAGCCAAAACCTCTACTTCCAGGGAGTCTTATCCTTCAGTACCCATCCACCACGAAACCTCATCTGCCCCCAAACCCACCATCTCCCATACACCGCCTATCACGGGAACCCCAACCTCCGTGACGTCCACCGCCACGGCCACGGCCACAACCATCAAGAGACACACGCCACTCACTTCTCACTCTGCACCCACACCACCAGTCTCCACCACCACCCACACAACTGGTCCCCCCACGGGGACATCCTTCCGGACCACCACCGCCCAGCCCAACCCATCACTCCCTGAGACGACCCACTCCACGCATGCTGCCCCCTCTACCACATCCTCGGTGACTCCAACCACCCACCGAGTCATCACCCCAACACACCCGGAGACCCCTTCCTCTCCCTCCCCTGCTACACACCCGGGTTCCACTTCTGTGCCTCCACACGTACCCAGCACAGGGACACAACCCACGCATACAACCCCACCACTCACGCGGACCACGCACACCCCTAGCTCACTCAGCACAGCCAAAACCTCCACTTCCAGGGAGTCTTATCCTTCAGTACCCATCCACCACGAAACCTCATCTGCCCCCAAACCCACCGTCTCTCACACGCCATCGGCCACTGGAACCCTGACCTCCGTGACGGCCACCGCCACGGCCACCACCACAGCCACGGCCACCACCAGCAAGCAACACACACTGCTCACCTCTCACTCCGCGCCCACGCCATCTGCCTCCACCACAGCATACACAACAGGACCCCCCACGGGGACATCTTTCCGGACCACTTCTGCCCGGCCCAGCCCATCGCGCCCCGAGACCACCGTCTCCACACACGCTGCCCCCTCTACTACATCCTCGGTGACTCCCACCACCCACCGAATCATCACCCCAACACACCCGGAGACCCCTTCCTCCCCCTCCACTGCTTCACACCCAGGTTCCACTTCTGGGCTTCCACACGTCCCCAGCACAGGGACACAGCCCACGCACACAACCCCACCACTCACGCGGACCACGCACACCCCTAGCTCACTCAGCACAGCCAAAACCTCCACTTCCAGGGAGTCTTATTCTTCAGTACCCATCCACCACGAAACCTCATCTGCCCCCAAACCCACCGTCTCTCACACGCCATCGGCCACTGGAACCCTGACCTCCGTGACGGCCACCGCCACGGCCACCACCACAGCCACGGCCACCACCAGCAAGCAACACACACTGCTCACCTCTCACTCCGCGCCCACGCCATCTGCCTCCACCACCGCATACACAACAGGACCCCCCACGGGGACATCTTTCCGGACCACTTCTGCCCGGCCCAGCCCATCGCGCCCCGAGACCACCGTCTCCACACACGCTGCCCCCTCTACTACATCCTCGGTGACTCCCACCACCCACCGAATCATCACCCCAACACACCCGGAGACCCCTTCCTCCCCCTCCCCTGCTTCACACCCGGGTTCCACTTCTGGGCTTCCACACGTCCCCAGCACAGGGACACAGCCCACGCACACAACCCCACCACTCACGCGGACCACGCACACCCCTAGCTCACTCAGCACAGCCAAAACCTCCACTTCCAGGGAGTCTTATCCTTCAGTACCCATCCACCACGAAACCTCATCTGCCCCCAAACCCACCGTCTTTCACACGCCATCGGCCACTGGATCCCTGACCTCCGTGACGGCCACCGCCACGGCCACCGCCACAGCCACAGCCACCACCAGCAAGCAACACACACTGCTCACGTCTCACTCCGCGCCCACGCCATCTGCCTCCACCACCGCATACACGACAGGACCCCCCACGGGGACATCTTTCCGGACCACTTCTGCCCGGCCCAGCCCATCGCACCCCGAGACCACCGTCTCCACACACGCTGCCCCCTCTACTACATCCTCGGTGACTCCCACCACCCACCGACTCATCACCCCAACACACCTGGAGACCCCTTCCTCCCTCTCCCCTGCTTCACACCCGGGTTCCACTTCTGTGCCTTCACACGTCCCCAGCACAGGGACACAGCCCACGCACACAACCCCACCACTCACGCGGACCACGCACACACCTAGCTCACTCAGCACAGCCAAAACCTCCACTTCCAGGGAGTCTTATCCTTCAGTACCCATCCACCACGAAACCTCATCCGCCCCCAAACCCACAGTCTCCCACACGCCGCCTGCCACGGGAACCCCGACCTCCGTGATAGCCACTGCCACAGCCACGGCCACAACAAGCAAGCACACGCCGCTCACTTCTCACTCAGCGCCCACACCATCTGTCTCCACCACCGCCCACACGACAGGTCCCGCCACAGGGACATCCTTCCGGACCACCACCGCCCAGCCCAACCCATCCCTCCCTGAGACGACCCACTCCACGCATGCTGCCCCCTCTACCACATCCTCGGTGACTCCAACCACCCACCGAGTCATCACCCCAACACACCCGGAGACCCCTTCCTCTCCATCCCCTGCTACACACCCGGGTTCCACTTCTGTGCCTCCACACGTCCCCAGCACAGGGACACAGCCCACGCATACAACCCCACCACTCACGCGGACCACGCACACCCCTAGCTCACTCAGCACAGCCAAAACCTCCACTTCCAGGGAGTCTTATCCTTCAGTACCCATCCACCACGAAACCTCATCTGCCCCCAAACCCACCGTCTCTCACACGCCATCGGCCACTGGAACCCTGACCTCCGTGACGGCCACCGCCATGGCCACCACCACAGCCACGGCCACCACCAGCAAGCAACACACACTGCTCACCTCTCACTCCGCGCCCACGCCATCTGCCTCCACCACCGCATACACAACAGGACCCCCCACGGGGACATCTTTCCTGACCACTTCTGCCCGGCCCAGCCCATCGCGCCCCGAGACCACCGTCTCCACACACGCTGCCCCCTCTACTACATCCTCGGTGACTCCCACCACCCACCGAATCATCACCCCAACACACCCGGAGACCCCTTCCTCTCCCTCCCCTGCTTCACACCCGGGTTCCACTTCTGGGCTTCCACACGTCCCCAGCACAGGGACACAGCCCACGCACACAACCCCACCACTCACGCGGACCACGCACACCCCTAGCTCACTCAGCACAGCCAAAACCTCCACTTCCAGGGAGTCTTATCCTTCAGTACCCATCCACCACGAAACCTCATCTGCCCCCAAACCCACCGTCTCTCACACGCCATCGGCCACTGGAACCCTGACCTCCGTGACGGCCACCGCCATGGCCACCACCACAGCCACGGCCACCACCAGCAAGCAACACACACTGCTCACCTCTCACTCCGCGCCCACGCCATCTGCCTCCACCACCGCATACACAACAGGACCCCCCACGGGGACATCTTTCCGGACCACTTCTGCCCGGCCCAGCCCATCGCGCCCCGAGACCACCGTCTCCACACACGCTGCCCCCTCTACTACATCCTCGGTGACTCCCACCACCCACCGAATCATCACCCCAACACACCCGGAGACCCCTTCCTCTCCCTCCCCTGCTTCACACCCGGGTTCCACTTCTGGGCTTCCACACGTCCCCAGCACAGGGACACAGCCCACGCACACAACCCCACCACTCACGCGGACCACGCACACCCCTAGCTCACTCAGCACAGCCAAAACCTCCACTTCCAGGGAGTCTTATCCTTCAGTACCCATCCACCACGAAACCTCATCTGCCCCCAAACCCACCGTCTCTCACACGCCATCGGCCACTGGAACCCTGACCTCCGTGACGGCCACCGCCACGGCCACCACCACAGCCACGGCCACCACCAGCAAGCAACACACACTGCTCACCTCTCACTCCGCGCCCACGCCATCTGCCTCCACCACCGCATACACAACAGGACCCCCCACGGGGACATCTTTCCGGACCACTTCTGCCCGGCCCAGCCCATCGCGCCCCGAGACCACCGTCTCCACACACGCTGCCCCCTCTACTACATCCTCGGTGACTCCCACCACCCACCGAATCATCACCGCAACACACCCGGAGACCCCTTCCTCCCCCTCCCCTGCTTCACACCCGGGTTCCACTTCTGGGCTTCCACACGTCCCCAGCACAGGGACACAGCCCACGCACACAACCCCACCACTCACGCGGACCACGCACACCCCTAGCTCACTCAGCACAGCCAAAACCTCCACTTCCAGGGAGTCTTATTCTTCAGTACCCATCCACCACGAAACCTCATCTGCCCCCAAATCCACCGTCTTTCACACGCCATCGGCCACTGGATCCCTGACCTCCGTGACGGCCACCGCCACGGCCACGGCCACCGCCACAGCCACAGCCACAG
The DNA here is from genome assembly GCF_023065955.2 of Ursus arctos. Lineage (NCBI taxonomy): Eukaryota > Metazoa > Chordata > Mammalia > Carnivora > Ursidae > Ursus > Ursus arctos. The sequence goes on from NW_026622908.1 coordinate 47,879,801, forward strand.
CCACCACCAGCAAGCAACACACACTGCTCACGTCTCACTCCGCGCCCACGCCATCTGCCTCCACCACCGCATACACGACAGGACCCCCCACGGGGACATCTTTCCGGACCACTTCTGCCCGGCCCAGCCCATCGCGCCCCGAGACCACCGTCTCCACACACGCTGCCCCCTCTACTACATCCTCGGTGACTCCCACCACCCACCGAGTCATCACCCCAACACACCCGGAGACCCCTTCCTCCCTCTCCCCTGCTTCACACCCGGGTTCCACTTCTGTGCCTTCACACGTCCCCAGCACAGGGACACAGCCCACGCACACAACCCCACCACTCACGCGGACCACGCACACACCTAGCTCACTCAGCACAGCCAAAACCTCCACTTCCAGGGAGTCTTATCCTTCAGTACCCATCCACCACAAAACCTCATCCGCCCCCAAAACCACAGTCTCCCACACGCCGCCTGCCACTGGAACCCCGACCTCCGTGATAGCCACTGCCACAGCCACGGCCACAACAAGCAAGCACACGCCGCTCACTTCTCACTCAGCGCCCACACCATCTGTCTCCACCACCGCCCACACGACAGGTCCCGCCACAGGGACATCCTTCCGGACCACCACCGCCCAGCCCAACCCATCCCTCCCTGAGACGACCCACTCCACGCATGCTGCCCCCTCTACCACATCCTCGGTGACTCCAACCACCCACCGAGTCATCACCCCAACACACCCGGAGACCCCTTCCTCTCCATCCCCTGCTACACACCCGGGTTCCACTTCTGTGCCTCCACACGTCCCCAGCACAGGGACACAGCCCACGCATACAACCCCACCACTCACGCGGACCACGCACACCCCTAGCTCACTCAGCACAGCCAAAACCTCCACTTCCAGGGAGTCTTATCCTTCAGTACCCATCCACCACGAAACCTCATCTGCCCCCAAACCCACCGTCTCTCACACGCCATCGGCCACTGGAACCCTGACCTCCGTGACGGCCACCGCCACGGCCACCACCACAGCCACGGCCACCACCAGCAAGCAACACACACTGCTCACCTCTCACTCCGCGCCCACGCCATCTGCCTCCACCACCGCATACACAACAGGACCCCCCACGGGGACATCTTTCCGGACCACTTCTGCCCGGCCCAGCCCATCGCGCCCCGAGACCACCGTCGCCACACACGCTGCCCCCTCTACTACATCCTCGGTGACTCCCACCACCCACCGAATCATCACCCCAACACACCCGGAGACCCCTTCCTCTCCCTCCCCTGCTTCACACCCGGGTTCCACTTCTGGGCTTCCACACGTCCCCAGCACAGGGACACAGCCCACGCACACAACCCCACCACTCACGCGGACCACGCACACCCCTAGCTCACTCAGCACAGCCAAAACCTCCACTTCCAGGGAGTCTTATCCTTCAGTACCCATCCACCACGAAACCTCATCTGCCCCCAAACCCACCGTCTCTCACACGCCATCGGCCACTGGAACCCTGACCTCCGTGACGGCCACCGCCACGGCCACCACCACAGCCACGGCCACCACCAGCAAGCAACACACACTGCTCACCTCTCACTCCGCGCCCACGCCATCTGCCTCCACCACCGCATACACAACAGGACCCCCCACGGGGACATCTTTCCGGACCACTTCTGCCCGGCCCAGCCCATCGCGCCCCGAGACCACCGTCTCCACACACGCTGCCCCCCTCTACTACATCCTCGGTGACTCCCACCACCCACCGAATCATCACCCCAACACACCCGGAGACCCCTTCCTCCCCCTCCCCTGCTTCACACCCGGGTTCCACTTCTGGGCTTCCACACGTCCCCAGCACAGGGACACAGCCCACGCACACAACCCCACCACTCACGCGGACCACGCACACCCCTAGCTCACTCAGCACAGCCAAAACCTCCACTTCCAGGGAGTCTTATCCTTCAGTACCCATCCACCACGAAACCTCATCTGCCCCCAAACCCACCGTCTTTCACACGCCATCGGCCACTGGATCCCTGACCTCCGTGACGGCCACCGCCACGGCCACGGCCACGGCCACCGCCACAGCCACAGCCACCACCAGCAAGCAACACACACTGCTCACGTCTCACTCCGCGCCCACGCCATCTGCCTCCACCACCGCATACACGACAGGACCCCCCACGGGGACATCTTTCCGGACCACTTCTGCCCGGCCCAGCCCATCGCGCCCCGAGACCACCGTCTCCACACACGCTGCCCCCTCTACTACATCCTCGGTGACTCCCACCACCCACCGAGTCATCACCCCAACACACCTGGAGACCCCTTCCTCCCTCTCCCCTGCTTCACACCCGGGTTCCACTTCTGTGCCTTCACACGTCCCCAGCACAGGGACACAGCCCACGCACACAACCCCACCACTCACGCGGACCACGCACACACCTAGCTCACTCAGCACAGCCAAAACCTCCACTTCCAGGGAGTCTTATCCTTCAGTACCCATCCACCACGAAACCTCATCCGCCCCCAAACCCACAGTCTCCCACACGCCGCCTGCCACGGGAACCCCGACCTCCGTGATAGCCACTGCCACAGCCACGGCCACAACAAGCAAGCACACGCCGCTCACTTCTCACTCAGCGCCCACACCATCTGTCTCCACCACCGCCCACACGACAGGTCCCGCCACAGGGACATCCTTCCGGACCACCACCACCCAGCCCAACCCATCCCTCCCTGAGACGACCCACTCCACGCATGCTGCCCCCTCTACCACATCCTCGGTGACTCCAACCACCCACCGAGTCATCACCCCAACACACCCGGAGACCCCTTCCTCTCCATCCCCTGCTACACACCCGGGTTCCACTTCTGTGCCTCCACACGTCCCCAGCACAGGGACACAGCCCACGCATACAACCCCACCACTCACGCGGACCACGCACACCCCTAGCTCACTCAGCACAGCCAAAACCTCCACTTCCAGGGAGTCTTATCCTTCAGTACCCATCCACCACGAAACCTCATCTGCCCCCAAACCCACCGTCTCTCACACGCCATCGGCCACTGGAACCCTGACCTCCGTGACGGCCACCGCCATGGCCACCACCACAGCCACGGCCACCACCAGCAAGCAACACACACTGCTCACCTCTCACTCCGCGCCCACGCCATCTGCCTCCACCACCGCATACACAACAGGACCCCCCACGGGGACATCTTTCCGGACCACTTCTGCCCGGCCCAGCCCATCGCGCCCCGAGACCACCGTCTCCACACACGCTGCCCCCTCTACTACATCCTCGGTGACTCCCACCACCCACCGAATCATCACCCCAACACACCCGGAGACCCCTTCCTCTCCCTCCCCTGCTTCACACCCGGGTTCCACTTCTGGGCTTCCACACGTCCCCAGCACAGGGACACAGCCCACGCACACAACCCCACCACTCACGCGGACCACGCACACCCCTAGCTCACTCAGCACAGCCAAAACCTCCACTTCCAGGGAGTCTTATTCTTCAGTACCCATCCACCACGAAACCTCATCTGCCCCCAAACCCACCGTCTCTCACACGCCATCGGCCACTGGAACCCTGACCTCCGTGACGGCCACCGCCACGGCCACCACCACAGCCACGGCCACCACCAGCAAGCAACACACACTGCTCACCTCTCACTCCGCGCCCACGCCATCTGCCTCCACCACCGCATACACAACAGGACCCCCCACGGGGACATCTTTCCGGACCACTTCTGCCCGGCCCAGCCCATCGCGCCCCGAGACCACCGTCTCCACACACGCTGCCCCCTCTACTACATCCTCGGTGACTCCCACCACCCACCGAATCATCACCCCAACACACCCGGAGACCCCTTCCTCCCCCTCCCCTGCTTCACACCCGGGTTCCACTTCTGGGCTTCCACACGTCCCCAGCACAGGGACACAGCCCACGCACACAACCCCACCACTCACGCGGACCACGCACACCCCTAGCTCACTCAGCACAGCCAAAACCTCCACTTCCAGGGAGTCTTATCCTTCAGTACCCATCCACCACGAAACCTCATCTGCCCCCAAACCCACCGTCTTTCACACGCCATCGGCCACTGGATCCCTGACCTCCGTGACGGCCACCGCCACGGCCACGGCCACCGCCACAGCCACAGCCACAGCCACCACCAGCAAGCAACACACACTGCTCACGTCTCACTCCGCGCCCACGCCATCTGCCTCCACCACCGCATACACGACAGGACCCCCCACGGGGACATCTTTCCGGACCACTTCTGCCCGGCCCAGCCCATCGCGCCCCGAGACCACCGTCTCCACACACGCTGCCCCCTCTACTACATCCTCGGTGACTCCCACCACCCACCGAGTCATCACCCCAACACACCCGGAGACCCCTTCCTCTCCCTCCCCTGCTTCACACCCGGGTTCTACTTCTGTGCCTCCACACGTCCCCAGCACAGGGACACAGCCCACGCACACAACCCCACCACTCACGCGGACCACGCACACCCCTAGCTCACTCAGCACAGCCAAAACCTCCACTTCCAGGGAGTCTTATCCTTCAGTACCCATCCACCACGAAACCTCATCTGCCCCCAAACCCACCGTCTCTCACACGCCATTGGCCACTGGATCCCTGACCTCCGTGATGGCCACCACCACGGCCACGGCCACCACCAGCAAGCGACACACACCGCTCACGTCTCACTCTGCGCCCACACCATCTGTCTCCACCACCGCCCACACGACTGGTCCTGCCACAGGGACATCCTTCCGGACCACCACCGCCCAACCCAACCCATCACTCCCTGAGACGACCCACTCCACGCATGCTGCCCCCTCTACCACATCCTCGGTGACTCCAACCACCCACCGAGTCATCACCCCAACACACCCGGAGACACCTTCCTCTCCCTCCCCTGCTACACACCCGGGCTCCACTTCTGTGCCTCAACATGTCCCCAGCACAGGGACACAGCCCACGTACACAACCCTGCCCCTCACGCGGACCACGCACACACCTAGCTCACTCAGCACAGCCAAAACCTCCACTTCCAGGGAGTCTTATCCTTCAGTACCCATCCACCACGAAACCTCATCTGCCCCCAAACCCACCGTCTCTCACACGCCATCGGCCACTGGAACCCTGACCTCCGTGATGGCCACCCCCACGGCCAGGGCCACCGCCACAGCCACAGCCACGGCCACCACCAGCAAGCAACACACACTGCTCACCTCTCACTCCGCGCCCACGCCATCTGCCTCCACCACCGCATACACAACAGGACCCCCCACGGGGACATCTTTCCTGACCACTTCTGCCCGGCCCAGCCCATCGCGCCCCGAGACCACCGTCTCCACACACGCTGCCCCCTCTACTACATCCTCGGTGACTCCCACCACCCACCGAGTCATCACCCCAACACACCCGGAGACCCCTTCCTCCCCCTCCCCTGCTTCACACCCGGGTTCTACTTCTGTGCCTCCACACGTCCCCAGCACAGGGACACAGCCCACGCACACAACCCCACCACTCACGCAGACCACGCACACCCCTCGCTCACTCAGCACAGCCAAAACCTCCACTTCCAGGGAGTCTTATCCTTCAGTACCCATCCACCACGAAACCTCATCCACCCCCAAACCCACCGTCTCTCACACGCCATCGGCCACTGGAACCCTGACCTCCATGACAGCCACCACCACAGCCACAGCCACCACCAGCAAGCGACACACGCCACTCACTTCTCACTCCACAACTACGCCACCAGTCTCCACCACCACCCACACAACTGGTCCCCCCACGGGGACATCCTTCCGGACCACCTCCGCCGAGCCCAACCCATCACGCCCTGAGACGACCCTCTCGACGCATGCTGCCCCCTCTACCACATCCTCAGTGACTCCCACCACCCACCGAGTCAGCACCCCAACACACCCAGAGACCCCTTCCTCCCACTCTCCTGGCACACACCCAGGCTCCACTTCTGTGCCTCCACACGTCCCCAGCACAGGGACACAGCCCACGCACACGACCCCGCCATTCACACGGACCACCAACACCCCTAGTTCACTCAGCACAGCCAAAACCTCCACTTCCAGGGAGTCTTATCCTTCAGTACCCATCCACCATGAAACCTCATCCGCCCCCAAACCCACCGTCTCTCACACGCCATCGGCCACTGGAACCCTGACCTCTGTGACGGCCACCGCCACGGCCACGGCCACCACCAGCAAGCGACACACGCCGCTCACCTCTCACTCTGCACCCACACCATCTGTCTCCATCACCACCCACACGACAGGATCCCCCACAGGGACATCCTTCCAGACCACGAACACTCAGCCCACCCCATCACGCCCTGAGACCACCCTCTCCTCACACGCTGCCCCATCTACCACATCCTCGGTGACACCCACCACCCACCGAGTCATCACCCCAACACACCCGGAGACCCTTTCGTCCCCCTCCCCTGCTTCACCCCCGGGCTCCACTTCTGTGCCTCCACACATCCCCAGCACAGGGACACAGCCCACGCACACCACCCCACCACTCACGCGGACCACGCACACCCCTAGCTCACACAGAACAGCCAAAACCTCCACTTCCAGGGAGTCTTATCCTTCAGTACCCATCCACCATGAAACCTCAATCGCCACCAAACCCCCCATCTCTCACACGCCGCCTGCCACGGGAACCCCGACCTCCGTGACGTCCACCACCACAGCCACGGCCACAACAAGCAAGCAACACACGCCGCTCACCTCTCACTCTGCGCCGACGCCATCTGTCTCCACCACCGCCCACACAACTGGTCCCCCCACGGGGACATCCTTCTGGACCACCACCACCCAGCCCAACCCATCACGCCCTGAGACCACCCTCGCCACGCACGCTGCCCCCTCTACCACATCCTCAGTGACTCCCACCACCCACCGAGTCATCACCCCAACACACCCGGAGACCTCTTCCTCCCCCTCCCTTTCCACATACCTGGGCTCCTCTTCTCTGTCCCCACAGGTCTCGAGCACGAGTACCGGCATTCACACCCTGACCTTCCCAGGCTCCCTAACCCCGTCCAGTACAGCCTCCGTTTCCTCTTTCATTTCTTCCCCCGGTTCCTCCACTCCCACCCTGTCCTCCGTGTCCTCTCTGCCCACCCACACCTTTCCCCCTTCATCTCTGCCCACCACACCTACTGTTCATGGGACTCATGTCTCCCTATCCAGCACCAGCATCTTTCCTTCTCTGCCCAGAACCACACCCAGCACCCCCGTGTCCCACACCTTCTCTTCCCACTCTACCACCTCACAGTCTACGAGCCTCACCACTCAAAACCCTGCATCCAGTTTTTTTTCATCCACTGTTGGGGTGACAGCCATCCTGACTTCTCCGGTCACTAACCTCACCACTGCACAAGTTAGTACTGCTAGAGTGCCGACCTCCGTGATCCTGGCCAGCTCGACCTCTTTCCCCGGAAGCTCATCCCTTCATACCACAGGGTCCTTGTCTACTGGGGCACCATCCGTCTCCTTTCCGGTGACATCTCCGTCCAGCTCTCCAGGTAAGGGATGTATTTCCATAGCCCACCTTACAAACTTGGTGCACAGCATCTTCAGCATTGCCTCGTCACCCTGGAGAGCACCGTGGCTCACTCCCACAGAGTCCCTGCCTTTCACCGTCCTCACATACTGCCTGATGGCTTCTGGGCTGTGCTGTTGCCTCCCAGCCCATTCCCCACTCTGCCATACTTCCAGCCCGACGTGCATGCTGCTGACAGGGGCTCACTGGTCATCGTGCAGTGTGATCTGCTTTCTTCCCCATAATGCCTTCACTTTTCCTGAGGTCAGCAGGCAGCACAGCATGCTGAGCTCAGACGTGAAGTCACACCCATCCCTCCGACCATCCGTACATCCTTCCAGCATCTGAGAATGCCAACATCCCACCAGCAGGCAGGGACTGAGTCATGCCTCCCTCTTCTGTGTGTACCCCATGTCCTTAGGACAGTTCTCTCAGCCTTCCCTGAGCTGCCTCCAGCCCCTCTCCCCACTCCTCTCTAGACACAACTCTAATACACTCCAGTCTGGCCAAAATGGGTGCCTCACCTCCCCTAGGAGGCCCCCTTTCCCTCATCTGGGCTTGCATGCCTGCATTGTACCTGACTCACTCATTCCCTATCCCAACCTCCCATCTCCTGCTGCGGTCCTGGCCTCTCTTGGAGGCAACTCCCTCAGAAGCCCTCCATGGCTTCCCCTTCATGAGCACACAGGAGCTCAGGAGCAGCAGGGATCCTGTGACTCAAGTACTCCCACCCTCCCTGAGAGAACAGAGAGAAAAATGAAGGGCCAATAGGTACATGCCTCCCCCCAGGAGACCATTGGACTAGCAGCCAAGGGCTCCACCATTCTTCCGGGCCCCACCTGTCCTCCAGAGACACCCCTCCCCTCCCTTCCGGGTGTTCGCTGCACAGTACCCCTCCCTGGGACTGGGTTCCCCTCCATGTCCCCCGCCGTCCCCCAGGCAGGCCTGTCCACAGTAATGAATTTCCTCCTGTGAGACAGGGACTGGGTGCAGGCTGTCCATGAGGAGGGGATGAGAAATGAGGAAGCAAAAGCAGGAGATGGGGTTGGAAGATGGCTGAGGGCAATGGGAACACATGGGGACATACCTCTCATGCCCATCTCCAGCAGACGTGCAGGGCAGGCAGGGCAAAAAGGGCAGACTGGCAGGTCTCTGCTCGGGAACATCTTAGCTTTTTCACTCCTAATGCCAGTGCTGCTCTGCCTGCTGCCAGGGCACCCGAGGCAGCTTGCCAGCAGGTCAGGGTCTCTGGCTGGGTCCACACCCTGCCCCTCCAAGAGCACAGACCCCTTTAGGGAGCTCCTGAGGCGCCATCTGTCTCTTCCAGGGATGTGCAAACCCTCCCCCCATCCCTCTGGCAGGTTCTGGTCCCAGCAGACCAGGGACGCCCATGCCCACAGGCTGGTACTGGCCCACAAGAGAAGGGGCCTGACAGTGGCCCACTAGGGCTCAGAAAACCCTTGACCTGGGGATACTTCCAGGGTATCCAGCTCTCAGGAGAAACACCCAAAACGAGAGTCCATCAGCCTTTGTTCCCATGCAGAGCTGTGAGGTCCAAGGTCAGCAGGGCTGGGACAAGGGGAGACCGCCTGGGGCAGGGGCCCGAGTGCAGGGGTGGGAGCTCAGGGGAGACCCCATCATGGGCAGGAAAGGATACTCCTCTCACGTAAGCAATTGTGCAGCTTTCAACCTGGCCCTCCTTACTCAACTGAGCCACATTCATCCCCACTTCAAGTGTCTTGTCACCAGGGTCAGGTCTGTGTTAGCCCTCCAGCCATGCCCTGGAGCTGGCGTCTGACCACACCTCTCTCCTCTCCCAGGGGTCTGCGACGTGAAGGAGCTTGAGGAGGAGGTCACGTACCGAGGGTGCACTGCCAATGTGACAGTGACCCGCTGTGAAGGCTTCTGTGCCTCCTCGGCCAGGTGAGTGCTGGTCCCAAGCAGCCTCCAAACAGTCCTGGGCCTGGAGCTTGGAGCCTGCCCCATCCAAGAGCAAGTTGCTGGCCCCAGGCAGCATCCTATCCAGTCAGGTAGCTCTAGCCAGCATCCCACTTCCATCACGCCTGACTGAGGCAAAGGCAGACCCTTGGCTGACTGCCTGAGAGCTGGGGAGGTCAGCAAGGGCCAGGATGGGTGGGGCATGCCGCTGAGGGCCCCGCCTGGGAACTCAGTACCCACCCTTCTCTCTGGAGTGGTCTGGGAGGCACATGAGCACTCCTGGGGTGGCGGCCCTGACCCACGCTCCTGGCTCTGGCTTCTTTGCAGCTTCAACATCCACACGAACCAAGTGGACACCCACTGTAGCTGCTGCCACCCACTCAGCTCCTACCAGAAGCAGTTTGTGCTGCCCTGCTCAGACCCCGAAGCGCAGGGCCAGCAGCTGGTGCTCACGCTACACATGTTCAGCAGCTGTGCGTGCGGCCCACGGCGCTGTGGGGACTAGGGACACAGCCCCCAGGCGTGAGGACAAAGCACCGCTCCAACACCACCCCCACCACCTCTCCCGATGCTGGCTTGCTGTGCCTGGCAGCCCCTGTCCTTCCACAAGGCACGGCCTCGAAGAGCCCTCACACGAGGCTTACCAGGGCACCCAAGGGAAAGGGGGCTGCCAGGCAGGAGCTGCAGACCCTGACCAAGCCCAGCAGGCTGGAATAACCTGGTGGCCTCTTGGCCATACCTGTCAATCCTCCACACAGCCTCCCAAGCTTTGGAGGTGGCTGCCCGTCCCTCCCAGAACAGGTCCCCAGAAACAGCCTGAGCAGCTGGTGCCCGGGCAGGGGCAGCAAGAAAGGCCACTCCAGAGGGAGGCCTGAGAAAAGGGGATACAGGTCCCATGAGGTATGGGATACCTGAGCAGGGACGGGTGGGGAAGAGACACAGGGCAGCAGCAAAGAAGGCAGCGAGGAGAGGACCCCATAGCCAGAGAAGGGAAGGGAGGGGAGGACGCAGGTGCCTACCAGCATCAGCACCTGCCCACCACCAAGCTCACCCTGGGGAACAGCATCACAGGTCCACGCACGACAAATCCACTGTATACAGAAAACAAATAAACCAGCATTGCTCAACGCACAGGGGCTGGCCCGTGAGCTCTGTCTCTGTTGTCTCCCACACACCTGGGGCATTTGTGAGCCCCCGAACCCACACCCACAGAGTGACAGCCACGGGACCCTGAGTGCGGGCCTCCGCAACGGCAGCAGCACCCAGACTGTGACTCACTCCGGTTACCTCCCCGAGACCCACACTGCAGCAAAGGGCTGCCTGTGCCCCTCGCCACCCCACCAGGATCCCGCATGGCATGCCTCTGAGGAGCCCAATCAATCGCTGCTGCTAAGCCAGGGGTACCCAGAGTGGACCCTGGCTCTCCCCGGGCTCCTTTGGTGCTGACGACAGATGTGTTTGTTTAGGACAAACCTGCCAGCCAACACCTACCACCCACACCTCCACCCACCAACAGAACAGAGGTCGTGGCTCAGCTCTGCTCCTGCCCTGGCCACCCTAGGGTGCAGACGGGTGGCCTGGCCGGCAGCTTACAACAACGGCACATGAGAGCCAAGGACAAGAACGACATGCGGAGGCTCGCCCTCAACATGGTTCTCCACGCCCACACACGGCCCTCCTCCACCCACACAAGGTCCCACATGCCCCAGGAAAGAGACCAGCTCACCTTCCAGAATCTGCTTTGCCGCCCACACTGAACACTCTGATCGAAAACAGCAACCAGTCCACGGTGACTACGGTTATGACGCACTTCTCTGAGGCCCAAAGATGAGTGAGACTGGCTACACAGCGTCTAGAGCCAGCAGCAAGCCTCCTGCTGCCATGCCCTAAACCCAGGGCCTCAGACACTCGGACCCTCAGCACTGCCAATATCCCGTGAATACCACAGTGCAGGGGAAAGGGATACAGAATTCAATCCAGTCATACGTAGTCTCGTTGGTAGTCATGAAAACCACCACCGTTTCCAACTTCTGGATTTCCAACCCTGCCCCAGAGACTCCTCCAGTGGGCACGGCAGGAAGCCCACGCGCACTGTGCTCCCGTACCCAGGGACCTGCGGATGGTACCCGGGCCGCACACGGATACACCGCAGCAGCCCGCAGGCCTTGTCACACATCTCCTGCACCCGGCACCACCCACCACAGTAGCCAGATGGCCTAGCTGAGGTCTCACCCCGCTAGACAAGCTGCTGCTGCTTCTCTCAGAGAATCAGAGATGAACTATTGGCAACAGAGCAGAAGCGCTTTGACACCATTTCAAAGAAATCTGCATTTTCCTTCAAACTTGTCATTTCCCTTCCTTGGGCGATTACGCACAGAGCTGTTTTGACCTCTGTGAACATGACCCCCGGGCCCTCGTCCCCTTCTTCTGACCCACCTGCACAGCAGGCTCAGCCTCTCCTTCTTAAACACACACCGCTATCCCTACCGGACCCAAAAGGGACCCGGTTTGGAGAAGCAAGGCCGAGAGACAGCTGTCGACAGGACTGTTTATTTGCAGCACGGCAATGAAGAAAAATGACAGAGATGAAGAAAAACACAACACGCGGGAGCCTGGTCCTCCATCCTCGTTGGTCAAAACTGTTCTGACAGCAACTCACACAACCTCTGCGAGACGGTCTCTTTACTTGTGCGCAGCGTGAGTCGGTACATCTGAAACAGAACACGGCAGGTCAGTGGCCGCACGCAGGCTCGTGCGCCCTCAGCCGACGGCCCCTCGAGCTCCCCCTGCTCGGTGCGTCCCTGGAGGCAGCCAGCGTTTTGCAGACACGCTCTCAAGCAGCTGAAACACAGAAAGTTTGACGGTAACCAGTGGCAGCCGCGTATGGGGCTGCTGGAACACTTGCGTGCCGTGGGCAGAGCACAGAGCCGGGGGCCGCTCTGGAGCGTGAGCCGGGCACAGAGCCCAGGAGCCTGCGCTTCCATCCCCACCGCTTCCCAAGTGAAAGGAAGACAGCCAGCCACACAAAGGTGCACTGCGGCTCTACTCAACAACATGACCCCAAACTGGTCGGGCCCAGCTGTGCATCCACAGGCCTGGGTAAGCCAATGGTGCGCACACACAGCCGCAAGGGTGAGGGCTGGAGCAGGGCCAGACCGGCCTGACGGCAGCCCCGTGGCAAACAGTCTCTCCAGGAGGTCGAGACAGATGGTGGGAGAGTGAACCCCAGGGCACTTTCTGGAGTGACAGGAATGTTCTACGTATCAGTGGGATAGTGGAGGTTACACAGGGGGACACATCTCTCAGAACTCCTCAGACGACTCCACTTAGGACCCATATCACACCACAACCAGAACACAGCTCGGGCGTAGCTAGCTCTTTCCTCAAGAAGTCTGACCTGGGCTTGCAGATTCGGCTCCAGACGCAGTAAGCATCCAATCTGGGTGGTTTTGGTGTGTATGATGCCAGCCCCCACGAAATTCGCAGGATTAGGGTCAACATCTTCAAGGAGCGCAGAACCAAACCCAATGATCTGTGCCACAGAGAGACAGGTGCGTAGGGCAGTGCGACTGGGGACCATGGAAGGACAGCAACACAACCAGCCTCCCTCCAGAGCCCGGGGCAGCGTGCCGACCCCGGGAATACCCATCAACAGGCCTTACCTTGGCTTTGGTGATTTCTGTGTCCATTGGATGCTTTGCTTTGAAAATGTTCTGCACTTCCTGTTGGGGACTGTGAGGTAGAATCGAGGGTCACCACACTGAGCCAGGTCAGACTGGGAGGACCCGGCCCTGCCCCCTGCCCCTCACTCACCTGCTCAGCTGCTTCCAACGCTGAAAGAAATCCTGAGAAGCCATTTCTGTGGGCTGGAAAAATTTGTTGAGTGTGATAGGCAGCTTGACAGACACATTCTGAAAGGTTCCCCCATACCTACGAGCAACACAGAGACATAGTGAGCAGCGTACATGGGCAGCCGAAAATTCTGAATCTCAACTACAGAACTAAATTCCTAGTTTGCAAATTGGCAGGGCACAGGGAATGCCCACTGCTGTGGGAAGTGGGGAGGGGGGAATGGTGTGTTCTGAAAGGGTGGCACAAAGCCACAGAGAGACCGGGTCCATCTCAGCGTGCAGCGCCATTTACAGAAGAGGACCAACGAGCTGGGCGCTGCACCAGCCTCTGTGTGCGTGTCTGGGAGCGTGGCTCCGACCAGGCATTGCCGGGCCCATCAGGCCAGGTCAGGGATGGGTCTCGGGCAGGACCACCCAACCTCGGGCTTCTACATCTCCTCACTTTTCCCCACAGCCCATTTCCTACAACTCCAAGTTGGTTTAAATTGTATGGGATTTTTCTTTCTTCCATGAAAAGAAACTAAAAAAAGCGTTTGCCTACAGAATGAAAAAAAAAATTGCCTATTTCCCTAAATTCTATGAAGTACATGGTCTTCAGTTCTCTGTGTTTTTAATGTTTAAAAACACACTCTTCCTTGGGGCGCCTGGGTGGCACAGCGGTTAAGCATCTGCCTTCGGCTCAGGGCGTGATCCCGGCGATCTGGGATCGAGCCCCACATCAGGCTCTTCTGCTATGAGCTTGCTTCTTCCTCTCCCACTCTCCCTGCTTGTGTTCCCTCTCTCGCTGGCTGTCTCTATCCCTGTCAAATAAATAAAATCTTTAAAAAAAAAAAAAAAACACACTCTTCCGAAACTTTCACCTTACCAACACCCTACCAGAGCCAGTTGTTCACACACATTCTATCCTACTCACTGAAAAAGGACAGCCAGGAACCGAGGACCAATACCAAACATATTTTTTAAAAAATAATCAAAGCACGGGGCACCTGGGTGGCTCAGTTGGTTAAACGTCCGACTCTTGATTTCACTCAAGTCATGATCTCAGGGTCCTGGGTTGGAGCCTCTGTGTCAGGCTGAGCGGGGAGTCTGCTAGAGACTCTCTCTCTCTCTGCCCCTCCCCCCACTCTCCCCCTCTCTCAAAAACAAGTCTTAAAAAAGATAATGACCAAAACGGCATGCATGCTTGGAGGACACTGGGCAACAACGCACCCCCAGATGGGAGGACCTGGGGTGCCATCCCCACAACGGACCTGCAGAGCAGTGGCCACACAGGGGCACAAAGGACCCAGCCGTCCCAGCCCCACAGCACGGGCCCCGTTCCCATCTCTCAGCTGGAGAGCACGGGACCTGAGCGACACAGCGCTGGCTCGCGGTGGCTCCCGGGAGCCTGCGCACACCTTCGCTCCCTCACTTCCCAGACGCTGTGCCCCTAACACTGCAGCACGCACAGCGGGTGCCACTGCTCACCTGGGTCCCACTCAGCCCTCACAACAGCCTCCAAAGGAAGGATGTGGAGGCTCAACAAGGACAGAGGACCCCCAGGGACACGGCTGTGAGTGGGCACAACCTCCCAGCCCCAAGCTCCAGGCAAGAGCAGGCTGGCACTCGGCCCGCTGGCCCGTGAGCTCCTCACCTGAACTGGATGTTGAGGACCGGCGCCTCCATGAAGTCGGACACACACTCTATGTTCACGACCTGCTGCACCTGTGCACCACCGTCCACCGTTGGGTCCACGGGCTTGGTCTGCAAGCTCAGATGTGCTGTGTCAAGGAGGCCATGTCAACACTGGGGAATCGTGTCCAAGCTGAGCAAGCCCCGGGACGTTCTAGAAGGGGGTCTATAAGAGTCAGAGCTCATGCTCCTGATCTTGGAAGAAACCTCTAATACGTTAATCCTACATACATGTTATTTTTAATGATTGACTAGAAACGCTTGCCTTTAACAATCTATGTTCAACATTTACCTTAAATTAAAAACGGGCCTGGCCCGTGGCAAGCAGATTGCTGCTTTGCACACCTCCTTAGGGGACGCAGCATCCTTGTCAGCGGCGCTGGGGCGTTCCCAAGCCCCATTTTGTTTGGTTGGCCCATCCTTGGGAGGAAGAGAGATCTGGATACCAACGCTGGTATCAGCTGGTCACGTTCTAACCACATTCCTGACACTTATTAGGGACAAGGCTCCAGTGTGGACACAGCCGCTGGAGAAAAGCAGAGCGCGGCCCAAGTATGCGGCCCTGGTTCCAGGTGGCCCGAGCCCACGCTCGCTCTACTGTCAGCAGCTGCTCACTCAGGGAGACTCCCAGAGGACACCAGAGCTCAGAGGGCTTAAACATCACATGGCAGGAGAACAAAACAAGGGGAAACAAAAGTGAGTCCGAGAACCCAACGGCTCAGCAGCGGACGCTTGCACACCGGTCTCCCACATGCCACAGCAGCTCCCTCAAGACGTGAGACAGCAGCTCGAGGGCGCCACAGCACCCGGGGCATCGGGCTCTTTTGATAAAGAACAACTTCCTCAAAACCCTCCTCTAAACCCCAAGCGCCCGTCTGCCGGGGGCACAGAAAACGTGAGGCAAGGATATTCGTCTGAAGGTCATCCGAACAGATCAGTGTTGGAGTGAAATTTAAGAACTGTGTGGAGGTCTTATTTCCATAAAATATAAACATCCGACCTAAAAGGGAAAACACAATTTGTTTCATAAACATCCTGAATGTTAAGAGTGAAAAACACAAGAATCCCTGTTACCCGCTGAACTCCAGGGAAGGGCTGGGCGAGAAGCTGGCAGCGGGCAGACACGGGGTCACGGCTCCCCCTGCTGGGAGAATTCAGCTCTCCATCTGACGCGCAACCTTTTCTGGGACAACGCCCTGCCTGGGACCTGGGACCTGGCACCTGGGACCGAGGCCCTGGCCGCCACCTCCAGGGAGGCCTGGCCACACCTGCCTCCCCCACAGCGATGCCCTGGCCAGTACCACAGCAGCCCATGCGCTGGACGCTGGCGGAAAAGATGCCCCAATGTAGTCAGTTACTTAACATCGCAACAGAAATCTTTATCTTTCTGAACATTTCTATTCTCTCTGAACTCAAACTGGAAAGTGAATTTCAAGTGCCCTGTTGAGGACAAACTGTGGCACCAGCCCACCCACCCTGAATGTGGAGGGCCACCACAGCCCCGAGCAGGAGGGACGCCTCACCAGCCGCTCAGAACAGAGCTCCCAGGAAGAGGTTTCTGCCAACCCTCGCAACGTCCCTACAACACCCTGGAGGGCAGAGCAGCTACTTCTCTCCCGCTGTCCACACATGTACTTGCTCCTACACAGAACACTCGGTCCTCACAAGGCTCAGAGAGGGCACCCGAGAGGAAGGCGGGCGGCCCACCGTCCACCAGAGCCCCCAGCAACACCCCAATGGTCAGTGCAGTTTTCTTTGGGGGCGGGAGACTCAAAAGCACTTTCAGAAGTCGTGCCAAAATACACATAACAGGGACGCCTGGGTGGCTCAGTTGGTGAAGCATCTGCCTTTGGCTCACGTCCCAGGGTCCTGGGATCAAGTCCCACAACAGGCTCCCTGCTCAGCGGGGAGCCTGCTTCTCCCTCTCCCTCTGCCTCTCCCCTGCTTGTGTGCTTTCTCTTTCTGTGTCAAATAAATAAATAAAATCTTTAAAAAAATAAAAAATAAAAATACACAGAACATAAAATGTACCGTCTTCACCACCTCTACGCCCACAGCTCAGGGCACCAAGCACATTCATGTTGTGCAGCCGTCCCCATCGTCTGCCTCCAGAAGTTTCCATCTTCCCAAACAGAGATTCTGTCCCCAAGACACTGACCCTCATCCCTCCCCCACTCCGGCACCCACCGTCCACTCTCTGTTCCCCTGAGACACCGACCCCCGTCCCTCCCCCGGCCCCAGCGCCCACCGTCCACCCTCTGTCCCTGTGAATCTGGAGACCCTAGGGACCTCGTGTGGGTGAATCCAGCAGGATTTGTCCCTTTGTGTCTGGCCTAGTTCACTCAGCATCACGTCCCCTAGGTCCATCCACACTGTGGCTGGTGTCAGCGTGTCCCTCCATGTTCGGGCCGAGTGACAGTCCGGTGTGTGGATGGACCACATTTATCCGCGTGTCCGTCGGTGGACACTCGGGCTGTCTCCATGCGTCAGCTGCTGTGAACGTGCGTGTGCAAGCATCCACTCGAGTCCCTGTCCGTGTACTCTGGGTAAACACCTAGAAGAGGAACTGCTGGATCACACGGTCACTGCGTTTTCAGTTTTTGGAGAAACCGCCACACGGCGTCCCACGGTTGCCGCACCGGCTACCATTGCCGCGGACGGTGCAGGAGGGACCCCCTGCGCGTCCTCCCACACGGGGGGGTTTCTGCTTTCTCTCAACAGCAGCCGTGCTGACGGCTGGAGGTGGTTCCTCCCTGTAGCTCTGATGTGCGCATCCCTGACCAGCAGGGACCTGGGGCAGCTCCGTGCTTGTTGGCCAGTTGTAGGTCTTCTCTGGAAAGACGTGGGCGCCAGTCCTCCGCCCGTCTTTGAATCAGGTTGTTTTTTTATCGTTGAGATTTAGGACTTCTCTGTATATTCTGGAAACTAAGCCCTTATCAGATACGTGACTTGCAAATATTTTCTGCCCATAGTTTCTAAGTGAAGGTTTTCGTTAAGTAATTAAAGCACATACCCAAATTCTGCCGGAATTCAGATTTCAGTCCGATTTGAAGCAGCTGGTTTTCAAACAGCACACCATTATTTTTACAGACGAACCTAGGGGGAAGGGACAGCGTGTGAGTCCCTCAGAGCCACCCAATGAAAATATAAAGATTTGCTTTGAAAAAGAGTCTAACACACAAAAAGTCCAGAAAAAACCTCTATGGGACTCGAAAGTAAAGTTAAGGTAGAAAAATATTCTAGAAACACCAGTAAAAGGTGCCCACTAGAGACCCGGATGTGATCACACAGGACAGGGCAGGACGGTGCTCTGTCCCCCACAAAAGCGCTGACCCACGACTCAAACACGCACACCCCAGGGCCCAGCACATGCTCTTAGGCTGGACCGGACGCAGGGCGCTGGCCGCAGCTCTGGGGGTGACCACTAGCATGGCACCCAGGCTGCTGCAGGCGATGCCCACCCCTCAATGCAGGGTTAGTGTCTGCACCCCACAGGGGCCCAGGGTTTGGCTCACTACATGACATCTACACTACACAGAATGGGGAGAAAATAAAACAACCTGTGTTTGAGTTTTGCTTGTACTTATCTCAGAGGAGCTTAATGTGTCCTGGCCGCCTCTACCACAAATCACAATTACGTAGTGAACTGGGACCAAAAGAGGGGCGAGGGTTAGGGCAGGTGCAATACAGTCATTGAGGCAGTAAAAGCCAGCCCTGCTCGCTGGCCACCTGCTCTGGGGGGTCCCCAATCCACACATGAAGGACGAGGCGTAGTCCAAATTGGGCAGTGGGGTGGGTGGGCAGAAAGGGCACTGCCCCATGGAGCCCTTCGTGACATCCGAGGGCAGCGAGAAACAGACGCTCCCTGGCAGCAGCCCCCACGCCCCAAAATCTCCAAGTCCGGCTGTGCTGCTGGCCTGGAGAAGCTCGGAGCCAGCACTCCCCGCCTCGTCCTGTTTGGTACAACAGTGCCTGCAGGCACTCCACAGAGGTCCAGGTGCTGCTGACGTGCGTGCACGACCCCGGCCCCGAGCAGCATCACAGCCACCCTCACGGGGAGGAAGCAGCAGCACAGACGGCCGGAGGCACGGTGCGCCCAGGGATGACTGGGCCTGGTCCGCCACGGGACCCACTGCACAGAGCTGTGCTCCCCTCAGTCCCCACAGCTGCCCTCCCGCCTCGTCCAGCGCCATCCCGACACAACAGGCTCTCCCCAGTTCAAGCCGCTCACGCTGCACGCGAAGCCCGTTAGGGATGCACAGCCTTCTTCCACAACAACCTGAGCCGCGTGTAACCCGCTGCCCCACAACTGATCCCCAGGGACCAGGCAGCAGGTCTCCTCGCCCACACGGCCATAGGCCCGATGCAGACCTGGGGAGGGGCCAGCCCCGTGCCCCACCCCCAATGCAAGCGCTGAGGTGGACGTGGCCTGGCTGGTCGTACTAAACCACTGTAAGCTGACATTTATCAAGGAGGTGGCAAGGGCACTGACCCATGACCCGCCAGGTGGCAGATGTAGCTTAACAGTCAATACCTAGTTGGGTGGTGGGCTTTGAGGGGCCGCCTCAGCCACAACCTGACCCTGTGAGGTTAGGGGCTCCTGACGCCCACCGTGAGCCATGCTGTCCTGAAGGGCCCTGCACCCCGACCCACGCCCTCTGCAGCAGCAACGAGGCCCAGACGGCCAGGCTCCCCCATGTCAGCTGGGACGCTGTGAAGCAGAAAAGCTGCCGTCAACGGCACCATGCCTCCCGCCCCCTGACCCCTGTGAGGGGAGCCGTGCGGACCTGCACACACACAAGGGCCAAGAACGCCAGGTGACGTCCCTGCTCCAGACCACCGCCCAGAACAGGACACCCAGCATACAGCCCAGCTCTCTCCCCATGCCTCACAAGCTGGGGTGTGCAGTGCTTTCCAATCTCCAACTCAGCACTTGCAGAAACCACAGACCGTCGCTCACACCTGTCCAAACCCGCCTCTCCTCACCAGCTTCAACAAGCAGCAGGAAGCAAGAATCCACGTGCAGTGAGAACACCAAGAGACAGGAAAGCTGCAAAACCACACTAATCTTCCTCCCGTGGTCACGACACCGAGGACAAGGGGCCCCTCTGTGAGGACGCCTGTCTCTGTCTGGCCGGCCCGCCCCCATACCCAGGCCAAGCCCTCCCACACCTCCGGGCCAGATTTAAGGCCAGCAGAAACACAAGGGACAGAAAGCAGACAGGAAAAAGGTATGGAGCTGTGCAGCAGAGAAAGCAGGAAAGAAAACATGCTGGGAAGGGCAGTGTGACGTCCACGTCCTGAAGACGGGAAAAGGGGCCACCTGGAGGGCTCACGGGAAGCAGGGCTCCATGCGCAGCTGGGGCGGGACGTCTTGATGAGGCGACACAGGAAGCAGTGAAGATGGGGCTGGTGGAGGGGAGGGTGGCACGCGCCTCGGGACAGACTGGGATAAAGCAGGAGCGGGCAACTGAGGAGTGTGTCTTAACAAAAAGGGCAGCCTGGGCACCTGCCAGGCACACACACAGAGGGGATGACGTCAGGGCTAGGAGTGGCACGGCCGGATGACAGGGTGCAGAGCGTGAAGGGGCACAGCTGTGGACAGAATGAAAAGCCAGCCCTGCAGCTTTTTTCACCTGATCTTCTTCTTCAGAAACTTAGCTACGTTTCTCTAGTGAGAACTGCCAGTCCATGACAGTATGAGGTTTGTTCCAGAGCAAACCCGCCGAGCACGGCTGGCATCCTGAGCTCCACCAGCGAGGGCCCTGGGCAGTAAGGACCAAAGGCCCCTCCGATCAGCTGGCGCTGACTGTGGGCCCAGGAAGGGGTCAGAGGCCGAGAGAGTCCCTGTCTTGAGGACACGAGAGACCGACTACCTGGCAAAGTTGTCTTCGGAGCCGGGAGCCAGTGGCGCAACTGCAGAGGGTGAGTCTGAGAACACATCCACGAGCAGCCCGCCAGAGGAGGGCGGGGGGCCTGCGGGGGCAGGGGGTGCAGCCCCCAGACCCAGGAGGTCTGCCGATGGAGAAGGCGTGGACTGGAAGACAAGGAAGGAGAGGGTCATCGGGGAACCTTCAGGCACAGCAAGGCCACGCAAGTACAAGCGCCCGAGCCCCCCACCCACGGCTCCCACCAGGCTGCTCCGGGCAAGCGGCCAGCACGTGAGGGGCGACTGCACCCCAGGGTCAAGCCTGAAGCCCACAGCTGGAGGGTCAGTCACAATCTCATGCGACTGGAAAAAGAGTCAACCCTTTTTCATGAAGATTATCTGAACGGGAAAAAAAGTTCTGAAAACACTTTTGCCACAAAGGAGGTCAAAAAGAACTAAGGGCTCACACGCCACTGTCAGCCTTGTGCAGTGGGAGTGAGCGTGAGAGACGAAGTCCACAAGCAACTCAGGGCGCACTCTTGGTTTAACCCTGTGTAAGTCTTACTGAGTCACAGAGGAAAACACAAATAAAAAACCTATACAACAGACATTTTTTGTTAAATGACTGCTTTTTGATCCTAGGTAAAAGACAACAAAGCCACTGGGGGTCCATTCCCCCCACAAGCACTCACCCAGCTGACGTGCACACTCTGGCCCTGCACCCCGGGAGGTGAGGGGCTCTGGCTCCCCCTAGTGCGGTGCCGCCACAAGAGCCAGGGATGAGCCACTTGGCCTTGAGGACTCTCCCTGAATGACTTCTCAGTGTCCCACCGAACATTCATGAAGGTACGAGTCACCGTCTGGAATCACCTGAGACTACATCCTGATGCCCCTTTACATCTCTGCACTTGTATTTTGCTGGGTTTTAACATACACTCATCTTTTCAGGAACACAGCTACACTGTGAGCTGAAGGAGGCCAAGTCCTTTCTTTAACTGGCATGTGGGCATCCCCCCGGGCACCAGCCAGTCACGTCGCGGGTGAGGCCTCTCATTGCCACCTGTATCCAGTGTGGCCATACTGTACCAGTGACACACGGAAGTCAGTATGTTCATGTTAGTACAGGTAACTGCTCATGCCTCTTTCAAATTTAGTTAGAACATTACACTGAATTTCTAAAGAATTTTATGTGTCAGTAGGTGATATCATGTAGGCATTCCATTCCAAGACAAGGAGGCATCATAAAACATGTGCTCTGCAAAGAAGGTGTGGGTCTGACAGGGCCGAGAACCCTGCTCTGCATGACGGCCCCTCCATCCTTAAGGCTGGGGGTGGGGGTGTGCAGCACACGGAGACCAACCCTGCAGGAGCTCCGGGCAGAGCAGATGGGCTGGGCTCCTCGGTAAGGAGAAGGCCTGGGAGAGGAGTGGCATCAGTCACATGGGCCCCCAGAGGAGGGATGGGAACCACGGAGGAGCTGTCAAGAGAAGGAAAACCGGGAATTTCTGCAGCATCAGCAGATGCTGTGGCCTCTCAAGGTGGCCCCTGGCCCTCGCTGCCCTGTGACAGTGCTCCTGGGAGCACAGCTCCTCACAACACTGCGTGACTAACTGTCATCATAGAAGGATGACCACCTGAGGAGCACTGAAATACGCAAGGAAGGTGTCTGTGGTAGCTAACAGACCTACAGCCTAAATGGGGATGATCTCCCCCTGCCACCTATTGCAAGATCTTTACCACTGGTTCCTGAACAATGGTTCAACAGTTTGTTCGAGATTTCTTTATTTATTTGAAAAACAAAGAGGAAGAGGGAGAGAAAGTCCCAAGCAGACTCCACGCCAAGGGCAGAGCCCAATATGGAGCTCAATCCCAGGACCCTGAGACCATGACCCCAGCCAAAACAAAGAGTCAGACGCTTAACCAACTGAGCCATCCAGATGGCCCAATTCAAATGTTTTTGGTTTTTTTTTTTAAGATTTTACTTATTTATTTGAGAGAGAGAAAGAACAAGGGGGGGACGGGGGAGAGGGAGAAGCAGACTCCCCAATGAGCAGGGAGCCCAACAGAGGGCCCAGTCCCAGGACCCCAATATCACGACCTGAGCCGAAGTCAGACACTTAACCGACTGAGCCACCCAGATGCCCCCAAATGTTCCTTAAAGAACATCTTTTGTCCAGGGGCGCCTGGGTGGCTCAGTTGGTTAAGTGTCTAACTCTTCATTTTGGCTCAGGTCATGATCTCAGGGTTGTGAGACTGAGCCCCACGTCAGGCCCTCCCCACCCCCCACCAAACACACGAAGGCACACATGCTCTCTCAAAAAAAATTACAAACATTTTTAAAAAGAAAAAAAGAAAAAGAAATCTTTTGTCCAATTAAGTCAAATATGCACCCCAAAAATTACAGCAGATGAAAGCAAGGCTGTTCTGCTGGGAGAACCCACCTGGACAATCGCTCCCTCCCCAGATCCCCAGGGCGGGCCTGCCCCAAGACAGCCGTGTTGAGACCCACTGCCTCTCTGCTGCCTCCTCCTCCTTTCAGGACTCACGGAGACTATTCCCGAGGAGTCTGCCCAACACCCATCAGCACAAGTTACCTCTCCTCACCTCGACAGCAACAACAGCAGGAATCAGAACAGCAAGAAGAATCCCGCCTGCCTACAGAGTGCGTGTCAGCTCCAAGCTCCGCTGCTAGCCTGCACGCCCCAGGAGGACCGGGCAGGCTCCAAACACCCACAGAGATGGCCCTGGCACGAGACGCTTGCCGTGCACAGACAAGCAAGCAGGAGGCACAGGAGCCAAGGCTCCAGGCCCACGGAAGGTGGACCCAAGCAGAGCAGCCTGTTACAAAGAAAACATTCTTCCAGCATCATCTGTGACCCGGAATAAGACATTCCAACCGATACCACACCACAGTAAAACACACCACTGTCTTCCACGTAAAAGCCTGACATCTGAATGCCATTCTGAGGCAGGGCCTCCCCTCCGAGGTGGGAACGAAAACTAGAGGAGACTTTCAGCCCAGAGGGACCCTTCTCCCTTTTCTGCCCTGCTTCTCCTGCCTGTCTCTGATCAGACCCCCGGCCGTGTGAGCGCTGAGAACAGATCACCACTCACGTGATCATGATACCGTCCACGGCACTGCCAGCTCCCGGCTCAGAAGGGCCATCTGCTCACAACCACAAACACCTCGCCAAGTACACGCTTGCCAGGCAGTCAAGCAGAAAGCTCACAGCCCGAAGTTAAAACATTTGCCAACTTAACCTGGAAGAGAGCCTGCCTCCTCCCCACCCGAGACTGTGCCTTATCAACAACTTACTAAATCTTATCACACCTGCCTTCTCGAAGTGGGGCTCACTGCTCACATCCAGCGTCAGAGAGGGGCCAACGGATTCCCAAGTGCCACAGCCTAGACATAGCTGGGCAAGCCAGGTGTGGCCCAAGGCCCGACATGCATATGCTTCTCAAGAAAAATCAAGAACCAAATAAGGAGAGATCAGTGACAACCGTCAAAATAGACATGACAGCCCATTTCCTGTGCTCACATCGGCGTGCTCAGCTGGCAGCTGGAGCTGCTGGAGAGGACGGCGCGGGCTGCCTCCCAATGCACAGACCGGCCATCACAGTTTCTCCTGGGAGACAGCCTCACCCTGCGCCGTGCGTGTCCGTCTCCAGATGACACCACTGGCAAGGAACCACTGCCCCCAGCACCACGGGAAGAACCCAACATGGCGTAGCACAAACACCAGCTCACACGCAAGCCTGCAGGCGCACCACCTCCAGAAATCAGGCCATGTCACAAATCCAGTTTATCAACAGAACCCTGGCACCAGGATGACCCTCAGGACCTCCCCACGAACAAGTGTCCGTGCGCCTGGGTGGGTGGAGCCGGTCACCGCCTTCAAGACTCAGGTCCACTCTGTGCCCAGGGGACAGGTGCAGAGGCACGGAGTTTGAAATGCCAGCCCTGTTAAATTACTCAGGGACAAAGGGATGACAGCCACCTGGAGAAAAAGTGTGTATTTATCATTCATTCCAAAACCAATTCATGAAATTTAGCTGCCAGAAACCATGGAGCAGGCATCACAAGGAAACATGCCAGAAGGTCCGGACTAAGCATCAGGGCTCAGGTGACTCCTGTCACAGTGGGGACCCCAAGTCAGGGGCCCGGGGAAGCCTGAATATAGGGGTCATGGCAGGCCCGGCACCCTCGGCTTGAAGGCCAGACACACGGTCAATGGGGACACGCAAGCAGACCCCACAAGGAACACCAGGCCTCCGACACAAGTATGCTCCTGACAAGCACAGACCCCGGTCTGTCTGCACAGGGCCACACATCCTGTCTGACAGTCTTCCTCACAAAGACCCCGATATCGCTGATATCGCCAGTAGGGATTATTCACATCACTGGACCAAGATCCCGGAGAGGAAACAAAGCTCTCCGGGATTCCTTCCATAATGGACGAGCAGAAAGCCCACAGTTCTGGGGAGCCAGTCCCAGCGCCCAGGTGACAGCTACGTGGCTGGGCTGGTGTGCACGCGCTCATGAAACTCCTACTCCAGTCAGGAAGAGACAAGAAATAAATACAGCTCCTAGAACAACGTCTACCCCTGACGAATGTCAAAGGACATGTTTTCATTTACACGTGTATGTTCTCACCATGTCACACAGAGAAGGGAAATTGATTGTAATCCAAGTCACTACTGAAAACCTCTAAGAACAGCATGAGGTGGGTCGGTCTGCTCTAGACCAACAAGGAGTAGCTGGACAGGACTCCTACACGAGGCAGTCCCACAAAAGAAGTGAGTGGCCGCATCGTCTGAACCACAGTCAGGACAGAGAGGAACTAGAAGCTGACCCTGGACCCAAGACAGCAACCTGAAGGACGTTCTGGAAGACAGGGCACAAGCATCTGGATGAAAACAAGCTTCTGGAGGTCACAGGCAAAGGAGAGGTAAAGACCTAGGCTTGGTCCCACCACTACGTTCTTGGCACACACCGTCATACTTCACACAGAATTCTCCCAAACAGGCACATGCCCTGCTGGCCCCGAATCTCAGGAACCAGGCAGCCCAGGAGCTTATGCAGGGCACTGCCATCAGGAAGGGACCCACCACGGCACTGGCAGGGGCAGGCTCAGGGCCCCCGTTGACATCGGCACTCCTCTCCCGCTTGGCCTCCTCCAGGTCCGTCACTGTGCTTGGGCCCTTCTTCTTCTTGAGCTTGGCCAGGATGGAAGACTCGCGCTCTGGAAACGGTGGCATCTCCTCCAGGACAGTTGCCTGGAGAAAGCCCCGGGTCACCACAGTTCAAAGCCCTGTGGCCTCCAACCCCAAGCCATGTGACAGTGCAGCAGGGGGACGGAGCGGCCAGGGCCTACCAGGATGTCGGTGCTGGCAACCGTGCTGAGCCTCAGGTACTCCACAGCCCGCTGCTGCAGCTCCACGTCCGCGTTCTTCAGCTGGCTGTCGCTGCGCAGCACATCCTGAATGGTGGTCTTCACCTCCGGAAAGAGGTTCACAAACTTGATGTAGGTGGACAAGAGCAGCGCCCTGGTGGGGACGCTGCACAGGTGGAACTTGGAGTGCAGCAGGTTGAACTGGATCAGGGGGCTGCAGGGCACAGACAGGGCACAGACAGGGCGGGGGCGCGTCACCCCTCGTTCCCAACGCCCCATGAGCACCGCCGGGCACCCATGCCTCTCACCGGCAGGGTGAGCGAGAAGCGGCTCTGGGAAACGGACCCACACTAAGCCAGAACCACTCCTGTAAAGCAGAAGAGTGTGCCCTCAGGCACGTACCTCCAATTCCTGACTGAGCGCAAACCTCCCCCCAATCAACCAGGGCCCTGTTCTTGTACAGCCTGAAGGAAGATGGAAGTAGTAATCCGAGCAGAGTGCCCTTGCTCTGGCCATCCCAACACGCAAGTGAGGACACTTGCCCACCTCTACTCCGCCGTCAGCTGAGAACCAGGAGGCCCAGCGCCCGCATCACAACACAACACTCACCCGACTCCCAGGGGCTCTCTCACCTGGATCTCGGGTCCCCGGCTATCAAGTTTCCAAACTCCCCCAGGATGTAGCCACCCACTTTGACCAGGTTCTCATGGCACGCCGGGGCCTGAAGAGCCTGTAAGACAGTGAGCACGATGAGCCCGACACACAGGCGCCCCTGCACAGGTCAAGGAGGTGAGACGTATCTGTCGTCACGGCAAAGCCTCGGAGTCGTGGTGATGCGCCAACACTACACGGAACTCAGGTGGCTTTCCGTGTGTTAGTGTGACGAGCTTCCAGCAGAGCTCCCAGGACACCGTCCTGGCGTTTGTACGCACCCCTCCCTTCCCACCACTTCTGCAGGTATGTCAGGGAAGCCCCAGGGGCAGAGATGTGGCCAATCCCAGCCCTGGAACGAGAGCTGTGCTCTACTTGGGCCCCGGGTGGGGGCAGGTGCACATCAGCATCCTCCTGGAGGCCCACGCCCCTCACTCACAGAGCCCGAGACCCACGCTATGGAGACCCCGCATGTACTGGAGATGAGGCTCCAGCGAGGAGGTGTCCACAGCGTGAGCTGGGACCTCTCAGAACAGCAGGTAGGAGACACAAGGGAGGCCAGCAATACCCACCAGAACCCCACGCTTTATCCAGAGGGGGGCATCGGGACCATACCTCGAACACCGTCTTGGCAGCATAGCCCTGCACATCATCCCGGTTGATGACGATCTGAATGACACGGTACCACACCTCTTCACTCACATAGTCACCGGCAATCCGGATCAGGTTCAGGATGGTGTCCACGTACCACGTGTAGTCCACAGCATACTTCTCTGCCAAGATGGCGACCTTCAGCACCTGCAGAGGGCAGATGCTCAGGGCAGGTGCTCCGGGCCTTGCAGCAGCAGCAGCACCGCGTGCTGCCCCACACCAACTCCAGGACTTCGGAAGGACACGTGCCAAAGCGTGGGTGTCCAAGAAGCTTCCACCAAATTCTCAATGGAGCCCAGGAGGTTGAAGATTTGCAGACCTAACTGGGGAAAGCCAGACTGCCCTCTAAGAATAGACTCGGTGGGACACGGTCGAGGAAAACTCACTGGAGGGCCAGGTCATGGTTACAGGAGGGCACAGCCAACCTCGCCCTGCACTGCCATCTGACCACGGCCCAGGCAGCCCTGGCACGGGTTCTCCTCCCAGCGACCCCATCCTCAGAGCAGCAGGCCCCTGGGTCTCCTCCTGCTCTGGCTGGCCTTTCTTAACACTCTCCCCTTTAGTCTTCATGGGAGACCCCACCCACTCATGTATCCCCACGCATTCCAGAGGGCTCTATGGACCTCACGCACTGCCCCAGGACAACAGCACCAGGCTGTCCAAAAGCAGACCTTCGCCCCCTCCCCCAGTCACCTTCTTGGGACACTGAGCCCCCTGAACAGCATCAGCTGTCAACACCAGACCCTGTTCTTCATGCAGCTGCCCATCTTCACAGCCCACCTTCCCACTCCTTCACCCTCCTAACTGTGCCTCCAGAGCCCCTGCTGGAGCCTGGACCACCATCCATCTGCTCTGCCCACCCTCCGGGATCCACACCAACTCTCCCCAAAGCTGAGCACTCAGGGCCTCCCCCAGCACCACGACACGGGCCAGCATCTTCACTGCCCCTGCCACACATGCCCTGGTCCCGCCACGCTCACCTGTCCCCCTACACCCCATGACAATGCCTCCCAAGCCGCCCCCCACCCCCTGCCGGGGTCCAGAGCCCTGCCTCCACCAATCCTCAGCCACACTACAAGCAGGTCTGCCATCCTGCCTAGGACCTGCCTTCCCTGTGGACAGAAAGCCCCTCTCCCTGTGAGCAGGGCATCCAGGTGTGGATGCCCAGCAGCTAGCCCGACCCCAGGGCACATCCTTGGACATGCCATGCTGCATAGATGGATGGACAGAGCACTGACCCGGAGACTGGGGTCGCTCTTACTCCTCACTCAACTTAACTGACCGAGGAACATCACTCGTCATTTGAAAAGGAGTAAGAGCCAACACAGAGCTAACATTCAAGACCTTAAAAACCAGAACACACCCAGCAGTGAGGAGAACGGTGCCCCCGTGACTACAGTCCCCAGAATGAGCTCCACCCGCACAGGCATCAAGCCCCAGCCCTGCTGCGTGCCACACTCCAAACATGACCCCTACCCACCCCACGCTCCCCTGCACCTCTTTTCTGGGATCTTCCTCCCCACGCTCCCCTACACGTCTGTTCTGGGATGTTCCTCCCCACACTCCCTGCACATCTGTTTCTGGATCTTCCCCCCTGTTCCTCCCCCACTCACCCCACACTCCCTGCACATCTGTTCTTAGAGCTTCCTCCCCCGTCCCTCCTGGCTCCCCTGACACGCCCGAGCCCCCTTTCCTGGCTGGGCATCAGCCCGGCTCCAGAAGCCTTCCTTGACCTTCTTCTCCACGGCAGCTCTGCTCCCCACGGAGGCATGACCACATGGTAATTAAGCCACAGCACTTAACACTGGAGAGCCAGTACTTGCCCCAGCCTGGCCACAGGGGCCACAACCAATCAATAAGTGATCCCTTATAAATCTAAGTGTCCGACTGTATTGAGAGCCACATATACTCAGAAGCTCCAAGCCTGTCATTTCCAAACCGAACAGCAGCCTAGGAGCAATCCTGGGAGTCACTCGTGGTGAGCTGATGCCAGACACCTGCTCCCCAGGGCTCTCCAGGAGGCCTCAGCTGCACTTTGCTTTCCAGAACAACAAATAACAAACACTTTTTCATAGGAGGGAGACGCTGCAGGGTCTCTGACCTTGGCAACTGACCTCTCCACACAGACTCACAATGAGCCCTCTGTGAATCACAACACACACTCAGGACCCTGTGTGCTGGCCTCGGGCTCCCTGGAACCTGGTGCACTCCGACTCTGCATCACGATCAGCCTTTCCCCAGGTCAGTATGTGTGGGACTCGGAAAAGGGGTTTGGCGTGTGCACCCACTTTGCTGATGACCTAAGGCTGGAAACGAGGACTGCAAGGTGGGAAACGGTGGCTACGCTCAACATATCAGAGAGGAAGGAGTGCGTGCCCAGCATGTAACCAGTATTTCCAAGGTTCAAACTTGCAGGCTTTTGCCCACAGGAACCAGAACTCGTGCTCACCTGAGTTGCAAAAGTATTTCATTGTGAGGGTCCCTGTTCGCACAGGCTGTTTAAAGTCATTCCCGAAAGACTGAAAGGCTCCACTGAGAACGCTGATGGGAAGCTAAAGTGAAGGAATCTCACCCTAAATCGAGCAGATTCCCAGGAGAGCGCCAGAACAGAACCACACACAAAGGAAAGGAAGACTGTGCTGGCAGCACGGAGGCCATGGGACTCACAATCTCTTCTCGGATGGAGTAATCGGCCGTCTCCAGGTAGCTCAGCATCTCAGCCACAATCTGCTGGGCGTTGCTGCGGTCACACATGGCGTAGAGGAGGTCCACGGCCCGCTGCCGCACACTCACGTCTCGTTCCGTCTGGGGGCACGAGGCACAGTGTGAAAAGTGGCTCAAGCAGACCTTGGGCAGGGTGGCCAGGTCCCTGTGGCTCTGGCCCCCTACTCCGTCCCAACGCTCACTGCGAACTCTCCCTACTCCCCATCTAGATCCAGGGACCCCCGACACACTCTGCTCATGCAGAGCCCCTCACTCCTACAATCGGGCCCAGCAGCTCTGGACTGCCCGAAATCAAGATGCATCCCTGGGGATAGAGCAGAGACCTCTCTACTATGTGGTCACGGACTGTCACCTTCCACGTCACCTGGGAACTTATCACAGTGCCGCTCTCAGGCCCCACCCCAGACCTGCTCTGTCAGCCTCTGCAGTGCAGTAAGACCCCTGCTGCTCCTCGGCACAGGACAGCCTGGGAAGCACAGCTGAACCACCAAGCAACGGGCGAAGGCAAGGGTAAGTCTTTCTGACTCCTGGCAGTAACTGATAACAACCACCAAAACCAGGGCCAGGAGAATCCATGTGGCCTCCTGTTCAAAACACACACCGAAAATGCTAAAACACAAAGGGACAGAGTCAGACCTACTGTTAACTGCAAGCTTGGGCAGACCAATGGGCTCCGCAGCAGCCCCACCTGCCTTCCATTCCCTAGCACACTTCATCCAGCAACCGGTAACACTGGGGGCACCGTGGTCCCCCTGTGGGAGGACAGCTGCAGAGCCTGCTCTGGAGACTCCCAAAGGCCGGTAACGGGAGCAGGTAACCTCAACTTGGCTCTTTCAACTCTGGAACTTCAATTCCTTAAGAAAGGTGAATTTTCTTTTGCAAAGGGTGAGTTCACTCAGAGACAAGGACAAAATATTTTACCTTTCTACCAAAAAGAACTGTTTGCACTGGTTCAGACATCTACCGTGACCCGGCTCTGTGAATAACAGGATGTTCAATACTGTGTGCTCAGAGCCGACCTTACAGGCAGACAGAAAAGAATCACCCGGGGGTGCAAGCCCCAGAGGACAGAGCACTTGCCTTCAGAGCGTTGATGACTGTCTCGATGTGTGTCTTGACTGCCTCGTGGGAGAACTCGGAGCTGGCCAGCGTGCACATGCTCTCCAGGGCCAGATAGCGCAGGTTGGTCTCCCGGTGCTGTAGGAACTGGCCCAGCTGGTTACAGGCGCGGACGAGCAGGTTTGGCTCACTGCACGGACAGGGGAAGCAGGGTGGGTGGGGTTCCTTAGCACGCACCTCACAGACAGGGCCACTCACAGGTCAGCATGGCAGGTGGCATTCATGGCCAGCACGCTGCTGAAGGGAAACCTTGGGGCCCCCCACAACGGAAGCCTTGAATGTAAATCCTGAGGCCAGTTTTGCACTTGCTCCACTCATTGCCACCTCATATGCAGAATTCCACCAACTCCAAAGAGCTGGTGACAACAGAAGCACCATGCAGAACCGAGCGTCTCCTGAGCCTCTGTGCCAAGCTCACAGAGGGAACACTTAGGGCTCTCACCAAGGGTCCAGAGAGGTCATCTCAGCCAGAAGCAGCAAGCCTTGGCGAATGGCTAAACAAAGGCCTTGCCCACGAGAAGACTTCTGAGAGGCCATGCGCACACAGAGGTGCGAGGTCAGCGAGTCCCAAAATACCGCTCCCCAAGGAGTTCTGGCTACACTGCTACTTACTCTTGACTTTGCCCTCATGATGTTGTCGCTCTTTAAGTATCTTCAGTAAAGACCAAAGGGCTTCCCCTAACATCAAAACTTTTGTTTTTAGCAGTTCCCAACCTTGCTGACATAGGACTCTCAGTAGGACTTTCTGTCCCAAGAAACTACATTTGTCCAGAAACACTGAGGTGGAAGATGGCTGGGAGAAGGTCTGCCACGCCTCCTGGGCCCCCACACCACCTTGGATGGTGGGCAGCAGTCTGCAGTCATGCAGACCCAGGTGGCATCTCCCGCAGCCCTTCCTGGGAGCCACACCATCATGCTATTGGGAACTCTAGAACAACGCACCACTCGCAAGGCCACAGGCAGGAAGTCAGACTATGGGAGCTGAAGAGAAAAGGCAAGGAAGCAAACCACCCTGCTGTCCACCATCTCCCTCTGCTGCACTGACACACATGGCCGTTCCACCACCCCCCATAAAGCCCTCAGACCAACACTGAGTGTGGCTTTGTGTCGCAGGAAAGCTAACAGGCACCCACCCTCGTCCTTCCTGTAAGGTTATGGGAGAAGCCAGGCAGGATCAGGGTGCCCAGGAGGACAGGAAAGGCCCTCGGGGAAAGGCAGGACCACAGCAAACAGTGCGGAAGTGCTGAGGCCAGAGAGAGCACGAAGTGCTGGAGGAGAGCGAGGAAAAGAGACTGCACAAGGAGCCCACACCCATCCGAGGAGGGCAGAGGCAAGGTGTCAGCCTTGGGGAACGGGTAAGCACTCAATGATACCCAGCAGGCCTAACATCAACGAGAAAGGGCCCACACACATGTTTAAGAGGGGTGCGTCTTTAGCACACTCAGGGGAAAGGCCGAGGGAAGGAGCGCCGCCCACTGCCCACCCACCTATCGTGGTGAATGATCAGACTGATCGCCTCGAAGAGCACGGCGTTCTTGGCATTGGAATGCTGCACTTTTTTTGACTTTGGTGGTTCCTGGGCTTTGTTCAAAATCGTCTCCAGGCACTCGGTCAGGCGACCTCGCACTGCAGGGTCTTCTGGGCAAGACAGAGCACTGTCAGGCGGGGCTCCCCACACCCACCTGCCCCTCCCAGTCGCACCACCTCACAACCAGGCAGGGAGATAGCTGGTACGAGTTCCTGGTCCAACTGTGGAGCCACTTACAATGAGAGGATTTAATAGCCAGGGTAACTACCACACATTTTAATGCAAATAAGATACACAACATTTTCACTGCATACAGATTATACAAATCAAGAGAAAATAAAACCTCAGAGACACAGACAAAACACAGAATATAAAAGTGTGAAAGACGGGGGCAAAAAATCTTTTTCTCCACCTTCATTCCCAACAGATACAGAGAAAATGTTACCAAAACCAACAAAAAGAGAAAGAAACTTTTTAAAGTTCTCATCAAACCAGAAAAAAGAAATAACAGACAAAAAAGGAATAAGAAAGCAACAAAAATATCAGAATATCAGAAACAACCTGTCCACCAAAATCCCTAGCACCTCCAGGGCGTCGCAAACCCGGCCATCTGAGAGAAGAGCGGAACTCTGTGGACGAGCGCGGGAGGGGGACCAGCAGGGCACCCAAGGAGCAGCCACCCAGGGCCTGAGCACAGAGGCCAGAGGGTGAGGGGCCAGACACAAGAAAATTGGAGCCTATGGCCTGAAAAAAGGGTCAGATGAGGAACTCACATCCACATGCGATCTCAGAGTGAAGAAGTGGGATGGCCGCCAGGCAGGGATGGGCAGCCAGGGGCAGTAGGAGTGAGACAGGAAGGAGCAGGGCCATCAGGGAGGCCGGGCTGCTCCAGCTCAAGGGAGGGCTCTGCTGCAGGTGTGCAGTTCATACTTTGGTATGAAAGATATTTAGTAAAGGAGAATTACTTGTACCTAACAAATATCTTGTATAAACACCAGTTAGATTAAAATGTAAAGGCTACAACCACAAGCGATCTTTGCAAAGGGCAACTTGGAAGTGATCTATCAACATCTTCAACTACTGGGTGTCTGGGCAGCCAGTCAGTGACACGTCTGCCTTCGGCTCAGGTCATGATCTCAGGGTCCTGGGATCGAGCCCCGCGTCGGGATCCCTGCTCAGCAGGCAGTCTGCTTCTCCCTCTCCCAGCTGTTCGTGCTCTATCTCTCATAACTCTCTCTCTCTAATAAATAAATAAAATATTTTTAAAAAAAAATTTCATCTACATACTTCAACCAAGAAGTTCTACTTTGAGATACTTACCATATTAGTCAAATGTAACATTTTGCAATAAAACACGAACAGAAAAATATCCCCAGTGTGTACATTAAGGTTATACAGATTATTAACAACTTAAGATACAAAGTTTATAAGTGTTTCAAGTTTTACTGAAAAAGACTGTTTCAAAAACCCGCACAGATCTGATACTATCTAAGAGCAGAAACCGTCCCAAACCGTAAGAAAACTCTGAGTTCTGTACCAGCTGCTCTGGGAAAGCCAAAATGTGTGGCAGCATCATAAATGATCCACAGAACAAGAACCAGCGCCAGGAAAAGACTTATAAAGATAACAAACAAGAGACATAACCCTAAGACACGGAAGTAACCCCCCACCACCGAGAAGTCTCTGCTACGCAGCTGTTACCTGGGGGTGGATAGCACTGTAGCAACCTCAGAAGTTTTACAGACAGCCAGGGAGCCGGGACAAAATAGTAGGTATAATCCTGAAGGTCTGTGGATGCAGACGTCACGATCTGTAAGACAACATGGGCAGGTGCAGGCAGGTGTCACTCCGGCCCCCAGTGTGGTCCTTGGATCACACACTAACTGAGAAACAGTTCTGTTCGATGAGCCAAGTATACCTAATACACTTCTCTCTCTTTTGGAGGTGAAGGAGCACAGCGAGGCCATGCCCACTGGCATCATGCTCTTGCTCTGCAACGGCCACCCCACCCTGCAGGCACTAACCCGCGATACCACCGAATTCAACAGCACCTGCACTGGGAACCCAATCTTTCCTTTGTGGACCAGGACGCAAATAAAACACAAAAGGGAGAACCCTGGTCCCCTCAGAAGGGAGAAGATGGTGTTCTGAACCCAGCCCCGTACCCCCACAGCCCTCCAGTGCCAACCCCTGCCATGAGCTTGTTGAGGCCACACAGCAAGCTTCCTTCATTCATGGTTCCATCTCCTTGGCCGTCAGGGTCCTTGCCAGGGCAGACACTCCCTCCACCTTCTAATACCTGACTGGCCCTAAGACATGTCACTTCCACTAGCACACAGCCCAGTGCCTTCCTCACCCCCTCCCCATGTCATGGAGGTCAGAGGAGCACCACCCAACAAAGCTCACAGGTGTGACATTTTAGGTCATATGTAAGCATGTTCAGGAAGGCTTCACCCTGACCCCCGCCCTCAGCTGCAAGACAGCGGCCCAGGCTCAGGACGTGGCCCCTCCTGCAGGAAGGTGAGCTCGGCGCTGGGGAAGCATGGGCAGGACGAGCAGAGCAAGCAGAGGGCCTACAGGCACAGGAGCAGGACAGAAGGAGCCAACGCAGGCTGCCACACGCAGCTAAAGCCATGCTAAGAAACTTACAGCTTATACATGCACACATTTGAAACAAATACAAAATAAAAGCAAGGAAGAATTCACCCCAAAGATACACAAAGGGACCAGCAAACTAACCCAAGAAAGTAAAGGGAATAAAACAAGGACAGGAACAGAAAGCTGCCAGAGAGGAAAACACAACAGAGAGAGCCACCAGGTCAGAAGTCATCAAGCTCGACAGGCTCATGGGGGAAGTGAGAAGGCAAAAACACCCCGAGGCAAGACCGAGAAGGGGGCAGCACTACGACCCGCACCCCAACACGCAGAGATGTTTGAATATTTAGAGAAATCTGCAAACATCGGGAAAATGCAACTTACCCAAAACTGATGAAAGGACAGAAAATATAAAGGCCCATAACTTATTAAATAAGTTTTATCCAAAATAAGAAATGTTCCACAAAGAAATCCTACTTTCAAATGGCTCCACCACTTAACCCACAGATAAAGACGTCAGGCAAGACACAGAAAGGAACCAACGTCAACAAAACCAGCAAACACTACTCGTCATGGTAAGACACTGAAGACTCCCCTCTGACAGGAGGGAGGGCAGGAGGGAGACTTCCCCAGGAAGAAAATCCCCTTTCATAGTACACACTGTGTGGAGGGCTGAGTGGGAGCCAGAAAGCAGGAAACACTGACAAATGCAGGCTGGTAAAGAAAACTCATTGTCCACAGGCATGACGGAGGACAAAGGTCATCTAATGCAATCTACACATAAATTACTAAGATTACTAAGTGAGGGCGCCTGGGGGGCTCAGATGATTGAGCGTCTGCCTTCGGCTCAGGTCAGGATCCCAGGGTCCAGGGATCGAGCCCCACATCAGGCTCCCTGCTCGGTGGGGAGCCTGCTTCTCCCTCTGCCTCTGCCTCTGCCGCTCCCCCTGCTTGTGCACTCACTGTCTCTCTCTGACAAATAATTAAAATCTTTAAAAAATAATAATAATAATAATAATAATAGGATTAGTGAGTCTGTCAGAGTTGCCAACTCCAAGATCAATGTACAAAAATCATTTACACAAACCAACACAGAGTAGTTATAAAACACATTTTAGGGGCGCCTGGGTGACTCAGTCGTTAAGCGTCTGCCTTCAGCTCAGGGCGTGATCCCAGCGTTATGGGATCGAGCCCCACATCAGGCTCCTCCGCTGGGAGCCTGCTTTTTCCTTTCCCACTCCCCCTGCTTGTGTTCTCTCTCTCTGGCTGTCTCTCTCTCTGTTAAATAAATAAAATCTTTAAAAAAAAAAAAAAAACACATTTTAAGACATCACTGAGGGGCGCCTGGGTGGCTCAGTAGGTTAAGTATCTGACACTGGCTCAGGTCCTGATCTCAGGGTCCTGGGATCGAGCCCCACATCGGGCTCCTTGATCAGTGGGGAGCCTGCTTCTCCATCTCCCTCTACTGCTCCCCCCACTCATGCTTGCTCTCTCCCAAATAATAAAATCTTTTTTTAAAAAAAGATATCATGAAGAATACCATTTTAAAAATAAACTGTATAAAGATAAATCTAACAACAGATAAAAGAATCTCGACTCAAAAAGTTACAGACATGAGTGAGAAAAATTAAAGTAACTCTCCAAATAAACGGAGAGGGATACCATGGTCATGGATGCAAAGACAATACTGTAAAGATTTTAATTCTCTCAAAACTGACCTACAATCCCAACAGGATTTTGGGGGTGAGAGAACAAGATACGAGAGCGTGCTGCACTGGACATGGAGTTCCAGTACCTAAGACAGCATGCCACCGTGCAAGGTGAACAGAGACAGCAAGGAAGGGGCCACAGACATAGCCCACTGGTTTATGGCCAAGGTGGCACTGCTGGGGGGTGGGGGCGGCTGTTCAGCAGTGGCACCCGGACAACTGGTACACACAGAAACCAGTGCCAAGGCAGCTTGTCAACCTGAAACCACAGAACAGGGCAGACTCCACAGACAGGGCACAAAAACCACGAGCCATAAAAGACAGGGTTAGCGCACTGAAATGGGGAAGCTGGGATCACAGGAGACTTCACCAAGAGAGTTACAGACGAGGACAAGATTTCTTAAACACAGAGCAGACTAAAGCATACAAAGATGCCATTTTTGAAGACCAATAATGGTTAAATTGTGGGCAGTTTGGTTCAACCTAACGTAACCAACAAAATGCTCATATCTAAAATATATAAAGAATTTCTTCTACAAAACAACAAAAAGGTAACTGTAGAAAAATGAGCAAAAGACTTAATAGAAACTTCACAAAAGACACTCAAAAAAGCAACAAACATGCAAAGCTGCTCACCCCGGATGATAATCAAGAAAATGCAGATTTAAATCACAATGAGACACTGCCACCTCCCCCCAGAATGGTTTACATCTAAAACCAAGACGCAGAGCCGTGGGGAACTGCACACTGCTGGCAGAACAGCCAGTCGGTACGGCTGCCTAAAAGCTGCTCTGGTGCCCTCAAGGTGAACCGTTGCCACTCCCTGACCCAGTGATGCCACCTCCAGGCACAGTCCCCCAGCCATCCACACACACGCACACACGCACGTGCCAAGAGACAGCCGAGCTGCTCACAGCGGGTCACTCCCAACCGCCTCGGTGTCAGACAAGACAACGGGTTAGTATGTTGCGGTGCATTCACACAAAGTCTACACAGCATCAAACATGAAGAAACGGCACACAGAACAAACCCGCCAGCTCCCCAGGGTGGAGCTCTACGCATCAAACACAAAAGAACACCTGCCATCCGCAGGGTCCCTGTGCACGACTCAGGACACAGTCACAGCTGGATGTCTGAGTGAAGGACACATGCTCAGGCAGCAAAGGAAAGAAAAGAGTGAGGCCACCCAAATGAGGTCAGGGCTCCCTACAGTGCGGGGCACCACCAGCAACCCTGTTCCCCACCCAGCTGAGCAGCACTCAGCTGACACGACCGTGGGCTGCGCTGCTTTACTCGAGGCCCTTTCCCATACGGACAGGACGTTTCTCAGCGGGCAAAAAGGTTGAAAGAAAACCCAATGAATACCTAACCAAGACAAATTCTCAGTCCTGAATTTACAAACTGAGCCGAATATCTTGCATTCTAAACAGTAATCTAATATGTTAATTAAATAAAATAACTAAGACAAAAATGCACCCCGAGACCCGTTCCCCATCAACAGACTTACCCTGCTTAATCTGGAGACGGCCAGGGAGACAGAGGTCTTGAACTCCTCAGGATTCTTCTGTGCCAAGGTGGTGATGAGGCTGGTGGCGGCGGTCACCACGCCCTGGAGCAAACACACAACAAATACACACCGTGACCACAGCCAACATGCCTGATGCTGACTTCTCACTGTAAACTCATTTTCCAGATAAAATGTAAAACCGAGAGCAACAACCTGGAGACCCTGGGCCAGATTCAGAACTACTTTGACTGGCCCACAGTGTCTTTAAAAACTGAGATAGCACATGTCTGTCATTTTCCTTCTGGAGCTTCTCTCTGAGAACCTGGGCACCCAGCAATACTAGTGGCCCAGATCCCTGCCTCAGTGGAGGCCAGCGGAGGGCAGCAACAGCTCCGCCCGAGTCTCTACCTGCCCTAATGCTTTCCTCGGGGTCTGGCCACCTGTCCGGCCCTAGGGTCAGCTGCGCTCACTGCTGCCCCTAATTTAAATCACTCTGTGTAGGGGTCCCCAGCTGGCTCAGCCAGTAGAGCACACAACTCTTGATCTCGGAGTTGTGCGTTTGCGCCCCAATGTTGGGTATAGAGATTACTTAAAAATAAAAATAAAATTTAAAAAAAAAAAAACAAACACCACTCTGTAGGGCCTGGGGAGGGAGACACTACCTTTGGAATCCTTTGAATCTTTACAACCCAAAAGCGAGACTGTGGAAAACAGCAACTGAAAGAGCTCATTATTCCCCTTCCTGAAAAGAGGTCCAGGCCGTATCCCTGCCATGCTGGTCCCTGAAGCACCCCAGGCCCCGGTGAGACCCTTTCCTGCAGAGCACCACCCCCCGCAGTGCCTGGCCTCAGTGCACAGGGACCCCCCCCCCCCCCCACGCAACACGGGACACCTCTGCTATGGTCCCAAGACAACTAGGAGTTGCTCCCACCAAGTCGTGCCTCTTGAAAGAAGATACTGCTTAAGAAGTTCTCTTGTAAATATGAAATAGATAAAACAAATGAACGAGGTTTGACAATGAAGACACAAAGTTCAGGAAGCCACTCGGATCACTGTGTAATCCCTCTGGTCCTCCTCCACCTCGCTCCTGAGCAGGTGGGACAAGGGCGGCAGTTTCTGCAGCTACAAAGGTGTGATGAGAGTGAGCTCCCGGCCACAGCTGAGCGGCTCCTTCAGCTTTCTAACGACAACCTGGGAGCTGCCTTAAAGAAACGGATCTAACTGGCCTCAATGTCCATTTCTCAGTGAGCAAAACAAGTACCAACCAGTTTCCCTCCCAAGAAAGCTCTAACAAAACTCAGTATTTGTAAACATGCAAATTCCACCTGGGCAGAGTCACTCAGCAGGGCTCCTAAGAGTTTGGGGCTCAGCCTGGCCCACCGGGAGGATAGAACAAGCCTCCATATTCTGACGAGAGTTGTCTGGGACTCGCTGGCTCCCGAGCACAGCTTCTCCCAGCAGGAGTCTTCGTAGGAAGGGCAGTGTGAGAAGACCAGGGGAAGCCCAAATGGCCCCCAGTGCTGCCCCTCTGGCCACGGTGCACTACCCTACCCCACGCAGACCCCCAGGCTCCTCCCCTGCTCTCAGAACACAGGGCATACAGGGGCTTGCCGGCTCTGCATGGCCAGCTGACTCTCCTCCTGGGCATTCCTGACCGTGAGACAAAGCCAAATCTCAGGCCATCTTTAGTGACAAAGCCAGGAGATGTAGGACACAGAAGCCACAACCACATAAGGGACAGCCGCCAAGAAAGCAGAACACATGCCGAGAAGAGCAGAGATGGAAAAAGCAGGATGACAGGCTTGGCCTTCCTGTGTCCGGCTGGGCCAGCCCCTCTTCTTTCCCCTCTTCGAGCTGGGCTATGGTGGCCGGCAGTGCAGCTGGTGAGACACAGTCGTGCTCATTAAACTGTGAAAGCAAACCACACAGCTGCAGCTACAGGAGCACACCGTGTCAAAGGAGAGGCGCCCTCGCGGCCACCACTCTGCGAAGCGCCAACTGTGAACACGTGCTGGCCGTGTGGCCAGGGTCCCTGAGCTGCCCCGGCTCTGAGCCTTCATCACCTCCTGGCTCAGCTCTGCATCTGCAAAAAGCCACTGAAGCCCTCTGAGCCCCAGTTTCCATATGTGCGAAAGTGGAAAAGGTCCCCCTGCCTCCTAGGGTCTGCCTGGAGGGCAACTTGTGGCCTCAAGCCTCACAGCCTCCCACATGGCTTCCCCACTGCACGGGCAGAGTGTGAACCTGAGCAAACCGAGCAGCACCGAGTGACCCGGCGTGCACGCCCAACGCCGCCGCCCAGGGGCTTCCCCTCTCCCTACAACATGGCTGCACAGACCACGCTCCATTCTGCAGAAGGGCTGCCCTGCTTGGACACAAACATCCCAGGAAGCGTGGGCCGCGACAACGAGGGAACAGCCCACGGGGCTGCCACAGCGCAGCAAGTGTGCCGACACAGCCACCAGCTCTCCTGTAAATCTGCATGCTGTGACACAGCCACCAGCTCTCCTGTAAATCTGCATGCCGCAATCATTTATTTTTAATTAATTGTTTTTTTGGAGAGGGAGAAGGAATGAAGGGCAGAGGGAAAGAGAATCTCAAGGAGGCTCCTCACTGAGCATGGAGCCCGCTACGGGGCTCGATCCCACAACCCGGAGATCATGACCTGAGCCAAAATCAAGAGCTGGATGCTCAACCGACTGAAGGCGCCCCTATTGTTAATTTAATTTTTAAGGTAGATTCCTTTCTGGGAAAAAACACAGTAACCAGCTAACATACTCATACCTACCTCCTCAGCAGGAAAAATCTGTGTTGAATTTCAATTCTCTCATTTATACTCTAGAACTCCCTCAACACAAAGCCACTGTGCCCAACATCTCCTCTTACTTGACCCTGCCTCCTGGTGTCATGTCCCTGTGTGCCTCTTCCAGTGTGGACAACTCCCGTGTCCCACGTCTAACCACTACCACCAAGTCACCCTATGCCTCCCTGTCCTTCTCTATGACACAGGGAGGACAGTCGGGCCTGACCTGTGCAATGGCCATGCCGGAACTAAGGTCGGGGTCACAGGATGCCCTCCTCAACACCCCACCCAGACAAGCATACCATGTGGAATGCCCTCCCTGGACAGGTTATTTCTAGAAGACACTGATCTCTGTCTCATTCACCTGCGCAGCCCGAGCCTGCAGGAGGCCCTTCCGATGACGAGTTATGCAGTGGGCCAGAGGCCATGTCTGCACTGGCCCGTCCCCGGGTAGGGGGGAGCTCCTCGCCCAGCCACAGAGGCCCTCAAGTGCTCACATGCTCAATGGGCTGAGCTGCGGCAGTCTCCCCCCCGGCATCATGAGACGCCACACTGAGCTGCTTTCACAATGGCGACTCCGGAAATGGTTACTCGG
This sequence comes from Ursus arctos, assembly GCF_023065955.2. Lineage (NCBI taxonomy): Eukaryota > Metazoa > Chordata > Mammalia > Carnivora > Ursidae > Ursus > Ursus arctos. The sequence continues at coordinate 47,921,998 of NW_026622908.1, forward strand.
TGGGGCAAGCACGGACGCTAGTCCAAAGGCATTTACCAAATGCTGGTCATTGAGAAGGTGCACCACTCGGGACGTCCAGTCCCCCATGGGGACGAGATCAGGAGACGTTCTGTACAAGCGCAGCAAACACAGGGCGGCACTCTGCTTCACACTGTCCATGGTGTCTCTGAAAGACAGACACTGGTGGTCACTTGAGAACACCCCGCACCCCCTGTGGCCCCAACAAGCTAAGCATGGCCCCAAGCCTCACAGAGTATAGCCCAGAGCAACCTGCAGACCAGGTGGCTTCACCCTCTCCGTGGGCTCAAGGTCATGCCCCCTCCTGTGAGAGGTCTCTGTGCGTGCCGCGTCTGGACAGTGACAGACGGGGGACTGCACTGAAGACCTGCTCTTGACTCCACCTCAAAGACAATCCGCAGCAGAGTCCTGCCGGGAAGTCGCTCATCTCCAGAAGTGTCAGTTCTGGTGTTTTTCCCAACTGCTGAATATGACCTTGGCTATGCAAGATGGAGCATAGTCAACGAATGTTCCTCTTTGTTTGGATTACAGTGACTTTTTTTTTTTTTTTTTTTTTTTACAATTCACTTACTAACACAGAGAGCCTTGCACTGCCACAAAACTCCCCTGGTGATTCCGTCTCGCCCTGAACCATGGTTGTGAAAAGTAGGGCTCTTGCACTGTGGAGCCCAGCGTCCTAGGAACGCAGCGAACACTGAGAAGCTAGGTCAGAGCAACTGCAGACACCCCAGGAGAGGGGCATTTGGAGGGTTTCCTGTTCAGGCTTTAACATTGGTTGAGGGCAGACAATGTTCCCAATGCTCTGTTTATCCCTCCTCCCCCTACCCCAGCCGAACTCGGCTGAGCCGCCGGGAAAGCAACAGCCCACCACCGAGCAGTCCGGTGCAGGCTGTCTGGAAGAGAACAAGTCAGCGTTCCCAGAGCATGGGTCGAAGCCACAGAGGCTCTTGTCCCACGCAGAAGGAAGAGAAGGGTTTGAGGGTTTGGGGCTATCTTTACCATCTACCTCCCTGGTAGCTTTCTCATTCCTAAATGAGTCCAACCCAACATGAGAAGTCCCCACACCGCTCCCCATTCTACTCCAAAGAGAAATTACCTTAGTAAAAAATTCTGTCGGATGCTAAAAGCACTGGGGAGCAACAGACACATGCCCGTCTCTGGCCCCACGCCCTCCTCACAAGGAGTAGCAGGGCAGTGCACCCTGCAGGCCTCATGGCACAACCGCGCTGGCTTCAACTAGCCAGTGTGTCTCTATGATTGCAACAGCGCATCCTAACTAGCACAGGAGAGCCTTCCCGCCCCGCCGTCCCCACACGGCTCTGACGTCCGCACTGGAAATACAACACCCAGCATCCCTGGGGAAGCCAGGGAGAGCGCCGCCTACTTTCAGTTGTGTCAGGCCAGGGCCCAGAGCCCAGGACCTGGGCAGCTTCTCTTTCTGAGTGCCAACTGAGCCCTACCGTCCCGTCCCCAACATGCCAGTTCTGGCGCAGTGACCTGACTCTGTGACCTTGACTCTGACAAGACACTTCAGCTAGACATGGCCCCACCCAGGCCCCCAGGCCTGGTAACTCGCAGACATGGCTCAGCTGTCTTCTCGCAGCAGGCCTCTCTTCTCACCCATCCACATCCGTGTTCATCCAGGCTGGGCCGTGCTGTGCACCCTCTATGTCCTTTCAATCTGCAAATGCAGTCCATCCTTTATTTCAGGAGAAGGTTCTTGAATTATCATCTGAATACTTGCCAGAGATTACCTCTGTCTGTTTTACACCTCGTTCATCCAACAGGTATTTAACAAGCAAGTACCATTTACCAGGTACAGTTCAAATGCTGGAAATAAAGCAACAGCCATAGCAGACAAAAACCTCAGGCCCCAGGGAGCTTGTCTTCTGAGGGCGGAGGCAGGCAATACACAGACGTGTTCACTGGTATGTGCCAGGAACGGGGAAGAGGCCAAGCAACAGCCAGAGGGAGCAAGAGGCCCAGGGAAGGCCCTGGAGCAGCCCTAACAGGGGAGGAAGAAAGAGCACCATCAGGCCCTGAGCCCACACCCTCCCCAGGCATCTTCCAGACGGACCTGAGCCTCTTCCGTCTTGGTAATTTCACTCTCGGGGTGCCCGCCGTACCCTGCAGACCCCATCAGCAGACATGGAATGGCATCATCTCGGCCCCCCACCTGGTTCCTCGGCTCTGCAGTCCCTTCCAGTGCACGACCTGCTGCTGGCACACTATCTGTGAGCCTTCCCCACTCACAGTCCTCTGGGGCCTCGCCTCCAGCCTGGCCTGTCTGCCTCTGGCAGCACATGCCTCGGACACTCCTCCGGGGCTTATGAGGCCACAGCCCTTGCCCTCACTCGTCTAGGCCAGGGCTCGCCCCCAAGGTACAGCCGACCCTTGGGGCGGGGCATCCCGTGCACTGCAGGATATGAGGCAGTATCCCTGGCATCCATGCCCAGAGCGCTGTGGCCTCGGTCTGCTCACTGCCAGTCGTCCTGGAGGAGCTGGTCCCCCAAGTCCTGACGAAGTGCCCAGGACTGGGGCCCTTGTTGAGCCAGATGCATCACCAGGGTGTGGGCCCTGGGTTAGTTTCCCAACTCAGCAGAGTCCTGGAACACGAAGCAGCACCCCGCCTCTGCCGTACCCCATGGCACTGAACAGCCCAGCATGGTCTCAAACTCCTCCAGAGCCACCTGCTCAGCGCTGTGTGGCCTTTCTCCAAATTCAAGGGGGTGGAAGTGGGTTTCTAAGAATTCTCGGGATTTGAGTGCTGGACCTCTTCCTCGGTAACTCTCCTGAGAAAGGGCAAGAAGGGGCCCTGTGCCACACCACAGCACGACTGCATCCCTTCTTCTGCGGCCCTTCTTGGTTGGTTGTGGTTGGCAGGGTTCTTCTTTCATCATCTTGAAAACCCCGGTGTTACTGGGGGAGCAACGGTATGAGTGGAGGCACCGAGACATATGGGCCCCCCACCACCTAAGACAGGCAGATGAACTCTTCCGATAAATTCTTTACATAATTACATACTTGACTTACTTCACACAAGAGACATACCCAGCTACAAGGATTTTCGGAATCTCCCCAGCGAAGGCCTCGGCCATCTCGCGGCTGCCCACGTTGGCAATGCAGTGCAGGGCCAGACCCATGAAGGTGGGGTTCCGGCTGGCCAGGTCATTCTTGATGGCGTTGTTGATGAGCCGGATCAGCTCACTATTGGAGTTCACCAGCACAGAGATGAAGAGGTAGCCCTGGGTTCCGGAGAGACAAGAGGACAGAGAGCTCATGAGCACTGGAGCCAACATGGGGAAACAGTACACACACGTCCAGCCTTCGGGAAGCCTCCTCCAGTCTGCCTGTGCCCTGCAGGAGGAGTCAGGCCACTCTGATGAAAACACCAGTTCCATCAAAGAAGCAAAGCGTCTCCTTCCAGCTCTGCCATGAGACAACCCTGTGGGACGCACCTAAGTGGCACTTAGCCAGATGTCCTCCTCATCCCCACTGCCCGTCTCACTCACCTATCCGTGGTACCATGTGTGAGCAAGCTGGACTCACTGCTATCCCGAACAGGGTGGACCCTGACTGGAAGGCCCTAAGAAAGTGCAGTGAGTTCCAGAAATCCTGCTGACTGCGGCTTTACCCTCTGTCCATCTGCTTCTGTGCCCTCAGTTTCCCCTCACCACTGGCCAAACTCCAGCCCTGTGTCACCCCCCGGTCTACACCGTCCCCGGGCAGGGGGACACAGTGGCCTTCTTGAAACTCATCTGCTCCCTGACCACGCAGCTGAACTCCTGTGCAGCTTCCTATTGGTCTCGGGAGAAAGGCCCTACCCACACACCCATGTCCTCGCCTCAATTCCAGCCACTGCTGCCCCTTTGGCTCTGCAGTCCCTGCACGTGCCCCTGGCCAAGTGCTACCTGCTGTCTGTCTGCCCTCATCCCCTAGCTAACTCCTCCTTCTGTGCCCACTCAGGATGTCCTCCCCAGGGGACCTTCCCTACTAGCCACCCCCTTTGTGGGGTCCCAGAGGGCACCACGCACCTCCTTCCCTGGGCACTGGCCCCAGCTATAATTCTCTATCTGTGGGCTGGATAATGCCATCTCCTCACTAGAAAAAAGCAGGGCCCACGTCTGCTTCTGGTCACCATGTCCCCAGGGTCCTCCCAGCACACTGCTTGGTCCATGGCAGACACCATAATTCTTATTGGGTAAATACCAATACTTCCCTAGGGTATTTTTTTTTTACTTGCTGTAAGTTAAATTTTTGGACGGAGGAAACTGTTACTTTGCAACACTGCAGAAAACATAAAAGTATCATTACTCCCAAGAGGCTACAGGGCTAAAGTTACAAAGCCTGAGAGGCTTCAGGAGCCCAGGTACCAGCACCATCTGGGAAGGCAGCAGAAGCTGGGAGCAAGGCGAGGGCGCACCCATCTGCAGCCCCAGCTCTGAAACCACCCATTGGTGGCATCCTTGTCAGAAACAGAAAGCTGTACAAGAGGCCACCAGGGGAAGGGGTCTGTGCCAGGGCATTAGCCCGGCATTAGCCTGGCACTGCAGGGAAGGAAACAGGAGTGCCCAAGGCACCCATCACATTCAGCCCGGGCTTCGTGCAGCATCTGGCTAGAACCACAGCAAATCCCCAGACTGCAGGGAAGTTGTAAAGAAAGAGCAAGAAAAGAAACGGCCACCTTATCAGAAGAACCTTGCACAGGAGAAGAGCCCCTTCGGTGGGCAGGACTGCTTCCTGGAGGAAGGGAGGCCTCGGGGCCACCTCCTCAGATGTCCTCAGTGCCGCCCCGCCCCCAGGCCCCGACCCCTCGGGACACTCACGATCTGCTTCTCCGTGTATCTGTTGGAGCTGAGCAGGTTCACGGCCTCCATGTGCCCAAAGTCAATGTCATGACCCAGGAGAAAGATGAAGAGCAACTTGCAGACGTATTTTTTTTTACTATAGCCATCAAGAGCCTTGTCACCTACAGAAAAGGTGGGTGAGGCGGGGAGAGCAGAGAAGTCGTCAGCAGGAGCCAGACAACAGCAGCACGGGCTGGCCTGTCACAGAGAGACAGCCGCCCGCCAGACGCTGGCACAGATGTGCCGAGTGCAAGTGACGCTGCTACACCGGGCGGTGCACATCAGGGTCCAAAGGTTTGGCTTCCCTTAAAAAACAGAAACCAGAATCCCTAGCAGCAAGAGTTCTGCCCTCCCAAGACAGCCCAGAGCAGGCCAGGCCCCGAGGGCCTCCCTCAGGCCAACCACAGCCCTGCCAGGGCCCCTGGAGCCAACCCCAACTTAAACCAGCAAGTCTGTCTTTTAAATAAGTTTGTCAACACAGGCAGGTAAGTGTGCTCTAAAAGATCCCCCTTTCACTTCAGTTTTAGGACAAATCACCCACCCACGGAAATCACACACAAGAAGACTGGCGGGCGGGGGGCCAGCGCGTGGGCGGCTCAGTCAGTTCAGCGTCCGCCTGATGGTTTCGGCTCAGGTTGTGACCTCAGGGGGATGTAATCTCAGCCCTAAGGCGGCTGTGATAGATGGTTGATTGCCAATAGCCAGAATGGGGTTTGGTGACTCACAAGGTACCACAGAGAGCTGCAGACTAACCTGGGTCCTAGCCCAGAGGGGAGTCAACAGGCCACCCTGCCTGAAGCCAGAGCACCCGAAGGGGCTACATCTCTAGTGAGAAGGTGGCAGAGGAAATCTGCGCCCCCAAAGGGCACCAGCAGGGAGACTTGCCTATTTGAGCCACAGCTCAGTGCAATCAGGAAAGAAATGACAGCTCTGAGAATACAGGGCCCACACTCTGCCTACGCGCCTCCCCTAGGTACCCACCTCATGCAGCCCCACCTGCTCTTAGGGGCTCCTCGCCTGTTCAAGAGTGACCTGTAGGGAAGCCTTTCCATTGATCGCCCCCGCCTTGGGGCCTGCCACAGGGAGCCCATGCAGCCTGGGCAGGCTTCCCCATCACTTCCAAGACACGTACTGGAGTCTGGCTGGGGGGCTCCTGTGGAGCTTCGTATGGTCTGGGGTTAGGGCTGCGGGGTTCATGGTGACTCCAGTGCTTTCTCTGGCAAGTTTCAAACCACCAGCCTTCCCAGGAGCAGCCAGCTACAAGGGCTGCACACTAAGGGACCAAGTCACCTCTGGGCTCGAGAGTGACACTATAGCGCCCCCTACCTCAAGTGTACTGGGCAAGGAGGGAGACGCCAGGTGCTCCAAGTGCAGGAACCTACACTTTGGCCTCAGTGAGAGGCCTCAAAAATAAAAAGCTCTCTGCTCATTCCGCAGCCCAGATGCTTGTTTCTGTTAACAAAGTGTCTTGCTGGCTCCGTGTGCACTCACGCAGCCCCCTCACGAGTCAGACCCAGGCACAGACAGAGCGTGCCAGAAACCTCCTCCATGTGTGTGAGGAGCCTCATGTCCTCATGGCCCTCCACAGGGCACTGCTAGGCCCAGCTCTTCGTTCTTCCGGAGACGGAGCCAGTCTCCCAAGTACAGAACTCTCTGGAGGGACACAGTGTCCTCGTGCCACTGGTCAGTTCCAATGGCACTTCCACAAATGGCCCCAGGCAGAACCCCTCTGCATACCTCTCCCTCACGGCTGTCTCGGTAGAAAGCCATCAGAGGGACAAGGCTGCAGAAGGGGCCCTCGTGCAGTTTGGGGTGAGAACGGGAGGAGCTCCAAGGACCCACGACAACCTCTAGGCTCCACCCTGCCCATAACCTGCACACAGCCCTCTCAATGTGACCCCAATGCCCACGCCAGCATCCAGATTCCCTCTGCAGTCCCAGGCTACTCGCCTGCACAAGGAGAGCCACCACCCTTTGCACTCCCGATAGCCTGTGCCCTGGCCAGGCTAAACCAGCTACCTTCTCTGCTCTCCAAGGAGCTGAGCTAGCCCGTTGCTCCAAGGAGGGGGCCTCCCAATCTGTCCTCCTGGGGGCTCTCCTTCATCCCAAGGGGCCACCCTACCTCCTTGGGCCTTGCAGTCACTCTTAGCAGAGCTCAGGAGTTCTGCACAGTGACCGTCCCTCTAACCCACTGTGGTTCCACTCTCCTGACCAGACCAGACTGAGATGGTCCTCAAAATGTTGGTTTCAGCATGGGTTAGAATTGTGGTTTTATTCCAGTAATTTTAAACTGTGAAATCGCACCTCTCCTGCCTGAAAGGGGTGGCTCATGTCCCTCCCTTGCTGTGAAGACCACAGGAGAGAGGAGGCAGGAAAGCAGGCCACACACCGCACCATATCCTGACTGAGGATCAGGATCCAGTCTGTGCCCGAGGCCCCCCCACTTCTCTACGGCCCCCTCCTCAGTGGGCCAATATGGAAACGAAGCAGGACAGCACACCCAGGGCTGAGCAGCGCTTGAGACAAAGTGAGAGCACAACAGAGGCTTACGAGAACCACATATCACTGGCTCTTAAGACATGTGCCGATTTCCGAACATGAACTGTGAAAAAAGCTCTCTATCACAATGACTAAAACCTGGTATTTCTATAAGAATATATTAAGAATTAAGATACAAGACTGGAGAGTGAGTCAGTCACCACTGTATCCAGGTGCACAAACAAGCTCCCTCTTTCTCTAGTGCTGGGGCTGGTGGGAAAGACAGGCAGGTGTCCCTGAGAGTTGCTTGCTATCTGGGTCAAAGCCAGGTCAGCCTGTGGACCTGCACAATGCTGCGCCCCAGCACCTGCTCCCCCCCCCACCACACCCCAGCACCGATTAACCTGGTAACAGCCACTCAGTCACTCATGCTTCTCAAGGCCCATCCTCTTTCAACAGTGGCGATGACCAAAATTCGTCCAAGATAACCATTCTTCAGGGACAGGGGAGATGCAGCCGGCCCAATGTCAGCAAGCTTTACTCACGACCCCAAAAGACCTCAGGCTGACATAAATTTGTCATTTGTACCTTAAGGAGAGGACCCCTGTGCTAAACACAGACATGGCCTGGGACATACAGGTTTCCAAACCCTCAGCCCCTATGGGGGGTCACGTGGGCAATCACATAAAGCAAGGAGAAGGCACCTAGCCCACTGTGAGGTCTGAACATGCCCCCCCCCCGGCAGACACTATCTTGCCCAGAAAGATGTTCTCACCTGACGAGTAAGATGCCAGCAAGAAGCGGTGCAGCTGCAGGCACAACCTTCTGTCACTAGAGCAACACGTCCGAGTCCCAGTAACCAGATTCTTCCGGATGGTTTCTGAGCTATGACCCTTTCCACCCTTTTTCTCACAGAGAATGGTGCTCAACAAGTATCTTCTCATGCTCAAAGAGGAAAAAGAATGAGACACCAAGGACGGACACAGGACTTCCTCGCTTCTGCACCCTGACGATATGCTCCCTCGCCCCTCATGGCATTCTGTCCACGTCCTCCGTGAACTGCCTTGGAAATGCTCACACCAGAGAATCCACTCTTCCTCCCCAAGTCCCCAGAGACCCGAGGCGTTTTCTTTACTCTCTATGATGCTTACTGATTTTAATGGCTAAAAAAAAAAGGGAGACGCAAATTAAAACCACAACAACTAAACCTCGCAAGATTAACCATTCCAGGTGCGGGCGAGAATGTGGGAGAACCAGGGCTGCTCTCACATGGCAGGCAGGAGCACAACACGCACAGCCACTCTGGAAAGTTGCGTGGCAGCTTCTCGCAGAGTGAGGCCTACACCTTCCATGTGCCCAGGGAATGCTCACCGCAGCTCGGCTCCTCACGGTCAAGCACTGGGAACCCAAAGAACGTCCGTCCGCCCACGGGCAGGTCCACACAACACGCGGGAAGCACGCTCCGATGCACCAGCACAGGCAGCGCGAGCGCACCCCGGACGCACCATGCTCAGGTGAAGACAGCAGCCGTGAGAAACCTTACGCAGGGTTCCGTTCACGTGACTTTTCCAGAAAAGCAAAGCTACAGTGACTGAAAGCGGGCCTGCGGCTGCTGGAAACTAAGGAAAGTGGCTCAGAGCCAAAGGCACAGAGAACAGTCACGGTGCTCGAAATGTTCTGTTGCACTTTGCTGGCGGCTGGAAAATACAGGCACCTTCCAAAGTTCAAAGTGCACACTTGAGACGAGTAGATTTTACTGTGAAAAGTATCTCATAAAGCCCATTTTTAAAATAATACCGTCAAATATTCCAGGAAGAAAAGCACAAAAGATGACCGAACACTGGCAAGGCACTGGGTGCTGGTGTAGTCGGGAACCAGCACGGCACACCCCTTACAGTGAGCTTTCACTTCCCCCATAAAAACTGTGGCTTACTTAAGTCTTTCTACACCTACAATAACCTAAGTTCTTCCTGGGAACTTCCTTATGCACGTGTGCACCCCTAGAACTTAGGGGACACCCCGCGGCCATTCACGTTAGCATATGCTGTCCGGTAAACTGCAGACAAGCAGAGATAAGCAATCATCATGTCCGTGTAAACTGTAACACAGCAGCTGTTTTCCAACGGTTTCAAGACAGAGTGTGCTGGCTAATGTCATAATTACTATGACCCATTCCACCCCAAAACTCAGTGGCTTACATGACAAGCACAGGCCTGCGCAGGGTGCCTCTCCCTCTCTGCACAGCAGCCCCCAAAGCATGTTCTTCTCATGGAGGCGATGGGAAGACCCCCGGGGGCGAGTGGAAACGAGCTAAGGTTTGAAAGTGGCAGGCAGACACTGTCTACATCCCACAGGTCACGTCACATGACCAAGCCCCACACCCTTCCTCCAAAAACAGAGCTCACCCGTGAAGCCATAGGCCTCCAGCTCCCTTGAAGGCAAGGTTTGGGATTATAGATGCAACTTTCTGATGCTCCTAGGACTGTCTTCCGCGTGTGTTTGTAACTCCCCAGGACGGTTTCGTGCACAACCATCATGTACATTTCTCTACATACCTGCCGCTCCTTTCCTTTTCTTCCACAACTCTGACCTCTCCTCTCGGGTTATTTGTTTCTGGCCTAAAGTACATCCTTTAGAATTTCGTGGGAAACTCGTGGGAAACCATTTTTGTCTGAAAAAGTTCCATTTTAGCTTCATTCTTAGAAGACACTCTTGCAGGGTACAGTCTCCAGCTGGTTGTTCAGCACGCTGCCAGTCTGTAGTCCGCTGTGTGCCGGCTGTCAGCACAGAGCATCCCCTGCCCGGCTGCTCCCAGGACCGCCTGTCTCTGGACTTCTGCGTTCCCACAGTAACGTGTCTACACACACATTTCACTGCAGTTCAGGAAGTTTCATGCATTTTTTTTTAAGATACACAAATTTATTAAAATTTTGAAAATATTTAACAATTTATTGAAGTCAGAAAAATAAATCCTCAATATATAAAATCTAGAAAGGTGGAATTAGGAATTAGATTTCAAAGGATTTTGAAGAAAAAAAAAAAAACGATGGTTAAATGCCACGAAGTAGGCGGCAATGCCTCAGCGTGTGCGTGCTGTCAGGCCAGAGAGCCTCTTCCATCCTCGTCAAGGGAAGCTCGGACCTTCTCTCCTTCCGCACACACAATTTCCTGCGATCTTAAGGGCGTCACATCCTCCCCCCTTTCCTTCTGAGACACCGATTACACCTTTCAGACTTTTTCACCACACCCCTGTCTCTCACCCACTGCTCTTTATCTGTCCTTTATCTGCCCTCCATCCATGCAGTATCCAGGAGGGGTTTTGTTCTTACCTATCATTCAGAGCACTAATCTCTCTGCAATTACAGGTGCTGCTGGAAACCCAGAGTCCTTCATTCTGGTTACTGCAGGTCTCAGTTCTGGAATATCCATCTGGTCCCATCTCACAATCCACCATGTCACCTTTCACACATATGTCTCCTGCTCAAAATTTCAAGTGTGACTTTTCTTTAAAAATGGTAGACTTCCTTCTTTACTGTGATCTGACTCTGGTCTCAGATGCTCCGTAATTCTGTCTCTGCTGGTTCTTGCTCATGGCATCCTGATGTGCATGGTCACTATGACTGAACGCTGGACGTTGTGTGAGAAATCAGTTCTAGGAATCATGTGCACGTACAGTGATAGTGCCCTCCTCTGGAGGGTTGTTCTCTTACCCAAAGCCAAGTGTAAAGTCTGAGGTTCTGTGGGGTACCCAGGTGTCTGAAGCCCCATGGCACATCTGTGACAGTCCACTCCTGCCCTCAGGGCCTTGCCTTTGAAAGTCTCAGTGTAACGTGGAAGGGTGTCCACTTCTGGTGGGCTCTAAGCTTTGATCTTTCTCCTAGACCAGAGCTGCTCAACCTCAGCACTCTGACATCTGTCTTGTGCATGGCAGGACGGTTAGTAGCCTCCCTGACCTCCCTACCCACTAGATGGCAGCAGCGCACCCCCACCCAGTTGTGACAACGCGGTCTCCAGATGTGGCCAAATATTCCCTGGAAGGCAAAATCACACTGACAGGTAACCACCCCTCTTGACTTTCATGGAGACCAAAATGTCTGTTTCACAGCTCGCTCTTTGGGGTAGCAGATGCCCCTGAGGCACAAACAGCTTGGTGCTGTGCTTGCTGACGTGGACACTTACCTCCTCCTAGAGGAGTCTCAGGAATCCTCCTTTCCTCTTGTCACTCTACAGACTTTCAAGATTTTTTTTTTTAATATTGTATCTTTCTGTTTTCAGTAGAAGGTGTGGCTGACGTCTGCACTGTCCAACGTGGCAGCTTCTAGCCACATGTGGCTGCTGAGCACCTGAAGTGTGGCCAGTCTGAACTGAGTGTGCTGAGTGTACAACGAGGTTTCAGAGACTTGCATGAAAAAAATTTAAGATATCTCTTTACAGAAAGAGATAACTTTTTCTATTGACCACATGTTGCAACGAGAGTATTTTAGGCATACTAGGTTAAATAAATTAAAAATAGGTTTTTTTTAAAGTTTTTTGTTTTTTTAGCAATCTGTACGCCCAACATGGGGCTCAAACCCACAACCCCCAGATCAAGAGTCACGCATTCTTCTGGCTGAGCCAGCCAGGTGCCCCTAAAATTAGTTTCATCTGCTTCTTTTTACTGTTTTTAAATGTGGCTACTAGAAAATTTAGAATCACATGCCTGTCTGCATTAGTGACTTGAATTCTATTTCTCCTGGACGGGCACACACCTAAATGATCTAACCTGACAAAACTGGAACAGAAGCCCCAGGGGGCACATTTGTGAGGACAAAGGGTAGGTCTTCTCTTCTCTGTTACTAGTCAGGGCATACACATACGCAATAATGCCAACTGGTTAACAGAGAGGAGGGAACCTCTTTCCCTACCTAGGACAGCTTAGCTTAGGCAGGCACGAAGACAGAAGAAACAACCGAAGTCTTGTTTGTCCCCAAAACACTTATACAGAGAATCCGAAGATTTACCATCTGAAAGGCCGTGCACTCTTTTTTTTTAAGATTTTATTCATTTATTTGAGAGAGAGAGACAGCAAGAAAGGGAACACAAGCTGGGGGAGTGGGAGAGGGAGAAGCAGGCTCCCACTGAGCAGGGAACCCGATGCGGGGCTCGATCCCAGGACTCCAGGATCACGACCTGAGCCGAAGGCAGACGCTTAACCGAATGAACCACCCCAGCGCCCCTATTAACTCTTTTTTAATAACAACACGATTAACACATATTAGGCACTCACTTTCTATGAAGAAGCAATTTATACATATTTCCATACATAGATATAATTAGTGTAGCAGACATGGACCCTCCCTTCAATTAAGGACTGGAGCTGCCGAGCGTGTGGTTAGCTGGCAGGGTTAGCACTGTCAGGGACGGCCCTCCTTGGCTTCGAGCCACAGCTGAGCGAGGGGGTGGTACAAGGGCCCAGCCATTCCCACCCAATGCCAGACGCCTCTAACAGGCAATCTTCACCCCAAAGCTCCCTAATGGGCCGGCGTGTCCATGGGCACCTCCTCTGCCCAACTCCAGCCCTCTCCCTCCCTTCACTTCTCAGTGGTGCTCCTCTCTCATAACCCTCTGTACTCCAAGCCCGTCTCGGGGTCTGCTTCACAGAGAACCCAGACCGAGGCGAGCATCGACACCCCCCCTTCACAGCTGAGCAAAGACACAGAGTAAGTAACGTGACAAGGTGGCACAGCTAGGAAGCATCAGAGCAGGGACACGTCTGCGGGCGGTCAGGGCAACCTTACCCTTAACCACCAACTGATATTCCCTTGAAGAAACAAGGGAAGTTATAAGCGCCTCACCAGAAAGATATGCAGAAGGCAAACAAGCGCACGAAAAGATGCCCCACATCACGTGTCATCAGGGAAACGCACACTAAAACAACAGTAAGCTCCCCTCCTCTAAGTAAGTAAATAAATAAAATCTTTAAAACAAAAGTTTAAGGGGCGCCCGGGTGGCTCAGTTGGTTAAGCGTCTGCCTTCAGCTCACGTCATGATCCTGGGGTCCTGGAATCGAGTCCCACATCGGGCTCCCTGCTCAGTGGGGAGTCTGCTTCTCTCTCTCCCTCTGCTGCTCTCCCTGTTCATTCTCTCTTTCACTCTCTCCCTCTCAAATAAACAAATAAAATCTTCAAAAAAATTTAAAAAAAAAATAATAAAACAGTAGTAAGCTCCCTGTGCACCTGCTGGAACGGCCCAAATCCAGCCCCAGAGGCTGGTGAGGACGTGGAGCAGCAGGAACGCTCATGTTTGTGGCTGGTGGGGACGCACAGTGGAGCAGCCACTCTGGGAGACAGTCTGGCGGCTTCTTACAAGACGACACATCCCGTCACCACACGATCCAGCACTCACGCTCCCTGCTCTTTACCAAAGGAGCTGAAAGCTTATGGCCACACCAGACCTGCCCCCAGGATGTTCCCAGCAGCTTTACTGATAGCTCTAGCCGCGCCATTCGTAACTGACCCAACTTGGAAGCCACCAAGATGTCCTTCAGGAAGTGGACAGATAAATACACGGGGGCCCATCCAGACCCTGGCCTATGAATCTGGGACGAAGAGAAAGGAGCCATGAAGCCATGGAAAGACGTGGGGAACCTTAAAGACATCTGACTGAGTAGAGGAAAGGCTGCACACTGTAGGATTCCGACTCTGGGACATTCTGGAAAAGGCAAAACTACAGAGACAGTAAAAAGATGAGTGGCTGCCAGGGTCTGGGGGAAGGAACAGATGAACAGGCAGAGCAAAAAGATTTTTAGGGCACGGAAACTACTCTGCATGACACTATGACAGTGGATTCATATCATCACACTTCTGTCCAAAACCGCAGAATGCACAGCACCAAGAGTGACCCCAAGAGTCAACTGTGCACTCTGGGTGATAAAGACATGTCTAGAGGCACTTGGGTGGCTCAGGTCATGATCCCAGGGTCCTGCGATCCAGCCCCACATCGGGATCCCTGCTCAGCGGGGAGTCTGCATCTCCCTCTCCCTCTGCAGCTCCCCCTGCTTGGGCTCTCTCTCTGTCAAATAAATAAATAAAATCTAAAACAGAAGACGATGATGACGACGATGACGATGTGTCCATGTAGGTCCATCAACCATAACAAACGTACACCCTGGTGGGGATGTCAACAATGAGGAGGTTGTGCATGTGTGGGCAGGGGTATACGGGAAATTTCTGTACCTTCTTCTCAATTTTGCTATGAACCTAAAACTGCTCTAAAACAATAAAATAGTAACAAAAACAAATTTTTAAAAATCTAAGCAATGAAGGTTACAGACCCCCCAAAATACACACACACACGTGTATATATATATATATATATATATATATATTCATATGTGTGTTTGTATATATATGAAAAAGCAAACCTTTTCACAGACAATTTCAGAAGTTTCACAGACCTAAAAGATCCTTAGGCCCAGTTAAAAATATGAAAACATAACACTCTCCCCAGGGCTCAACAGAGAAATACCCAAATTCCACTAGTTTTTGCATCGCTTGATAACACAGGATATGCATTCTCAAGTCCTGAAAAACCATCCATTCCTAGAAATTCTGCCTTCCACCCACCCTTACAGCTCCCTGGGCTCCGTCCTAGCCCTCTCTTCCATTCACTGACTCCAGGCAACTTCAGGCACTCTCGTGGCCTCACAGAGGCTTGAACCAGATCTCAAACTCGGAAAAATTAAAGGTTTAAAACAAAGGCTTAAAGGATTAACCAGCTTTTCAGTCCTCACGACTGAAAACCTACACTTGACAGTTCTTCAAAATGGGGGTGTCCAGGTAAAGAGGCGGCTACCTGAGTGGATCAGGTCATGTGGTACACTCTTCATTCACAAAGCCAAGCACGCTTCATTACCAAGTGCTGAATTACTCTGTAATACCTGAAACAGATCATGAGCAACCTCAGGCAGAGCACTTCTTTGAGATTCATACTTTGAACCAGCCCAGGAAAAAGGCTGGGTCCAGGGAAGGGCCACCCTACCTGGTGAATTCTACACGACTTGTCAAATTCAAGAGCAACCAATGGCTTGACTTTAACCACGTTTTAGTTCTAGGGGCACCTGGGTGGCACAGTAAGCTGACCGTCTGACTCTTGATTTCGGCTCAGGTCATGCAAGGAGTCTGCTTGAGATTCTCTGCCTCTCCCTCTGCCCCTCACACTCACTCACTCGTGCACGCTCTCTCTCTCTCTCATAAGTAAGTAAGTAAATAAGTAAATAAATAAAGTATTTAAACACATTTTAATTCTAACAGAGCCATGAGAGTAATCGTGCTCAGAACTCTGGTTTGAAGCGGAAAGAATTAAAATGGCATCAGAAGACTAGTCCCCACTGTGTAAAATTTACAAAAGCCCATTTCATGAAAAAGATTGAACATACTTACCTTTAAATTTTGATCTAATGTTTGCCAGTTCTTTGTTTATTCTCTTTATTTCTGCTTCTTTACTTTTGCCTAAAAAAAGAGAACACAAATGCATTCTTACTTCAACTGATTTCTGAACAAACGTCTATTCCCTGACAAGACCAACACATCAGAATCGAAGGCAGAACCACTGCTTTTAGGAGGCAAGGAAAGAAGCAATCTGCCAGCAGCCAAAACCAGTAGGGAGGTGGCTGGGACAGAAGCTGGGGCCCTGACACAGGCCCCCCAAGTCAAAACAGGGCAAGTCCGTAAGCACCACACAGGAAAGCAGCCACTCTAGAAAGCGAGGGGATCTACAGCACCGTTTTTAACCCCACCTTTGCCACAGTTCTGGAACTGAACACACTCAAAATACCTGCTAAACACTTTCCATAATAAATCATTATCAAGCTAATAGTTTACTCCTAAAATGGCTGTTACTGCCATGGGTAATTTTTTAAATAACTATAATGGGCTTCTAATTTTCTTTCTCTATGAAATTTACTGACCTACAAAATCTGATAAATCCACTTTTACCCTATGCGATGAAGTCTGGGAAGTTGTCTCCATTATAGGTAAAAGAGATGAAAGATACATTATACGCATGACAGTCAAATTTTGCCACACCCTAGATTGCTAAATTGGACTTAATCCAACAAATATTTGTGTGCATGGAGCAGGTCAGATGTGGAATGGAGATCAGACCATGTTCAGTTTTACTCCACGCTGGCCGAGTGTGGAAACCAAGGCCTAGAGAGCATGGGAGGCTTTCTAAGGGCTACACACCTTGACAAGTACTATAAAAATACAAGAAATGATTCATCACACAGGACACTGTGAGTTGTATATGAAAACACATCTCCATAAATTCCCATCACTTTGTGAAAGCAGGAGCCAAGTTTACTATGAAGTACCCTCTCCAGGCAAGTCCTTGCATGAGTGACTGCACTCGCAGTGGGAGGAAAGGCCTCCGCAGCAGCCACCCCACCAGAACACTGCCAGCCCCTGGTGCTCACAGATGCCCAGACCTGGGGCGCACCTACACTGCCCACATGCTCAGCCCTCCTCTGCCTCCCCTTGTGGAACTTATGTCACCTCCTCCAGCAAAGCAACCTCCCTCTCTCCAGGACATTCCCAGAATATCATTTATCTTTTACTGCTAACTAGCTAAAAAACAGGGCCCTAGAAAGCCCCTGACAGAGCAGGTGGTCAGGACAGGGCTACGTGGCAGGCTCACTCACCAGGCACCATTTGAGATGCCAAGACGTAGGCTAAAACAACACTTTCTGCCCTTAGGTAGGGGTCGGGGGGCTGGAGACCTTTAACAGAACAAGCACAGGTCAGCTCTGGGGAATGAGGGGTGCAGGTAGGCTGGGAGGGGGCATCCAAGCACCCTCACCAGCCCTGATGTCATGCAGGCCAGAGCCAGTCACAGTAGCTAAGATACGGAGCAGCCTGGGTGGCTCAGTCGTTAAGCGTCTGCCTTCAGCTCAGGGCGTGATCCCAGCTTTCTGGGATCGAGCCCCACATCAGGCTCCTACGCTGGGAGCCTGCTTCTTCCTCTCTCACTCCCCCTGCTTGTGCTCCCTCTCTCGATGGCTGTCTCTGTCAAATAAATTAATAAAATCTTAAAAAAAAAAAAAAAAAAAAGAGCAGCCAAAGGCGCCCTGAAGGGTTGGGAAGGGGGCACCAGGTAGAGCAGTGGGCTTTAACAGCCCAGGGTGGCAGGTCAAGGGCAAACTGCTTCTTAAATCATTCTCAAAAAGTGTTATCTTAGCTGAAGTAAGCTTTTTGGACTTGGCTCAAATGGCCATGAAAATGATATCTTGGTAGCCTTCTGCTTCACACCCACTCAGACTCCAGGCAGCTTCCCAACACAGCCTGGACTGACTGTAGAAGACAAAGCACTGCGCATGTGTGTGCACCTGAGTGTGCATGTGCCCGTGTGTGTATATGTGTGTGTTTGTGTGTACACCCGTGTGTGTGTGCGTGTGTGCGCCTGGGTGTCAGTGTGCACCGTGTGTGCCTCTGTGTGTGTGCACGCATGCACCTGGGTGTGAGTGTGCACCCGTGTGGGGGGGGGTGCACCGTGTATGTGTGCGCGTGCGCCTGGGTGTGAGTGTGCACCCGTGGGTGTACGTGTGTGCGTGTGCGTGCGGGTGTCTGCGTGTATGTGCATGCCTGTGACTCCACATGTACATGTGTGCTTCTCACGAGGTGCACAGGAATCCGTTCCTGTGCTGCTCTCTCTGGTACGTGCGCTCTACTCCACTTACAGGAAAAGAGACCCCGAGCGGCAGAAAGTTACATTGTGCAGGGGTCAGATCTACAGCAGAGACTGGGAAAAGACTGGGAGGCAGTGGAAAGAAGCAGTAATGCTAAATGAGCTTTCATAAAATCTGCAGCTATTACCCAAGATTGGAAAATCACTAAATAAAACTAAAAGCACGCAGTTGTAGGGTTAACCAGCAGGAGAAACAGAAACAAATGATTAAGCCATGCTCCATCCGTGGAACAAGACCAAGGGTGAGGCAAGAAGCTGTGGCATTGTAGCCAAAGGTTTTTAAAGTGGCCAATTTACAACAAACACACAAACACACATTTTTTTCAATCAGTGCAGCTGAGGGTTCTCCTGGAGAAGAGCATACCCCAAGAGTAGGCTTTAGAGCCAGGCATGTGAGGCTGGAATCCCAGAGAAGCCTATGTTCCCTCTGCAAGTCAGGGGAAGTTACTTTACATCTCTGAGCACACTTCTTCAAAAGGAAAACCACCAAAAGCCAGGACTTCACGTAGTTCATCTGTGTGAGAGAAGGGAGAGAGGAAAGTGGCGTAACAGCCAGACCAGAGGACGGGAGAGCCGCAAGCAGACCCGGGTGAGCTCAGAAGGCTGAGTGTGAGGACCAGGGGGTGGAGCAGCCTCCCACCAACCAAGGCCATTGGGCCTGCTCTGAGTCACACTGAGCAGGAGAGGAGCAATGGGACAGGGAAGGTCCACAGAAGCAGGACAGAGGCTAGGAACCTCTGGAAGCAGTCACCAGGTAAAGACAGCAGAGGGGGGAGCACTGTGCAACAGAAAAGCCACCCTGGACCGTGCCTCCAACCAACAGCTCAGAAAACTAATTCCACATAAAAATAAGCAACAGGCAAGTACTCGAGTCAAATCCCACATCAGGAGACTATAAGAACAAAGCAAAACAGGAGCAGAACAGTATCCCCACCAACAAAGAAAGTGCCTCAGGAAGACCCAACAGAAGAGATCAAAATCAGAGCCCACTATTTCAAAATAAGCAGAGAGACATTAAGAAAAATACAGAAGACAGCTAAAAATCCAGTAGAAAAATTCAGATATTAGGCAACAGAAGTAAATTAGAAATTTAAAAAATCATTCCAGAAATGAAGAATAACCTAGAAGGAATACAAGAACAAACATAACAGAGGTCTTGACAGAAGCAGAAGATACAAGAAACATTATTTAAACCAAACAGAAATGAAGAACGAAATAAAGGATTCAAGAAAAAGTAGCAAATATTGAAAATGGACAAAGACACAACGTATGGCCAGCAGGAGTCCCTGAGGAAGACCCCCAACTAAGCAGCAGAACA
Organism: Ursus arctos; assembly: GCF_023065955.2. Classification (NCBI taxonomy): domain Eukaryota; kingdom Metazoa; phylum Chordata; class Mammalia; order Carnivora; family Ursidae; genus Ursus; species Ursus arctos. Next base: position 47,941,381 of record NW_026622908.1, read on the forward strand.
GACGACAATGTGTCATTTGAAAAGACTTTCCGGAAATTACCACACCTGTACCTGGGAATATTGACCCCAAATAACACAAACCAACACCTAGTCTAATAAAAGTACTGGACTTCAGGGGCACCTGGGAGGTGCAGTCGTTAAGCGTCTGCCTTCGGCTCAGGGCGTGATCCCGGCGTTCTGGGATCGAGTCCCACATCAGGCTCCTCCGCTGGGAGCCTGCTTCTTCCTCTCCCGCTCCCCCTGCTTGTGTTCCCTGTCTCGCTGGCTGTCTCTCTCTGTCAAATTAATAAATAAAATCTTTAAAAAAAAAATAAAATAAAAGTACTGGACTTTAAAGGAAAAAAAAAATCCTTTGAACATCTAAGAAGAAAGAGCAAGCAGCTTATACAGGAAGGAAAATCAGAAGATACCCTCAGATCCCAGCATCACTTCACAGCGGAAGAAAAGGGTGTGATATCTGAGCTCTGCGCAGAAAGGAAACGTGAGACCAGGACTTTCCATCCAGCACAATCAGCCCCTAGTGTGCCCGGCACAAACTTGATCAACATGTGAGATTCCAGAGCGCCATGAGCAAGCCCTGGGCCGCTCGTGGCACTCCACAGTGAATGAGCGGACAGCTGAAGTTTCTGGGGACATCAAAAGAACAGCACCGAAGTGCGGGTGAAGAAGGAGAGCATGCAGGTATCGGCACACACAGATAAAGCAGGAGAGGCGGCGAGGCCAGGTGTCCCCAGTCACCACGCTGACAGTGGCAGGCTCAGAGACTGTTGTGGGTGTAACAGGATAAAGGTCACAAGTGATGAGGAGGTCCCCTACCCAGTCACCCCCAACGTCCTTGAGATTCCTGGTGTGGACGAGGCTCAAGAGAAAACCCTGGCTGTCCCAAACAGAGCTGGAGTCCACAATGCCCTCGGGAAGCATTTTCCCTTCAAGCCGTGTATGTGTATCTCCTAGAGCTGTCCTCTGAGGAGGCTTAGAACAACAACGTCGGGTAGCCCCAAGCACCCCCATCCCCAGATGGTGCTCTGGGAGCACTACTTCCCACCACAAGAAACCAGGCTTCTTGGTAAAACTGCTGGCTGCACAAGTGGGCAAGGCCCACGACAAGCCTGGACTTCACAAGGACTACCGAAGACCACATACCACGAGGGCCACGTCAGGAACACTCAGCACCCAAACGAGGAGACTCCATTAGCCAAAGGGGGGGGGGACAGCCTGAGCTTCAAAAAGGATAAGTAGTACAGCGGACAGTGGCAAAATTCACAAAAACATTTAAATCCATAAGTTCAAAATTTTATTTAAAAAAAAAAAAGCACCTAATTAGTCACCTCGAGAGGATATTAAGGAACAAGTTAACTTGAAAACTGGGAAGTCAAAGGAAAGAACCAAGCAGCTGTTCTGCCTCTTCCACATGAAGCATCCCCCTGGGTCATCGCACAGGAAGGGAAGGGTTTCTTGATAAAAGCATTCTAACACATCCATGAAAAGCATTCTGAGAAGATCACCATGTGGCATCCTCCCAGAGGACTGACTGGAACCGAGCAGGGAGGCGGACAGCTGCTAGCGTCACAAGGCGTCAGACAGACAGCACAAGCCCCCAGGGAACAGAAGAGCATCACCTCGAGTCTGGCCAAGGTGTCAGCTATATGTGGTCTGGCCTCCGTCCCCAGCTGCCAGACAGCCAAGAGCACGGTGGCACGCACTAGGACTTCCACAACTTAATGTCCCTTACATGTCCTGGGTCTTCAATATACTGTTGTGAGGAAAAGAAAGGAACACAGATTAAAAGATGAAAGAACAGGAATGTTTAGAAATGGGCAAGACCAAACCACAGCGTTCAGGATGCATCCTTGTGTGAGAAACCTGAAAAGGACACAAAGGAACCCAATGATGGCAGCAGGTTTTGGGGGAGGTGAATGGGACAGGGCACGTGGAAGGGCCTCTGGGGCCATCGCCCGGGTGGAAGTTACAAGGATGTTCACCTTATCATAACCCATCAATCTCCAAACATAGGTTTTATGTGATGTCTCCTGTTTTAGTTTACAACAAAAAGGAGAAAAGAAGAGGAGACTGCCTATTGAGGCAGTGGATCCCTGACCTGCAGGAATGTTCACACTGAAGCTGCTGGACACTGCCCTGCCCCAGGCTGGGTCCTCGGGTCCATCTGACCACGGCTTCCCCTGCACAAAACCCAAGTCTCTCCCAAGAGCAGAGGATGCCATCCATACCTCTCGTGCGGCCTGGGTACGAGGTCCTGCTCACTGTTCATCACCCCTCCCCCTTAAGGGGGGACCCCAAGAGATTCTCTGGAATCCCTAGCCATGCTCTTCTTCCCCACCCCGAGTCCTCTGCAGCAGCCTCCCCTCCACTTCACCCCTCCAACTAAGCAGTAAGGATGTCACCTCTTCAAGAAACCCCCCCAAACCCACCCAACAGGGCGGGGTGCCCCCTCGTGTCTGCTGCCACAGTGACCTTAGTCTCCCAGGCACTTCCTGTCCCTGTCCCCACCTGATCCTCTCCCACCTCAACAGCCTTGCACAGGCACCCCCGCCACAGGGCTGGCTGGCAACCAACATAGACAAAGGAGGCTGGGCAGGACGAATGGGGCTCCCTCTCGAGGGGAGGGGCCGGTTGGCCCATACAGGAACTCCCGGGAAGAGGGGAACTCACAAGAGGGTGCGCAGACACACCTCAGCGGAAGGCCCAGTGCAGGAGCCTACCTGGGCTCAGGTTTAGGCCGGACAGCCTAAGTCACAAACTCACCCCCATCTCACGGCAGAAACACCACCATGGGGGCCAAGGAGCACCTGCCCTCACCACATAAGCCGACAGACGGAGCCCTTAACTGGACACTGGCTGCTCTGACTCTGCTGAACAAGGCTATCCCTAAGCATTAACCCTGAAAATGCCAAGGGGGAATTCCACCTGCTAACAGGCCCATCCAAGTAAGTTTTAAAGGAAATCTAGTATGACTGCAGGTGATTGATAATCCATGTGCAGATTAACACATTCACACCAACAGGTGTGTCCCAAATTTACCAAAATGCCCTGGCAGGAGGCCTCTTCCACGGCGCACCTCCATGAGGTGAGGCTACCGCAGAGCGACCTGTCCACCGGGGTCTGTCAAGAGCTTTCCTGGCAAGGGCTGGTTCATGCTCACTCATACTGTACTTCTCTCCAGGCAGAGGACCCCAACAGCAACCAAGCCACCCCCCACTGCTGGGAGCAAATCTAACAAAATGTCTTCTCTTTTTAGATGAAGCATTAGCTTTCGCGATGCAGAGAGGCTTACTGCCCACCCTGACTTCAGAAACAAATTTTGAAAGGGAAAATGTGTCAATGAGAGGAACTGGACTAGAGTGATAGGCCTCACCGGGCTTGATCTCTGTTCCACAGTGAAGAGATTCTGGTCTTTGCCACCCTCTGTGGTCTCTATCTAAAAATGCAGCAGGCCGGTCAGCCACTGAGGATATAGAGCTTGTACCCGGCAATCCCCACGGTGGACTTAGGAGCTCTGCTGGCTAATGAATAACCTGGACGAGCCCAAAACCACTGCCCAAAAACGAGCTACGATTTGTGCCCAGTAAATAGCAAAAAATGCACTCTGTGCGGATAAGCTTTGATAAAAGCTCTTGGATTTTTAGAATTACCGTCCCTGGTCATTCTTCCGGAATAACATGCTGGTTAATGATTTCTTCTTGTTTGCATGCTGAACTAATCAACTGACAGTATTAGTGTTCTGTGACCCTAAGTTTGGAAACAAAGAGCACAGGAGCCTATCACAACTTATTACAAGATACCAAACCACTAAAATCTGAAGGTAGTAAGTATGAAATTTACAATAAAACTTGGTCTAAATAAGGAATTTTAGTCTGTATATAAGATGATTTCACTGGGCGCCTGGGTGGCTCAGTCGGTGAAATGTTTGCCTTCGGCTCAGGTCACAATCTCAGGGTCCTGGGATCGAGCCCCGCATCGGGAGCCCGCTTCTCCCTCTCCCTCTTCCTCTCCCTCTGCCACTCCCCCTGCCTGTGCTCACTCTCTCTCTCTCTCTATCAAATAAAATAAATAAAATCTTTTTTTAAAAAAAATGATTTCACTAAGTAAACCTAAAGCCCAAAATTTATCAAATAAAAGCCTATTTTTCTTTAAGTTTATTTTTAGTAATCTCTATACCCAGTGTGGGGCTCAAACTCACAACCCTGAGATCAAGAGTTACATGCTCTTCTGACTGAGCCAGCCAGGAATCCCCAAAAGCCTGTTTTTGAAGGAAGATATTTTTGCTAAAATTACACTGAAGGTGTCAGCACAGTGGTCCACAAAGTCTGCAATCGAGCCTGGACTGGAATGCCGTTAAATGTCTCAACAGCTATGCGACCTGAGGCCATCAACTTAACCTCTCTGTGCCTCGGTTTCTCCTTCATTAAATGGGAATACCATCCATCAAAGGGCTGTGATGCGGACCACACAAGATAACAAGCAAAAAGTGCACACGAAGCAGTATGACCACAGAAGGCTATAAGGATCGTCATCAGGGATATTCTCTACATTTTCTCTTTCCTAATGCACAGGAAGGATGGGTCTCAAACAGAAACCCTCAACAACAACAGATCAGAAGACTTCAAACATCAAAAGTTGTTATGCCACAGAAGATAAAGCCACTCTTAACTCTAACAAATGTTAACTGGATTATCTTTTATTGAAGTGTAGTTGACATACATTATGTTAAGTTTCAGGTATACAACATAGTGATTCAACGTTTATATTCATTCAAGAGTGACCACCACTGGGCGCCTGGGTGGCTCAGTCAGTTAAGCTTTGACTCTTGGTTTTAGCCCAGGTCATGATCTCCCAGGTGGTGAGATCGAGCCTCCCATCAGGCTCTGGTCTGCTTGAGATTCTCTCCCTCTGCACCTCCCTCCACTCATGTGCTCTTTGTCTCTGTAAATCTTTTTTTAAACGAGTGATCACCAGTATAAACCTAGCTCTGTCAGCATACAAAGTGGCTACACTATTACCTATGCATTACATCCCCATTCATTTTATAACTGCTAGTCTGTACCTTTTAACCTCCTTCCCCTTTTTTGATCAAGCCCCAACCCCTCCATGGCAACCACCAGTATGTTCTTGGTATTTTTTTTTTAAGATTTATTTGGGAGAGAGAGAGGAAGCACACATGCAAGCAGGGAGGAGGGGCAGAGGGAAAGAGAGAGAACCCCAAGCGGACTCCACGCTGAGAGCAGAGCCCAACTCGGACTCAATCTTAGACCCTGAGATAATGACCTGAGCTGAAATCAAGAGTCAGGCGTCCCACCAGTGTGTTCTCATGTCTATGAGTCTGTTTCTGTTTTGTCTTGTTTGTTCATTCGCCTGTTTTTTCAGATTCCACATTTAAGTGAAATCATACGGTATTTGTTTTTCTCTGACTTATTTCACTTAGCATAATACCCTCTAGGTCCACCCATGCTGATGCAGGTGGTACGATGACATTCTTTTTTTTCTTTTTTTTTTTTTTGGAGAGGAAGAGAGAATCTCAAGCAGACTCCCCACTGAGCATAGAGCCCAATGCGGGGCTCAATCTCAGGACCCTGAGGTTGTGACCCGAACCGAAATCAAGTCAGATGTTTAACTGACTGAGCCACCCAGGTGCCCCTTATTCTTTATAGCTGAATAATATCCCTGTGTGTGTGTGTGTGTGTGTGTGCGCGCGCGCGCGTGTACATGAGAAGTGCATATCAGCCATATCTTCTTTACCCCTTCATTTATCAATAGACACTTAAGTTGCTTCCCCATCTTAGCTACTGTCCATAATGCTGCAATGAACACAGGGGTCAAGGATCATTTTGAGTTAGTGTTTTTGTTTTCTCCAGATAAATACCCAGAAGTGGAATTACAAAATCCTATGGTATTTTAATTTTTTTTTTAAGATTCATCTATTTATTTGAGAGAGAGAGAGAGCGAGCATGCGCACGAGCGGAGGAAGGGGCAGAGGCAGCGGGATAGTGTCTTAAGCAGACCCTGCGCTGAGCGTGGAGCCCGGCGGGGGCTCAATCTCAGACCCGGACATCACAACCCAAGCTGCAACCAAGAGTCAGGTGCCCAACTGACTGTGCCAGCCAGACACCCCAGTATTTTAATTTTTGGGAACCACCACACTATTTCCATAGTGGTTGCACTAAATTTCATCCCTACCAACTGTGCTCGAGGGTTCCCTTTTCTCCACATCTTCACCAACACTTATGATTACTTATCTCTTTGACAGCAGCCATTCTGACAGGTGTGAGGGGGTGTCTCACTGTGGCTTTGATTGTATTTCCCTGATGATGAGTGATGTGGAGCGTCTTTCCATGTGTCTGTTGGCCATGGTATATCTTAACAACTTTACTGTGATGTAATTCATACATCGTATAATTCACTCATTTAAAGTACATAATTCAATGGCTTTTAATATATTCACAGAGTTGTAGATTAATCACCACAATCTAATTTTAGAAAATTTTCATCTCTCCAGAAAGAAACCCCATGCCCTTTAGCAGTCACTCACCAGTGCCTCCCTCTTCGAGCCCCTGGCAGTCACCAATCCACCACCTGTATAGATTTCCTTCCTCTGAACATTTCAGATAAATAGCATCTTTATATGATCGTTCGTGATTGGCTTCTTTCACTTAGTATGTTTTCAAGGTAGCATGAATCAGTATTCCATCTCTTTTTATTGCTGAATAATGCTACATTACAGTTGATCCTGGAACAACATGGGTTTAAACTGTGCAGGTCCACCTAGAGGTGAATTTTTTCAATAAATACAGTATAGTACTATAAATGTATTTTCCTTATGATTTTCTGAATAACACATTCTTTTCTCTAGCTTACTTCATCGTAAGACTATTGTATATAGTGGTGCCTGGGTAGCTCAGGAGGCTAAGCATTCAACTATTGATTTCGGCTCAGGTCATGATCTCCAGGTGGTAAGATGGACCACCATGGCAGGCTCCTCACTCAGCAGCGGGTCTGCTTGGGATTCTCTCTCTTTCCCTCTGCCCCTCACCCCCGCTCGCACACATACATGTACTCTAAAATAAATAAATAAATCTTTAAAAAAAAGAAAAAAGAATATACTATATAGTACATACTACAACAAAATATGTATTGACTGTTTATGTTACCAGTTAGGCTTCTAGTCAATAACAAGCTATTAATAAAGTTTTGGGGGTGGGGGGGGCAAAAGTTACACACAAATTTTTTAATGCACAGGTGTCAGTGCCCCTAACACCACATTGCTCAAGGATCAACTCTATATGGATATACCATATTTTGCTATCTATTCATCATTTGATGGATTTTTGGGTTGTTTCCACTTTTGGCTACTATGAATAATGTTGCTATGAACACTGGTATAGAAGTGTGTGAACATGTTTCCATTTCTCTCGAGTGGACACCTAGGAGCAGAATTGGTGGGTCATATGATAATTCTTATGTTTAACATTTTAAGGAACTAACAAGATGTTCTCCCAAAGGATAGCACCATTTTATACCACCACGAGAAAAGAATGAGGGTTCCGATTTCTCCACAACTTTCCAACACCTGCTATGGTCCACCATTTTTCCCCCCAACATTTTTATTATACCCATCCTAATGAGTGTGAAGCGATATCTCACTGTGGTTTTTGCATTTGTCTGATGGCTTTTAATGTGCTTATTGGACATTTGTATAACCTCTTTGGAAAAATGTATATTCAAATACTTTAACCATTTTTAATTGAGTTGTCTTCTACTCAGCTCTTTATGTATTCTGGATACAAACCTTTTATCAAATATATGACTTTCAAATATTTTCTCTTATTCTTTGGTTGTCTTTTCACTTTTTTTTGGTTAAAGTTTTTTTTTTAATATATGTATTTTATTTATTTATTTGAGAGAGAGAGCATGAGCAGGAAGGAGGGGCAGAAGGAGAGGAAGAAGCAGGCTCCCGGCTGAGCAGGAAGCCCGACACAGGCCCTGATCCCAGCACCCTGGGATCACGACCCAAGCCGAAGGCAGATGCTCAACGGACTGAGCCACCCAGGCGCCCCTAAAGTTTTATCTATTTAAGTAATCTCTATACCCAACATGGGCCTCAAACTCACGGCCTCAAGACTGAGTGTCATGCTCCACTGACTGAGCCAGTCATATGCCCTTGACTTTTCACTTTCCTGATAGCATTCTGAAGCATGAAAGTTTTTAATTTTGATGAAGTCTAATTTTTTTGTCACTTATACTGTCAATGTATCTGAGAAACCATTTCCCAAGGTCACAAAAATTTACTCCTATGTTTTCTTTTAAGAGTTCTACAACTTGGGGCGCCTGGGTGGCTCAGTCGTTGAGCGTCTGCCTTCGGCTCAGGGCGTGATCCTGGCGTTATGGGATCGAGCCCCACATCAGGCTCCTCTGCTATGAGCCTGCTTCTTCCTCTCCCACTCCCCCTGCTTGTGTTCTCTCTCTCGCTGGCTGTCTCTCTCTCTGTGTCAAGTAAATAAATAAAATCTTTAAAAAAAAAAAAAAAAGAGTTCTACAACTTTAGGGGCGCCTGGGTGGCTCAGTCGTTAAGCATCTGCCTTCAGCTCAGGGCGTGATCCCAGGGTTCTGGGATCGAGCCCCGCATCAGGCTCCTCCACGGGAAGCCTGCTTCTTCCTCTTCCACTCCCCCTGCTTGTGTTCCCTCTCTCTCTGGCTGTCTCTCTGTCAAATAAATAAATAAAATCTTTTAAAAAAAATAAGAGTTCTACAGCTTTAGCTTTTGCATTTAGGTTTATGATCCATTTTGAGCTAATTTTTGTGTACAGTGTGAGGCAGGGGTTAATTTCATTCTTTTACATGTGGATGGCCAGTTCTCCCAGCACCATTTGTTTAAAAGACTATTTTGGGGGCGCCTGGGTGGCTCAGCAGTTAAGCATCTGCCGTCAGCTCAGGGCGTGATCCCAGGACCCTGGGATCGAGCCCCACATCTGGCTCCCTGCTCGCCAGGAAGCCTGCTTCTTCCTCTCCCGCTCCCCCTGCTTGTGTTCCCTCTCTCGCTGGCTGTTTCTCTCTCTGTCAAATAAATAAATAAAATCTTTTTAAAAAATAAATAAATAAAATAAAATAAAAGACTATTCTTTTTTTTTTAAGATTTTTATTGGAGCACCTGGGTGGCTCAAGTCGTTAAGCGTCTGTCTTCGGCTCGGGGTGTGATCCCAGGGTCCTGGCATCGAGCCCCACATCAGGCTCCCTGCTCGCCAGGAAGTCTGCTTCTCCCTCTCCCACTCCCCCTGCTTGTGTTTCCTCTCTCACTGGCTGTCTCTCTCTGTCAAATAAATAAATAAAATCTTTAAAAAATATACAAAGCAGGGGGAGTGGGAGAGGGAGAAGCAGGCTTCCTGGCAAGCAGGGAGCCAGATGTGGGGCTCGATCCTAGAACACTAGGATCACAACCCGAGCCGAAGGCAGATGCTTAACAACTGAGCCACTCAGGCACCCCTAAAAGACTGTTCTTTTCCCTCACTGAACTGTCTTGGTATTCTTGTCAAAAATCAAATGATCAAAAATGTAAAGATTTATTTCTGTATTCTCAGTATTATTCTATTAATCTATATATCTACCCTTATACCATAACAACACTGTCTTGATTATTTTGAACTAAGTTTTAGAATAGGAAAGTGAATGCACCAACTTTGCTCATCTTTTCCAAAACTGATTTGACTACTATGAGTCCTTTGAATTTCTATATGAATTTTAGAATCAGCTTATCTCGGGGGCGGGGGGGAGGCACCTAGGATTTTTTTTTAATAAGGATTGCATTAAATCCATAAATTAATTGGGGATTATTGATATCTTAACAATACCGTCTTCCAATCCATAAACATGGGATGTCCTTCCATTTATTTAGGACTCCTTTACTCCCTTTCAACAATCATTTGTAGTTAAGTGTACAAGCCTTACACTTCGTTAGAATTTATTCCTATGTATTTTATTCTGGGGCTCAAACTCACAACCCTGAGATCAAGAGTTGTCACATGCTCTACTGACTGAGCCAGTCAGGTGCCCCTGTATTTTATTCTTTTTGATGCTGTTATAAATAGAATAGTTTCCCTCATTGTTAGTGTAGAGAAATACCATCGATCTTTCTATATTGATTTTATATACTACAACCTTGCTCAATCAATTTAAATTCTAACAGTTTTCTGGTGGATTCCTTATTATTTTCTAAATAAAGAACGATGTCAGCTATACATAGGGATCATTCTATTTCTTCCCAACCTGGATGCCTTTTATTCCTTTCTCTTTTGTCACTGCCCAGGCTACAATCTCCAGTATTAAAGAGGAGCAGTGAGAGCAAACATTCTTGTCATGTTCCTAATCTTAGAGGGAAACACTCAGTCTCTCACCATTAAACTAGGTCTTAGCTGTGGCCTTTTATAGATACCCTTTATCAAATCAAGAAGTTCCCTTGGGGCGCCTGGGTGGCTCAGTCGTTAAGCGTCTGCCTTCGGCTCAGGGCGTGACCCTGGAGTCCTGGGATCGAGCCTCACATCAGGTTCCTCGGCTGGGAGCCTGCTTCTTCCTCTCCCACTCCCCCTGCTTCTGTTCCCTCTCTCGCTGGCTGTCTCTCTCTGTCAAATAAATAATTTTTTTAAAAAATTATTAAAAAATAATAAAAAAAAGAAGTTCCCTCATATTTCTAGTTTATTGAGTATTTTTATAATTAAAGTGTACTCGGGGACACCTGGGCAGTTCAGTCAGTTAAGCGTCTGCCTTCGGCTCAGGTCATGATCCCAGGGTTAAAAAATAAATAAATAAACAAGAATATTTTAGTTTCTATACTCATAATGGACATTATACTGTAGTTTTCTTTCCTATAACGCATTTGTCTAGTTCTGTTATCAGGGTAATAATTACCTCAGAATGAGTTGGAGAATATTCCTTCCTCTTCTATTCCTTTTTTTTTTTTTTTTTTAAGATTTCTTTTTAATTTATTTATTTGAGAGAGAGCACAAGCAGGGGGAGCAGCAGAGGGAGAGGGAGAAGCAGACTCCCGGCTGAGGAGGGAGCCCAACATTGGGTTTGATCCCCAAGAGCCAAGCTAAAGGCAGATGCTTCACCGAGTGAGCCACCCAGGTGCCCCTTCTATTTCTTTTCAAAGAGTCTGTAAAGGATCCGAACTGTTTAAGTTTTTGATAGAATTTACCAGTAAAGCCATCTGGGCCAGGATTTATTCTTGTGGGAATGTTTAAATTACTAATACAATTTCTTACTTGTTATAAACCTATGCAGATTTTTTTGTTTCTTCTGGAGTCAATTTCAGTTATTTGTGTCTTTCTATGAATTTTTCCATCTTATTTATCTAATTTTTGGTATACAATAACTCACAGCATTCCATTATAATACTTTTTATTTCTGTAAAGTCAGTAGTAATGGCCCTTCTTTCGTTCTTGATTTTAGTAATTGAGTCTTTTCTTTTTTTCTTGGTCATTCCAGCTAAAGGGTTGTCAGTTTTGTGGATCTTTTCAAAGAACCAATATTTGATCTAATGTTTGTTATCTTCTTCTTTCTGCTTCCTCTGGGTTTTGTTTGCTCTTTTTCTTCCAGATTCTTACACTGAAATATCAGGTTCATGATCTGAGATCTCCTTCCTTAAATAGGCATTTATAGCTGTAAATTTCCCCCAAGTACTGTTGTTACTGCATCCCTTACAGTTTGGTATGTCGGGTTATTTTCATTTATCTTAAGTATTTTTTTAATCTCCCTTTGCTGAGGGAGGTCAGCAAGAAGATGTGATCCCCAGTTAACTCATGAACGAGACACAGGCGATCGGCAGGTCCTCACCCCATCCTGTCCTTGGAACATGGGTTCCACTTGCCTTCTCCTCTCCCAAAAGCTGTCCCAAGTACAAGTACGCTGACTCAAGACAGCGATGCGGTACGAAGACTATCCGGATGGTATATGTGACTGAATCCAGTTAAGGCTTCTATACAAACTTTTGAGCAGATTTGGTAAGCGGATGCAAAATCCGTTAGTCTCGCAGCTGCTCAACCTCGTACGTAAGTTGTTTTGCTTATTAAACCTGCCGCCTACTGATTTGGAGCGGCCTGCCTCTTTGGCCCGTCTCTCCCTGCCCCCCAAATACAGGGCCCAGTCTCAGACCACACCCAGGAAGCTCCCAAGGAGCTTACAAACCAACACCTGTGTTTTCTTCTTCGACCCAGTGGTTATTTAGGAGGGCATTTAATTTTCACGCATTTGTAAATTCTCCAAATTTCCTTCTGTTACTGATTTCTAATTTCATCCTGTTGTGGTTGGAGAACATACTTTGTATGATTTCAACCCCTTTAAATTTACTGAGGCTTTTTATGACACTCTATTTTGAAGTATGTTCCACGTGCGATGGAGAAGAAAGTGTGTACTCTGCTCTCGTTGGGTGGAAACAGTCCACAGATGCCTGTTAGGTCTGGTCGGCTTACAGTGCTGAGTCTCCTATCCACGGCTAGTCACATCTAATTGTGTATCTACTACTGAGAGTCATGTACTGAGGTCTCCAACGATTATAATTGTCTATTTCTCCCCTTCAGTTCATCATGTATTTTGTTCTATGGATTTGGGGGCTCTGTTATCACTTATACTATATTTGATATATACTTTGATTATACTTATATTTGATGTATCTTGAGAGATTCACTCTTTATCATTATAAAATGTTCTTCTAGGTCTCTAAATTTTTGTCTTAACGTCTATTTTGTCTGATCTTAGTATAGCCCCTTCAGCTCTCTTCTGATTACTATTTGCAAGACACATTATTTTTCTTCCTTGTACTTGTTACCTTTTAATCTATAGTCTTTTCAAGACAGTGTACAGTTGGATTTTTTTAAAAAATCCATTCTGCCAACCTCTGCTTTAAAAAAAAAAAAAAATAGGCTCAACACAAGGCTTGAACTCACAACCCTGAGACTAAGACCTGAGATGTTATCAAGAGTCAGACACTCAACCAACTGAGCCACCCAGGTGCCCCCAGTCTCTGCTTTGTAATTCAAGTGTTTAATCCGTTTACATCTAAACTAATTACTGATAAGGTAGGGTTCCTATCTGCCATCTCGCTGTATTCTCCCTGTATCTTGCAGCCCGTCCCTATATTCCTCCATTACTGTCTTCTTCTGTGTTAGTACTTTTTAGTGCACCACTTTAATTCCTTTGTTTCTTCTGCTGTACTTTTAGCTAGTTAATAGTTGCCTAGAGATTATAATTAACACCTTAACACAATCCAGTCTGAGTTAATATGAACTTAATTGTAATAGTATAGAGAAATTTTTCTCCAAAATATGTCGTCTGTTCTCTTCCCCCTCCTTTGTACTATGTCATACAAATTACATCTCTAGGGGCGCCTGGGTGGCACAGCGGTTAAGCGTCTGCCTTCGGCTCAGGGCGTGATCCCGGAGTTCTGGGATCGAGCCCCACATCAGGCTCTTCTGCTATGAGCCTGCTTCTTCCTGTCCCACTCCCCTGCTTGTGTTCCCTCTCTCGCTGGCTGTCTCTATCTCTGTCAAATAAATAAATTTAAAAAAATCTTAAAAAAAAAATTACATCTCTATACATTATAAGCCCATCGGTATAGTTTTATTTAAACTGTATTTAAATTAATTAAGATTGTCTTATGCAGTTGTCTTTTAAACCAGATAAAAGACAAAGTTATTTTAAAAAATTATGCTTTTATACTTACCTACACAGTTGTCTTTACCATTACTCTTTATTTCTTCATGTATTCTATTATTTAATGCCTCTCATTTCAGCCTAAAGCACTCCCTTTAGTATTTATTGTAGGGCAGGTCTGCAAACAACAAATTCCCTTGCTCTTGTTTATTTAATAATATCTTAATTTCTCCATTTTTGAAGGGTGCTTTTGCTCTACACACAATTCTTGGTTGACAATCTTTTTCTTTCAGCATTTTGTAGATGTCAGCCCACTGCCTCCTGAGCTCCGTGGTTTTACACGAGAAGTGAGGTGTTAATCTTGAGGATCTCTCAAAAATGATGTCACTTTCCTCACTGCTTTCAAGAGTATCCCTATGTCTTTGTCTTTCAACAGTTTGACTATGGCGTGTCTAGATACTGAGCTCCTTAGGTTTATGCTATCTGGAGGTCATCTTGGATATGCAGACTGATGTTTGTGACCAAATTCAGGGAGTTTATGTCTTCAAATAATCTTTGTGCACCTTTCTCCTATTCCTCTCTTTATAGGACTCTAATTATTGATATATCAGTATGCTAGATGATGTTCCACAGATCTCGAGGCTCTGTTCATTTTTTTTAAGATTTTATTTATTTATTTATTTGAGAGAGAAAGTGTGCAACCAAGAGAGAACAGAAGCAGGGAGGGGCTGAGGGAAAAGGAGAAGCAGACTCCACTGCTGAGCAGGGAACCAACCCGATGCAGGGCTCGATCCCAGGACCCCAGTATCACGACCTGCGCCAAAGGCAGACGCTTAAGAGACTGAGCCACCCAGGCGCCCCTGTTCATTTTTCTTTATTCTGTTTTTCTTCCTGTTCCTCAGATTGGATCTATACTTACCTTGATATTGATCTTAATTTAATTATCTTAACAAACCTACTCTCAAATTCACTGATTCTTTCTTCTGCCAGCCCAAATCTGCTGCTAAGGCCCTCTAGTAAATTTTTCAATTAGTTATTATATTTTCAACTCCAGAGTTTCTATTTGGCTTTTTTTTTTTTTAATAATTTCTACCTCTTCTTTGATATGCTCTATTTGGTGAGTCTCATTTTCATGTTTTTCTTTAATTCTATAGACACAGTTTAAGTTCTTGGAATAGATTTATAATAGCAGATTTAAAGTCCTTGTCTAATAAATTCAACATCTGGACCCTTTCAAGGATAGTTTCTACTGACTACTTTTTTTCCTGTGTATAGACTATATTTTCCTTTCTCTTCGCACATCTCATAATTTTTTATTGAAAACTGGGCATTTTAGGTAATATAATGTGGCAACTCTGGAAATCAAAATGCTCCCCTCCCCAGGGACTGTTGTTGCTGTTTGCTGTTGTTGTTGTTGCGTTTGTTTCTTTAATGACTTTCCTGAACTAGTTCTGTAAAGTCCGTAATTCCCTAGAGTTTACAACTACTGAAGTCCTTGCTCAGTTAACTTAGTGGTCAGTTCACAACTGGTCAGGGGTCTCCTTAAGTGCCTTAAGTGAGTGTCCCAGACATTGCCGAGGAATTCTGTGTGTTGAAGCCTTTCAATACTCGGGCAGATTATAACTCTACCTTTGCCTTCACTTCCTACTTGCACAGGGACTCAAGATTAGCCAGAGGTGAGAGACTGGGCCTTCTCAAGTCTTTCCTAGGCATACATACAATCCTGCACTCACGCAGCTGTCCAGATCCACAGAAATCTGTCAGAGGTTTTCAAAGCCCCCTGGTGGCATATCATTCTCCACATCTTCCTTCGAAGATTTTGGCCACACTCCTGTTTGCCCGTAACTGTAATATTAAACAACTGTCACTGACTGCATTCCACAACACACTAGGACACGGCTTTCCCACTGAACAAAGTCAAATAATGTTAAGTTCTGCAAATGGGGCTTTTCCAGAAAGCTGAAGGACTGACCAAACAGTAACAGTGCTCTAAGAACAGGACTTTTTGAGGGGCTCCAAACCCAATCTGTCCTTTTCAGTGGCTGCGAGGCTGCTCGTTTTCACAGCTACATGGTTGTGAAGCTGATTATTTTCAATGCCACTACAAATCATGGGGGAGGAGAAGGAGAGCAGCTCAAGTTCGAGGTTCAACAGTTTCGCTGAATAAATCTTCCTGAGACTGTTTTAATCTTTAGTCATTTCCAGAGCTCTGACAAAGTTGATTTGGACCATTTTGCCACTGTTTTCATTGCTTTTATGGAGGGATGGATCTATGGCGGTTCTCATTCCACCATTCTGAGTAAACAGCAATTCTGCTATAGACTCAAAGCCACTACAAATAAAGAGTACTTTACCATTCATGCCCTGTCAATTCTGATTTCTATATCGCCAAAATCCACCCTACCTTTCCATTCCTACTCCCTTGATTCAGACCTTCACCATCTCCTAGACCAAAGCAATTAATCTTTTCCTGATTTTTCTGCCTCTAAGCCTAGTCTAAAATCCACTCTCTGTATTCAAAATTACTGTTCCACTAATAAAAAATAAGTTGCATAGTGTCACTTTCCTGCTTAAAATACATCAGTGGACCACATCTCACAGAGGAGATTCCCCATGATCTGGTTTCAGCCTGTCTCTCCTACCTTGTTCTACTGCCACAACCCCACCTTGACCCACCTAGACACTACTCATACTAAAAACCACCCACAACTTTGTGCGTCCTGCTGTCACTCATGCCTCTCTTCAGTGTGATGCATGGTGCTCCCCACTTTCCTGAATCATCTCCTTACACTGTGAGCTTAGCAAGGCCTAACCCAAGTATTACCCCTGTATTACCATGCCTAACCACTCTCTCCTAAGCTGATTATCACTCGTTTTCACTATTCAGTTCACACCACTTAACACTATGCATTCAAGGGCTTGAGCAACTCTGAGGACAGAGACCATGTCTCATTATTCCCAGTGTTTAGTATGCAAAAGCAAACAAACAAACAAAAAAGCCACAGTCTTTATAATGCTCTACAAAGGCCTTACATACCTCTCGTCTCCCCACCTCCATTACCACTCTGACCTAACCTCCTACTCCCTTCCTTTTGGCTTGCTCTATTGCAGCCTCATAGGCCTCCTGTTTCTTCTATACACTGGTCATCTTCCCCCAACGAAAGCCTTTGTACTTGTTGTTCCCTCTGTCCTACATGTTCTCCCCACTAATTTCTATATGGCCCAGTGCCTTCAAGTCTTGCTCACTGGTTACTTTCATAGCAAGACCAATCCTGGTCACCCTATTTGGAGTTAAAAACCCACAACCCCATATTCCCCACCACCTTCTCTCCTTAATTTCTCTCTATTGTACTTATTGTCTTCCAACGTAAGATATAATTTTCTTTTTATTTTCCATCTCCATCTCCCAGAATGTAAGTAAGCTCCATGTGAGCAGGCGGTGTTGTATGTTTTATTCACTGGTATAGCCTCTGGAACCCAGGACAGCACCTGGAATTTAGTAGGTACTCCATAGATGTTCAGAGAGGAAAGAATGCCCAGCATATAGTACGTGTTAATAACAGCATACATCTGAGTACTTATAATGTGCTAAACTGTCCCAAGAACTTATATGCAATTGAGCTAAGAAACAACTAACACTGGGGGTGCCTGGGTGGCTCAGTTGGTTAAGCATCCAGCTCTTGGTTTCGGCTCAGGTCAGGATCTCAGGGTCATGAGATCAAGCCCAGCATCAGGCTCTGAGCTCAGCAGGGAGTCTGCTTGAGATTCTTTCTCCCTCTCCCTCTCACTCTCCCTCTGCCCCTCTTGCTCACATTCCTTCTTGCTCTCATAAATAAATAAATAAATAAATAAATAAATAAATAAATCTAAAGAAAGAAAGAACATTGATTAAGCACTAAGACTGCCACCAACACAGGTGATGTTTTTGTCTCCAACAGAAAACTCTCCTTCCAGGTCCTAAGTCTTGTCCATTTCTCCTCCAAAAAAAATATTCTATTCTCACTCTCTCCATTGTCACCGTCTTGTCTGGACTCTCACAACTTTTACTTTCCTCTCCTGGCTCCTTCAACCTATTTTCCACACAGAAGCCAAGGTAATCTTTTACACAGAATTAGCCCGGTTACTTATGTGATTTTCTTTAGCAGCTTCCTACATACCTAAGAGAAACTCAAACTCGGTGCCAGAGCCTTCAAAGCCCGGTGTGTTCTGGCCTCCACCCAGTAATCTGCTTTCATTCTGTGACTCTGCCTCTCATTCACTATGCTCTAGCTGCGCTGGTCTTTCAGGTCCTGAAGCAGCCGTTCTCCCCTCAGGAGGCTGGTCCCAGCTCAACTTCAGGACCCAGGTCACAGGTTGCTTCTTCAGAGAGGCCTTCTAGGAACACTCTACCTAAGTATTCTCTCTTTTAGGCTCCACCATGATGAAGTATACTCTAAAAACTATTTCTATTTTTAAAGTTTGAATTCAGAGTTTAAAGTAACTCTTTGGAAAATGTAAGTATCCAAACTCCTCTGGACTGAGTCAACATTACCAATAAGATAATCTACTGACTTCACCACAAAGAGAAATTTCCACTTACTATATTCAATTACCAGCAAAAAACTGCCTCATCGACACAGATCATGTCTATGGAACAAAATCCTATTAGATGCCTATCTCCTTGCTTTGATTCTGGGTTTCAGAGCATCACAAACGAAACCTGTATATACTGTATTGTTCTGTTTAATGGAGAACAAGATCCTCCCTGCTTGCCTGCTTCAGGTAAGAACTAGAAAAAATGCCACAGAATCACACGGTCTCTTTAAATTCCACTTAGAGGGGCACCTAGGTGGCTCAGTCTATTAAGCATCTGCCTTCAGCTCAGGGCATGATCCTGGAGTCCTGGGATCCGGCTCCCTGCTCAGCAGGGCAGTTTGCTTCTCCCTCTGCCCCCACTCGTGTTCTCTCTCACTCACTCTCTCTCTCAAATAAATCAATAAAATCTAATAAATAAATAAATTCCACTTAGAAACACATGCCAGAGGTGCCTGGGTGGCTCAGTGGGTTAAGTGTCTGCCTTCAGTTCAGGTCATAATCCCAGGGTCCCAGGACTGAGTCCCACATCAGGCTGCCTGGTCAACAGGGGGCCTGCTTCTCCCCTCCCTCTGCTGCTCCCCCTGCTTGTGCTCTCCTACTCTCGCTCTCTCTCAAATAAATAAATCTTAAAAAAAAAAAAAAGAAGAAAGAAAAGAGAAGAAACATATGCCAAACAAGCTTTATAATAAGAACTACATTATAAAATTAGATTTATTTTTTTTAATTTTTAATTTATTTATTTGATAGAGAGAGAGCAGGCGAGCACAAGTAGGCAGAGCAGCAGGCAGAGGGAGAGGGAGAAGCAGGCTCCCTGCTGAGCAGAGAGCCCAATGCAGAACTTGATCCCAGAACCCTGGGATCATGACCCAAGCCGAAGGCAGACGCTTAACTGACTGAGCCAACCAGGCGCCCCTAAAATTAGATTTGATAATAAAAGGTATTACTACTTCATTTGAGAATTAGAAAGTAAAAATACTAAAGTCAAATTATTATTTCCCAAGCTGTGGTTAATCCAAAGTATTAAAAAATGGCCATAAAGGTCATGAAGTCCGTGTGTAAAATATATAAAAATTAGGGGGTAGTTGGGTGGCTCAGTCAGTTAAACATTCAACTCCTTTTTTTTTTTTAAGATTTTATTTATTTATTCGACAGAGATAGAGACAGCCAGCAAGAGAGGGAACACAAGCAGGGGGAGTGGGACAGGAAGAAGCAGTCTCATAGCAGAGGAGCCTGATGTGGGGCTCGATCCCATAACGCCGGGATCACGCCCTGAGCCGAAGGCAGACGTCCAACCGCTGTGCCACCCAGGCGCCCCTAAACATTCAACTCTTGATCTCAGCTCAGGTCTCACCTCAAGAGTTGTGAGTTCAAGCTCCATGTTGGGCTCCATGCTGGCTGGGCATGAAGCCTACTTTAAAAAAAAAAAATGTGTATATATACGTGTATATATATGTGTGTGTATATATATACACATACACACACACACACAGACACACAATATATAAAATTAGTCCAAATCTTACTTAAAAGAAAAAGACTGTATGGTAAGAGCAGTCACCACAATTTGGGATGGAGGAAAGAGATGATCAAGTGGTAACTACTCAGGCTAACAGAGCCTGCAAGAGGGAGAACCAGTAAAAAACAACCCTTTCCAGAGAAGCTGAAAAGGCTCCGGAATTGAAAATGTCAGGTGCGTCAGGAGGTGGACATCAGGAGGAGAGCTAAGTCTATGTAAGGAGCAGCGGGCTCCCTTCAGCAGACCCTGCAGTCAGGCAACCTACTCCCCCAATCCCAGCAGAAGACTAGAGGTTTCCCCCCTGGAAAAGCAGGAACACAGAAGCTCTAGCCCTGGTGACACCAATGAGTGCTGGGATAAGGTGCCACACTAAGAAAAGCACAACTGAGTGAAAGACTCACTGATGGTGAAACACCCCCCCCCAGAATAATGGCAGCTGGACTTACAATACCCACCTACCTTACCAAGCAAGAGATGAGACTGAAGGGTCATTCTGGAAGAGACTGAAGAGACAACTGACACGTAGGTTCCCCCAATGACAGAGACCCCTCATCCATCACCATGCAGGGAGGCCTCCCACCGAAGCGCTGACCATGTTGGCCAATGCTAGTACATGTGAGTGGAGAGACTCCAACCACCAGGCATCTGGGAAGGTCTCGCAGCACGAGCCAGAAACCAAAACAAACCTACAGAAAAGGAAATCAGAGCAAAGAGGCTATACAGAGGAGGAAACTCCACAGCAATGCGTATTCTTGCATAGAGAAAATACAGCTTAAAGAGCCAGATACCACCAAAAAAGGAGCACTTAAACAATAAGAAAGGTCTCAAATTATAAAAGTACTAGCAGAAAGTTTTAAAAGTTCAAAAGAAGGGCTAGAGGACAAAGTTGAAAGTCTCAGAAAATAGGGGCTCCTGGGTGGCTCAGTCATTAAGCGTCTGCCTTCGGCTCAGGGCGTGATCCGGGCGTTCTGGGAAGACCTGCCCAATTACTTACTATGACACCACCTCTTTCCCTGCCGTGCTAGGATCACCACCATTGGGTGATGAATGTCCATGCATATGACCCCCACACAACCCTCTGGCCTTGACCTCAGCTCCTCGCATGATCTGGTCCCCACCACAGCCTTCCCTCCAACAGTCATCCTCTTATCCATGCTCCACTGTAGGCGTCCTACCAGCCCCAACCTTTCAGTCCACTCAACCAGGTAAGCCAACTTTCTGACACCCATTAGCCACCCTGACCCCAGGAAATACGATTTCTTTCTCTTTCCCTCCCTCACTCCCTCTCTCTCTCTCTCTCCCCCACTTCCATCCTCACCCCCTTTTAGCCAGCTTCAACCCCATCACATACATTAAGTCCTGACCCTGTTTCTCCATCTGTGCACTTGCCTGGCAAAACCCTTCCCTGCTGAATCCAATTCTTGGCCAAATGGCACCACACACAGCCTGGAGAGTGTGCCTGGTGAAACCACACACCCAATCTCTGGGCTGGCCTCCAACATGAAGCCCAGGGCGGCCCTGCCCCTCTCTCCTAAATCGCCACCTCACAGCTTCCCCTCTACCCCCAACAGCCCCTCCCTCACTCCCCACACTGGCCTACTCCCTCCTGACAGCACTCAAGTAATCACTCACACCACCTCCCCCTGCTCCTCAGCTTTTCTCCACCCCTCTACCTTCTCCCTGGCCCTTCTTTCTCTTTCCCAGCAGCCTACAAACATGCTGTACCTCCCCCACCACCCAGGAGTCCTCACCTTCCTCACCTAGTTCAGAGCCTCCTAACCGCTCTGCCTGCTTCCCCGCCCCTCCTCTTCCCAATACCACAATCAGTAATTCTTCCCGAAGGTAAGTCCCTTCTCTGCCCACCGCAGTCTCCCCCCACACTGGCTCCACTCACTGAGGATGAAAGCCAGAGCTCTCAGAATAGCCTACGAGATCCCCATCATCTCCCTTGTCCCCTGCACCCAACTCTTACTCCAGCCATACTGTCCGCCAGCACTG
This sequence comes from Ursus arctos, assembly GCF_023065955.2. Classification (NCBI taxonomy): domain Eukaryota; kingdom Metazoa; phylum Chordata; class Mammalia; order Carnivora; family Ursidae; genus Ursus; species Ursus arctos. The sequence continues at coordinate 47,963,123 of NW_026622908.1, forward strand.
CCGGGTATGCCTGACCCCCAACTGCACTATCTAAACTGAAATTCCCTTTTTCTGCTTTGTCTCCCCTTGATATACTATGCAATGCACTATGTATCTATATATTATACTTATGTCTACCTCACTAGAATGTAAGTAAGCCACATGAGGATATTCTTATTTATTTTGCTCACTGTGCAAAACTGCCACTCGGTGAACTGATTAACAAATGAATTAAACTTACAAAAAAATACTTTTTTGACCCACTGTGATAAGCAGAATACCACCATACCCCACCCCCCACCCCACAAAGATGCCCACACCCTTATACTAGGACCTTGTAGGATATCTTCCATGGCAAAAGGAACTCTGCAGATGTAATTAAGATAGGGGATTTATCCTGGATCCTGCAGATGGGCCCAATCTAATCACATGAGCCCTTAAAAGCAGAGAACTCTTTCTGCCTCGAGGCAAGAGGTGAGGGGGGGAGTCTCCATTTGCTGGAGGGGCCTCATGGGAGGCTTGAGGAGGAATGTGGGCAGGCTCTAGGAGGGGAGCCAGCAAGGAAAGGGGACCTCAGCCCCACGTTATAAGGACCGATTGGAAGCAGCTTCACCACCAGAGTCTCTAGAAAGGACACCCTGATTTCAACCTTGTGAGACTCTAGGCAGAGGACCCTGCTGAGCCAGGCTGTGCACGGCTTCCGTCTACAAACATGAGATAGCACAGGAGTGCAGGTCTGGGCTGCTAATCTGTGTTAACTTGTTGCAGCAGCAAGAGAGCACTAAGACACCCTCTGCATCCTGCAGTCACCATCTCATTTCTTTCCTCTTTACAGCAAAACTCCCCAAGGGCTGACACTCAACGTTTCCCAATTATTCTCCCTTAAACTACCCCATCCGGTTTACCTCTGCTCAGTCCATTCAAGTGACCCACCAGACTGCTTCCTCCTCACTGGCCTGTGCTCCTCCCACCTGAACATGTCTCTCCCCGACTGTTTCAAGTCCGCATGCATGGAGCTCCGGCCATCTTCCTAGAGAGCTGGGCCAGCGCTGTGCTTCGGAGAGAAGACTTGGAGCCAGGTAGCCTGAGTCTGAATCCCTGTTCTACCACTTCATAGGCACTCATGTGGCCTTGGGCTCGGGTTCCTCATTTATGAAACAGGGAGAACACAGCACCTACTGTAAAGAATTATCGTGACTATCAGATATGTAAATGAAGGTAGCGGGCTTGGAAGCACGCCAGGCACACAGCAAAGCTACAGGAGTGAGAGCTATGCTCTGATGATTTCCACTCACTCCCTCGGCGAGCTCCCAGTCTCATGGCTTTAAACAACACCTACAAGGAATGCCCCTGTATTTTTACCTCTAGCCCAGACCTCTTCTCTGAATTCCAGTCTTAGATATCCAACTGCAGATTAAACATCTCTCCCCAAAACCTAATGGTGATGAACAGGGACGTGATTTACCCTCCCACCTCAGGCAACTAAAAACCTAAACAATAGTTTGCAGAAGCTGGACAACAGACTATGGACAAGCGTGATCACTGAGAGACAGAAAACAAACAAGATGAGCCTTACAACTGCTCCAGCTTACTGCTTGGGGAGGGGGAACCCAAACAGAGCCCTAAGGCCTCCCTAAAGTGAGGAGACAGACCAAGGAGGCTAGAATGTGCAGGGCAGAACACTGGAATAGAGCCTCCTGCAGGGAGAGTAGAGTGCCGGAGAGCTGCAGAGGGGTCCTGGCATCTCCGTCTCATTACCCATCTGCCCAAGCAAGACAGGATGATCTTGAGGCTGTGGAAAGAGCCACTGGAAAGAAGCCAGAGGGTAAACCATGGAAGGTAGCACAGGGCCAGCAAGCCAGAGGGGAACCTCATAAAACACAGGGCATGGAGCAGAGTTCTGGGAAGGAGCACGATCCCTCAAGAGTGGGGTGAAATCAGCTCCTGACTAAAGGCTGCCCTGGTCCCTCCTTGTAAGAATCAAGCAGTTTCCAGATGGCTCAGCTTCATCCCAGAGCAAAGCTCAAGGATATTTAAAGAAATACAACAATATTCAGGACTGACAAGGTGAAATTCACGATGTCTGGCATCCAATAAAAAATTACAGATATGCAGGGGGCCTGGGTGGCACAGTCAGTTAAGTGTCTGACTCTTGGTTTTAGCTCAGGTCATGATCTCAGGGTCTCGAGATGGAACCCCGCATCAAGATGGAACCCCACATCACATCAGACTCCCGGCTTAGCAGGGAGTCTGCTTAGGATTCTCTCTCCCTCTCACTCTGCCCGTCCCTACTCACACTCTCTCTCTCTCAAATAAATAATCTTTTTTTTTTTTTAAGATTTTGTTTATTTATTTGAGAGAGAGGGAGAGAGCACACAAGCACAGGGAGGGGCAGACAGAGGGAGAAGCAGGCTCCCCACTGAGCACGGAGCCTGATGTGGGGCTCCACCCCAGGACCCTGGGATCATGACCTGAGCCAAAGGCAGACACTAACTGACTGAGCCACTCAGGCGCCCCAATAAATTAATCTCAAAAAAAAAAAAAACAAGGGGGCGCCTGGGTGGCACAGCGGTTGGGCGTCTGCCTTCGGCTCAGGGCGTGATCCCGGCGTTCCGGGATCGAGTCCCACATCAGGCTCCTCCGCTGGGAGCCTGCTTCTTCCTCTCCCACTCCCCCTGCTTGTGTTCCCTCTCTCGCTGGCTGTCTCTGTCTCTGTCTAATAAATAAATAAAATCTTTAAAAAAAAAAAAAAAAAAAAAAAAACAAAGAACAAAACAGGGGCACCTGGGTGGCTCAATCAGTTCGTGTTTGCCTTCGGCTCAGGTCACGATCCCAAGGTCCTGGGATCGAGCCCCACATTGGGCTCCCTGCTCGGTAGGAAGCCTGCTTCTCCCTCTCACACTCCCCTTGCTTATGTTCCCTCTCTCGTTGTCTCTCTCTGTCAAATAAATAAACAAAATCTTAAAAAAAAAAAAAAATACACGTTCTTCAAGCTACCTGACCAAACCACATTCTTTGACATTGAGAACCCTCTCCACTCTCTGTTCCTTTTCCCTAATTTATTTTTCCCCACAACAGATCAACAAAAAGATGAATGGATGGAGATAAATAGATACATGTTTTTCTCATTTATTTTGTCTGTCTATTCTCACAAGAATTTAAGTTCTGAAAGTATAGGAATTTTGTCCATTTGGTTAATCACTGAATCCCCAGTGCCTAGAATAGAATAATGCCTGGCACACGGCAGGCACTCAATAGATTTCTCAAATGAATGACCAAATGAATTGTACGATGACATCAGAAAACAGAATCCAGAAAGATAAATAAATTTTGAAATATATAGCTTCAAAATACACTTCACTCTTGGGGCTGCACCAAAGTTATAGCAAAAACAAGAACACTGTATGAAGAACTCTGTTTTCTTGACTACTTAATATTAAACAGATTTAAATTACATCTACAGCAAATACTGCATTAAAGAATATACATCAGACATCAGCACCCAACAGAAGAGCATTTCCTGTCCCTCTGTGACCAGCATCTGTGCAAGGGGCCCACACCTCCATCCCGTGGAAGACAATCTCAAAAAGGCCAGGCCTCAGGAACTGAACAACTTGGCACAAACAGACCGTCAGACAATCACCTTCCCGCCTCCATCTTCCTCCACATTCTCAGTGCTTGGGGAAGCTAGGTGTGCTACGTTATGGAAGGACAACTCTAATTGTGGTTAAATAATAAGGCAACAAAAGTTTTAAAAAGATAATTACATGAACAGAAGCTACAAGCCCATTAAAAGAAATAACTGAAGTTGTGAGGAATGTGTCCTATGGAAGAAAGGCCTATTGAAGACTTGTGGATGGAGGCATGTTTCCATATCCCCTGGAACAGTTCAGCATGAACTCAATCACAGAGGACTCTGATTCTCACAGGCACAACAAGGCTCAAACTCAGGTTCTGATCTGGATGTGCCATACCTGACGTTAAAAAAAAAAAAGTGGGAGGGCGCCTGGGTGGCTCAGTGGGTTAAGCGTCTGCCTTCAGCTCAGGTCATGATCCTGGAGTCCCGGTGGAGCCTGCTTCTCCCTCTCCCTCTGCCCCCCCCCACCCCCGCTCATGAGCACTCTCACACTCTCTCTCTCTCGCTCACTCTCCCTCTCAAATAAATAAACTCTTAAAAAAAAAAAAAAAGCCACAGAACTATTTTTCAGTAGCAATAAATGCAATCCAAAAGTGTTCCAAAACTGGGGCGTCTGGGTGGCTCCGTTGGTGAAGCATCCGCCTTCAGCTCAGGTCACGACCCCAGAGTCCTGGGATCGAGCCCCACATCGGGCTCCCTGCTCAGCGGGGAGCCTGCTTCTCCCTCTGCTGCCTCTCCCCCTGCTTCTACACTTTCACTCTTTCTCTCTGATAAATAAATAAAATATTTTTTTTAAAAAGTGTTCCAAAATACTCATTTTCCTGCTCTATTTTTTCTATCAGTTGAATAGTCTTCTAAAACAGCATCATTGAGTATCCATTCTCAATGCCTTTTAAACTATATTAGAAACATGTAATTGCTCTCTCAACCACATCACATGAAGGCAGGCTGGTCACAAAAAAAGCAACACGCAAATCCCAATAGGGCACTGCCCCCCCTAAGGAGCTCCGAGTGCTTTAGGTACACGAAATAACTAATCCCTGTTACACTCTTGAGTTGCCACCAGAAGGGATTTTAAAGGCAAGGAAAACACCTTGTGATGCAAAACAAGACCAGGCAACCCTGCTTGGACGCTGATCTCCACACTTTTACCTGCCAACAGACAACAAATCCTGGGGCACATGACAAGGTAAATGGGAAACATCCAGAATACAAGGAATACCCAAAACCACCACAGCTCTCACTGGGTTCAAATTTGGGACAAAAATGAAGACTCCAGACTCTACAGAACCACAATCTGCAAAGAAAAGGAAACAGTATCAGGATCTGACCCAAACCACCAGGCAAGAATTTTTGTTTCCATAAATGAACATATCCAGCAGGGTCATTCACTCAAGTCCCCATTTCCCAAGGCAGCAGAAAGCTGAGGGAGCTACGCAGGGCCAGAACCTAGCAAGGGAGTGGGTCTCAGCCTCTCTGCAAAGACCTTCTTCTCCTCGTGGGGCACATCACTGCCTCTCCAACCTGTTGCATCCCCCACTGACACAGATGACAAACTCCAAGGCCGGACCACAGGCCCCATCCCCCCTCCTAATGTGCCTCCTACCTTCCTACCTGGTGGCTCCCAACTCCTACAGAATTTTCCTGACTCTGCTTCCCACACTCTGATTTTTTTTTTAAGATTTTATTTATTTATTTGACAGAGAGACAGCCAGCGAGAGAGGGAACACAAGCAGGGGGAGTGGGAGAGGAAGAAGCAGGCTCCCAGCGGAGGGGCCTGATGCAGGGCTCGATCCCAGAACGCCGGGATCACGCCCTGAGCCGAAGGCAGATGCTTAATGACTGCGCCACCCAGGCGCCCCCCCCACACTCTGATTATTAGGTGATTGTGGGCCACAGTCCTAATCCTCTTTGCCAACAATAGTGAAGGAGAAAGAACGAAGAGGTGGCAGGAAGTGATGTGTGAAGGCAGGCAGGAACCAGAGTGTCGCCACAAGTATAAACTGCATCTTGTGAGCAGTCACACACTTTGGGTGAGGCTAGGACTCACCTCTCCCTCTCTCCCTGCAACTCAACGTCCCCACACTCTTCTTGGTCTTCTTCCCAACTCAGTCCCCAGGGCACTATTTTAAAACAAGGCCACTTCCTCCTTGCCTGCTTCTTATCCCATGCACCCTGGTCGAACCCTTCTGGCCCTCTCCACCACGGAGTGCAAGAGCTAATCTTATCGCTCAGCCTCAGCTCCTACCTCTCTGTGGGAACTCCCACTTGAACCTATCGCCCCGAACTTCTCATAATCAAGTGGCACATACAACTTTTCATGACATTTCAACCATGTCAACTTTCACTGCAAAGTCAGTTATTTTGAAAAAGGCCAATGCCAGAATCAGTAAATGTAGTTTTATAATCTAAATCTTAGATATCACACGACCCAGTGAAAACTGTTCATTTCTATTTTCTAAAGAGTATCATTCATTTTGTTAAGGTGAGGACAAAATTATTTAATCTACTTCAAACTGCACTGGAGGATGAACTTTCTAACTCCCAAACTTGTGGTTTCTTTTTTTTTTTTTTTTTTAAGATTTTATTTATTTATGTGACAGAGAGACAGCCAGCGAGAGAGGGAACACAGCAGGGGGAGTGGGAGAGGAAGAAGCAGGCTCCCAGCGGAGGAGCCTGATGTGGGACTCCATCCCGGAACGCCAGGATCACGCCCCGATCCGAAGGCAGACGCTTTAAAGACTGCGCTACCCAGGCGCCCCTTATTTATTTATTTTTAAGAGAGAGAGAGCACAAGTAGGGGAAGCGGCAGGCAAAGAGAGAGGGAGAAGCAGGCTCCCCGCTGAGGCAGGGAACCCAATGTGGGACTCGATCCCAGAACCCTGAGATCATGACCTGAGCCAAAGGCAGAGGCTCAACCAACTGAGACACCCAGGTGTCCCATCAAATTTGTGGTTTCAATATCAAACCCCTGTGCTGGCCAAAATGAAGGAGGACAGGAAGGGTGCCATTCCTATGTATGTACCCTACATTCATTGCATCTCACTGGATCTAGGGAGGGAATGGACCAGACATGCTTTACCAAAAAAAAGAATATTCAACCAGGTCAAGGGTAAATATGAAACATTCCGAAGTCTGACTTAGAACTACCTTTTGTAGATGCCTGAGCACCTGGTGTTCCTCTACTACTCCATCTGCCCTCTAGGACCTCCCCACCTTGCTTTCAGGGCAAGGACTCATCTTGTCCACCCTACAACTGCTTATTCCTCTTATTCTGCATTCAAGAGTCCTGAATACAGGTCGTGCTCAATAAAGATGAATGCACTGGCGAGAACTTGGCTCCCCATTTGTCTGCAAACTCTTTAGGGGGGGGACAAGGACCACATGTTCTATTTCTCTGAACCCCACAAATTTCACATAACAGGCGCAGATGCCATCCCTTACCCAAAACCCGAGGCCCAATGTGTCCCAGAATCCAGAACTGCTCAGACTTTAGGGAGAAAGCAAAGCACACGGTCATTGTGTCCTGGAAGCACACACTTGTGAACACTCACGCAGGAGGGAGACCATAGGGAGACCAGGCAAAGCCAGCACTTTTGCCAAATAAGTTCACCAAAGACTTACAAAAAGACTTTTCATCGTTTGGGGAGTCTACAAGCTTTGAAAGTTGAGCTAAGGAAAGATAGCCTCAGGCCCGAGAAATTCCAAGGTGCTCAGAGCCCCGCCCACTCAGGAGCTCACACCAGAGAGCCGCCTTCTCTAGGGGCGCCATCGCGCTGGAAGCCTCCCCTCCGCTCGGACTCCATTCGATTTTTTAAAAAGCCAAGGAAATGCTATTTAATCTCACAAAGACAGCCTTTCCAATAATTCTGCAGCTACAAAATCCTGACATATATTGTTGCCAAAACAACAGAGTAAAAATTTTAAGAGAAAAGAGAAGGAATGCTAAGTATCTGGCATGAGAATATACTTATCACCAGGACACTTCAACTTGTCATAAAAGAAACAGTGATCCCCACCCCCTTCAGAGGAGCCAGAAAGGAAACAGGGAAGAATACACAGGTATTTCCTCGAAGCAGTAACCACCAACCTTGGCAGAAAAATTCAACCTGGATCAAAGACTTCCTTCCTCCTCCAGCACAGTGGTGCGTCCCTCCCTTTGCGCTCCGTCACACACTTCCTAAATCCGTTTCTAAAGAATATAAGTTATGCAGAAGAGCACAAAAGAAAAAATGCAAGAAGAGCATTTTTTCAAAAAGTCAGCATTCTTTAAATGTCCAGTCAAGACTAAAATGAACATTAATTTTTTTAAGAACTTGAAAAGTTAAAAAGCAGACTGACAAACTCTGATTCTGACCTTTACTATTACTCAGGAAAATCAAGTACCAGCTTTATGTTTAATTTCCTACACTGACACTTAAGCTGAACTTAAATTTTTATGTTCAGTTTCTCCACGTCCAATTTATGACTCATAACAAATGGAATTTTATGAACAAATACGTGTTTTAAACTTCAGTCATGCTAAAATGTAAAGCAAAGGGATGTCCAATTTCAACAAAGTTAACAGAAACGGAAAGGACAAAGTTTTGTGACCAACACAATGAGCAGAGCACTGATACCTACTCTACTAGCTTATCACTGCACCTGCAGCCAAATTGCATGCTTTCTCCAAGAACATGGGAAATTTGTTTTTTGCCAAATAGCTAATTACATCTCTCCTCTTGTTTCCCTTCATTTGAGTGAGTGCCTGGAAGGATTAAATAAAATGCCTCCAAGCACAATGGAAGTGTCTTAACTCATCTGCACAGGCCCAGCCCCTGGGACCTCGTGCATGGAGGAATAAATGGCAATTTCCTGCCCACTGGCAACATGACTGGTCTCACAAGAATGAACACCTAGACCTATCACTTCTCTTTCATTGCAGTCTTGATTACTTTGCAGTCAATTCCGAGTCTGACAACATTTTCAGCAGTGTTTTATATTCTCAACACTGATGTAGTGCTGACATGTCAATGGCAATGCATAAAGACATGCATTAATTAAGTTATATAAGACTGCCAATAAAGCACACGTGTAAACAAAAGTTCCAAAATAACTGAAGAGCAAATAACTATTATTTTCCCAATTTCAGCAGTTCTTTCATTTTCTTTAAATTCATCACTTGAGGGACGCCTGGGCGCCTCAGTCGGTTGAGAGTCTGACTGTTGGTTTCGGCTCAGGTCATGTCAGCACCGCGCTGGGTGTGGAGCCTGCTTGAGATTCTCCCTCTCCCTCTTCCCGTCACCCCTCCTGCTTGTGTGTGCACGTGCATGCACACAAGCACACGCATGTGCGTGCGTGCTCTCTCTCTCAGATAAATAAAATTTTTTTTAAAAAATCCATCACTTGGATATGATAACAATTAATGCAACAGCCTGGATAGACCTCAAGGGGATTGTGCGGAGTGAGAAAAGGCAATCTTGACAAGTCACATACTGTACAATCCCATTCACACAACATCCTTGAGATGTTATGTAGAGACAGCGAACAGACTAGTAACTAGGGGTGGGTAGATGGGCCATACGGGGTAACACAAGGGGGCTTTGTGACGAAACTCTGTACCTTGATTAACTGGATTACACAAAGCTACATGTGATAAAAGTACAAAGACCTACATACACGCACACACACCAGTGTTAGGCAAAACTGATAAAATGTGAATACGCCCTGTGGAATGTACCAATGTCAGTTTCCTGGTGTTGAAATTGTACTGTTATGCAAGAAATCCCCCTTTGAAGAGGTGGGGTGAAGGGTGCTGAGACCTCCCTGTCCATTTCTCTGCAACTTCTTACGAGTCTGTATTTATTTCAAAACAAAGAATTATTTAAAAAATGGGACTAAATAAAAGGATTAGGATTTTTTAAATACCAATTTAAAAAAAGAAAGAAACAGTTCACTAACTCCCACACACTGAACTCACATTAGCCAAATTCAGTGGGCCTGGGTTGAAGTTAATCAAAAAAGATCAAGTTAATTTTATGAGGCACTGAATTACTTTGCTACCTGAGCCACAAAAACTACAGGCTTGAGGAAGACCTCATGTCAGGAGCACCTTATCAAATCCTGGAGCAAATTCGCTGTTGCCTGTGCTAAGAGGAGTAACATTCCCAGCCAGTCATCTGAAGTGAACAACTTACAGGAAGGGGCAAAGAGATGCAGAGCCCACTCTTGAAGGCCTTAAAGAGGGAAATTTAAGAAACTAGTTCAGGAAGGTAAAAGACAGCTGCAATTTTAGAGTTGAACTTTAGTGATACTCTACCTCAAAATCCACCCCTCTCCATCAGCTGAGAAACCTGAAGCTCAGTGGCCACCGGCTTTGGGTCGTGAAGCAAGTGAGAGGCAGTCAGGGTCCAGACCCTTGCTGCCAGCTCAGTGCCCTCCCTACACAGAGCCTGGCTACATCCATCACACTCACAAGAAACTATCAAGCACACAAAATCAGAGGTGGGCAGGGAAAAGGGGACGCAGGGACCCCTCTCCCTGCCCCACAGGGGTTAAGATCAGACCAGCTCTGGCCAGAGTTAGCTTTCTGACCCCATCTGCAGCCAGAGCCCACAGGTGCTTAGAACGTTAATTCCCTGCTGCTCCACGCACATCTTGGCCCCCTACCTGCAGTGCCCTCTAGACAAAATCATCTTCTACTGAAGTCCTCTCCGGCTCACTCGTCTATTCATTTACTGGGCACATGTCTCATGCCAGACTCTGTGCAAGCAGCAGAGGAGTGACATGACAAACAAGACAGACGTGGTGCCCACCTCACGGGGCTTACAGTGTAGTGGGGGCACAGCACCACAAACCCACGACACTGCTCTGAAGGAGAAGTGCAGCACTATGACTGACAAAACAAAGGGTAAGGACACAGCGAGGTCAGAAAGGTGTTTCTGAGCAAGGGGCCCTAATAAACAGAGACCTGACCCCAAGAAGGATGAGGCACCCCTTCCTCCTTAAGCTCCTTCGGGGGAGAGACTGTCTTTTTTGTTGGTGTGTATCAGTGGCCCTCAACCAGAGAAAACTTTGCCTAATAGGGCATGTCTGGACGTATTTTTTTGGTTGTCACAACAGAGGCGTCTAGTTGTATAGACAGGGATGCTGCTATCCACCACCGCTGGACAGCTCCATACAACAAATGATTGGCCCCCATCTCAACAGTGTGAGGGTGGAAAAAGTCTGCTCTACCGTCAGTCAACAAGTATCTGCCAAGTCCTCGGTACATGGCAGGCACCTACCTTCCACTCGAATGCAAATCTAGCACAGGACACATGTCTAACAAGCAGGTGACTGGCTGTCCAAGAAAATGGGTTTCAATCTCAATGTCTTTCTTGCCCACTGCATTTTCCTTCCAAAATGGAAGGACTGACATCACTCCTAATTTGAGGCTGCTAACCCTTCAGCCAAGGGTTCCCTTGCAGTAGTAGCAAACACTTAGCATTCTGATTATGAGTGTTACAGTCTTGCAAATCACATTAAATAGCAAAGGAAGGAAAAGAAAAAGAATACTGCCTACTTGTAAAAGCTCCGATCTGAGAGTGTTATCACATGGATTTCTCGGTTTCTCGCACAATGAGGGAGAGGGACAGAAGATCTAAGCTTCCACGGTCTGGGGGAGAACCAGGCTGGCATTCAGGTCCTCTAGTCTAAGGAGGTGAGGGGTTCAAGGGAAGGCTCAACACAACAGCATCTACCAGCAGGTGACGTTACATTCTTCAAAATATACATTAAACTTCAGGTAATAAAAATCAGTCAACTAACTATCTGGTGGATAACAAAAAATAAAATAAAACGCACCAGATGGGAAACTGGTTTTGTGTTTAATTTCTTTAATAAAATAAAAAGGACATTCTCTGAACACTGTAGCTTCTCTACAGACCAAAGCCAGTTATTGGTGGACCAGTGGTGCCCCCACCAGCCTCCTGGCCTGACTCCCTTCTGGTGTGGATTTTTTCCACTGTGAGGGGACACCCATGTCCCTGAGAATGCACACAGCAGCCAGAGCAGCCACGCCAAAGCCATCCCACCCTCTACTGCCCCGGTGTCTGGATTCCCTTGGGGAATGAGTCATTTTAGTCAGGACGTAATAAGCCACCAGAACCCGGGCAGAGCTGCTTCCCAGGCAAGACACTGTTTCGCTGTTCCCACTCCCAAAGTGAAAATCCATCCTATTTTGGAAAACGCTGGGTTAAATGCTCCATTACTAGAAAGACGAGCAGACTGCTCCAGATGACATCATGCTGGGGGGGGGGGGGGGTCTTCGCCGGAACCCGGTCGACGATGCCACAGCCCTCCACACGGGTGGAGAACACCGCCCGCCCTGCACTCTGCACCCTGCACCCCGCAACCCTTGCCCCACTGCCCCCTGACCCGCAGGACCCAGTCCGAGCCCCCGACCCTGGCTCCCAGAGGCCTGAGTGCCCCTCACCCACCCTGTAGGTCCCTGCGCCCCCTGACCTCTGCCCTCTGAGTCCGCACCCAGACCCCCGCCCGGCACCCCCACACCCCAAGCCTACGTCCCCGGACCCCCGCCCTCTAGGTCCCCAACCGGGACCTTCGCACCCCCTGCCTGAACCCCTGCCCTCTGGGTCCGCACCCCGAACCTACGCCCCCGAGACCCCCACCCCGCACTCCGGCCTGCACCCCTGAACCCCCGCCCTCTAGGTCCGCACCCGGGACCCCGCCCCGCGCCCCCTGACCCCTGCCCTCCGGGTCTGCACCCGGGACCCCGCCCCGCACCCCGGGCCTGAGCCCCTGGACCGCCGCCCCCAGGTCCGCACCGGGATCCCCGCCGCGCACCCCCGCCCCTCGCAGGCCGGGTCCCCCGCCGCGGCCACTCACAGTTGCGGATGTCGGAGATGAAGACCGCCAGACCCCGCATCCCGTCCCCCTTCGACACGGCCGGCATCTTCGGGCCCCGGGGAGCGGCCTGGGCTGGCGGGCCCGGAGGAGGAGCGGGGAGCGGATCGCTGCCGCCTCTGGAACCGTCTCAGCCGGAGCCGCCTCAGGCTCAGAGCGCCGCTTTCAGGGCCGCCGCCGCCGCGCGCGCGCACGCACACACGCTCGCTGTCACGTGCACGCGCACGCTCGCTCGCGGGGCGGGGACGAGCACGTCGAGCGCGGGCGCGTACAGGCAGACGCGAGGACGCCCCCTGCAGGCACACGCGCCTGCCGGGCCGCCGTGGGACCCTTGCGTTCGCGTCCCCGAGCTCCCCACGACCCTGCCCAGCCTCTCCCCCCACGGCCTTGACCCAGCCCAGGTTCTGGAGTAGCTTGCTGCCCACCGTGGGGGGCCCTGAGGGTCTGCTGCACATCACCCGCTGTCCAGAGCCACCAGACCCTTCCTTAACAAAGAGGGGCATTGAGGCCTGAAGAGAAAGGACTGTCACCCCCCACCTCAGGACAGCACCAGCTGACCACACTTCGATCCCTCAATGCCCAACCAGGGCCCTTTGCCGTTATGCCCACTGCCCGTATGAGTCAACCTCCTGGGTGCACAGCAAAGGCCTTGGCAGGGCAGGGACACCCCCCCCCCAGGGAGTCTGTTCTGAGAGCAGGTGGCCCTGCTGAGCTCGCCTTTGTGAAGCCACATGGCTTTGAAAAGGAAGCTTCCTCCTTATGCGGAGATGGGGTTATCTGCCCCCCCTCCCCTGTACCTGGTACTGGCCCAGACCCACAAAAGAGACCTCGTCCCACCCTGGCTCACTTCCTCAGCTCCCAGCAAGAGGTCAGGCCAGGCTGGACCCTGGCCAGGAAGAGGAAGGGGCGGAGCCCCTCCTACAAACCAGGCATCCCACCCAGGCTCCAGGCCTCCAAGACCCCCTGGGGGAAACCGGAACTGTGGAGGCTGGAATCCTTATAAAGCAGCAATTTCACCATCTTCTCAGACCTTCTGAAGGGCTGGGCCAGCAGAGGGCTTCCTGGAGGAGGGGAGATCCCCAGGGAACACATCCCCAGGCCTACAGAAAACCCTACCATGGCCAAGCCAGGGGACTCAGACAAGCAGACCCTGACTCACCCCCAGCAGCCACTCACAGGACGGGACAATGCGCAAAGGCTGCAGGGGCCCATGTGGGGCACGGACAGAGTGCCAGCTCAGCCCAAGGTGGAGGGCTGCTCTGAGGAGGGGCTTGGAGCTGGACAGACATCCCACCCCCTTTCAGGGCTGATTCTGAGCCTCCCAAGCCTCCTGGCATTCCCCAAAGTATGTGTGTGCTTGGGGAGGGGATCCCAGAGCCTGATGAGATACACAGGCAGCCATGAGAAAGACCCCACACTTTCTGCCAGCTCCCACACCTCGTCAGACACACAAGCCCTCAGGTCATTATTATAGTCAGACTTCGGGCCTGAGTCCACTCAGCCCTCCCTAACCACGGTCTCTCCTCAGCAAGGGATAGTCCAGCTTTATGAGTATGAAGTGCTTGGAAACTGTTTCATTTCTTAAGTTGTGTGAATTGGACGTCTGTCACATTTTAGCCACTTGTGGTCACAACTGTGTTTCCAGGGGCAAGGGTAGAGCTGAGAGTCTCTTTCCAGCATCCCTGGCCGCTGGGAAGTAAGAACACAAGCCCACCACTGGCATCATGAAGGAGAAAACAAGAGCTGGGGAGCCCAGAGCCTACAGCATGGCCACAGTGTCTGGGGGCATCCTGCAGCATTAGGTGGCTGTCCTGCCTCCTTCCCAGACCTGAGCCTGCCCAGCCCTCCGGTCACTTTTGCAAGTGATGTTTCCCATAATCTCTGGAGTGGGTTGCAGACAATGACCCGTACAGAAAATTGGGGTTGGTGGCCTGGTCCAGACATAGCTAGAGGCCCTGAGCAGGGTACAGGGACAGATATGGGGCAGTCCTGGGCATCTGGTTGCCAGGAATGACATGCTTGGGGAAGGCCAGGCTCTGGGAACCAAGCATGTCCGCTGCCACAGACAACAGCTGAGCATAAGGAATTCAAGAACTCTGTGGAAGGCTGGTGTTTTGAATGAAACAGACCAACTAGAGAGGGAAAGTAATGGGCTCAAACACCTGACTGCTCTTCTTGAGGTGGCAGGAAGCTGCCCATGTCTGGGGAGCTCATTTTTTACAGCCATCAAGCTGAGCCCAAAGCCACACAGCTGGATTTGGGTTGTTGCAAAACAAACACAGAAGTTGAACCTACGACCTCCCCAAATTTGTGGGAGAGCAGGAGCGCTGGTGTGGCACATGTAGTGTCCAGAGAACTGGACCGGAGTAAATGGCATAAGCTGGGGACCCCCGCCCCTCCTTGCCAAAAGCCCCCCTGCCAGCCTCCACAGCCCCTCTCCCCTCATTGGATGAAGTTGTCCCCGCCCTTGAAGATGCTCTAATGACATCCCTTGAAGGAGTTACTTTGTAAGAGAAAAGTCTGTTTCCCTCAAAGCCCCCTGGCCGGCCCCCACCCCTTGAGACCTGGGAGAGTCAGGTCCCCAACATAAAGCCGCACACCTATGGGGAAGGCTTAGCCACCAGGAGAACAGAGAACCACGGGAAGTTAGGTTTACGCCAGCAGAACTCTGCAGAACGTGTGTGGGATGAATTCTGAGAGAGTGGACCTGTCCCATGGGGCACCCAGTGATCTGGGTCAGCTGAGCCCACGTGAGCAGCCGACAGCCTGAAAGCTACACTCTGGGGGCCCATGTTAAAACAGGGTTGAGATGCCAGAAATTCTGGGTTATAACCCGGGGAAAGTAATGCAGACATGTCTTCTCTCCCAGTTCTACAAGCTAGAAGTCAAGGTGTGGGCCCGGCTGGTGCCTCCTGATTCCGTGGACGAGGATCTTCTCCCTGTGTCTCCTCACAAGGCTTTCCCTCTGTGCTCCTCTTTCTTTCTCTGTCCTAATTTCCCCTTTGCACAAGGACACCAGTCACGCTGAATAAGGGGTCTGCCCTACACCGGTATGAACTCAATTACATGGGAAGTGACCCAAGTGAGGTCACATTCCGAGGGACTCCAACATGTGAACTTTTAGGGGACATGGTTCGCCCCATAACAGATGGTAATGTGAGCACATGTAAGGGCAGGATTTTGAGTCTGTGCCCCCTTTCCCATCCTTGCTGCTTGGAACATGGTTTTGATAGCTGGAGCTCCATCTCAGATGGTGACAATGGTCCCTCCACTCGCCACTGCGCCAGTCCTCAAACCTCCCGTGTTTACGTTACCGCCACCGTGACTGGGGGCTCTGCTGCATCCAACCAAATCAAGATCCTAGTTAACAGCTATCCCCACGCCTGAGGGCTCGGTGTCATTGAAGTTTCTGGGGCTGCAGAGGCCTGAGGCTTGTCTAGATGCCAGCCATCCTGCCCTCCCGTGTGTCTTCAAGACCACCTCACCTCCACTCCCCGGGGAGCTCAAAGGGCTCAAGGAGCATTGTCAATCATCAGTAAACAGCCACAGAAGCCATGCCGCTGGTGACACCAACCAGGTGACGGGGTGAAGGAGACATCTATGAAAATCCAGCTGTCCCGACAGGATGCTGCCAGATCAGGCTTCCTGTTCCCCCCCAGAGTAGGAATCCATGACCTTCAGTTTCCCTAAGTTACCTGTGGAAAAACACACCCTTTGACCTTTTTTTTTTTTTTTTAAGATTTATTTGTTTATTTTAGAGACCGAGAGAGATGCACAAGTGGGAGGGGCAGGGAGAGGGAGAGAGAATCTCAAGCAGCCCCAGAGCACAGAGCTTGAGCACAGAGCTTGACACGGGGCTTGAACTCATGACCCTGACACCATGACCTGAGCTGGAACCGAGAGTTGGATGCCCAACTGACTGAGCCACGCAGGCTCCCCACCCTGTGACTTTAAAGGCCAAACCAGCCATGCCAGCAGCCAGCCAGCTGTCTATCACCACATGGTGTTGGGCGTTTTGTGGCAAGGGCATCCATCCAGGCCAATATTCACCCAGCAAGTGTGAGCCGATGGAGTATATGTCCATGCTAAGATCGGTCTGGGAAAAGCAGCATCAGGAAAGAAAACATGCCCCCAGCATCAGTTCAGGCCTTCCTGCGATACCGCATTAGGGTCCTGGGCAGCTGTAACAAACGACCACAAACCAGAGCCTTAAAACAAGAGAAATGGATTCTCTCCCAGCTGTGGAATCCAGAAGTCAAAGATGAAGGGGTCAGTCAGCAGAGGGTCCCCCTGGAGGCTCTGGGGGAGACTCTGTCCTTGCCTCTCTTCTAGCTATTGGTGGCTGCCGGCATCCTTGGCTCAGGGCTATGTAACCCCAACCGTGCCACCGTCATCTGGAGGTCTCCTCCCCTGTGTCTGTGTGTCTCAAATCTCCCTCTTTTCTCTTAGGAGCATTCCCATCACTGGATTTGAGGCTAACCCTAAATCCAAGATGATCTCATCCTAAGATCCTTAATCACATCTTCAGAGACCCTATTTCCAAACAAGGTCACCTTCACTAGTTCTGGGCTTTGGGATGTGGACAACTTTCTGGGGTCCACCATTTGCCCCCCTGCCCCACCAAAAAATTCTGCCCGTTTGATTTCATCAGACACACCCTGCCCCTCCCTCTGGTACAGGGGCATTTTAAGATTGGTTGTAGGGATGATGAGAGGCATAAAACCAAGCACTGATGCCACAAACCACACAGTCCTATGCAGGGCCACCCACCCATTGAGGACACCTGCCTTGGGGTCTATTACCTGCCTTGTCTCTGATTGGACACCTACACACCTGAGGCACATGATACCCAGCTCACAGCCCCCACCCTGGCCAAGGCCAGATGGGCTGGCAGGGGCTCACTCGTGAGACACAGACAGAAAATCTGCTGTGCTGGCTCCAGAGCTAAATCTGAAAGCTTCCACTGCACGTGAGTATGCCCCACTCCTTCCTTCTTGCTCTTTGCTTATTCCAGCACCCAGGGAGGATGTCTCCATCCATGAGCAGGGGAGGGCTCAGCAGCAGGAAATCCTGACATGTGTCCCTCTTCCTGGGCTTCCGGCCTCATAACAGGAATGTTTTGAGGTTCAGGAGTGGTAGTACACAGTCAGTGATAGTGGCCTGGGCCCTGCCCTTGGGGCAACCGCTGGCTGAGGCCTCCCCCAGTTAAAATAGGACGAGTCACGGGTTGCCCCTGCTGGGAAGAGCTTGTCTTGTGCTGACTTGGCAAATGAGGAGAGGCCCAGGGCCACTTGCAAGATGAGGACACCCCGCCCTCACCCCACCCTCACCACACCCCAGGAACATACACGCCTAGCCCCCAGAAGTCCAACAGCCACCAGGCACCTCCAACAACCAGGTGCAAGTACTCTTGGTGTGTGTAATGAGCTCCCCATAGTTACTTAGGGACTTATTTCTTTTTTTTTTTAAGTAATCTCTACGCCCGACATGGGGCTTGAACTCATGACCCTGAGAACAAGAGCCATTTGTTCTGCGGACTGAGTCAGTCAAGTACCTCACTTAGGGACAATTTTGAAGTTGTCCCAGAGGGGGCAGCCTCAGGTTAGGGATGCACAGCTGGCCAAGTGCACTTGGGGTGGGGTGCTCTGGCTCAGAAGAAGAGGATGGGGAGTCAGAAGATGAGGGGTCATCAGTTGGCTCTGGCTCTGAGGGGAGTCAGAAGATGGGGGGGTCATTCAGTTGGCAGCAGGAGGGCTTGTTTCTGCAGTCCCCCTTGCTCCACGTGGGCATATATCTGCCCTCTTCTGTCCTCCTGTTCCCACTACAGACAAGGAGGAGGACAATGTGAGGGTGGGCCAGACCTGGGCTTGAAATTCAGAGCCTGAACCACTGCCTGGGTACCCTACACCCAGCCCAGGTAGGGTGGGCTGCCTCAAAGGCAAGAGGGCCAGGAATGGAGCCTGGGCACTGGGTTTAGGGACTGGGCAAGGGGGTTATACTCCAATTAACATTAAATTTAAATAATTAGGATTTGATTTATTGAAGTTACAAATTCAAAACTGAACTTTTAAACCCGTTAAGTTCAGTTTCATAAACACTGTTATTCCCTTTATAAGCCTAGCAGATTTATGGTTATTTTCCAGGGGCCTCTCAAAATATTTGGTCTATCTACAAATTCAGCACATTAAGCATTTTCAACATTTCAAACTGAATTTATAAATTCAATTCTCTTATTTTCTTTTTAAGTGCTTTGGCTTGTCTGAATTGACAACTAAATCTTGGGTGCTTCAAGAATTCATATATTCGGGGGTGCCTGGGTGGCTCAGTCGTTAAGCATCTGCCTTCAGCTCAGGGCGTGATCCCAGAGTCCTGGGATCAAGCCCTGCGTCGGGCTCCCTGATCTGCTGGGAGGCTGCTTCTTCCTCTCCCACTCCCCCTGCTTGTGTTCCCTCTCTCGCTGGCTGTCTCTCTCTCTGACAAATAAATAAATAAAATCTTAAAAAAAAAAAAAAAGAATGCGTATATTCAATAGATTAAAATTTTGAATGTGGTGAACCCCAAGTAGTCTCAAATGTTCCTGAAACATGAAATACCAAACGCGTTCAGGTTTCACTTACTCTGTAGGCACTAACACTCTGGTTCTGATTCTCTTAGACCATTCTACACATCACACTAAACCTTACTGTGGCTGAAAGTTGTGTACCCATTTGAAAAAGTCAGTTTTCCATCCAAGTTCTAGGGCCGTTTGGCATCCACCAGCGGGGAGCCTGACACCCCAGAACCCTACCCAGTGGGGTTTTGTACTGCCCCTCCTTCCTGTCTGCTCTTGGGTTTTGGGCAATGCTGGCTCAGAGTGAACCCCAAGTGGACTTTGCCGTTCTTCAGCTCTGAAGACCTCTGAACTCAACAGGAGCTCATTTAGTCACTGAATGACGACTGCATGCCTTTCTCACTAGACCTTTGATACTGCTGGGGTCTCCTTAGCATTCCTAGGACTGAGCAGCTACCTGGGCACCTAGCAGAGCTGACTGGGGTCCTCTCCAGAGCTCTGCTTGACCTGGAGTCACTACCCCAAGGGTCAGGCCTCAGGGCTGAGCTGGGTGCCAGGAACACAGAGCTGCCAATGACAGTCGGCACACACAGCAGGCTCCGGCCCTCTCTGGGAAGACTGTGGAGGGTCAGCTGGCAGGAATTATGGGGAAGAGAAAGAAGGAAACATGACTAGGAAGAGAGAGAACGAAGTTCAGTTCAGAAAGACGCCTCCCAAGTAGCAGAAATGGGGAAACAAGCCAGGCAGTGTGTCCTGGGGCTGGAGGGGCAGCGACGGGGTGGGGACGGCTGTGTGGTTTTCTGCAGGAAACTGCTGGGAGCAGCTAGGGACGGCGGGGGGGGGGGGGGGGGGGGCGGGGGTGTCTGTCAGCGTGCATCAAGTGTAAAATGCCTTGTGATGAAAATTGCTGGCCACGTTGTGTTCAGTCCCAACGGTGCCCACTCCCTGCCCTGAGATGGAGGGGTTCTGTTTGCCTCGCGGGGGGGCGGGGGCTCCAGCTTGTGAGAGCTGCAATTTGGTGCCGCAGATCCATGAGGCAGGACAGAGAGCCCTGGGTCTCATCTACGCGGGGTTTTCGATGTCCAGGGGCCACACGGACGTTGCCTAAGGCGCAGAACTGAACCGCGCTTACTCAGGGACGTGTGCGAGAGGTCGGGGAGGGCCAGGATGGAGGGTGGCCACCAGAGGGGAAGGAGGGGCGCCGGGAGAGGCGACTCCCGATGGTCACCGCATGGTCGCCTCGCGGCACGGCTGGGGCCCCAGCCTCCCAAGGAGCGCCAGCCCCGACCCCTACCCTCGCTCTCTGCCCCCGGCCCTGCACCAGCCCCTGCCTCTACCGCGGTCCCTTCCCCTGACCCCCTCCCCTTGCCCCTAACCCGGCCCTGTCCTGAGCCCCCTGCCCTCTGTCCCCTGCTCCCTGCCCCGCGCGAGAACCCGCCCCTGACCCCGCCCCCAGCCCCGCCTCACACCGGTGCCTGCCCTCTGCCCCTGTTCGGCCCCGCCCCCGGCTTCGGCCCCGCCCTTACCCCAGCGTGCCCTGCGCGGCGGCGGCGGCGCTCCAGCGTTCTGGGGCGGGACTTCCGGCGGCGCCTGAGAGCGTCTTCGGCCGCGCGCGAGGGTGGTCCGGCCGGCCTCCGGGACATGAAGGTGAGCCCCGCAGTGGCCGGCCGGGGTGGCGTCCGCGCCCCGCGTCTCGGCGCCTGCTCCTCCTCCTCCTCGCACGGCCTCAGTTCCGCGCCGCGAAGTGGGCTTGCGGGGGACGCGTGTGAGAGCAGGAGGCGCGGCGCGAGGGAGCGCGAATGTGAGAGTGCGAGTGTGAGCGTGTAGGGCTGGTGTGAGAGAGCGGGTGTGAGCGTGTGGGGCCTGTGAGAGAGCGGGTGTGAGCGTGGGGGGCTGGTGTGAGAGAGCGGGTGCGAGCGTGTGGGGCTGGTGTGAGAGAGCGGGTGTGAGCGTGTGGGGCTGGTGTGAGAGAGCGGGTGTGAGCGTGGGGGGCTGGTGTGAGAGAGCGGGTGTGAGCGTGGGGGGCTGGTGTGAGAGAGCGGGTGCGAGCGTGTGGGGCTGGTGTGAGAGAGCGGGTGTGAGCGTGTGGGGCCTGTGAGAGAGCGGGTGTGAGCGTGGGGGGCTGGTGTGAGAGAGCAGGTGCGAGCGTGGGGGGCTGGTGTGAGAGAGCGGGTGTGAGCGTGGGGGGCTGGTGTGAGAGAGCGGGTGTGAGCGTGTGGGGCTGGTGTGAGAGAGCGGGTGTGAGCGTGTGGGCCCTGTGAGAGAGCGGGTGTGAGCGTGTGGGCCCTGTGAGAGAGCGGGTGTGAGCGTGGGGGGCTGGTGTGAGAGAGCGGGTGTGAGCGTGTGGGGCTGGTGTGAGAGAGCGGGTGTGAGCGTGGGGGCTGGTGTGAGAGAGCGGGTGTGAGCGTGGGGTGCCTGTGAGAGAGCGGGTGTGAGCGTGGGGGGCTGGTGCGAGAGAGCAGGTGCGAGCGTGTGGGGCTGGTGCGAGAGAGCGGGTGCGAGCGTGTGGGGCTGGTGCGAGAGAGCGGGTGCGAGCGTGGGGGGCTGGTGTGAGAGAGCGGGTGTGAGCGTGGGGGGCTGGTGTGAGAGAGCGGGTGCGAGCGTGTGGGGCTGGTGTGAGAGAGCGGGTGTGAGCGTGTGGGCCCTGTGAGAGAGCGGGTGTGAGCGTGGGGGGCTGGTGTGAGAGCGGGTGTGAGCGTGGGGGGCCTGTGAGAGAGCGGGTGTGAGCGTGTGGGGCTGGTGTGAGAGAGCGGGTGCGAGCGTGTGGGGCCTGTGAGAGAGCGGGTGTGAGCGTGGGGGGCTGGTGTGAGAGAGCGGGTGTGAGCGTGGGGGGCCTGTGAGAGAGCGGGTGTGAGCGTGGGGGGCTGGTGTGAGAGAGCGGGTGCGAGCGTGTGGGACTGGTGTGAGAGAGCGGGTGTGAGCGTGGGGGGCTGGTGTGAGAGAGCGGGTGCGAGCGTGTGGGGCTGGTGTGAGAGAGCGGGTTGCGAGCGTGGGGGGCCTGTGAGAGAGCGGGTGCGAGCGTGGGGGGCTGGTGCGAGAGAGCAGGTGCGAGCGTGTGGGGCTGGTGCGATGAGAGCGGGGTGCGAGCGTGTGGGGCTGGTGCGAGAGAGCGGGTGCGAGCGTGTGGGCTGGTGCGAGAGAGCGGGTGTGAGCGTGTGGGGCTGGTGCGAGAGAGCGGGTGCGAGCGTGTGGGGCCTGTGAGAGAGCGGGTGCGAGCGTGTGGGGCTGGTGCGAGAGAGCGGGGTGTGTGAGCGTGTGGGGCTGGTGCGAGAGAGCGGGTGCGAGCGTGTGGGCTGGTGCGAGAGAGCGGGTGTGAGCGTGGGGGGCCTGTGAGAGAGCGGGTGTGAGCGTGGGGGGCCTGTGAGAGAGCGGGTGCGAGCGTGGGGGGCTGGTGTGAGAGAGCGGGTGTGAGCGTGGGGGGCTGGTGTGAGAGAGCAGGTGCGAGCGTGTGGGGCTGGTGTGAGAGAGCGGGTGTGAGCGTGTGGGCCCTGTGAGAGAGCGGGTGTGAGCGTGGGGGGCTGGTGTGAGAGCGGGTGTGAGCGTGGGGGGCCTGTGAGAGAGCGGGTGTGAGCGTGTGGGGGCTGGTGTGAGAGAGCGGGTGCGAGCGTGTGGGGCCTGTGAGAGAGCGGGTGTGAGCGTGGGGGGCTGGTGTGAGAGAGCGGGTGTGAGCGTGGGGGGCCTGTGAGAGAGCGGGTGTGAGCGTGGGGGGGCTGGTGTGAGAGAGCGGGTGCGAGCGTGTGGGACTGGTGTGAGAGAGCGGGTGTGAGCGTGGGGGGCTGGTGTGAGAGAGCGGTGTGCGAGCGTGTGGGGCTGGTGAGAGAGCGGGTGGCGAGCGTGGGGGGCCTGTGAGAGAGCGGGTGCGAGCGTGGGGGCTGGTGCGAGAGAGCGGGTGCGAGCGTGTGGGGCTGGTGCGAGAGAGCGGGTGCGAGCGTGTGGGGCTGGTGCGAGAGAGCGGGTGCGAGCGTGTGGGCTGGTGCGAGAGAGCGGGGTGTGAGCGTGTGGGGCTGGTGTGAGAGAGCGGGGTGCGAGCGTGTGGGGCCTGTGAGAGAGCGGGTGCGAGCGTGTGGGGCTGGTGCGAGAGAGCGGGTGTGAGCGTGTGGGGCTGGTGCGAGAGAGCGGGTGCGAGCGTGTGGGCTGGTGCGAGAGAGCGGGTGTGAGCGTGTGGGGCTGGTGTGAGAGAGCGGGGTGTGAGCGTGGGGGGGCCTGTGAGAGAGCGGGTGTGAGCGTGGGGGGCCTGTGAGAGAGCGGGTGCGAGCGTGTGGGGCCTGTGAGAGCGGGTGCGAGCGTGTGGGGCTGGTGTGAGAGAGCGGGTGCGAGCGTGTGGGGCTGGTGTGAGAGAGCGGGTGCGAGCGTGTGGGACTGTGTGAGAGAGCGGGTGCGAGCGTGTGGGGCTGGGTGTGAGAGAGCGGGTGTGAGCGTGGGGGGCTGGTGTGAGAGAGCGGGTGTGAGAGAGAGTGGGTGCGAGCGTGTGGGGCTGGTGCGAGAGAGCGGGTGCGAGCATGTGGGGCTGGTGTGGGAGAGCGGGTGTGAGCGTGTGGGGCTGGTGTGAGAGAGCGGGTGTGAGCGTGGGGGGCTGGTGTGAGAGAGCGGGTGTGAGCGTGGGGGGCCTGTGAGAGAGCAGGTGCGAGCATGTGGGGCTGGGTGTGAGAGAGCGGGTGCGAGCGTGGGGGGCCTGTGAGAGAGCAGGTGCGAGCGTGTGGGGCTGGTGTGAGAGCGGGTGTGAGCGTGGGGGGCTGGTGCGAGAGAGCGGGTGTGAGCGTGGGAGGCCTGTGAGAGAGCAGGTGCGAGCGTGTGGGGCTGGTGTGAGAGAGCGGGTGCGAGCATGTGGGGCTGGTGTGATAGAGCGGGTGTGAGCGTGTGGGGCCTGTGAGAGAGTGGGTGTGAGCATGTGGGGCTGGTGTGAGAGAGCGGGTGTGAGCGTGGGGGGCCTGTGAGAGAACTGGTGTGAGAGTGGAAGTGTGAGAGCCAGTTTGTGCAAGACAGTGTGGGAGTAAGAATAAGCACTTGAGTGAAGACAATGAGGGTGACAGCACACTGTGTGTGACTGAGGTTGGTGTGAGCAGGTGGATGAGACAGAGAGACCCTGTCCCCAGAGGCCAAGCCAGAATGCGGGGCAGGTGGCTCCGTGTTCATTTGGGGTACACTAGGCCGGATCCCTCCTCATTCGGCCTTGTGCTTTGAAAGCTCTAGACTTTCCACACTGGAGGGTGATTTGTCGGCTCCTCGCTTCCCACAGAGCTAGGGGACAAATGGGTTGGTGGCAAAAATGGATCTTGAGCCATCTGTGGCGTCCTGTGTCCATCACTCTGTTGACTTAGTGTAGCACCGTGGCCAAGCACTGCAGCTTCTTCACCTCTGAGCGGGATCTAGTCCACTTCCTGTGTCCCAGGGCCTGACGTGTAGCACGTGGTCAATAAATGTCACCAGGGCTGTGCTTGTCCTGCCTCTCACACTGCCTTCACTTCCCAGAGTGCACTCACCCCTCACCTAGGAATGCACTTGGCTCCAAGATTTGTGCTGAAAGGCAAGAATGTGTGTGACTGACTATTACACTTGATGCGGGAACAGCCGTACTCTGTTAACCAGAAAGTTGACTCACGGTCCAGCAGCGTGTTGGTGACACACTCAGGGCACATTGGTTAGCATTTCTCAAACTGCATATTACTGAATAGTGAGACCAATTTGACGGGTAAAAATCAATTTCCTTTTTTTTTTTTTTTTTTTTTTTTTTAAGATTCATCCATTTTGGGAGTGAGCAGGCAAGCACATGTGGGGGGAGGGGCAGAGGGAGAGTCGCAGACACGCCGCTGAGCAGGGAGACTCGATCCCACGACCCTGATGACATCACGACCTGAGCCCAAAGCAAGAGTTGGATGCTCAACCCACTGAGCCACCCAGGTGGCCCTAAAAATCAGTTTCTTAAAAATGAAATAGGAAAGTTGTCAGTGTATCACAGAGCATGGTTAGCTCTGATAAGCGGCTTTCAGTGGACTCATAAAATGCGTATGCACATGTGGCACATGCACACATGTACTGGGCTATGACACATTTACTGTGGGTCTCAAAAAACATTTGAAAGTTACTGCTGTGACTTGCTGTCCTTTGATCAACACACTTGAAACCATCCTCCCACGAGCTTGGAGCCCCTGGAACAGTGGGCCTCTCAGTTGTTAGAGCAGATTGGAGACCCCTGCCTCCCAGGGCCCCTCTGGGTGACCACAGACATGAAGTGGTCACTATACACCACACTCTGCAGGGCCCGTGCTGCCTAAAGGAGGTTATTGGTGTGTGTGGAAAAAACTGACGTGAGAGCAGGGGCTCTGCAGAGTACATGGGAGAATTTGCCCACAGGCCTTGGGTAGGATGGCTGGGCCCACCGCATAGCAGGGAGCTGTGGGAGGTGCCAGACAAGGGCCTTCCTGCTGCCCAAGCACGCCACATATCACGGCAGCTCACACACTGTGTCCTCATCACCACGTATCAGGCATTCGGTCTGGAGAGTTCATGGCCAGCCAGGGAGTAGCCCAGCACTCATGAGCAGCCTGCTCCTGATACCATCGCACTTCATCCTGGCACTTGCCACTGGCAGAGTCAGTGGCAGTGCCAGTCCAGGCCTTGAGCTCAGTCTGGCTCTCTCCATTGCTCCCTTCACTGTGTACAGAGCCTGGCGGGGTCCATCTCCCTTCCCCCAGACAAGCCCCATCTCTACCCTTTCCTCTTTCTTCCTTCCCTATAATGTGAAATCATAGGTCAAGGGACGGGTGAGCCATAGGTCGAGGGGTTTCTGGGTGGGTGGGCAGCAGGTGGGGCAGCAGGCCATGGACAGCAGGTGAGAAGGCTACTGGGGCACACCCCAGGCCACTGTGGATTGCTTGAGGACCTCCCTCCCACTTGGTTTCTCATACCTTCCATCCTCCATAACCCAGACCTCCACCCTGGAGCTGAGGAGGAGACTGAGGTCATGGAGTGGAACCGGAGGGCTGGAGTCAAAGGTCGGGGTGCCTGGCAGAGTGGGCCCTCCGTCTCACTCCATGTGGCTCCTGCCAGCAGGTGCGGTTGTCCCTGCTTGCACAGCTGTCCTCTTGGCTCTGCAGCCCCTCGTGCGAACATGTTTGTTCAGGTGTCTTTCTGGCTTCTTGGTGGCCAGGCTTCCTGGAGTTAGTCCCTCATAGCTTGGCAGCCACGATCTCAGCCTAACCAGGTGAGTTCTGTGCCACCTGCCCTCTGTTGTGACTGAGGGAGCCCAATCAGAGCTGTGGTCACAAGATGGGAGGGGGCAGGGACTGTTTGCCAAAAAGTGTCAGGAGAGGGCCTGCTGGGGAGGGGAGGGCACAGAGGATGGCAGTCTGGGCCTGGGTCTTTGTATCCCTCCTCACAGTCCCTTCAGAGTTGCCTTTGCAGCTTTGTCCCTTCTGTCCTCCTGTGAAGCCCTTGGGCCAGCCTTTTGTGCCTCCCTGCCTCATGGGGAGGGACCTCCAGGACGCCTCACCCCAGGCTTTATTCTCCCACGGCCTCGCGCAGGTATGCTGTGAGTGTATCAGGAGACTCAGTCTGCAGGCTTGCTGCCGAGGGCAGCTGCCCTGGGAAGTGACAGCCCAAAGCTGTGCAACCCGTGCTGCTCTGTGAAGGGAAGTGGCTGGAGAGGAAGGTTTTGGACGAGGTACAAACAGGCTCCTGGCCAGGAGGTCAATAGAGTGGAAGGGATGAAGGGGTGAGCACTGCTGAGGGCCTGACTCCATCAGCACCTGACAGGGCCTACCCTGCCTGGCTGGCGCTCTAGTGACCCCATAGCCAGAGGAAAGGCCACATGCCTGCCTGTTGGGCAGGAGGCTAGGTTGCCCCCCCACCCTGGGACCTGTGGGGTCTCCTCTGGCTCTGCCACCAAGTGGCTCCTTATCTGGTCTGGAGGGGGCAGTCCACCGGGGCCGTGAGTCTGTGGACCAACACACTTGCACACCTTAAAGCCTCATTAAGGACTAGAGCCAGCCTGGGCCTGCTTGTTACTTGGCTACCCAGAGAGTGAAAGCAAGGAGGCAGAATTGCTGGGGGAGAGGGGGTGGGGGCAGAACCTAAAAGAGACCTGCAGGCTCATAATAGTCCAGTGCGGGAAAGCCA
Source organism: Ursus arctos (assembly GCF_023065955.2). Taxonomy (NCBI): domain Eukaryota; kingdom Metazoa; phylum Chordata; class Mammalia; order Carnivora; family Ursidae; genus Ursus; species Ursus arctos. The sequence continues at coordinate 47,990,290 of NW_026622908.1, forward strand.
GAAAATAGAGCTAAAGCCAAGAATACAGAATGATCAGCAGTCCAGATAGCCTCCTCATTTACTTTTTAGCATCGCCCTTGATGTAGTTTTCTCTGTAGGTGTGTATACACATAGGAATTCTTCAATAAAGCTGGGGTCCTTTTGCATGTGCGCATTTTGTAGCATTTGCACTGACCAGTGCACGGTGAGCATGTAGCGCCTGTCCATACTCCAGCGTACCGAAGTGTGCGTCATTCTATTTAAACGGTGCTGTGATGAACCTTCTCCTGCGTTCTCCACGTAAGTGCAGAAGTCCCCCAAAGTGTGATTTGTGAAGGGAAACGTGTTGGAAAGTATATTTATGACTAGATTGTTATACACAAGATTTTCACAAATTGAATTCCCAGGAACAACTCGTGAGAATGGTTGCTGCCCCAGGTCCACGCCATCAGCATCGTACTCTTCAGTCCTCACCAATGCTGCGTGTCTACTCCTTTAATTGCTGGTGAAGCTGAGGTGCTATTTCTGGGGCTTAAGGCACCTCTGTGTATTCCAGGGGATCTCTGTGTATTCCAGGGCGTCTCTGCCTATTCCAGGAGATCTCTGCGTATTCCAGGGCATCTCTGCCTATTCCAGGGGATCTCTGCGTATTCCAGGGCATCTCTGTGTATTCCGGGGAATCTCTGTATATTCCAGGGCGTCTCTGCCTATTCCAGGAGATCTCGGCATATTCCAGGGGATCTCTGCGTATTCCAGAGCGCCTCTGTGTATTCCAGGGCGCCTCTGTGTATTCCAGGTGATCTCTGTATATTCCAGGGCGTCTCTGCCTATTCCAGGAGATCTCGGCGTATTCCAGGGGATCTCTGCATATTCCAGAGCGCCTCTGTGTATTCCAGGGTGTCTCTGCATATTCCAGGGCGTCTCTGAATATTCCAGGGGATCTCTGCGTATTCCGGGGGATCTCTGCGTATTCCAGGGGATCTATGTGTATTCCAGAGCGTCTCTGCGTATTCCAGGGGATCTCTTCGTATTCCAGGGTGTCTCTGCGTATTCCAGGGTGTCTCTGCGTATTCCAGGGGATCTCTGCATATTCCAGGGTACCTCTGCGTATGTCAGGGGATCTCTGTGTATTCCAGGGGATCTCTGCATATTCCGGGGCATCTCTGCGTATTTCAGGGGATCTCTGCCTATTCCAGGGCATCTCTGTGTATTCCAGGCTATCTCTGCGTATTTCAGAGTATCTCTTTGTATTCCAGGGGATCTCTGCATATTCCAGGGCACCTCTGCGTGTTCCAGGGGATCTGTGTGTATTCCAGGATGTCTGTGTGTATTCTGGGGGATCTCTGTGTATTCCAGGGGATCTCTGCATATTCCAGGGGATCTCTGTGTATTCCAGGGCATCTCTGTGTATTCCAGGGCGTCTCTGCGTATTCCAGGAGATCTCTGCACATTCCACGGCACCTGTGCATATTTCAGGGGATCTCTGTGTATTCCAGGGGATCTCTGTGTATTCCAGGGCGCTTCTGCGTATTCCAGGGGATCTCTGCATATTCCAGGGCATCTCTGTGTATTCCAGGGGATCTCCGTATATTGCAGGGCGTCTCTGCATATTCCGGGGGATCTCTGTATATTCTGGGGGATCTCTGTGTATTCTGGGGTGTCTCTGTGTATTCCAGGGGATCTCTGTGTATTCCAGGGCGCTTCTGCGTATTCCAGGGGATCTCTGCATATTCCAGGGCATCTCTGTGTATTCCAGGGGATCTCCGTATATTCCAGGGTGTCTCTGCATATTCCAGGGGATCTCTGTGTATTCCGGGGTGTCTCTGTGTACTCCAGGGCATCTCCGTGTATTACAGGCATCTCTGTATCTTGGGCGTGTATAACATGGGGTACTTCTGCATTATGGCATATCTCTATGTTACAATGTGTCTGTATTACACAGTATCTCTATTATGGGGTATCTATTATGGGGTATGCCTGGCTGGCTTTACAGGGTATCTGTGATAGCCTGTCTGTATGGGGCACCTGTGTGTTACAGAGTTTGGGGTTTTGTGTACTAAGAGGTATGACTACACCTCTTCATTTCCTGTATTTTTGTAGTGGGGCATTTTTTTTTTTTACTGGAGCCTCTTATTCTTGATTCGTAAGAGTTCTTTGCTCATTTGAATAGATAATGGGTAGGAATGCTTTGTGAAGTACGTTCTAATTATTTTTTTTCTGGTTTAGTATTTCTTTAAATTTGCTTTTCTGTTTCCTAAATGAAAGTGTCACGTTTCCTTTTTTTTTTTTTAAGATTTTATTTCTTTGACAGAGCACAAGCAGGGGAAGCGGCAAGCAGAGGGAGAGGTAGAATTAGGCTCCCCAACCGCACCCCCTCCCCCCCCAAGCAGGGAGCCCGATGCTGGGCTCAATCCCAGGACCTGAGATCAGATCAGATCATGACCTGAGCCAAAGGTAGCCACTTAACCAACTGAGCCACCCAGGCGCCCCTTAAGTGTCACATTTCTTTCTTTTTTTAAGATTTTATTTATTTATGTATGTATATATTTATTTGAGAGAGAGAGCAGAGCAAGAGAGAGAGCGTGCACAAGTGGGGATGAGGAGCAGAGGGAGAGGGACAAGCAGACTCCCCACTGAGCAGGGAGCCCAACATGGGCTCAGTCCCAGAACCCCAAGACCATGAACTGAGCCAAAGGCAGATGCTTCACCGACTGAACCGCCCAGGCGCCCCTAAAGTGTCACGTTTCTAGATAATAAATTCCATTGGCGTGTTCTTCCCTGACCTCCACACTGCTGACGTACTTGGAAGGGCTTTCTCTGCCCTGAGTTTACAGAAGCAGGCACCTGTATTTTCTTCTAGTCCTTTCCATGGCACTGCTGTATTACACTTAAGCCCTCCAGTAGCCTGGGTTTTTTTGGGTTGTTGGGGGCAGCCACCATTTTCCTAGATGGCACCCATAGACAGGGCAGCCCTGAGCTGGGGGGGAAGGCTTTCCGACTAGCAGCAAGGAGGCCCTTTCCGGGCATCTGAGGAACGAGGGGCCCAGCAGTGCTGGAGACTGGGCCGGCCACTAGGGCTGGCCCAGGGTAGGGCTCTGTCCTGGGTCCAGTGCCCAGGCCAGTGCCATGAGGACCCAGGCCCTAGGAGGTGCTCCATTTGGCAGAGGGGACACCCTACACTGCTGGGGGTCATGTGTGCTCTGCTCTCTGTACAGCCCCCTGGCCCCCGCGGTTGGACCGCACTGTGATACTCCCACCATGAGGACGCTGCTCAGCACGCTCTGGCTCGCTCTGGCCTGCAGCTCCGTTCACACTACTCTGTCAAAGTCCGATGCCAAAAAGGCCGCCTCCAAGACGCTGCTGGAGAAGGTAGGGATGTTGTGGGAACTGGCCTCTTCCCGCCCCCTGGAGTCACGTGTTGTGGCCTGTGATGCAGCGCTCTGTGGTACTGCCCAGGGCTGTAGCCAATGGCCTGAGAGGGAACAGCTTCTGGCGATGGGGCTGAGGGTGTGCCCACCCCCACTGGCCCCGATTTTGGCCCTCACCCCACCTCTGCTTCTTCCCATGGCCACACTCTTGTCCTGCCTTGTGGAGTTCTATGATATTTGCAGGGGTCGAGTGGATCAGAGAAGAGACATGCCATGCCTTTATGCCGTTTTTCTGGGATGGAAGAGTGAGTCCTCAGGGACTGTCAGCTCCTCAAGGGTGGGCCTTTCCCTGTGGTCTCTGGTGAGTGGCACCATGTTGATCCCAGGACACAGTGCCTGGCTGATCTGAGGGCCATTGCTGTTCCTCGGGGTCCCGCGTCCTGCGTGTGGACGGCAGGCCCTGACCACTTTGTCCTGTTGCTGTTATTTCAGACTCAGTTTTCAGAGAAGCCTGTGCAAGACCGGGGTCTGGTGGTGACGGACCTTAGGGCTGAGGATGTGGTCCTGGAGCATCGTAGCTATTGCTCAGCGAAGGCCCGGGAGAAGCACTTTGCTGGGGACGTACTGGGCTACGTCACTCCAGTAAGCCAGGCCCTGGGGCGGATAGGGAGGTCCCAAGGGCAAGGCCGCCCCTGGAGTCCTCACCTCCCGGGGCTGCGGCTGTGTAGGTCCCCAGGGAGAGAGCCCTCCCAAAGAAGTGACAGCCATCCCAAGGGTTTTCTGGGGTCTTGTCCTGCATGGCACAGGTGGTCCTGTGGTGTCTCGGTCTAGAGGTGGCTCTAGGACCCTCTGTCCCCGGCTCCAAGTGTGCTTACCTGTTCTCCATTTTCTGCCAGTGGAACAGCCATGGCTACGATGTTGCAAAGGTCTTCGGGGGCAAGTTCACGCAGATCTCGCCCGTGTGGCTGCAGCTGAAGCGGCGGGGTCGGGAGATGTTTGAGGTCACAGGCCTTCACGACGTGGACCAAGGTTCTCATGTTGCTGCCCATCTGTGCCCGTCCTGAGGGCCCAGAAGGGTGTGAGTGCATGACTGCATGCATGTGAGTGTGAGGGTGCAACTCTGGGAGTTTGTGTGTAGCTGAGTGTGTGTGCACAAGTGTGAGACTGTCTGCCATTGGCCCAAACCCTGTCCCCCTTGGCAGTTTGTACACAGGGTCCAGAGAGGAGGTGTCCAGAGGGCCTGGCTGTCTTGGCAGCCACCTCTGTGAGCACACACCCAAGTTCACATAGCTGTCCCCCTTTTGGGTTTGGAAAGAGAGCGTGTTAGCTAGTTGTGGTGTTCTGAGACCTGAAGCCATCCCTCAGTGCTGGGAGCACAGTGTCAGAGGCCACAGGTTGGGCAGCACTGGGATCTGGCCCTCAGGCACCCTTTAGCTCCAAGAAACACTCCTAGCCCCCTTGGAGGCCACTTTTCTCTAGATGGGGCCAATGCCACCACTTTGTCCCTAGTGGCCCAGAGGTCTCACCTGCCCTGGCTGCTCTGCGGGGGGGGGGGGGGGGGGGGGGCGGAGAAGGGAGAGGAAGAGGAGGACAGGGCTGGACCCACAGATTCCCTCCTGCTGCCTCCCCTCCGCACTTCATTGCAGGGGCCCCAATGTTTCCTTCCTTGGGGGTGAGCTGGGTCCCTGCATTGACTGTCCTCTCCCGTCCCACAGGGTGGATGCGGGCAGTCAGAAAGCAGGCCAAGGGCTTACGTATAGGTAAGTCCAGTGGGCCTGGGCTGTCAGGGCACCCAGCCCTTAAGCCACATGTGTGAGGTGGAGGCCCTGGCAGGACCAGGCTGAGAGTGATGCCAGCCCTACCCTGCCCAGTCCTGGAGCTCCCCGCTGGCAAGGGTGTTCCCAAAGTACAGCAGGATTAGCAGGGTCTGGGGATTGGAGCGAGCGAACAGGTGACAGCGGACAGGAGCCACGGGGGCTGGGGCCAGGTGGGGACTGATCAAGGTGGAAGACGTCCAGCAGGAGCCAGGCAGTGGTGGGCTGGCAGAGCTGGGGTCTGGGCACTCGGAAACTTGGTGTGTGAGGGGGAAAAGAGGTCGGCGTTACCCGATGCCGCTCCCTGGCCAGGCCATGTGGGTGCTCAGCTGTGTGGTCACTCTGCTGTGGTGGCCAAGGGCTGCCCTGAGGGTGGGCCAAGTACGGAGGGGTCACAGTCCCCATGTGGGTCTATTCCCCAAGTGCCCCGACTCCTGTTTGAGGACTGGACTCATGAGGACTTCCGGAATGTCTTGGACAGCGAGGACGAGATAGAAGAGCTTGGCAAGACCATGGTCCAGGTGGCCAAGGTGAGGCCTGGCACTGCATAGGGTCAGCACGGGTTGCCCTAGGCTTCCTCTTGACCACAGAGGTCCTCAGGTGGGGAGGCTTCCCTTGGGCGGTACCCGGCTGCCCACTGCCCTCCTGGCCCTTCAGGCCCCCAGGGGTTGGGGTTGGAGAGGCACGTGAGTGTCGGACACACGAGACTGAGCCCCTCTGCTCCTGGCTCCTGTGAGGACCGCCACACTGCCCCCTTCAAAGAGCGGCTTCAGGGCCTGCTGTGACCTCACTGCGTGGGTGGCAGTGGCTGGTCTGTGTTGCCTTCCCACCCACCCCTCCTGGGTCATCAGACCCTCCTCACCTGCCCCATGCCTTTCAGAGCCAGCACTTTGACGGCTTCGTGGTGGAGGTCTGGAGCCAGCTGCTGGGCCAGAAACATGTGTGAGTGGGCTCTGTGCTCTTCCTGCCCCTCCCCCCACGGCGTCCTGGAGGAGGTTGGAGGAAGGGCTGAGGGAAGGCCATCGTGGGGAGGGCCTTCTTCCCCCTTCTACACCCGGGGGCAGGGACGGCACCTTGAAGCAGCCAAGAGCCAGTGTCCGGCTCTGACCGCGCTGCTGCTTTGCCAGCCTGGATGCCTGCGCGGGTGGTGAAGGGAGTGTAACAAGCGTCTCCCCGCAATGCCCTGGGAGAGACCTGCGGCCCAGGTGGTGATAGCAGGGTCAGGTTTGGACGTGAGCAGGAGCTCCTCTGCTGAGAAGAGGTCTGCTGAGTGCGTCCACGGAATCATCTAGGACAAGAGTCAGCCGCCCCTCCCCTTGCGGTGGCACCCACACTGCCTGTGACCAGAGTGACCAGGCAAGGTGGGAGTGGTCAGGTGTCACCTGCAGCAGCCACTCCCCACTTCTGTCAGGGACATGGGGGGTCAGCCCCACAAAGGACCAAGCGGGTACCGAGCTCTCCTGAGCAGGGTGTCTCGGGGTTCGCGTGGCAGAGCGGTGGTGTAACCCACAGGGTGCGGGGGCAGCGGAGCCTGGCAGCCAGCTACCACTGGTTCTAGAACTAGCCATCCCCTCCCTTTCCTGCCTGAAGGAGTCCCAGCTCAAAGCCTGAGCCGCCCTCCCCCTTGCTTCTCCCTGCCTGCCTGTCCCAGCAGGGAGCACTGCCTTCTGTCCTCTTGCAGCTGCATGTCACTCTCTGCCCACTCAGAGGCAGCGTCCCCAAGCAGGTCTCCTGTCTCCGAGTGCGGGTGGAAGGCATCTGTGCCTACAGCCAGGCATGCCTGGGGGCTCCCTGCCCAGGGTTGGAGGGGCTGGCCTGTCTGGGCAGCCGTGGCTCCCTCCGCACTTGGGCCCAAGCCCCTAGCCCTGGGAGGGCCCTGAGGCCCACTTTGTGGGGGTGGATGGGTAAAGATCGTGCAAGCCACGTTGGGGGTCTTCCTGTGTCTGTCAGGAGCTGGTACAGGGCCAGTGTGCCAGGAGTCCTGGCTCTTGGCAGAGAGACCCTCCTCACCTCTCCTCCCAGGCAACAGCCCTGACAAAATGACCTTCCAGCACCTTCTGGATGTGGAGCCGGAGACATTCCCCTGCAGCTTCTCACCAGGCAGCTTCATTCTGCCCCAGCTCTCTGCAGGGGGTGGGCGTTTACCTGAGCCGCAGCTGCGTGATGAGGGGGCGGCCAGCAGGGCAGTCAGGGGCCAGGTGGAGTGGGGGCAGAGAGCATCCAGTATGGCAGACGGCTCTGGGCACATTGCTATGTGGGAGCCATCTCCCAGGACGGAATGGGCCTGGCTGCTGCGAGGCATGATAGGAACGTTTCTCGACGCCGTCCCCCCCCCCCCCGCCCCCCATCACTCTCACTGGGGCATCTGATGAGGTGTCCGAGGGCTGTTTCCTTCTGCAGAAGTCAGCCTGGAAAGGCCGTTGTGGGCAAATGCTGTGGGGCACCTGGCCTGTATGGTGTGGTGAGGACAATGGCACAGCATCGCCTTGACTCCCTGAACTCCGGGTCCTCCAGGCCTCCCTCCCACAGAAGTCCTCTGGGGAGGAGCAGGTGGTCTGAGCATTGGAGCAGCAGGGATGGTGCCCAGCTCTAGTGAGTGGCCCGGTCCCCTCCATGCGTGCCCAGGGCACACAGGTGACCCCAGGTTCCCAGCTGGTAGGTGCTGCCCCAGGGGCACAAGACCACCCTTCCCTTCTCACAGAGATGCAGTCCTACGGCTGTCCAGAAGGCCAGGAAAGCCAGTGACAGTGATGGTGCTGTAGGCACCATGACAGCTATTGGCAGAGTGGATAGGGGCGTGTGCTCCCCAAGGGCTTGACCACAGCCCCGCCGCCTCGCAGGAGAGACTCCGCAGCGCCAGTGCTCACTCCCACTGAGCCGCGCTCCAGCGGTCAGTACCCAGCCCCTTCTCGTCAGGACAGCTGGGGCTGCACCTGTCCTCTGCGCACCTGTGTGGAATGGGGCCTGGGGGTGGGCACTGGGCCCCATGAGCCGGCTGTGCACGGGTAGCCAGGACAGCCCCACCATCCCTGCTGGTGAGAGTCACAGTGCCTATGCCCCTCCGATCTGCACTGTGCGTGAGGGGTCACCGTGCTCCGCAGGCGGGGCCCAGGCCAGACCGAACACAGCGCGGCTCCTGGGGCTGCAGGGCTCCTGGGCACCGGTCACTTGGCGGTCCTCGCTGCGTGACATGAGGCAGATGGGGGTGCCTGACAGGTGCTCGCAGGTGCTGCCTGGAGCCAGGTTAGTCTCCATTCCGCTGGCCATACGTGCCATGCCTCTGGGGGCCAGAGGAGCCCATGACTCCAGCTCCCTCTGTCGCCCACCTGGTGGCCCACTTCCTGCTGAGACATGTCCAGGCACAAGTGGAGAGTCACACCTGATGCCCACCCACAGGTGTTCCTTCTGTGTGTCCAGGGCCGAGGATGCTCCCTGCCTAGGGCTGAGACAGACAGCTGTGTCTGGGTAATTTCCAGGCTGGGAGTGGCCCCATGAGGGGCCTAGGTGGTTGAGGCCAGTGGTTTGGGGCGCTAGGCTGGGACTCCCCCTTAGCACAAGGCCTGGTTGATGGAGCTGCTCTCGCTATTCTGGTCCTGGGGCACCTCTCAGGTGCTGTGTGACGCCCAGTAGGTCAAGTGGTGTTTCGTGGCCTGGGCTGACCCAGCCACCAGCAGGTCAGTGTGCTGGGCACGTGTCGGTCCTTCCTCACCCCCGGCCAGGCTGTGTGTCTGGGAGAGTCCAGAGGTGATGGGGTGCTGCCCAGATGCCCCTTCGTTCCCCATGCCGTTCTCAGGGTGACCCTGAGCAAGGAAGGACAGAGACCAGCCAAGTTCTGAGCGGGCCCAGTTTCAGTGGAGGGGGACCCCCGCGGGACCTGCTGGCCTGCCCCAGTGCTCAAGTGTCTGCAGGGCGCAGAGCCGCACTGGAGCCCCCAGGGCAGAAAATGCCCGTGAAGGGGCGTCTGCCCTGTAGCGGGTCAGGGTCAGGGCCCTGGACTTCCTGTTGCTCTCCTGGCTCTTTGCAGGGGCCTCATCCACATGCTCACCCACCTGGCGGAGGCCCTGCACCAGGCCCGGCTGCTGGCCATCCTGGTCATCCCACCGGCTGTCACTCCTGGGTAAGTGCCATGCTCGCTGGCAGCGGGCAGCTCCTACCCACCCCGTAGCAGCCCTGGGTGGGTAGATGCCACGGGAGCTGGGGCTGGGGACCCATGTCAGCCACGGCAGCGCATCCCCACATGTCAGCAGCGGAAGGCTGCACCTTCCATCCGAGCACTGAAGATGTTAGAAGTTCCTGAATTTGAGGGGCTGTGTCTTCTAGATGCTTCCACTCTCAGTGGGGCAGCCCTGGAACCTCACTACAGCGCAGAGCTTTAGGGAATCCGCACCTGCCGCGTCCTTGGGAGGTCAGGGCTGTGTGGTCATGCCACCTCCTTCCCCAGCCTGGCTGTTCACCCTTCCCAAACCAGTGAGGCAGCCCTTCTGGAACCCAGGGGACAGGGAGGCCAAGCAGCACAGGCCCTCGTTGTTGGAGCCGTGTCCCCTCTGCCCAGGGTGTCGCCCAGTGCTAGGCACCATGGATGCTCAGATCTGTTGTCACAGAGGTCTGGGTAGGACCAAAGGGGGCTCTGCTTGGCCTTTGCCAGCCCAGCCCCTTGGCCCACAGATGCGCACTGGGCTCCCACCCGCTGCCCCAGGAGGAAGCAGCTGGCCCACCCTGTTGAGGGGCAGGCAGTAGGATGGTGTGCCGGTTAGTGGAGCAGCATGGGTGAGCCTCTGGGGCTGTGATGTCCAGCCGTGGTTCACAGGCTGACGGGCTCACAGAAGCGCCAGTTGGCACACGGAGCCTGCAGGGCTCTCCGGCAGCTGTGACAGATGCTCCCTGGGGACAGCGCCTGCCCGGCCTTCATGCCCCACAGTCTGCACTGCGTGCCATCAGGGGCTGTGGTCTGTGCTCCCCCGTACCCTTTGCATTACCTGGGCATCAGCCTGCTATCTGAGTTTTCTCCTCACACTTTCAAGGTCCTCAGTCCCCTGTGGGTGGGAGGGTCCGACAGGCCAGCACCTACCTTCTGGAGCAGGGCGGGTTCTGCTCAACCCAGGAGGGAACCCAGCCAGAGCCCCACCTGTCTGTCCTTCATCCCGCATGTACAGACGTATGTATGTGTGCACATTGCTGAGTGCGTGTGGGGTGCGCGTGTGTCCTGAGGCTGGCTCCAGTGGGGACCTGCTGCTCCCAGGGCAGGGGCTGTCGTGGCTGCCTGAGCTTAGAGCTGGGGCTGGCACTGGAAGAGGAGCTTTTCTTGGAAGGCCGAGGGGCGGACCCTCTAGAGCCTGTGGGTTTGGCTACAGCACTTGGCGCCCATTTCCTGGGTCTCCCAGTTTTTGTGGGTGGCTTGGGGAACAGGGAGTGCTCGGCCGGGTCGAGACCCTGTCATTCTTTGTGGTCAGGAGCCATCTGTGGGATGGGTGCAGGAGGCGCTCTCAGTGGGGGTAAGCTCCTCAGGGGCCGGGGGCGTCTCCTCAGGCTGAGAGCTGGTGCTGCGCAGGCCAGGCCAGAGTGCCCGCCTGCAGCCCGCTCCACGGAGCCTAGCAGCTTCTGGCGCGTGCATAGCACAGGGGTGCAGAGGATGTGCTGGAGAGTGTGGGAGGGTACGGGGGCTGGACGCCCCTCAGGGCTGCCCCCTGGGCCTGGCCTGCAAGGGTAAGGGTGTATCCGTGCCCGGGGGTGCTTACCCTGAGCTCCTGGCACCTAGGCAGGAAGTAGACGGCCCGCCCCCACCCTGCAGCCAAGGGAGGGATCGTCCTCCTAAGGCAGCCTGAAGGGGGATGTCCGGGGGTGGGGGTGACCATGGCCAGTGTGGTCAGGGCTGAGGGTGTGGGTTCTAGGTGCGATGGGCTGTGGACATGGCCGGGCCAGCCCCTCCTGGAGACCTGGCTGTGTGCCGCCCACCCGCAGTTGGGGGTGTGGGCCTGTGCTGTGCTGTCCCAGTGTGTCCCCTGACGCTCTGGCTGGCGGTGCCCTGCAGGAGCTCATCTCATTGACGACATTGACCGCCCCCCCCCCACGCTTAGGGCTCCCCAACAACAAGCCCATTAAACGCCCCTTCTTGGCGTTTCCTGCAGTGAGACGTTCTCGCGCTCCTCGTTCACCTCACAAAGGCTGGCTGCCGGCGCACTGAACAGCGTGCGGTGCCTTTTCTCTGCTGGGGACCTGTGTCTGGGACTGGCAGCTCAGGTACCATGCTGACCTTGAGCCCTGCCCCCAAGGTCACAGCCCTGTCTCCAGTGGACCTGGCGCTCTGGAGCCTCTACTCAGCTTCGCACAGATGGAGACTCTAGCTCCCGGTGGAGGGGGAGCCACGGGGTTGAGCCAGCAAGAGGCTGTCAGGGGCTTGGGCGACCAGGCCTGTGGGGAGCAGACATGGGTTCCCTGATAGCAAGAGTATGGTCGGGGACACCTGCCTTCCACACACCATCGGGGGCCACATGCTGTGGGGGCGGCCCTGTGGCTGGTGGCAGGGGCCAGTGGCCATGCACCGAGCCTGTCCTGACCCCCAGGACAGTTGGCCGCGGGAGGGCTGGTCAGGGGTAGGACTTGGGGTTTACCACCAATAGGTGGCCCATCTGTGGTGTCTGGGGGAAGACAGCAGAGGAGAAGGGGTGCGACGTCAAGCTACAAGCATGTGGCCACAGGGGACTAGGGAGACGGGACAGGATCCTCTCTGGGGAAGAGACCAGTCGGCACCATGAGAGGTGGGGTCCCCAGCAGGTTGGGGCGACTGCATCAGTGGGGCTGAGCCCCAGACATGGCAGACAATCAGGGTGATGGAGGAGGGAGGCACCACCATGTGGGGGTGAAGCAGGGGCCAAGGGCAGAGAGTTGGGAGTCCTGGGGAGGGTGGGAGCCCTGGAGGCACACAGGCTGGGGGGTGCCAAGAAGAAGGTTGAGGGGAAGACAGACCCCCGAGGGGGGTGGTGGGCTGCAGGGCCCCACCCTGCCCAGGCCAGCCTGCTCGGTGTATAGGAAGAACCGTCTAGACGTAGAGGCCACACTGCATGTGTGCCATCTGGCCACCTGGGGAGGGAGGCCGGGGCTGCAGGACATTGCCAGCCGCACCTGGAGTGTCCTTCCCCACTCTGGCAGCTGTGGGGTCTCGGTAGAGGGGCATGCGTGGCTGCCCAGCCTTCTAGAAGGGAGGGATGCCCATGGCTGGAAAGAAGGTGACTCGGCGAGAAGCATCTGGCCGACTAGGGCCATCCCAGCAGGAGAGTGTGGGAGCCCTGCTCGTGGCAGGAGGCTGGTGCCCCGTATGGAGGAGGGGCCCTGAAGACCTGGATGCCCCAGGAAGGGTGTGGGGGGCACAGGGGAGGGTAGGACTGTGGGACAGACTCCACAAAGCGGAAATCGCCGCTGACAGGGCAGCCACTGAAATTCGCGAAGGAGGAGAGGCTCAAGGAGTCTTGTCTTACGTGAGCCTGGTCCAGACTTCAGCAGTCCTCCCTAAACTGTGAGCTTCTCAGGGCAGGGTATTAACGGGAGAAGGGCCTCGAAAAACTAACCTCCCCGACCCCCATGGCCGTCATCAGGAGTGTCTGCTCCAAGCACCGGCAGGCCTGGAAAAGGGAGGCCTCTGCCTCGTAGAGCGGGTTTGCTAGTGCACCTCCTGGGGACCTCTCCCCAGCTCATTTCCTGAAGCCCCATGCCTGCCTGAGTCCCACCCCCGGCTGGCCTTTCCTTCACACCCAGTCCTGGCCCTTCCAAGACCCTGCGTGGGGTCCCCTCTCCCAGCTGAGTAGGGAAGGTGTCTGGCACCACATGTTCTGCAGAAGCTGCCAGGCTCTTCAGGGACCAAGACGTGGGACTAAGGGATGCTCTCCCCACGAGACTGCCACACTGCCGCCCACAGCCCTGCTTCCCCTCCTGAGCCACTGAGTCCAGCAATGGCAGGGCCTAGGTGTCTGGGTTCTTACGTGAACGTCCCACCTGGAGATGGGTGAGCCTTTGAAATGGGAAGCAGTTTCCTAGAGCCAGTGTGCCCACTGTTCTTGTGGCTCGCCAGGGCCGAGGTCTAGAGGGTACAAGATGTGTTCGTACAGCCACCTGTGGCCCATCTTTCTGCTGGGGCCTGGCATCTTCCGGCCTGCTCTGGGGGGCTTGTCCTCATCAGGGAGTATGGGTGTCCTGGCCCAGCAAATGTCCGCCCCCAGATGTGTCCTTGAGCACCTGGTTGTGTCCGATGCTCAGCACGGAGTTGGGATCATGAGGCCATTGTCTGCTGGCGTTGCCTATCTTCAGGTCCTGTGGGTGCCCCGTGTTTCTGGGGGGCCTGGGCCTGGCGTGCTGGCTGCCCCCCCGAAGGCAACTGGAGAGGCTCTCCTCTGGGCTGGAGTGGGGCTGCACCCGGGTCCCATGGAGTGGATGACCACCTCTGAGGCCCCTGCAGTGGGACACACTTGCCCAGGGTCCTGTTTTTACTCACATGTGGAGAGTCCCCCCGGGGATCTGGCACTCAGGGGTTACTGCAGGCAGAGCAGACAGGCCAGCAGGTGGGACCACCTGTGGGAATGGGGCCATCTCAGAGAAAGGCTGATCTCGGCCTTGGATGCGTGGTGGGGAGGGCAGGGACAGGGAGAGAAATGAGCCTTTGCTTGACTGCCAACATTGGGCTCGGTCTCCTGGCCTCAGCCCATCCCTGCTCTTGGAATGTGGCCCTGACTTCGCCACGGATTGTGCCCTGTAACTGAGTGACAAGTTACTTTCCAGGGAAAGTGACCTGCAGCCCTGTCAGCGTGGAGGGAGGAAGGGGCGTGGTCTGGGGGCCCTCACAGCCAGCTTGCTCAGACCTCAGGTGGACTCAGGTGCCAGCTGGGGACAGGGCCGGCCGGGCTGTGAGAGGGGCAGTGCTAGTCATGCATATCTTTTTGCAGGACTGACCAGCTGGGCATGTTCACACACAAGGAGTTCGAGCAGCTGGCCCCCGTGCTGGACGGTTTCAGCCTCATGACCTACGACTACCCCACAGCACAGCAGTGAGTGTGGGCACCAAGGGGCCCAGTGGGTTCCATGACTTGGCACAGATATACATGGCTCCTCTGGGCCCAGACACTGGATGGGCAGCAGGGCAAGGCCTGGTTTGCCACCAGCGTCCTTGGGGCTGCACTGCCGTCAGCTCTCGGTTCCAGGGACACGGGGGGCCTGGTCCCTTTTCCCCTGAAGCCCACAGTTGCCCTTGCACTGGGCAGCCTTCGTATTTCCAGGGCATGTGACAGAGGGCAGAGATGTCTCCTCATGGGAACCCCATCCCGGGGTGTCCATCTCTGGCAGTACAGTGGCCGCTGGCACTGGGCCTGCCTTGTTGCCAAGGAGAAGGTGCTCCTGTGGGTGGGATCGCTGCCTCCAAGGGAGCCTCGGGTGTGGGCAGTGTCACAGTGCTGCCCACTGCTGCCTGTGTCCACCGCAGAGGCCCGGGTCCAGCTAGAAGGCAGCGCGGGAGGCCTGGTGTCCGCTGCCCTCCTTCCCCCTGCGCACAGCCCGCTGTCGCAGCCCGGGGTACCCACGGGACGTGGCAGGAGGCCTCTGGCTGCTGCTGAGACCCCTCCTCCCTTGCCCCCGCAGGCCTGGCCCCAACGCACCGTTGTCCTGGGTCCGAGCCTGTGTCCAGGTCCTGGACCCCAAGTCCAGGTGGCGCAGCAAGATCCTCCTGGGGCTCAACCTCTACGGCACGGACTATGCGGCCTCCAGGGACGCGCGCGAGCCCGTCGTCGGGGCCAGGTGAGGCCCCCGCTGTCCCGCGGCTCTGCGCGTCTCCCAGGGGTGGTGGCTTAGAGCCACGTCGGGTTGGGGGACACCCCTTGAGGCTCTGCCCCATCTGCAGGTGTGCGGACCGTCCGAGTGGCCAGTGGGGCTGGCCCGGGAAGCCCTTGGTTCCGGCGCACACCCACACCCGCGTGGGGTCGTGTCCCGCCTGCGGGGCCGCTTGTGTCTCTCCCTTTCGGTTCTGCTGGTCGCAGACGCTTTCAGCCTCATTTGGCATTGATTTTTTGGAAGATGCTTTTGCTGAGTGTGTAGTACTAGGCTGTCCTGTCTCCGTCTTCCTGCTGCGACCTGTCCAACGACACGGAGCCCGGCGCGGTTTGGTTCAGGTGTCCCCTTGTATGGTTTCTTTATGTGTTTTGAGCTTGGTTTTCATTGAGCTTTTGGGACCCGTGTGTTTATACTTTCATGAACTTTGGAAAATTTTGGCTAGTTTCTTCAAATGTTTTTTTCTATCCCTTTCTTTCTCTTTTCTTTTTCGGGCCCTCAAATCTGGGTGTCAGGCCAGTCGGCTCGTCCCGCCCGCTGGTTCTCGTGTCTTTTTCTCTCTGGCCCGGTTTTCACTGGTGTTCTGTGCCTGTGTTTCGTGAGCTGTCCCCTCCCCGCCTTTCCCGCTCACCTGTTGTGGGGCTCACGTCCAGAAGTTCGTGTCGGGTGTCCTCCTCCGTGTTTCCTGCTCTTTGCACGTGTGGGCTCGGCTGCGACAGCTGTGCCCTGAGGCAGACCCGCCCTGGGTCGGGCAGCTGGTGGCTCTCGTCCCGAGCTCCTGTCTGGCCGGAGCTCTGCAGACCTGTGCTCCTGGGTTGGACGCCAGACGTTGTGCGTTTTGCCTCATTGGGTGTTGGGTGTTTCTGCGATCCCAAATCTTCACCTTCGTTTGGGGCGTCTGGAAACCACGTGAGCCGGCCGCTCTTCTGGAGCACCTTCCTGTCGGTGGGGATTGGGTTCAGATGCTGTGACCTGGGTGCGCGCCTGTTGCAGCCTGCCGTACTTGTGGCGGGGGGGGGTGGGGTGTCTCTGCAGGTCATCTGCCTCCACCAGGGACATGGCGTGTCAGCCTAGGCAGGGCGGCCGACTACCCGATGCCTGCTGCCCCGCCAGGCCTGTCCGTGCCTGTCGTCCGTGGTGACCCCCTCCAGCTGTGCCGTGGTGGGGGGGACAGAAGCTGCTTGGATGGTCCTTGGCTGGACTCGTGGGTTCTGAAGGGCTGCTGCCAGCCACCTACCCAGCGGGGCGGGGGGCTTCTGTGTTTCCTTCAGGCCCATGTCCCATGTCTGCACAGCTGATGCTGGGGTCTGGTGCAGCCTGTGGTGCCCACTCCTTGCCTGGCCTCTGGCACGGGGGGCACTCTGTGTCTCTGAACCAAGGCCTGCCCCTCTCTGCTGGGAAGGGTCTGGGGAAGTGGCGTGGACGTGGCGTGGATGTGGCATAGACAGCAGGAGGTGGGGCAGGCCAAGGAGTGGCTCCCCAGCTGCTGGGGGGCTGAGATGGTGCCTGGCCAATTGCTGGGGCACTGCCCCATGTCCGTGCAGCAGATTGGGGTTCTCGGCACCCAGCCACCTCAACCCGGAGAGCTCCCCCTTCCTGTTTACCTGTCCTTCTGGCCAGAGCTGCTCTGTGCTCTTTTAGTGCTGCCCCTCCCCCATTGCAGCTCCTTTCTGGCAGGGCATGGCTGAGAAAGTTCTGGAAGTATTTCTGGTGCCCCTGCTCTGCCCCATGTCCCTCACCGGGTGCCTGGCTCAAGGAGGCAATGGACAGAGCCACGTCCTGAGCTTGGGCTCCCAGCACCAGCCCCATGCCTTCAGGGACCTAACCCTAACCCATGCTGTCTGCTGACCGGTCAGCTGGGAGTAGGAGCATGCTCGTGTAAGGCCAGAGGCCCCCAGTGCCCCCTAGCCGCCTCTGCTGCAGCCTTGGGCTCTGCTGGCCCAGCCTGTGGGGGCCGGGAGGCGTTAGCCCTGCGGTGCTCAGGCAGCCTGCGCTTGTATACATTCACTGTCCCCCTGTCCCGTGATGCCCACGTGGGTGGGGCAGTGTCCCCCTGAGGCCTCTCTCCTCGTGTGTGGACGGCTGTGCTCTCCCTGGGTCCTCACGGGGTCATCCCTCCATGCGTGTCCGTGTCCTGATTCCCTCTTCTCATAAGGACCCCAGTCCCATGGGATCAGGGCCCCCCGGTGACCCCGTGTTAACTTCCAGCACCTCTGTAAAGGCCCCAGCTCCAGATGCGGCCACATCCTGAGGTGCTGGGGGTCAGGACTCCAGCATAGGAATCTGGGGGACACAGTCCATCTGCCACCACCTCAGGGCTGGAGAGTTACTGTTTATTCACTCAGTGTAGGCCCACAGCGGCACATGGAGTGGATTGTCAGGCTTGTTAACCCCAGCCTGGCAGTGAACCCCGCACACCCCCAGCCTGGGTCACGTGATGGAGGGCACCCCGCGGCCTCCGCTGGCCGCCAGTTTCTGGCCCTTGACCGTTGAAGGCAGGGAGACAGGGCCTCGATTATGACGGCGCGTGTGGGTATGTGCGCCCCCCCCCACCACCTGCCCTCAGATGTGCGGGGGCTCTGGCTGTCCCCCCGTCCTGCTCCCCGCCCTCTTCTGAGATGTCCCCCTACCCGGGCTGCCAGCCTCTGCCTCCCAGCCAGCCGTGCCCCACTGAGAGCTGCCGGTGGGAGGCCAAGGAGGGGGCAGCCCGGCTCCGGCCTGCCTGAGGGCAGGGGGCTGGGGGGAGAGTGGTCTGTGGGCCCAGGGGGTGTGGCGGGACTGTGTGTCAAGGACGAGCTCTTGCCCCCGCCCACCTTGGCCGGAGCAGATGGCAGCTCAGCGGGGCTCCCATGGGTCAGAGCGGGCACAGTGCTGAGGTGGCAGGGCCACAGCTCACGCCCCTCAAGGGCATGTGGAGGTCGGGCTGTGGTCCCACTTGGGTCCTGCCCGGTGGGTGTGTCCCACAGAGAGGGGCTGAGGGGCCTTGGGTGGCAGGACAGGCCTGTGGCCGGCAGGCAGGGTCACTACTACAGCCTCCGGGCATCGGGTGCTGACCAGCCTGAGGATTTTGAAGCAGGCGAGGGGTCACGTCTGCTTCTAGGGCGAGCTGTGGTGTAGGGCTGCCCCAGAGTCACCTCCATCCCAGGCCTCTGCCTGCCTTGCTGTAGAATGGGGCCAGGCCTGGTGCCCTGAGACCAGGCAAGAAACTCTGTGGTCCTGATGGTGGCTCCTCGTGCCCCTCCTCATCCCCCCACGGGCCCCCAGGCGATCGTGGGCTGCAGGTCAAAAGGGCTGATGGTGCGGGCTCCACCGGTGTGCTTTATGTGCCTGTGCAGCGGGATCAGGGTGGATGAAGGTGCCCTTGGCCCCCAGGGATGTTTGAGGGAAGGAACAGGTGCCCCCAGGGGGCCCATCTCCTGCCTGGCTTTCCCCTCCCCTGGGGGTCCCCTTCTGGATCCTGGTAATCTGGGGGCCATACCCTCCACGCCGGGCAGGAGGGGCTGTGCTCCACGCCGTGGTGTGTGGGTGCCCACTGTCCAGGGGTGGGGCGCCTAGGGGGGGCTGGCTTCTGAGCCCTGTGAGGAACCCACAGGGGTCCCAGGAGGGGCTTCTCACTGGCCCAGTGGCAGTCAGGGCTGCTATCCCAACAAGGGATCCTTGAGCCTCAAGCCCCGGACGAGGTGTGGAGGGGCAGACACGCGGCCCTCAGTGCAGTCACTCCCCACAGGCCCCCACGCAGTCAGACTCACGCTTAGGGGACCTTTGCCAAAGTGGGGTCTCAAGCAGAGGACAGTTCCCAGCACAGCACCTTCCCTGGGGTTCGTGTCACAGTGAGCTTAGCCCCAGCTGACGGGGATCATGGGGGACATCCCCCCCTCTACAAGAGGGGAGTTGAGCCTGGGGAGGGGGTCACACCCCCCTAGGTCAGTCCCGGGGTCAGAGCTGCAGTCCAAGAAAGGACAGCAGCTCCTGGTGAGAACAAAGGACACACACAGAGCGGGGTGATGGGCGCTGGCCCGTCTGCCAGCATGAGCCCCCCCAGTGTGGCCTGAGCACTCTCCCCACACCTGGCGTGAGCCCTCCTGCACCCGAGTGCCTCCCCACCCCTGTAACACCAACAGGGAGGCGCCCCTCAGGCCCCTATGGGTCTCACTCCACTTCCTTTGCCCATGGCCTGATTCTTCCAGGCAGTCCTCCTGGCCCGCAGAGGAGGGCTAACATGTGTGCCCCTCTCGAGGCCACACCTCTTTGATCCATGAGCCAGACGGAAGCGCTTAGCAAGGCTCTAGATTGATGCCTTTGTTTGTGGGGTGGGCTCTGATCCAGCACTCTAGAAATGCAGTTCACCGAGATGCACACTGTGGCCATCCCCCCCAGGAACTTGCAGCAACAGACCCTGTTCCCCATGCAGGTGACGATGGGCCAGGTGTGGGGTGCAGGAGAACCCCACAGTCACTCAGGGTGGTCAGCTTTCGCACTGACAGAAGCCCGGGCAGCCTGTTTCAGGGTTGTTTGCCATCCCTGTCTTGGCCTCTCCTGACGCTGAGACCTGGGTCCTTTGTGGCAGGTGTCCCCATTCCCTTCCAGGAAGTGTGTGATCAGCCACCTCACCATCTGCTCCCCCCCAGACAGAGCCAGGAGCCCGTGGTAGGAGCAGGAGGCCAGCTCCCTCAGGCCTGGCATGTGGTCTCCTGGCCTCCGCCAGCCAGGCCTGGGTTCTCTGCCTGCCAAGGGGGCCACAGGGGGCCATGGTCTGCAGTGCGAGTTTCCCACGCAACTTACTAGTTTCTGTTGACCATCCCTGGACACCGCACGGACCTGTCATGACCATGGCCAGGCTCTTCTGCTTGGTCCGGTCAGTTTCCAACTTTGGGGATTCTGGGCAGCCATGAAATCCCCCAGGAGGTGGTGTGGGCCTAGGTGCTGATCTGTACATAGGTCCCCATGCCTGCAAAGTCTTGCTTCCCTGGCAGGCCAAGATGTTCCCCAGGGTCTGGCCTGGCCCCACAAGATCCCCAGCAGCAATCCAGGTGGGCACCTGTTCTTCTGAACCTTTGGGGCCTGTAGCCCCCACCCTGAGGGTCCTCTCCTGCTCCTGCCCAGGGATCCCCCCAGGACCCCAGTGAAAGTAAACCCCAGCTGGAGCACAGCCAGATGGGTCCCTGAAGGGCAGGTCATGCTTGGAAGTCTCCTTGAGAGCCAGGGCACCAGGGGGTCGCGGGCACGCAGCCATTTGGGGACAGACGCTTTTCTGTAAGGCCAGTCCCTGTGGCCCGCCAGCCCCAGACAGCAGCGCTGGGAACCCCACTCCTCCTGGTTGAGGACAGCAGATCCGTGTGAGGCCCTGTGGGCGGGGAGCTGTAGGGTGGACCTCACAGGCACAGCGGCTCTGCCAGCGTCACCGTGTTGCGCCCCGTCTCACTCCAGCAGCCCCTGGCTGGCCTCCCTGGGCTGCCTCTTGGGGTCGACTTCCTGTGGCCCTGGGCCTTCTGTCCAGTTCCGCACCTTGTCTTTGCGCTTCTTTCCTTTTGCTGAGTCCTGCCTCCAAGCACCCAGCTCTTGTCTTGGTCCTGGGCCTCCATGTGCGCCTTGCTTGGCTTAGGTCACGCTTTGTCACAGCACAGCTCTCCGGGTGCCTTCTGTTGTAGCTGGGCTGCTGTTTATTGCCCATGAAAGGCAGTCCTGGGGGAGCCCCGCTGCCTGTCACGGGGGGCCCCTGCGGACCAGGCTCCTCCCACCACCCAAGAAGCGGCTGGCTCACCACCCGCTGGACTCATAGTGTGGGCCTACATCAGGGAGACCCCGCCGTGCCTACCCCCAGCCCGAGAAGACTGTTGCGGGGCCGTTGGGGAAGCCAGGTCAGGGGGCTGCGCCGAGGGGTCTGAGTTGGCAGGGGGTGGGGCATGGTGGCTCTGGCTGCAGCAGGAACGGCAACCAGGAGAGGCCACTGGGCATGTGGGTCCCACCCTTTGTGTTTATCGGGCCCCAGGCCCCTTTGCCAGGGGGAGGTCAGAGGTCTGGGCTGGTGGGGACCCCTCCCGAGGTTGGGGTGCGGACAGGTCCTCAGGCCAGCTCAACGGAGGTCCAGCATGGGTGGCTTAGACTCGACCCAGCCCCCCACATGCTTCTGGTCTTGTGGGGGTGGGGGTCCCAGCAGAGCACGTGGGAGACCTCAGGCCTCACCGTGGAAGGTGAGAAGCCACAGGCTAGTTTCCTTTGAAGTTGGGGGACCCTACGCCCCTCCCGCCCTCCTCGGGGTCCTCCCTCCCTGGCTGTGGTGGGTCCTGCACACACGCACCCTGATTCTTTCTGGCCTTGGAACCCTCTGATCTGAGGCCTTGTCACTTTTGGGGGGAGGTTCCTTTGCACCCCACAAACTCAGCATCGGGGGTGTTCAGTGCATTCAGTCATGCAGCCAGCACCTCAAATTCCACATTTTCCCCACCCAAAAAGAAGCCCTGGACCCTCTTAGCAGCCCCCCGCCCCCCTCCAACTGACCGGTGACCATTGAGCTGCGTTCTGTCTGTTGAGTTTGCCTCTCCTGTGACACTCAGCAGTCCCCGTGAGCATGTGCTCTGCCCCCAAATGCACGTGCCCTCGCTCCGTCCACTTGGACACTTATGGGGCAGAGAGGACACAGCAAGAGGCCCAATCGGGACACGCAGCCCCTTGGTGCCGTCCCACACTTAGCTGCGCAGCCCACAGGTGCTGCTGTCTCAGGGGCCGTCCGTCTGTCGGCATCTCTGTCCTTCCCCCACCCGAGGGAGGACACAAGGCCCCCACCCGCGCAGGCCCAGGGCTGAGGGTCCCAGGCCCCGTCCTGTGCTCCTGCGTCCAGGGTGCACTCATCACCCTCCCACATCCGGGCGTGCCGTGGACACTGCCTATACCGGCGGGGGGTGGTGGCCCCCGAGTCGCGCTGCCCCACCTGTGACAGCCTCGGCGGCCGTGCCTCTCCAGGTGTTCGGGCGGTCTCAAGGACTCCCACACCCATGCCCCGGCCTCCCCCAGGTACATTCAGATGCTGAAGGACCACAGGCCCCGGATCATGTGGGACAGCCAGGCAGCAGAGCATTTCTTCGAGTACAAGAAGTGAGTGTCCGGGAGGAGGCCCTAGGGGAGGGCTGTGCCTGCCCAGGCTGGCCAAGGGCCCCTGGGCCACCAGCTGGAGCACTGCCCCTGAGGGTCGGGCCAGCCCAAGGAGTGGGACCTGTGCAGGGCCTTTTCCAAGGGGACCTGAGACCTCGGCTCGAAGGGGAGGCGGGGCCGGCACTCCCTTTCATTTGGAGTGGAGGATGGCAGGAGAAGCAGAGGCCAGCAGGAGGCAGTAGGCCTCATCCTCTTTTGCAGAAGCCGTGGTGGGAGGCACATCGTCTTCTACCCAACTCTGAAGGTATGCGTGGGCCGGCCTTGATGCTGGGGGTGGGGACAGCAGGTGCAACCCCTCCCCACCATGGCTTTGCCCTTGGTGAGGCGGCAGTGAGCAAGGGTGGTCAGCACGGGGTCTTCCCCGGGGGTGAGAGGTGGGGCTGATGCCGTGGGCCCGCAGTCTGTGCAGGCGCGGCTGGAGCTGGCCCAGGAGCTGGGCGTCGGAGTGTCCATGTGGGAGCTGGGCCAGGGCCTGGACTACTTCTACGACCTGCTCTAGGCTCCACTCGGACGTGTGCTTTCCTGAGCGACGGAGTGACCAGTTCACATGCAAAATACAGACTCTTGTGTTTTCCGTTTCTGCTGTGGTCCTTGAGCGGTGGCCAAGGGGTCGTGGGAGCCAGGCCTCTTCACCAGTGATGTGGGGAGGGGCCGAACTGGCAGGGTTGCCCCGATGACTCAGGCCCCTCCCGGCCAGCCCCCACTGCGGTCAGGCCGGTGGGGGCAGGACTGGGCTCTCTCCCCTGTGGACCCGCAGGCTGTGCTGAGGGGCTCGGCCTCTCACTGCCCATGCTAGCCCGGTCTGCCCGGCGAGGGTGTGGGGGCCGCTGTACAAAGCCCGGCTCAGAGAAGCTGTTCCTGTTCCGCAGAAGGACCCCTGCGAGCCGGTTGGTGCCAGGGGGCTGGGCAGTCGGGTTTTCCCCACGGGTGTAGCCAGGCTCCTGGGATGAAACATGGGGAGAGACTCTGGGATTGCCAGTAGCCAGAGACAGCTGGCTCCCCACCCCCCAGCCACTGAACTCCGTGGGCCTGGGGTCTCTGAGCAGCAGAGCCCCCTCGGTAACCACGCCAGTCGAGGGCCTGGTGCTGTCCACGGAGCCAGAGCCCTGCCAGGCCGGACCCGACTGACTGGTCGGACGCCGTGTGTGAGCTTGTGGCTCTGCCCAAAGCACTGGGGGGTTCCACGCTGCAAGTCCTGGGCTGGAGGCCGTGTTTCCTACCCTCCTTCTGTGGGACATGAAGCGGGAAGAGCTCTAAGGGGCAGTCGTATGTCCTGAGGGGCAGGGCCTGCCAGCGCCCTGTTGGAGCAGCCCCATGGAAGAACCCCGCTGTTCTGAGGGGGGCAGGCCCTGCCAATTGCCCCCACTCCCAACCCAGCAGCCTTGCTCTTGGGGACGGGGGGGGGGGAGGGGGGCAGGGCGGCCCACTAGGGTGGGTGATGAGTCTGGGCCTGAATAGGACCCGGGTGGGGGGGATGAAGCGAAGCCATCACAAGTCCATGTGTGCACGTGTGTTCACATGTATGCCTGTCTGCTTGTGGGTTGGCACATGGGGGCCACAGCAGGGGGTTCCCTGAGGCCCCACACCAGCCACCCTGGCAACACACAGGAGCGGAGAACGGAGCCGTAGGCACAGGCCAGCACCCCCCTTGTCCCAGCTTCAGAGACGTGGACAGGAGGGGAGCCAGGAGGCCATAGCACTGGGGCTGGGGTGCTGGGCTCTAGTGTGTCTGGAAGCCTGCTCAGGGGTTGGGGGCTCACAGTATGAGGGTGTTCGATGGGGAGCCGGGCAGGTGACAGCCACTGGGTGTGTGTGGGAAGGTGGGACCAGCAAAGGGGGTGGGAGCTGGGAGGGGGGTCCTGAGGTCAGACCCTCAGGGGCACCCACACAGTGAGAACAACGAGCCTGGGAAGCACTCAGAGGCAGCAGGTGGGGGCCTGTGCTGGAGGGCGGGGACCCTGGTGGGCCTGGGCTCCAAGGCTGCTCAGGGGAAGTTGAGTCAGGGCTGGAGTCTGAGGGGTCACAGAGGAGGCTGTGAGCAGAAAGGGTCCCAGGTGTGCACGCCGTTCCCATGGGTCCAGCGAGACCTTGCACGTGGGGTACACAGGAGCAACCAAGTGTGGGACGGGTCTGTCTTCAGTCACACACACTTAGAAACACGAACAGGGGGCCCGGGTCCCAGCAGGAGGGCTCCGTGGACACTGGTGGGGTTACACGGGGACTGCTTTGCTGGATATGTGACCGTTCCTGGTTATCCAGTTTGCTGCTGGTAGGCGAGAAACAGTTTGGTTTGGGGACGTTAACCTCGTGCCCTGAGATCACTACACGTTGGTTCTGGTAGTTTCCGTGGAATGAGGACAGGTGGTGTTGGTGGGCTTGGGGGCACACTGGCAGATGGGTTGTGTCTGTGGCCATGGTCAGTGCTTGGCTATGGGCATCCCCAGGGGGGCCTGCCACACGAGAACAGTGACTCGGGGGGCGGGGGGGGACAGAGAGAGGGCAGAGCCTTGGAGCCAGCAGGAAGGAGGGCTGGAAATTGAGAGTTTGGGGGGCCGTGTGCCCCACAGCTAGTGAGACTCCTGGGAGGGGCCCATCCCCCAACCCGAAGCCCCAGACCCATGGCCTTCCTCACACCCCCAGTCCTGTCTCAGGAGAGCCCAGCATTGATAGCCAGTGATATCTGGTCCACACCTAACAGCCCATTTCCTTTGCAGAATCCTACAGATGAGCAGTTAAGGGGCCAAATTCACCGGAACAGAGAGACCCCTGGGGGCAGGCAAGGCCTTGGGACTAGATGGGGAGGAGGGAGGTGCAGGGCCACCCTGAGGCACCTGTGGCCACTCCCTGTACCTGAATTCATGGAGGTCTGGTGGCTGGTCCCACGCATGGGCAGGAACCCCACTCTAGGCACTGGGCACATATTGGTGGGGGGCTGTCTGGGCACAGCCCCCCCCCCCAGGGTCAGGGCAGCAACAGACACGGGTGGGGGGCTGTTGTCCACGCACTTTATTAAAGATGCACCCAGAGCCTGCCCTGGCTCCGCTGTGGAATGTGGATGGCGGGGCAGCAGCCCCACCATGAGCACCAGGACCAGCGGTCGGCCCGCCACCCCCACCCGGGAATGACCCCCAGCCAGGGGGGAGAACACTGCTCTGGAGAATACATGGATATGAAAAGCGCCAGAAGCCCCTCCCGCCCCCAGCCCTGCCCGTGTTGCCAGCGCTCAGCCACCCCCTCCGGCGCAGTGTGTCACAGGGCTGGCTGAGTCCCGCAGCAGGAGAGGCAGGTGGGGACGCGGTCCTCTCCCCGTGGGCCGCATCCTGTGGCGGCTAGGCAGAGGCGGCAGGCAGCGGGCGGCCTACGCACAGTACGTATCCGCCTTCACCACCTGACAGTACATGGTCATAGCGAAGGTCAGACCCAAGATCTGTGGGGACACAAGGGGCTGGGCAGGACTGGTCCAGGAGACCACGAGCACAGAGGGGTCCTGCCCACAGACCCCACCCCCAGCTTCCTCCCTGGATGCCTGTACCCCACTTCTCCGGGGATGCCTCCCCCAACCCTGGCAATTCAGGTCCCACCCCAGCCACGTCCCCGAGCCTCGGCACAGGGGGCACCCTGGGGACTCCTAGGGCTCGGCCCCCGGACCTCTCCGCATGGCCACTGTGTTCTGCTGGTGGCTTCAGGGCCCATCTGCCCCCTCCCTCCCTGCCCGTCATCCCACCGTGATCACCTCCACAGTGTGTGCGATCTGGCTGTGACCCCCATCTGTCTCTGCACCCCAGGAACAGGGGCTGCCCTGACGTCCGCTTTACTGACACCCTGGCCTCAAGCTCCCCCAGGGCGCCGACACTCGGGAGGACTTCCACTGGGGCTGGGAAGCCAGGATCGGGGCACCAGGTCCCTGTGCTGGCAGTCCCGTGACGAGCACCCGCCCCAGCTGCCAGGCTTGGGCCGCAGGAACAAGGCGGGCCTGCCTGTCGAAGATCACCTCCCCACGGAGCGGCCCGAGCATCCCTCACACCCCACCTCTGCTCAGCCACGGGGGCTCAGGGCGCCGCCCCCAGGTGCTGGTGAGCTAGGGTGCTAGGTCGGAGGCCGGGCCGGGTCCAGGTGGCTCCTGAGGCAGGCCCTGCCCGGCATACCTGTACCAGTGCCGTGCACAGCCCAAAGATGCCCACAGCCAGAAGGTTCTCCTGGAGCCACATCTTCACGGTCTCGTAACATGGCTGGAGGAAGAGCACGCATCACAGGGGCCACGAGGCCAGCCCTCCTCCACCCCCAGTCCCCCGGGGGGCCAGGATGCATGGGAAGGGTAGGTGCTCACCGCCTTCCACCAGGTGCCAGGTGCGTGAAGACCACAGCTCTCACTGAACTCCAGGCAGCAGGAGTCGGGCACACGAGTGGCGTTATAGACCTCGAACCAGTCGGTGTAGTTGGAGACCCCACAGCAGCGAAACTACAGACAGGCGCAGGGGCTGGGATGGTTGGGGAGCAGGCCGGTGGGCCCTGCCCCCCCCCCACGGCACACCCCCATCCCCTCTGCCTACACACACACACACCCAGACTCACGTCAGTCTGGATGATGCTCCAGGCGTTGGTGAGGCCCACATTGCCTGGGGTACCGTACAGGTGCAGGCCCTTCTTCAGGTCCCGCTGGGCATACCTGTCGATCTGCAGGTGCAGTGGTGTCAGCAGGGCCACTCCCATAGCCAGCTCCGACTGCCTCATCCAGACCCCACAGGCACCTGTGCCCACTGTCCCCCTCCTTGGAGTCCCCTCCTCCCAGAAGCCCCCATCCCTGTGCCCAGGACTCTGCTCCTGCCCGTGCCCACCCCTGGGCACTCTGTGGTGCGGAACACCGGCTGGCACTAGAGTCAGGCACCTCAGCTTCACGTACAGAGACAGACGGACAAGTACAGAAATACCGAGACCGGTCTGTACACACGGGTCGTGAGTACACACGGCTCCGTCTGTCGGCTCAGGGGCCCAGAAGCTACGACGCCCCAGTGGCGAGGAGCACGCCGGCCCCCGGAACTTGGTTCCAGACCATCCTCTGGTGAAGGAACCAGGGCTCCTGGAGAAAAGGCTGATTCCAGGGCTGGGGCAGGAGATGCCAAGCTGGGTCTGGGGGGTCGTTCAGCGCCAGAAAACGCACCGAGGGGAGGATGCCAAAGGGACCCAGGAGCCAAGCGAGAGCTCCCAACGGGCAAAGGCACAAAAATGTGAGCAAAATAAGGAACGCAGGTCTAGGGTATAGCCCAGAATATAAAACACGTGTAAAGGAGCTGTCAGTAACGTGAGTGAGTAAAGGGGGTGGGGGATTTTCCCTGCCCAGCAGACAAGCAGTCCAGGACGGCAGGAGCTCAGCACAGCCAGGGCACAGCGCTGCTCGCCTGCGCCCCCACTTCCCAGAGGGTCAGAAACTTCCCCGAGCCTCCAGGCCTGGACTCTGGGGGCTGCAGTTAAAGCCGGGTCCCCCAGTGACTGGATGGCAGGGGCTGCTGTCCACCCACACTGAGTGTGGGGCTTGTGAACGCCATTCCCAGCCGTGCCCGCACCCTTGTCACCCACAGCGCTGTGGCCCCTCCCCGGGCGGTGAGATCAGAGCCCACACCGGAAGCCGGGGAGGGCAGGGGTGACTGAACCTTGTCAGTGTAGGCGAAGAACAGGACGGTGACGGTGGCCTCCAGCAGGAACACCAGCAGCAGCAGCACGAAGAACTAGAGAGGAGACCCGGCCTCAGTGACCACCCCCGACCCCAGGCTGCCCCCCAGCCCGGGAGGCCTCCCAAGGGCGGGGCCGCAAACCTCAGACAGAAGCCCCAGTGTCCGCGGGGCCGTCCCCCGGAGACCGGCGTGCCCCGCCTCGTGCTCCCCCACCTCCCTTGGACCCCTCCCCTCTCTGTCTCAGGGCTCTGCTCTTGCTCGACGGACCGGGGAGCACAAGCCTCACACCTGCCAGCACACACGTGTGCTTTGTGCCTGTGTCCCTGTGGGCAGGGCGTGGGTCGGACCGCGATGACCCCAAACCCTGGGGGTCACAGCCATCAGAGCAGCCAGGGGTGGCCAGCAGCCACTCAGGAAAGGCCAAGGTGAGGGGACAGCCACCAGGAGCCTGAGAGGCCCCACCTGACTGCACCAACCTTGCCTGCTGGCTGGCAGCCCCCCACTCGAGCACCCCCAGAGGCACAGCCCTGACCCTGGCTGGAGAAGCCCCCGGCCAGCGGAGCAGCAGAGACGCGTGCACACTTCCTTTCCCGCAGACAGGAATGGGGCCAGGGCGGGGGGAGCGAGCCCTGTCCTCTCCTGGGGCCCCCGATCCGGCCCAGGACTCAGGGCCCACACTGCCCCCAGCAGGCCCCAGGCTCTGGACCCCCAGGTCACCCTGTGGGGAAGGCTGGAGTGCAGCTTCCTGCCCCAGGGCAGCTGGGGACCCAGCCACGCCCCCACCTGCGGCTCCAAGGGATGGGGCGGCCTCTGATGGGAGTGTCCGGACGTGCTCCACACCTGGGAGAGCTGAAGACGGGGGACGTGCCCTCCGGGGCCCCACCCTGGGCAAGGGCTCCTCAGACAAGAGCAATCTGAAGGGGTGATTCAGGACTTGAAGCTGCCGGAGGCCTTTGCCAGACATATTAATAGGCAAGGATCCTTCCCCTTCTCAATGATCTGTGATTAATGTTCCCAAAGACGAGAACATCCTGCCTGTGACCCTGTCCCCAAGGCAGAGGGGGGGACTGGGAGCCTCTCAACACCGGGTCCTGGGACAGGAGCGGGGGAGGGGTCGCAGAAAGGGTGGTTCAGAGCAGGCCCGGTACGGCTCCTGTGTGCACGTGTGTGGGGGTGTCTCTGTCCTGTCAAGGGAGGCCTCCAGGACGGGCTGAGCGGGCAGCCCCCAGCACCCGACCCCCCTAGCCCCAGGCTGGTCTGGGAGGCCCCAGCAAGGCCCCCAGGGGCTGCCACAGGCCACGGCTGTGAGCTGTTGTGGCCCTCGAAGCGGCACAGAGCTGGAGCAGCAGCCCCAGAGGTGGAGCCCACCCGCGGGGGGCACTCGCAGTGAGCAGGGGGCACTCACGGTAAGCAGGAGGCACTTGTTCTCCTTGATGGCCCCGATGCAGCCCACGAAGCCAATGGCCATGACGAAGGTGCCGGTAACGATAAGCAGGTTGGCGGCCGACAGGGACGGGAAGGAGGAGGACAGGGTGGCGAAGTTCCCCTGGGTGGCAGCCAGCCAGATTCCAACACCAAGGATGCCGCAGCCCCCCAGCTAGAACCACCAGGGTGGGGGGAGAGAGCAGTGAGGCAGCCTCCCAGACCCCCCCAGCCGGGCTACAGTCTCCCCAGACCCCTGTGGCCATCCCGTGGGCCCCGTGCACCTTCACCCGCCCTGCTGACTTCCCAGGGCCACTCACCCCCCCCAGTCTTGTCCCAGCGCCCAGCCAGTTCCCCCACACCCCCGATCCATAGCCACAGTAATGGGTGGGGACGCCAGGTCTGCCCCCAAGGCAGTGGGGAAGTGTCTGAGGACACTCTCCACTCGGGTCACAAATGGGTGCCTGCCCCGTCCCAGTGACATGGTGAGGCAGCCTGGGCAGGGTGCCCCAGGGGCCCCCCAAACACCACCCGTCCAGGAATCATCCTCCTCTTCCCCAGAGCCTGGCCTGTACCTGCCCCCACAGCCTCTCTGGATCTGAGCAGTCAGGGAGATGACCCCTGGTGTCCCCAGCTGTCCCCTTCTAAGTACAAGCCCAAGAGCACTCCCCTGGCCCCGGGGTGGATGCCAGCACGGGAGCACCCATGCCTGGCCCTCGTTGCCCCTTCCTCTCAACCACAGGAACCTGTCTGAATTTAACAGTTGCTCCTTATTACAAACACAATTAAAATGAGAGGAAGAAAGGGGAGAAGGCCCTCGGCCTCTCCTGGTGACAGGGACATGCAGCCCTGGGGGAGCAGGGGTGGGCCAGGGCTCTGGCAGTCTCAGGAATAAACAAGAGAATGTTCCAGGTGCCGGCTGGGGGCGGTAAGCCCCACAAACACTGACCAGCACCTGGTCCCCCGAAACCTGGGCTTCAATGAGACCACTCGGCGACCAATGCCTGCAGGGCTCTGGGGAAAGCCAGGCAGCCCCGGGGACCCCTCCCCACTCCTTGCCTTCTGGCCCGGCCCCCATGGCCTCAGCCCCCAGGGCGCTCCTAGGCGTGACACCCAGCCCTTGGAGTGATCACCCCGCATGCACAGGACAGGCTAGGGCACAGACTCCAGGGTATACTGCATCTACCTGGGGCCACCACAAGCCCTGCTTCACCCACAAAAGCTTCCGGAGCCTACAAGGCCAGACTCCCACCCCATTTCCCAGACCAGTAAACTGATGCTGGGAAATGAGCCAGTCAGAGGCAGAGCCAAGGGGAGGCAGGACCATCCACACCCGATGCTTCCCCAACAAGTGGCCTGGCTCCCCAAGCCTGGCAGGAACCCCATGACTCAGCAGACCCCACAGGCTCTGAGACCCCTGCCCAAGAAGGCCTCACCTTCCCATGTGCACCTGCTCGCCCCTTCCCCCACCAGCAGGTCAGCCTGGCCCTGGGGTGGGAGTGGGGCCAGCATGCATTAAGCCAGGCTGGCAGGAGACTACAATTATTGGGGGGGGGGGGGGGAGACGCACTCCCAGCCCAAGAGCAGCAGGGGCCACGGCTCCCCGGGTGTGGGCAGACACCGGGGGCTCCGGCCCAGGCCTACCAGCATCTGGGATCCCTCTGGGGCTTGCCAAGGGCTGAGTGGGGCAAGAGGGCCCCCAGCTGAAATGTCCCCCACCCTCCAGTGTGTGTGGGGGGGTCCGTCAGCTCAGGGTGAACATGCGGGTCCTCTCTGACTCGCCTGCCCCTCTTGCACCTTCCACAGAAGCAAGAACTTTGGTCTAAAAGTCAAAAACAACACCTC
Organism: Ursus arctos; assembly: GCF_023065955.2. Taxonomy (NCBI): domain Eukaryota; kingdom Metazoa; phylum Chordata; class Mammalia; order Carnivora; family Ursidae; genus Ursus; species Ursus arctos. Next base: position 48,021,340 of record NW_026622908.1, read on the forward strand.
TTCTGAACGCTGCTGGCTCAGGGCAGGATCCAGGAAGCTGGGGTCGTCCTGCTTGCTTGAGCCCCTCCCCAGAGTAGGGTGGGGGTCTGCAGTCAGGCAAGGGGCAGGGAGAGGGCAGGGTATCAGGTTAGGGGTACTGACCAGATGGCCCTGGAGGTTCCCAGAGGGCCCACCATGGACGGCCTCCCGTGAGGCCACCTCCATGCAGTGATCAAACCCAGGGCCATGACGAGGCTCCAGAGGCCAGGGGCCAGGGGAGGCTGCCCAGACAAGGCTCAGAGGTGGGAGGGCAGCAGGGGGACCCACCCGGAGGAGTGGCTCAGACTGCCTCTTCTGCACCCAGTGTGAGGAGCCAGCTGCCCAGGGCGGGGGGGGACACAGACACAGGGTGACGTCTGCACCCCAGAGCTGGGCTTGGGCACAACCCCGGGGCAGTTATGGAGATGGGGAGTGTCCCCCCACCTGCAGGATGGAGGCAGCCCCCCCCTCCCCCAGCAGCGCTGGCGCTGTCTGACGTGCTGACCCCAGGCAGGGCCGCTGAGGGGACACCCAGCACCTCTGCGCACCCTGCGCCCGCCTGTGGGAGGCACCACTCCACACCATGGGGCACAGAAGAGGCTGGGACAGGCTCTGGCTCCTTCGATCCTCCCACCCAACCTGCAGATGAGAAACTGGGAGCCGAGGGCTTTCTGGAGCTGTGCCCTCCGTTGCGCCTGCAGGGACACCGGGCACCGTGTCCCCACAGCGTGCCCAGTGCCTCTGGGATCTCCAAAGCCCAAGGGAAGGTTGAAGCTGGGGGCACCCAGTGAGGTGCTGCGCACAAAAGGGACACCGCGGCCGGGGACCAGGGAGGGACCGGGGTCAGGGAGGGCGTGAGGGTAGCCCCCTCACCTCCCTGTGGAGGAGGACACAGTGACCGGCCGCCATGCCCAGGCTCACACCAGCTTGTCCCTCACTGAACCACACAGCCCCCACTCGGAGCGAGTCACGTCTCCGAGCTGAGCCCCCAGGATGGGGCCTCAGGGGGTGGGGCTGCCTCCTGCAGCAGGTCCCCGAGCAGAGGAGAGAATGACTCGTTCTTCACAACCCCACTGCCCGCCTTCAAGGACGTCGGCGGACGGCTCCTGTCAGCAGGAAAATGAGCCGTCTGAGCTCCCTCGCCCCATGGGGACACACGGAAGGGCATGGAGAGGACACGGGGAACAGAGCAGCTGTGGTAGGTTGGCCGGCCCAGGTCCCGGGAGACCCAGGAGGGGGGTCCTCACCCCAGCACTGGTGGAAACGGATTTCCTTAATTAACTCTGCACACATCATCCCACCTCCACCCTGAGATGGCAGGAGAGACCCACACTGTGACACACACACCCCACACTGCCACGGACACCCCTCACGGTCACCGCGTCACACGCCCCGCTGCCACGGACACCCCTCACCGTCACCGCGTCACACGCCCCCGCTGCCACGGGCACCCCTCACCGTCACCGCGTCACACGCCCCCCGCTGCCACAGGCACCCCTCACCGTCACCGCGTCACACGCCCCCGCTGCCACAGGCACCTCTCAGCATCAGTGTCACACACAGGCTCAATGTCACAGACATGCTGCCCTATAACCTGTCATGCCCGCAAGCCCCAAGGCCCTCCGTGTTCAAGCATGTCTGCATAGACCAATCACCAAAAACTCGGACACACACATTAACAGAATGCACACACACAGTTAATAAAATTACCTGTAATTTTGAAAATGTTTCTGCGTATGCAGCTTTTAAAACATTTTGGCAGGAAAATTACAGCCTCCAAGTGCAGGAAAAAAACAAGGCCCATTAAACTCAGACACAGAACATCAAACACAGGGCTAGTGGGGCTGAGGTCCCTGGGAGGCTGGGACCCTACCCCAATCCCACGGATGTCCAGCCTCACTCTCTCACTGCCTGGGGCACTGGCTGGACTCTCCTCCCAGCCACACAGGAGCCCAGCTGGGTCCCAGGAGCAGACTCCATGACAGCCTGAGAGAGGGGCCCAGGCCTCCTGCTGGGGACCCCATCCCTGCCCTGCCATCCGCTGTGGCCTCACTGACTCCCTCTGGTGTACCTCGAGCACATGCCCTATCTTCTGCCCTCACCTGTTACCAGCCCCAGCCCAGTGCCTGGCTTGTACTTCCCCCGACGGCCCCCTGACATTCCTGCTGTCCTTTTTCTTGTCTGTGCATTTTTCGGGTTGGCCTAGGGCTGGGGATATAGGGACCACATGGTCTGAGATACCACCCCCGCCCCCAGGCCCATGAAGCGGCAGGTATCAGGTGGCTCTCTGCCACTGCCCCTCCGGCCAGCAGATGGCAGGACAGCTGGCCATGTCCTTGGAACACAGTGGAGGGCTGGGTGCCCGCGGGGGCCAAGCCTGTGCCCAGAAGCCCCTTGCCTGGCAGCCAGCACAGCCTTGGGGTGGGGGCTGGGCATGGCAAGGTGTTTCACCCCACCCAGCCGAGAACAGCCACGAAGGGACCCCATCAATACAAGTTCAGGAATGGCAAAATTTGTCCACCGTGCCAGAAATCATGTCTGCAGCTGCCCCAAGGCAGGAATCAGGGAGACTGAGCGAAGGGGCTTGAGATACCAGATATTGTCACCCTGGGTGACAGTTGTCTGCCGTTGATGTTCTTAAACTCCGGCAAGCCCCCGTGCCATCATCAGCCCGTTCACTCACCCCCAAGGCTTGGACACAAGGAGACCAGCCCCACTGACTGAGGACCCCTGAAGCCAGTGTGCACGGGGGAGGGACCGGGCAGAGGAGCAGAAGAGCCCTGGCCAGCAGCTTCAGGAGGTTCAAGTCCACCCTCCAGGGCAAGGAGGGGCTCATGGACCACAAGAGACATCCAGGGGACAGAAAAGAACCACAGCAGCAGAGACGCCTGGCTGGCTCAGTCAGTGGAACACGAGACCCTCGATCTCGGGGTCGTGAGTCGTCCCCCCTCCCCCGCCACCCCGTCGCAGAGAGTCCCGCGCAAGAAACTCAGCAGCACTGCTTGGGGGAGGGGAGGGAGAGGCCATCGCCAGATACCTCGGGCAGCCAGGGGGAAGACAAAGCCCCATCCGTAGGCAGCAGGACAGGGCCGCAGACGGGAAGGTGCAGCTGGGACATGGACCACCTGGCCTCCGAGGGGCCCTCTCCAGCCCTGAATGGCCGAGGCCACATCTCTCTGCCCCACACAGAGCCCATCCACCCCTGCTTTCTATACGGAAGGGCCTCTCCAGAGAGGCCTGGCCGACCCACCTCTCCCCTTGTCCTCCCTCCCAACAGGCCAGACTCCAGGGACACTCACAAAGGCACCACGAAGCCCACCTGGGTCACTGGGTGGACAGACCCGACAACCACCCAGGATAGAGCCGGGCCGCCAGGACTCCACAGCAAGGCCACCAGTGACTGACCCCTAACTGACCACTGCCACCCCCGCCCTATCAGGGGAGCCACCAGCTCCGCACCTGGTTCCAGCATCAGCACTTGCACTCAGAAACAGACTGCGGCCGGGCATGGTGTCTGCTGGCCGCCCCCGCCGTGGGAGGGAGGGCTCTGTCGCTGAGCTGGCCCCAGAGACCGGTACTGCCGCCACAGAGCAGATCCGCACCCCCAGGCCCCAGAACCCCCGTCTGTCCCGTCGGCCAGCTGCTGGCCCCAGGGAGGAGAGTGTCCTGACCCTTGACCAGGGACGCCAAGCACACCCACCCCCAGCACCTCCCCCCGTGCCCTCCAGACCCAATCCCAGCACAGAACCCGCTCCACCCATCACAAGGCTGCCCACCCACCCCTACCTGCAGGCAGCAGGACACGCCCTGCCTTACCCGTGGCAGAAAGGAACAGGAGCCCGGACACCGGGACGCGCCCAGCTACCATCAGGAGGCTGAGGCTGAGAGGAGCAACAGGGTCTGAGACACTCACTGGCCCTGCCCTGGGACCTCCCAGCTGCAGGGAGGCCTGGGGGGAGGTCATGGACCCCAGCTCTACGGGGCCCTTTGCCACCCTGTGTTCCCTCCTCCAGCAGTCTCAGGGGCCTTGCCCAAGGGCCAGTGACAGCAGGTCAGGCCACCCACTCGGATGTCATCTGCAGCTCCTCACCTGGGGTGCAGCTGAGGCAAGGGAGACCCCAAGAAGACCCTGAGGAGGGCAGGAGTTACCCAAAGTCCTAGGGTGGCCTGGGCAGCAGGAAAAGGCAGGCAGGCCTCCAACCCCCACCCCAGCCATGCATGCAGAGGGACCCTGACCACAAGCGCCGGGAGAGGCAGAGCAGCGAGCAGCCGGGAGGTAGGAAGGGGGGTGGCAAGGGACCCCTGCCAGGAGAGCAGCAGGGGGAGGGACCCTCAGCTTGGCTGATCCGAATCTGGAAGGAGCTGGGCACCTGGCGAGGGGGAGACACAGAAGCACCCTGACCTTGCTAGGCTCAGCCCCTTCTCCACCCAGGTCCACCCCCTACCCCGTCCCAGACCACCTGGACCACCAAGAATGCCCCTGTGCGAGCCCTGAGCACTCTGCCCCAGAGCGGAGGAAGGGCAGAAAGAGCACCTCCTTCCTCTCCTCTGACCGGGGGGGCCTGGACAGCCCCAAACCCTCACCCCACACCCGGCATCACATGGTACACCCCACCTGTTCCCCGGTACTGAACATGGCCCTCTTCACCAGGATGGGGCTCCTAGGAGACACTCCCCCCGCCCCATCGAGGGGACCCTGGCCCTAAGCTGCCCGACACCTGTGCAGGCCTCAGAGGAGGGCCACTGTGTCCCGCTGGAACTGTCTGTCCCCAGCAAAGGCCCCACCTGCTGTGGGAAGGCAGGAGAGGGTCTGCGGGTCAGTCGGCTCTGAACTCTGTGGGGCCCCCACCACCAGCATCTCTATCCCTCTCCTCCCTTGGGTGGTGCCTGTGCCTTCCCAGCTCCCCCGTCTCAGGTCACCCCGGCTGCAAGCACTGGTGACAACACGGGGGCCTGTTTCCTTTGCAGGGCCGGGCCAGTGGCCCAGCCAGTCCACACGGGACCAGGCAGATCGAGTCCAGGACAGACAGGTGATGACTCTTTCCTGCCCCACGAGGACCCAAGGCTGGAGGCCTCAGTTCTGCTTTCCCAGGCCCAAGCAGGAGTCCCCAAGGAAAACCCAGCAAACGGGGCACATAAGTAAGAGCCCGTTATCTCCTGAGCCTGCCCTTCCCCCTCCCTACCTCCCCAGGCCCAGTCAGGAACTATGATCTCGGCCATGGGCACCCCAGGGCCAGGGGGTCCATGTGAGGGCCTTGGGGGGTCTACCTCCAGCAGAATCGAGGCCCTGAGGTAAAGGGGTGCCAGGCAGGGCTTGGGGGACAGGAGAGCCAAGATGAGCGTGCGACAAAGTTAGAGAAGTCATTGTTGACCTCTAAGTAGGTGTGAGGGATGGTGCCCTTGGAACCCCTCACCTCCCTGCTCCCCTCCCCCCATCTGCACTTGCAGCCTGGACTCCTGCTCCCCCACTACCAGGGCCCCCGGCACCCACTCCCTCTGGGAGCCACACCCAGGACAGGCATGTCTGGCCCACCAGACACTACTCCCCCCCATCCCACCCTAGCTGCAGATGATGACCTCCCCTCTGCAGGGCTGGCCCTGCAGGTGGGGTCAGAGGCACGGACACAGGTGAGTGTCTTGAGGTCCAGCTCTCTGGGACTCCCCTCCCACCACCTCAGCCCCGACCCTTACAGATAGCTCCAGTGGGGAGACAAAGGCATGACACTCAGGGGTCTCCCGGTGACTGTGGGAAATGGAGTGAGGGGCCAGAACCCCCAGGTAGCAAAGGACCTGGGGCCCGGGGCAAGGGTGCTCCAGCCTCTGCCCCAGGCACCTGCGGCCTAGCTGGCACCCACACAGGGACTCAGCCTCCTGACCATCCCCACCGCGCCTCACCAGTGTTTCCCGGGGGCTGTGGGCAGGCCCGGGTGCCCCTTTCTGACCTCCGGGTCTCAGACCCTGGCTGGACACCACACCAGGGAAGGGGCAGGCCCAGGTCAGCAGAAGGGGACCAGCTTGCTCCGCTGGGAGGGAGAATTATGGAATAAAAGGGAAATGGATTTTCCAGCCCAGGGAGTCCCAACGGGGTCTCTGATCCACGGCAGGAACTGGTAGAGCGTGTCTGCCCTGCGGCAGGTACTGATGCCCCTACAGGATTCACGGGGCAAAGACAGCTCTGCCTGGGGACCCACTGGGAGGGGCCGGACCCTGGAGGGGTCCCCTCTCCTTCTGCCTGCAGGCAGCTGCCCAGATCACTGAGGAGAGCAGACATGGGAAGAAGCAAGTCTTGGCCATCTCCTGAGACCCGACTCTCCACCACACCCACTGCCCCCCACCACCACCCCAGGCACTCCGCCACCTACCCTGCCACCACCATCAGGTCTGGTCACCCGCGGTGACGTGCTGACTCCACCAGCCACTCGGTGCTGACCACACTGGTGCCCTCTGCAGCTGGTCACATCCCCCCCAAGAGAAGATGCTCACCCCATTCACAGGCCTGGGCCCGGGCTCCAGCCACCACCCACCTCTGCCTGCCCTCCATCTGGGCCTGGGCCTCATCCCTCCCAGGACTCTCTCATAGAGAACCAACTCTTGGCGTGACTGCCTCTGGAAGCAGGCATCTGGGGCAGGAGCCCCTGTGGGTCACACCCCACAGGCAGCCCAGGCTGGCTGCCCCTCCCAGGGTCCCGTGACTACCCCCACCACAAGTTGGGAAGAGAAAAATACAGCCTAAGAAGGAAGGGAGCAGCAGAAAGAGGGACCCGGGTTCCTGGGCATTTGGCCCAATGGAGCTGCTTGCAAAGGACAGCCTCCCTGTGGGGTCCAGAGCCCAGGCGGGAGCTAAAGCCACGCCCCCCGACTCCAAGCTGTGGAAGGATTAACCGTGAGGCTGAGTGACCTTGGCATCCTCTCCCCACCTAGCCTCCCCTAGCCCAGCCAGTGGAACCTCAGCCTGGCCGCGCGTCGCTGCCACAGCTAGGGCCTGCCATGCTCCCAGCAGTTATGGGGCTGGGGCCGGGGCTGGGTGGCAACTCCGTGATCGCCATCATCCTCCCCACCCACCCACCCACCCTTGTCTGGAGGAGGAAGGGGCCACCCTGCAGATCCAAGACCTCTGACACTGGACACACATCCTGTCTGAGCAAACCCAACCCACCTCAGCAAAAGTTTATGGCGCCCCCGCCCTGCACGCACACACACACGCACACACACACACTCACGCACACACGCACTCCTGCACCCAACCACGCAGGAAGAGCCAGCAGGGAGCTCCCCACCACACCTGTGGCCCAACACCCTGCTCAGGGTCAGGCCCAGCCAGACAACTCATCGGTGCACACACACCCCGCTCCCTTCCCACAGCGCCTCCAGAAACCGGAGGGGACCACCTGGCCCCCAACAGCCCCCTGAGAACCACGGTCCTTGGGCCCAGTAGGTCAGTCCACTTGGGGGGGGGGGTAGGGTCGGAGAAAGGACGCCGGCTGCGCGGAGGGAGGGGAGGGCATGGAAGGGAGGCCCCACAGTTTCAGCGCACTGCCTGCCACGGCCAGCATTCGAACCCCGGCGCGGGCGGGCGCAGTGCCTTGCCGCCCTGTGGGGCGCGCAGGTGCGGGACACGTCCGTCTCCGGAAGAGAGCGGAGAGGACGCGGGGCAGCGGGCCCGAGTGCGGAGCCTCGGCCAGAGCCTCGCGGTACCGAAAGGCGCCCCACGGGCCGGGCCGGCCCTGGCCCGAGCAGCGATCCTGGGCGCACACCTCTGCCCGTCTACGTCCGGGCGGCTCGCCCCCCATCCCTGCTGGAGCGGCGACTCTCTGTTCTCCCTCGTTCCTCCTGCCGACCCGGGGCCGCGGCCCCGCCGCCACTCACCCAGAAGAGCAGGTTGAAGGCGAACATGAGGAACTTGACGCCCTGGAGGCAGCCGCGCGCCATGCTGCAGCGCTTCAGCTCTAGGAGGAAGATGAAGGAGAGGTCCAGGTAGAAGACCACGTACTTGTTGCCCTTGGGCGACGTGTAGCGCGCCTGGGCCGCCTTGGGGCCGGGGTTGGCGTGCAGGCCGAAGAAGGGGCTGCTGTCCCCGCCGTCCCCGGCGCCCGCGCGCCCATACAGGCTGCTGTAACGCCGGAAGGGGCCGCCGCGCGCGAAGCCGGGCTCCTTGCCCTCCGGCGACGGGCTGCGCCGGTACGTGGACTCGTCCGTGCTCGAGCGGCGCATCGCGCCAGGGCCGCCGCCCGGCTCAGCGCCCCGCGCCCACCGCCCCGGAACGCCGCATCCCGCTCCGGCCCCGGCCCCGCGGTGGCAGCCGGGCGCGCCGCTCCGCTCCGCCCCGGCGGCGGCCCCGGACACCTGCCCGGTCCCCGCGCCGCAGCCCCGGCCCCCGCCCGCGCCCGCAGGCCAATCCGCGCCGGCCCCGCCCCCGAGGACCCCTCCCCTCCCCGCCGGCCCGCCCCGCGCCCCCGGCCCCCGCCCCGTTCCCCTCCGCCCCGCCAATCCGAGCCCGCTCGCCCGCTCACCCCTTCCCACCTCGCCGCACCGCCCGGCGGACCCCTCCCCTGCGCTCCCCTCGCAGCGGCTCCGCCCGGCAAATCCGACTGCTCCGCGGGCGCGGGCCAATCGCGGCCCCGGGGCGACGACCCCGCCCCGCCCCGGGCCGCTCCGCCGGCGCTGGCGCCCCTCGCTCTCGCCCTTCCTCGCTATCGCCCGGGAGGAAGATGCTCTCGAAGGGCAGGGGAAGCGTCGGAGGGGGCTGGGGGTCTGCGGCCGAGGGCCAAGGCCCAGGCAGCTCTCAGCCCCGGGAACGAGGACCCCCCCCCCCCAGCCTTCCGCCGCGGCCGCACTGCCCCCCACCGGGCCTGGAGACCTCCGACCGCACTCGAGATGCAGAGCGCTATGCAAATGAAGGGGTGACCCAGTTGCTTTCTGGTGATGACCTGGGGCAGCTTCGATTTGGGTTCCCCGCCCAGAGCGAGACAGCAGCGTAGCCCGGAACACTCCCTGGGTTGCGCACTCTCCAGCAGCTTCCCCCACCTCCAGCCTGGGCTGGCGACGCCCGCGCTGGGACCCCCAAAGCCCCCGCAGCTCACAGCTTGGATGGGGAGTCGGGACAGGAATCAGCCTAGGTTACCCACCCTGGGAGGAGGGCGGGTGGAGAAACCTTGCTGGGGGAGGAGGCGGGGCTGCCCCTGAGAGGGGCTGGGGCAGGGAAGGGCAAGTGGAGAGGGTGCCTAGAAGGTAGGCGAGTAGATCACTCTGCAAGAAAGGGGGAGGCTTTCAGACTCACAGGGAGGGGCCGGAACACACAGGAGGGCAGGGGTGATCCCTAGGCACCTGAAAACAGGCCCAGACCTCAACTCCCAGGGCATCTGGCTTGTTCACTGGGCCAGGGCGGGCTGACCCTCCCCTGGTCCTGCTTCTCTGGGTGGGGAGAAAGGTCGGTTTCCCCAGCACGTGATGCCTGCAGTCCCAGAACCTCTCACTGGTTTAATGCTCTGCTGCCACTGTCTTGGAATTACTGATAAGTTCTGAGAGGACCTCCCATTTCATTTTGCACCGGCCTGGGCTAGAAGTCAGACCCTGCCCCTCCCAGACACATCCACACTCCCGTGCAGATGCGGACCCACTCCCAGCTCACAGATTCCCAGGGTGACTTGCATGCACCCTGGGACACACACTAACGCCCCTTAGACTCACTCTGGATGTGCACACGTGCTGGTGTGCAGACACACATACCATAGGAACAGTCCAGAGGGACATACACACCCGCAATCGCAGATGGGGACAGACGTCCCCTCAGCTGCACCCCCATAGCTCTCCCCATTGGTGGGGGCAACATGGTCTCTGGGGCCCCCTGGTGTTGGGGGGAGGCATCAGCATGTAAGACAGACGCCCCTTTCCTATCTGACCCTGGGCCTGTAGCCCAGAGGCCAAAAAAGAGCTGAGCCCCCTCCCCTCGGAGCTCTGGGCCTGGGGTCTGTGCCTTGTACCCTGGGCTTGGGCGGTAGCCAAGGCCTCTACCAGGTCACCACGGGAGTGCTCTGGCAGTGTGCACCCAGCAGGACAGTCCCAGAACCTGAAGTCCAAAGACAGAAGGGCTGGCTCAGGGTCCCTGGGAGTTGGGTAGCAGAGCTCAGAGGGGAGAGAGGTGGGAGGGAGAGGAAGAGGGGGATGGGAAGGAGAGGGGTGGGAGGAAGGGGAGGCAGGGGTGCCGAGGAAGGGATACTGACAAGATGACGCATTGGCAGACTGAGTGGTTGCAAGAGGCAGCAGGTCTTGGCCGGGGGGTGGGGGGGGGGGTGGGGGGGGGTGCAGCCGGCAGAGCAGGACTGTCTGGGAGGCTGGGGGCCCAGAGAGGTCTGGCAGCCCTGCTGGGCCCTGAGGACCTCTAGCATCAGCCCCCTGCCGCCCCTGAAGTCCCTTCATAGAACTGCATCTCAAGGCCCCAGGGCAGTGTCTGAATGACGTTCCCCCCAGAGCAAAGCTGGCCCTGGCAGGGAGCGGACAAGAGAGTCCCAGAGTGCTTGCCTGTGTCACATGGCTGGCCAGCCTGCGGTTTCCCAGGGCCCCCCTACTCTTTCCTCCCCCAAATGTGCCTTGTGTCTGGGCCCCAGGAAAGGGACACAACAGTGGCCCAGTGGAGAAGCAGACAGCGGAGGGCCCCCACCCGAGACCTGCAGAAACCACTGTCCACATCTCTGCTCAGGGAACAAGTGACACCCTCCAGACCCCAGTGCCCCCTTGGCCCACGTCAGGCAGCTCTGCAGCCCAATCCGAGGGGGCACCCTCGGATGTGCACGTGTGGCACAGGTGGGCTAAGGGAGGATCCAGGCTGAGCGGGCCTCACCCCACCTCACCCCTATACCCCACCCAGATACTGCCCCCCATACAGCGCCCCTACGGGCTGGCCCAGGGTCAGACACACTCAGGGCGCACAGCTGGACCTCCAAGGACATAAATAAATAACCCTGCTGCCAGTTCATCAGCTTTGTCCTCCTCAAAGAGGCAGGGTCAGAGGTGAGTGGGGACCGGGGCCTGAGGGGCGGGAGGCTGGCTCCCAGGGCAGGGCCTCTGAGGATGAGGAAGGGGTTGGCCAAGGCTGAGAGGAGAGCAGAGATGGGCAGGACTCCCCACGGAGCCCCGTGCTCACCTCTCCACCCCGTCATCATGCTGGAGTGGGACAGGGAGGGGGGCAGAGGGGGAGTTGGCCTGGGTTCCCGCACCAGGCCTCAATACCCAGGGTGCTCTCAGCTCTGTCTCACTCAGCTGCCACTATCCCAGCACCCCCCAAAACATCCCATCTACAAAACCCTGCAGGCACCCGCAGGTGGCCAGGAGAGTCTGATCTGAAATAAATTTGGGACATTCACCCAAGGGTCCCGGGGCCAGTTGGAATGAGGACACGAGTATATCAGGGCTGAGGCTGGGGGGGGAGGGCTTCCCTCAGTGCTCTGGCCCAGCGTCAGGGACCCTGTCCCCAAAGTCCAGCCTCTCCCGCACAGGAGTCCCCTCCTTCCAGCAGGTGTGGGCCCAATGAGACATGTTCAGGAGACGGCAACAGCTGGGTCCGACGGTCTGTGCCAGGACCAGGACAGCATGCAGCTGGCAAAGCCCCTGGGCCACGAGTGGACGAGCCCACAAGGCAGCACAGGTCTGCCCCACTACTTTCCCGCCAGACCGTGACATACCTGCACTTGCTGCCGGAAAGAAGCCAGCCGGAGCTTGGTTCCCCTGAAGCTGAGCCAGCAGGTGGGCCAGTGGTCAGTACAGCCAAGGCAGGCTGGAGCCCTGTGGAAGGAAAGATGGGCACAATGGAGCCCACACTGTACCGTCTGCGGGGGCTCCCAGAGGCTGGGCAGGCACCTTGGGGATGAGGAAGAGCCCTCCACTCAGGACCAGGTCCCTACAAGGGCCGGAGAGGGCAGCTGGGGGACTGGTATGGGGGCACTGCCAGACTCAGGGGACCAGAACAGGGGCGGCGGGGGGGGGGTTCAAATAGGGCTTTGCTCCCAACCTTGGGTCAGTTGTCCGGAGAAGCCCAGAGAGGGAGGCAGGCTCTGCCCACAGACACAGAGATAGAACACCTGGGGTCTGTGCATACAGAGAGTATTCGTGTTCACGCATGTGGTGGTCATGGCATGGACCCCAGAGGTGTCCACTTCCCCCAAGATGCCCTGCAGCCCACCCATTCCTGGGCTCCAAGCAGATATGCCCTGAGCCACCAACCGAGCCAGCTGCTGATGACTCACCAGGCCCGTTCCTCTGCCATCGGCATTCATGGGAAGATTCTGTCCTTCCCCACCAGCCAGGGGCTTTGAGGAGGGGACCCCAAGCTCACGGGGCAGGGGAGTATCTGAAGGCATCCCAGTCAGGCCCCCCACATCTCACTCCTCAGACCAGGTGCTCCTTGCAGCCCGGGGGTGGGGCAGGCGGTCTTCTCAGCAGCTCAAGGACAGGAGGGGACTGCGGAGGCTCAAACCACCACCACGGCTGGTGTCCACCCCCCCACACCCATCCTCTCATGGGCAGCCCACCGCCTGCCAGTCCACCCAAACCTATGTCTGGCCAGTGAGCAGACAGAGGGCTGCAGGTGACCTCATACCTCTGTCCTCCCCAGAACCTCAGTGGGGGGACGACGCACTTGGGAGCCCTCGGCTGTCCCTGTGCCCAGGGATGAAGCATCCATGGAGGGGTTTCAGGCCCAGAAAGTACGAAGTGCGGGAGTGGGGGGCAGGGGAGGGAACACACCTCATCCACTGTCCTTGATAAGCGCCCTCACCAGGACCTATGGGGCCCAAAGCCCACAGCAACATTCTAGAAGCTAAAAACCATGCATCATACCCCACTATGCCCCCACACCCCAAGACCTGGGCATGGGGGAGGGGCCTCCCAGGCAGGGCCTAACGGGTAGATCCACCAGCAGCCCCCCAACCCTCCCGGGCCCCCCAAAATGAGAAAGTCCCATGGCCAACACCAAGCCGAGGCTGGAGGAGACCTCTGCCCAGCCACACTTGCAGCCCTCACCCCCGAGCAGCCCCTGGGCCCCCCATGAATGCCCTTGAGCCCTTCCGGCTCCCACAGTGCTCCTCCATGAGTCCAGAGCCTCCCACTCCCATCTAGGGCAGCCCAGACACAACCCTGCAGCCGGGGCAGGGTGCAGGGACCAGACAGGACCGGAGCTGGTGCCATCTCTCACCCAGGCCCAGCCTCCTCCTCCAGGAAGCCACCCTCCCCATTTTCTGCTCTGGGCTTCCTTTGAATGCAGGGTCTGACATGCCTGCACCCCCGGAATGGCACCTGCAGCATGCAGCAGGGACAGGGCGGAGGGAGAGCCCCAAGACAAACACAGCTACAGTCCTGGGCCCTACAGGCCTGGGCTGGGTCTTCTTGACTCTCCAGGGCTCTCGAGTGGCGAGCAGTTGGGGGACCCCAAGAGAGCATAAGCCATAAGAAGGCCATGGGCACCTACCTGGACAGACCAAGGAACCACCCCAAAATCCCAAACAAAGATGGAAGGTTGCCGGAGGCGTGGCATACCTGAGCCCCAGCAGCTGAGAGCGGCAGGGGCCTGGCTGGGTGCACACACCCCAGCAGGGGCAGACCAGCGGACAGAGCAGAGCACAGCCGCCTACCCTGGGCCCCCAGGCAGCTTTGAGGAGCCAGGGAGGCCCCGCCAACACAAACAGTCCTGTGGTGTCGGCCTTCCTGCTGTAGGCCCAAGGCCCACCCAGGCCCCCACCATGGGGGAGGGGCGCACACACACCCTCCCCACACAGAGCCGAGGCAAGGCCATCTCCCCACACCCAAACTGGAGCCTCCAGGGCTGGGAGACACCCACTCCAGGGAAGGGGTCTCTCCTGGGCCCAGCAAGGCCAACCCCCACCTCAGGGTCTTCCCCCCACGTCCCTGCTCCTACTCCCCCCTCAGGTATTTCTCTGCTGGAGGTGGGGGTGGAGAGGACACATCAGGACTCCGAGGGGGGCCACCTTTCCACCCACCACAGGCCCTGGGAGCGTCCTGCCTCAGGCATCCACAGTGTGTGCCCACCCACCTCCAGGCCACCACAAGTGCCACGGAGAAGTGCCACATGGGGCCCAGGCAGCAGGGCCGGCAGGCATTGTTCCCAAATGCCCTCAGCCCAGGCTTGTCCAGAGCATGGTTAGGGAAGGGCCAGTCAGCCTCAAGCACGCCTGCAAACACCACCACTCATGACTCCTTAGCCCCCAGGGCCAACGGGCTAGTATGGGTACCGCCAGCAACGGACCCCATCTGACCCTGGGGAGGCGTCTGAGCACATATGTTCATGGACGCCACCCCACCCTCCACATCCACCCAAAGCAAGAGGGGCTGGGGCCAAGCCAGGGTCGGGACCCTCCAGCTGGGCAGCCTCTGGTTCCACCCACACATTACAGATGGAGAAACTGATGCCAGGACCAGCAGGCAGGGTCAGCTGACTCCCTGTGTGCAGGGCAATGCTCTGGGCCAGAGTGTCTCAGCAGCAAAATCCTCAACCGCTGATCTGATCGCCTTGTCCCCTGCCTGCCCTGCAGTGACCCCCTTCTGGCAGGAAACGTGGCTCACGGGTTCCCAACCACATGCGAGCACAGCCCTCCCTCCCTCCCTCCCTATGCCTCCCACCACCGGGGACAGGATACCCCATTCTTGAAAAACTGGCACTCTCCCTCCCCAGAGGCCTGGGCCCCATCTGTGCTGACACTGCACACGGAGAGAAGCAAGGGCCCCCCTTCCCCTGCAGGCAGTGGAGGGCCCCCACCCCTACTCTCCACCAGTGCCCTGGGCCCCCATGTCTCCCTCCTGCCCACCCTGAGGAGAGCCTGGCCTGGGGCCCAGCTACTCCCCCACAACACACACACAGAGGGACATGGCCACGCAGGGCAGAGGCAGGGGGCAGGGCTGACCTCTGAGGCTCCCGGGTGTCCCGCCGTCAGGGCTGAGCGAAGACAGAGTAGACACAGAGAAGAGGACCAAACGTCCCAAGGGGCCTCCACGCACACCTGTGTTGAGGGCACACACACACACAGGCTAAGGTGGGGCAGCCGTGATGCTCCCCATGGCCTCTCCTTGGAGATCAGGGAGCTGGAGGGAGGAGCCCAGGAAGAGGAGGCCACCACCACCCCCAAATCTACACACAGCTCACAGAATTCCAGGAATGTCAACTTGGCTCTGGCCGGGATCAGGGAGGGAGGCTCATTCCCCTCACTCTTTTGGAGTAAACAACTGCTCAGGGCAGGAGCATGGGTGGGGCAGGCCCTGGGCCCCTCCTCCAGGAAGCCTTCCACCCCCACCAGTTCCCCAAGGCCCACCCGCTGACAGCCTGGATCCCCTCCACTGTGTCCCTCACCTCCACATTTGCCAGCAGCCTCTGCAGCTGAGCCTGGGTCTGACCCCAGGCCACTGTGACTCAAGGCCCCCTATCCTGTCCCTCTGTCCAGGGACAGGATGTGCGTCCAGTGGGTGGGGTGGGGGGGCAGCTGGGAAGGGAAGTAGCCTCACTCGTGGCTCTGCACGTGGCAGCATGGGGGATGACAAATGCACTGGGCAGGGTGTCTGGGACCCAGGCAAAGGTGGGGGCACAAACTCCAGGCAGGCGGCAGCTCTGGCCAGTTCCACCCAGGCCCCAGGGGACCCTCCGACTCCCCCCCCTTCAGCTAAGGCCAGAATCCATCATCTACCCTTAGAGGGCTGTTAGCTGATGCGTGGGACTCAGCATGGGCCCCACTCACCCCCAGCAGAGATCCAGATGCCCCACGCCAGGAAACCTGACCAGGCCCCTCCCACCAACACACTCGCCTAAGTCACAGGTGCCGCTCTGTAACACACCCATCCCCCACAGCCCAAAGTTTTAACTCCTCCAGGGAGCCTTCCCTGCCTCCCCTGCACACTGATCTCCCCCCAGCCTCCAAACCTGGGATCACCTTACCCCACTTCCAGAGACACAGCCTCACCTTCCTTTAAATCTTCTGTGGCTCCCGCCCCATCACCTCTAGCTCCACCACCTACTTGGGCCCCAGCACAAACTTACGGCCTAGAGCTGCCCCGCAGAAACGGCCTCCAGGCCTCCATCCCAGGGTTCCCTTTGCCAGAATCAGTCCACTCTCTTACACACATCAGCCTCGGTTCAATTCAAAAGGCACCTCTTCCACGACGCCCTCCCTGACCACCCTCTCCAGCCTCCGCCCCTTTCTGAGTCCTCAGAGGCCCGACGCCCCCAGATCACGGGCTACCCAGCACAGCTTGGCCCGGGATGGGTGCAGACCCTTCCTCCGGAGGAAGGGAGGAGGGAGGCGAGCCAAAGCGGATCTCTGGGGCGCTGGGGGGAGAGGAGCTGCCGCTGAGCCCCGCGCGCCCTCCCGCCCTCGGGGCTTCAGGTAAATGCCGGGCCGGGACGGACACCGTGCGGGCGAGCGGGCCGGGCCACGACCGAGAACCGGACCGCCAAACTCAGCCCCAGAGACAACCCCCCCCGCGGGCGCGCGCGGGCAGGGGCTCCGACCGGGGAGTGCCTTCTCCCGGCCGGGCCACGAGGGGCGGCGGGAAGCCCGTCCGTGGCCGCCCGCCCCCGCCGGCCGCCGGCCAGCCCCTCTGTAACCCCCGCCGCGGGTCGCCGCGCCCCCGGCCCCGGCCCCGCCACTTGTTGCTGCGGCTCGGCTCGGAGCTCCGCGCTCGGGGCTCCAACCCCGCCGGCTCGGCTCCGGCCCGGCTCGGGGCTGCGGGGGGCGGGACCCTGGCTGCATCCCGCCGGCGGGCGCCGTACCTCCGCGCCGTCCGCCCGCCGCGCAGCTGTCAGTCATGCGGACACGAGGAAGGCGAACGGCCGCCGTCGGCCCCTTTGGGTCCCGCCAGGATGCCGTAGGCCGGGACACACCAAGTGGCGGACGGGGGGAACGCCGCCTGCTCCGGCCGCGGCCGCGCGGGCCCCGGAACCCCCGGTCCGCGCGGAAGGAGCTCGGCCCGGCGGGGAGAGGACGGCGGCGGCGGCGGGGCCGCGGGGCGGGCTGCGGAAGGCCGGGCGCGGGACGGGGCTCCCCTCCCCCCGCGCCATGGACGCGCCCTAGGCGGGGCCGGCGCCGCGGCGGAAGCGCAGCAGCATCGGGGAGCGCGGGCGCTGCGCTGCCGCCGCCATGATCATCCCGGTCCGCTGCTTCACGTGCGGCAAGATCGTCGGCAACAAGTGGGAAGCCTACCTGGGGCTGCTGCAGGCCGAGTACACCGAGGGGTGAGGCGCCGGGCCGGGCGGGGGTGGGGAGCCGGGGTCGAGGGGTCGTCGCTTGCGGGACTCAGAGCGGCGGTGGGAGCCCGGGGTAGAGGGGCCCCGATCTGTGGGGCGTGGGCCCTGGGCAGAGCACGATGTCGGGGGCCGAGGTGTGCAGGTAGGCTCCTGCTGGGCGCGGGGGCGAGAGGACGGCGGGCCGGGGTCCCGGGGCCCTGGCCAGGCGGCGGGCGCTCGCACGGGATTCCGGGTCACCCTGCAGGGGCTCCCACCCCTTAGGCTCTCTCCCGACCCTGCTCTACTGACCTTCTCTCGGGAGAGCGTTGCCACCACCCCACCCCGCCTTGCGGTTTAGGGAGAGGAGGGGAGTGGGGCATCAAGCCACCGGTATCTTGGGGACTTGGAGGTATCCTTCTGGAAAGGCATGGCACCTCTTCCCCGTAGTTAAGTGTTCAGCTTCCTCCGTGGCCACCTGCTCCCTAATCTCTCTCCGCTGCTAGACCCACGCCCCTGTCCCGCAAACCCTCTTGTTCTGTGGGACGTAGACCAAGCTCCCTGGCCACAGAGCCGTGAGTAGCGGGTTGTTCTGGGGGATTCTTTTGTGTCCCTGCCTCTCAGCGCTGCAGTCACCACCAGGTTTGTCTGAATCTCTGTTCCCTGGTACAGGTGGACTCCGGGCCCCTGTGCAGACAGTCCCTTGTCCTGATCACATTTGAGCCCTGGGCCTGGGGTGTTTTTGGGTGAATGGGGGGAGGCCAGGGCTGGGCTGAGTGGTCATGCCAGGTCTTGATGAGTCTCTTAGAGTCACCAGAGTGTGAGTGACCGGCTAGAAGCCTGCATAGGATCTCCTCCTGGATGCTCTGGGTAGGAACTGCCCAACCTGGCCTCCTCTGTACCGTCTTGCCATCTCTGCACATTGGAGTGGTGCTGTGGGAATTTTCTGGAAGCCGTTAGGGCAACCGGGGCTGGGTCCCAGGGACACAACTCTAACTGGCTTGAGAACCAAGAGAGAGATGGCTTCCTGGAGAGACCTCTCCCTCCCTGACGAGTGGCACAGACGGCCAGGCAGGGCCCCCTGCCCCCCAGGACTACCCGGATGAACAGGGTGTGGTCTGCTCTTCTCACCCCAGGGACGCCCTGGATGCACTTGGCCTGAAGCGTTACTGCTGTCGCCGCATGCTGCTGGCGCATGTGGACCTGATTGAGAAGCTGCTCAACTACGCCCCTCTGGAGAAGTGATGCGCTGGCGCCCGCCGCCCGCCGGGCTCACCACGAGCAGTCCGCACTTTGCCCCCGTGCACCCTGCCCACCTCCTGCGGGTGTGTGTCTCTGCTCTGGAGGGAACTGTCCAGTAAAGGTCTTTGCAGAACCATGAGGAGGTCCTGACGGTTGGCTTGGCCTTGTGTGACTTCCTGCCGCTGGTGTTTGTGTCCTGCCTCGTGCCTGCAGCTGCTCAGGGATGGACGTGGCACTCACTGCCCAGGTGGAGGGAGAGCCATCCAAGTGGCAGCCATTCAGCGGGGGTGGGGGGGTCTCCTTCTGGAGTGTGGGGTTTCACAGGTACAGACGGCCAAGAGCGCTTGGGTTGGGGGCTCAGGGGACACTGCATGCCCGTCCCCAGCTCATGGGTGCTGTTTAGGCTGAGCACAGAGACCATCACATCCTCTCCCAGGATCTCAAGAACCAGATTTTCTGGGCCCTGAAGTAGAATGCCTGCTGTGGTTTCAGCTGCCTGTCTTGACGGTCTTGCTGCCAGAAGCTTCTAGGCTCCAGCCGAGCTCAGCAGGCTCCTTCCCTTGGCCAAGTTCCTGTGGAGAGGGAGGAGCAGTGCCTAGCCTCCACACCGTCCCCGAGGCCCTCACAGTGGGTGGAGGGCAGCCCTGAGGAGGCTCTGTGGGGTGTCAGGGTTCGCCAAGCTCCCAGTGTCCTGGGCATTGGCATCGAATCCCTTGAGCCTGCCCAGCAAGCTCTCTGCCAGGGGCTTCTGCCCTGTTCCAGCTGGTGGAGGCTTAGAGCCAGCAGCTGTCACCCTGCATGGGAGTCCGGCAGGCCCTGTGCCCTCCGGCGGGCAGTATGCAGAAGTGTGTGGTTAGGAGAAAGGGAGGCAGCTTTCCTTGGCACCTTCTTAAGGCAAACACTGCTGCCTAGACGTGTGACAGGGGGTCCTCTGAGGGCCAGTGAACAGACCTGCTGCAGGGGCAGGGGGAGGTGGTGTCTGCCCAGGCCTCTCGTGTCGGGTTCCAAAGGCTTCCCCCCACCCCCCCGTCCCTAATGGCTACACAGGCCAAAAGGGTATTTGGAAACAAGCAGGTCCAGGCCATCTGAGGTCTCCATTGACTCTGGGAGGCTCTGGCCCCGCCACCACTTTTGTGTCCCAAAATAGGCAAGGTTTTTCTGCTTCTCAGCCTGTGCTCAGCTGTCCCTGCAACTGGCCTCCTCTCCCTGGAGTCCCGTCCTTGGCTCAGAGGTGGCTGCCCTGGACCCCCAGGATGTGCTGTCCTGGCCCCTTGTCCTGGCACTGGGTGGGTGGTTCTGTTCACCTGCTGGGGGAAGGCCCTGAGGACCAGGACCCTGTCTGTCACTAACAGTAAGCTCACGCGTCCGTTCCACAGACCTTTATTGAGCGCCTATTATGTGGCACGAGCAGTTCTAGGCATTTGTGATACAGCAGTGAATAAAACCCACAAACCCCCTGTTTCTGGGAAGGGGACAGGACAGTGCACAAGTGAATGTGTGGCCTTTGAGTGGGGAGGGTGTTGGGGAAGTCCCAGCAGGGACCTGGGCAGCAGAGGCCAGGCTGGGGAGGGCAGAGGCACAGGGCCCGCAGGACAGGGCTGGCTTGGCTTTCCCAGGAGTTGGCTGGGGGTCTGTGACCCAGTGACAGGCATCTGGGACTCCTCACCTGGAGTTGTTCTGTATTCCCCGGTGCTGCCCCACCCAGCAGTGTCCCTTCAGGCTTGCCCTGACCACCGTGTGTCTGGGGGTCTGGGAGCACCCTAGGGTGGGCCAGCCCCTCTGGCTGAGCGCATGGAACACCCCAAGACCTCCCCTGCAGGCAGAAGTACTGCTCCTGCCCCGCTGTGGGTGGGGGCCCCAGCTTGGGCCTTTGGTCTGCAGAGAAAGGCACTTGCAGCCCTCTCTGAGGGTAGGGGTCCCCAGAGGTCCCAGTGAAGGCATGGTGATGGCACAGGGGTGGGCCCATGGGCTTGGGAACACACCCTCCCTGGAGGAGTGGGGAAGGAGCAGCATCCTGGGACCCCAGCGCCCTGGCCGTCAGTAGTGTCAGCGCCCTGGCCGTCAGTAGTGTCAGCTCAGTAGTCAGGCGAGAAGCTGCAGCACGTGCGGACGGCGCCTGGGCAGGCTCAGTAGTGCTCCAGCTTCAGGCTTCTATACAGGCAGCACGTGAAGATCATGCCGAAGACCTGGGGCACAGAGCCAGTGTGAGCGCAGCACAGCGCCCGCCACGCGGTGTCCCCTGCACCCACCGGGGCCTGTCCCGCTCCACCCCCAAACCTGCACACAGGCGATGCCAACGCCCACTGCCCCGATGACCCTTAGGTGCTCCTGGATGAAGGTCTCCAGCTTGGTGATGCAGCCGCCCTGGTAGAGTAGGGGTAGGGGCACTGAAGGCGGGCAAGTCCAGCCCCCCCACGGCTGCAGCCCCAGACCCCTTCGGGTGTGACCACACCAGCCCCCCCACCAGCATCCCGGGCCCCGGCCTCCTCAGCCCCTCACCAGGGAGCCCAGGCCCCCGCCAGCCTACCTCCACCTTGTAGATGTTGGAAGCGTGGTCCCGCTGCCCACAGCCGGGCACCACGGTCTTGCAGCAGCTGTCCGGAACCACGCGGCCGCCCGCCTGGTCCGAGCGGATCCACTCACTGTCCCGCCAGTCTTGTGAGTTGTTGCTGCCACAGCAGCGGAACTGCAGTAGGAACGTGGCCCTGCTGAGCCCCCATGACGGGGACCCACCCAGAGGTCCAAGGAGGCCCGCGGGGCTGTGCATGCACCCCACTGCACCACCCACCCACCTCCTGTTGCAGCTTGTCCACAGCACTGGTCACACCCTCGTGGCCTGGCTGGTGGTACCGCTTGGTCATGGTGTCCTTCAGGTTCTCCTTGAGTTCCGTGTTCAACTGGGGGTGAGGGGGTGACCGCTTCAGCTGCGCAGTCTCAGACACCCCCAGGTGGAACCAAGGTGGGACCGGTGGAGGCAGGTGCAGATGGGGAAGAGGTCCAGGGAGGCCTCCAGGCAGGGCTAGGGCCAGATGCTAGCTGGGTAGGGGGTGGGCTGGGCTGGGAGAGTCACCAGGTGGCCATGGACGGGGTTGGGCATGGGGAGGGCGCCCCCACAAGCGGGCAATTTGGGTGCGACAGGCAGGCTGTCCATTCCTGCTGTCTGTCACCCCCGCTGTGACCCAGCCCCCACCCCCAGGGCCTGATGGCACAGTGGTTGGCTCTGGAGCATGGCGGGGGGACTGTGTGTGTGTGTGTGTGTGTCTCTGTCTTCTTACACGGCACATCTGCGTGTATGTGTCCCTGCGTGGGTGCACCTGTGTCCCCGCGTGTACAAGTCCATCTTACTGGGTGTGTGTGCCTCCGTGCTCCTGTGTGTCCAGACCCCTCACCTGCTGGTAGTAGATGTAGGCCAGGATGCCAGCAACGATCTCCAGCAGAAAGATGATGAGGAGCAGGATGAAGTACTGGGGGTGGGCAGGGACCCAGTTAGGTGGGGCTGGACGCAGACATCCCTGTCCCGTGAGGACTCCTCGTGCCCAGGCACAGCGGAGCAGAGCCCCCAACCTCAGATCCCAAGTGGCCACAGAGGGCTCCAGGCAGCAGGCGGGTGTGGCCGTCCCCAGTGCTCTCCCTCAGAGCTGGTGTCTTCCCTCAGTGGGCCCAGCTGGGATGTGGGGGCTGGGGGCTGGACAAGTGGGGCCCCGCCCCCACGCCGCGACGCCCCGCTAACCAGGCGCAGCAGGTTTCGCCGTTCCTTGAACGTGGCACAGCAGCCCAGAACACCAGTCACCATGACGACGACGCCAGCCACCACCAGGATGTAGGCTGTGGCCAGGTAGGTGCCCGAGGCCAGCAAGCTGATGTAGTCACTCTTGAGGGCCAGCGTCCAGATACCCACCGCCATGACGGCCAGACCGGCAAGCTGTGGGCAGTGCACACTGGTCACCACCTCGGCCCCAGGTCTGAGAGATGGCGCTGAGCCCCCAGACCAAGGCTCTTTCCGGGACCAGGAATGGGAGGAAGGAGAGGACTGTGGGTGGAGGGGGGCGGGGGGCTCCTCACCCAGAAGCAGCAGTTGAAGGTGAAGAGCAGGTACTTGAGGCAGACGGTCCCACATGTCGCTTTCTCGCTGAACTCCCCCATCCTGGGGCTGAGCGGCAAGGGAGCGTCAGAGAGCCCACGACACCAGGACCTGACCGGGAGGTCAGCCAGACACCAGTGGGGACAGTAGGAGGGGACACAGATGCCCAGGCTGGCCCCCGGCTGAAGCCCAGCCAACCATCTGTCCTGAATGAAGGTCCGGGGAAGACCAGGACACTTCCTGGGAGAGCAGTTCAGAAGCCCCCAGCCCCCCCACCCCCAGCCAGGGTACATGTCTACCGCCCACAGCCGAGCTGAAGGCCAGGCCCTGGAAGGCTGAAGGGCCTGGCTTCCCTGACCAGAGCCCAGGCCACAAGGGAGACAGGGAGGACCCCAACTATTACCGGCTGACTCACCCCTGCTGGCAGTCAGGATAGGAAGGCCCAGCAGGCACCTCAGGGTGAGCTCATGCAGGCCCCACCCGCCCCCCCCACACACACACACAACATTCCCCGGGCCCCACGTCACAGGCTGGCAGGCTGGCAGGAGCCGACTGGCGGCTGGAGAGAAGGAGGCCACTCAGAGACAGACTGATCTGCCCCTTACGAGACACAGGGCCTCAGGGAAGCCCCTTAGGTTTTTGTTAAAGGGAAGGCCTGCCTTCCTCTTTGCCAGGGTGGGCAGAATAGATGGGCTGGGCAGGCAGAGCCGGCAGAAACACATTCCCCAGATCTGGGGGTACTTCCTCCGCTAATCCTCAGTACTGGAAAGGGGCCAGCAACCCCAACCCCAACAAGACACGAAGCTACAGGCTGTGCTCCTCCCCAGGGGCATCCAGGGACACCTTGCCTGCTCTGTTGTAGGGTCTCTGTGCTGAGGAGGGTGGGAGAGGGCCCTGGGGCACAGGTGGCAGCCGGACGCCCCAGGCCACGTTTCCAGACCCGCACAGCACCACCCAGAGCTGAACTTTCACCCGCCCCACCCAGCACTCACCTGGCTGCCGTAGGGACGGGCTCCTCGGAAAGACAGGCGGCCGGAAGTTCCCCAGGAGGCCCCGCTAGAAAGGCACGGGCAAGTCACAGGTCTGGCCCGCGCTGGCTGGGCAGGATACCGTCACCCCTCCTTGTGGCCGCCGCTGGGACAGATCCGGACCGGCTGGGCCTCCACAGTAGGCAGAGCCCGCTCCCCGCGGCGGGAGGGGAGAGGCCAGGCCCGGTATTTTGGTCTGGGCTTCGGTGGGCAGGGCAGAAAGTATTTCTGGACAGTGCGATCCTGGGAGGAGAGGGACCACTCCCTTCCCCAAGCACCCCACCCTGGGCCTTCCTGCCAGACCAGCCACGGCCCCTTCCCCCACCAAGCGGCAGTACCTGCAGCCCGGGCAGAAAAAAAGACGCAGACCTGAAGAGCGGAGCCGGGGGTCTGGAAGCCCCACGCGCCCGCAGGCTGGCCCCGGGCCCGCGGAGAGGTCCCAGCCCCCGCGGCCCGCGCGCGGACGCCCGGCGCAGGAGGGGCCGCTCTTTCCGGGAGTGCCTGGCGGATGTGAGCCCCCTGGGAAAGCGCCGGCCAGAAATAGTTCCTGTGGCCTGGGACGGAGCTGCCCCACCCCAGCCCCTGCAACCCAGCCCCCGCGCCGCAAGGCCAGGAGCCCCTCACTCAGCGCCGGCCAGGCCCGGGGAGGCAGCCACGCGTCACCGCGGTGAAGCCGCCGCCCCCGCCCGGACGGGCAGACGGTGCGCCCACTTGCACTCAGGCGGAGGGAAGGGCACCGGTGTCCACAGACAATGACCAAGGTGCTCAGAGGGGGCCGAAGGGGCGCCAGGCCTGTGCGAAGAGCCAGGGGGCGCCTCGCCCCCTCCCCGGGCGCCCCTCCGTCCACCCTCTCTCTGGAGAGGGCCGGCGCGGGGGCTGCTGCCGGGCCGGCGGACCGGGCCTCCCAGCCCTCCCGGCGCCTGCAGCCCGGCCTCGCGGTCCGGGCCGCGCAGGGCCCCGGGACACCTGGCCCCTCCCGGCCTGCCTGGCCAGGCGGCAGACTCACCGGCCACGAGTCAGAGTCCGGCCGGGCGGCGGCGGGGGAGGGCGGGGGGCGGCGGCTCGGAGCGCGGAGACTGCACCGCCGGCTGGGGCCTGCGAGTGCGACGCGCTCCGCCCACGACCCGCAGGCCCCGCCCACGGCGGCGGGCGCGGGGCAGGTCCCGACAGTGCGCCGCACGGGAGGCGGCGCGGCGGGGACATCAGCCGGCGCCGGCGCTGGGGGTCCGCCCGGGACTGCGGAGGCGGGCGTGCTGCGGCCCGCGGGCGCCCACAGCCCAGCCAAGGACTCACACCCTCGGAAGACGGAGGAACTGGGCTGGGGGAGGTGTGTCCAAAACCTGGCCCTCCTCCAGGCCCAGCCCGGGTCTGGTTCTCCCCTTGAAACCCAGGGACCACCCGGAGGCTGCAGGGTCGGCAGAACTGGAATCTGGAAGCGTGATCAGACGCAGGAGTGAGGTCTCTCTGGGTACAGTATGGAGGACAGCCTGGAGCGCAGGCTTGGGGTCCCTGCCAGAGACAGTCCAGTCTGGAAGGCATCGGTCCTGGGAGCGGTGGAAAGGGGTGCGGGAAAGAGGGCAGAGCCTGCTGACCTGCGGGACTGGGAAACCGACAGTGGGATTAAGAAGGGGGAGGGGACTCCCAACCAGCCAGGCACATTCCCAGACCCAGGCAGGGTCTGTCAGAATATGCCATCAGTTGGAATAGCTGTCCATGGACAGTAGGCAGCACTCATCCCCAGCTCCTTGCCCAGGGTTCATGGTTCTGGCCAGCAGCTACCAGCTTCCCAGGGAGGGTGGAGGGAGGGTCCTGAGAAATGGCTGCAGACCTATTCCTTTGGAGGTCCCACTCAGGACTGGCCCAACTCCAATGGGCCGAGCGGGTCCATCCAGGACTGTGTGAGGACTGGTGTGGGGAGGGGGTGGTCAACTGAGGCTGGTAGCGGGCTCCCTAGTGAGACAATGGGCCTCAGTCCCCTTGTTCCCACAGAGGGCCCCAAGGGGCTTCAGCTTTAATGGACAGAGAGGTTTTGAAGGCACGACCAGAGACATGCAGGGACATCTGCAGCCCCAGCAGCACAGGGCCTTGGACATGTGCCACACACGTTCCATCCCCTTGCCTCAAGTGTACCGTGGACACCCCATGTGTGTAGCACACATGTGCTGTGGCTCCCGTACACAGGGGCTGAGGAGGTCACAGTGCAGTCAATGGACTTTATTAGGAGGGGGGAGCTTTTCTGCTGGTCAGAGGTGGGTTTGATGGGATGGACAGGATGAGGACCAGCAGGGAGGCTCATGAGACTCTGACTACGCCTAGGTCAGTTCCTTCATGTCTGCAGGCAGGCAGGCCAGGCAGTCCACTGAATAGAGCCCACATGCTGGATGGATGCACCGCCTTCCGGGGGCAGCTTCTCCAAGTAACACCCAGGGAGGCTCTTGGGGATGGTCAATGGGCACTGGGAAGGTGGCCAGAGCCACGTCTTGGAGGGCGAGCCCAGCTGCAGCAGCAGCAACAGCAGCAGGGAGGCCCCGGCAAGCGGGCCACAGCCAGAGCTTTCCTTCGACCACTGCCCAGCCGCTTGGCCTCACAGGCGTCCCTCTGGTCCCGTAGCCGCGTGTTCAGCTCCCTAGGGAAGGGGAGGGTCTAAGAGGTCTTGAGAGGCAGCATTCCTGGGTGGGGAATGCAGGCTCTGCTCTCCCTCACACCAGAAGCGGGGTGCCTGGCTGGGGCTGCAGCATGAGGGATGGAGGACAGACACAAGGAAGGACTTCCTCCAAGTGGGATGAGGTAGTGGTCAGGGACATCGGGAGCTAGGAGCCCCGGAGTTGAGCCACTCCCCTTCCTTCGCGGGGCCTGAGCCAGACCGCACCTGAGGAGCTCCAGTTGTCGCAGGAGGCTGAGCTTCTCTTTTTGCATGTTCCTCGAGACCACGACCACCTCTCTGCAGGAGGGAGGTGGTGACCGGGATGCAGGGGGGCTCCTCGGGGCGTCCCACGACCCTAGCCCACGCAGACCCTGAGGGCGGGCCTGGGACATGGGATGATGGAAGTGGCCCAGACCTGAGCCCCAAAAGCGATCCCGCCACGCCTCGCCCGCCCACCCCACCCCCTCCCCGGGCCCGGCCCTGAGGGTCGGCCTCCTCCCCGCCCCCCCCAGGCACCGTAGGGTTTGCTCCCGGCGGCCCTGCACATCGCCCTCCAGTCTGCGGAGCTGCTCCTGCGCCCCCTCCAGCTGAGTTCTCAGCGCCTCGTTGGCTAGCCACAGCTGGGTGTTCTGCGCCTGCGCCTCCAGCTGCTCGCTGGCCCGGGCCTGCAGCTGCTGTTCCAACTGGGGAGTACGGGGGGATCGAAGTTGGGGAGGACCCCTCCACCTCTTCGAGGTACTGCGTTTGCCCCTGACTTCCAGCAATTCCCCGGCCGGGGGCACTGAGACACAGGGGACCTCAAGTATACAGGGGAGTGCATGGGTGTCGGTGGGGATAGGGCCCAGGGCTGGGTAGGTCGCACTCCTCCCCGGCATGGGCGGGCGGGCGGCCCCTCACCTCCCGCTGTCGCAGGCCCGCACGCTCCAGCTCCTGCTCGCGGTTCTGCAGCTCCAGCTCCAGGAGGCCTCTGCGCTCCTCCCGGGGGAGGTCCTGGGATTCGTGGGGAGCTCCTGAGCCTCAGCGGGCCGTGGAGGGGCAGGGGCCGGGGGTGGGGCCGGATGGAACCAATTCAGGGGGCGGAGTCACGGAGACACGCGCGTCTGGGATTGGGCGGGGCGGGGCAGGGGCGGGGGCCTCGGGCCCACCTGACTCCGCCGGCGCTGGCGCTGCTCGCGAAGCTGCTGCTCCATCTCTTCGTACAGACACCGCACCTCCCTCTCGTGCTCGCTCTCCCGCCTTCGGGGGACAGGAGGTGAGACAGCTGCTTTGAGCCTCCCAGCACTACAGACCCCAGCGCCACCTCTGCCGCCTCCCGAAGTCCAGCCACCTGGGCCCCAGGCCCTGCCCTGGTGCCAACCCTCACCGCCGCAGCGCCTGCTCTAGGCTGTCCCGCTCTCGGGCCGCCTCCTCCAGGCAGGCCGACGCGCGCATCAGAACGTCCTCGAACGAGCCCAGCAGCTCGGGTCGCTCCCTCTGCAGCCAGGTCCAGAGCGTCCGCACCGCTCGCTGCCTGCAGGGGGAGGGCAGGGGCTGAAACTGAAGCGGGGGCTCCCCGGCCCCATCGCGAAGGGTAAGCCCTCTGGAGACACCTGCAGCCCTGGATAGACCAGCGCGTTTGCTGCACGCAGGGTCTCCCTCTCGTGGGTGCTTTAGCCCCTGCCTGGGGTCAGTGTGTACCGGGCTTGTGGGGCAGCGAGGTGTCCTGTATGCGCACAGGGCTGTGCCCGGCGCCTGCCCTTCTTCCCGCCGCCTTGTCGGGTGCCCCCTGAAATGCAAATTCTGCGGGAAATCACGCTCAGCCCCTCCCAGGTGTCACAGCTGACAGAGCGACTGGGCCAGTCCCCGCGTAGGGACCCTGAAGTGGAACAGACACGCGGGCGACATGGACAGGCAGCATGCACGGGGGAGCTAGCAGAGGAGGGAACTGGGAGCCGCCGCAGCTCGGACTCACTCGCCCAGGACTGGGGCCACCCCCAGCTGCTCCAGTGCTTCACAGAATCTCTCCTCCTCCTCTTCCTCCAGGGAGCCCTCAGCGCCTTGCACATCTGACCAGCCTGACTCGAAGGTTTCCTCTGGAGCCTGGGTGGGCAGTGCGCCCTGGGCTGACTCCACCCCCACAAACTTCCCTGTGGGCATGGGAAGGTGAGATTACCAAGGCTGTGGGTTAGCACCCCGGCTTGGCCACCACTCACCCACCCACCCCCCCCACGCACACACATCCTGTCCTTATTCCAAGCCCAGTTTCCTGTTTTTCTTCCTTATTCTGGCCTGATTCTTGGCCTGAATGGGAGGTAACACCCGGGCCAGAATGGAGCAAGCCTGGCTCCCAGCCCCACCTGGGTTTGGGGCAGAAGGGAGGGGGCCATGGAGCGGGAGGGTCAGCTCCACACGTCTGGGAGGGGCTCCTCTGGTGCCTGTGTGTACTGATACCAGTCCGTGCTCCACAGGGAGGCCATGGAGAGGCACAGGCTGCCATCTGTGTTGGGTGTGGGCCCCAGAGTCCCACACGTGCCAGTGGAGGGTCTCTGCGCAGCAGGGTGGGGGGGGAGGGGAGGGGCCTCAGGGGCTCAGCTCACCCAGGCCAAGGCAGAACTCCCAAGCGGTGAGGAAGCCTGTGTGGGCCTGATCCAGGCTTTCAAACACAGCCTCCAGCTGTTCGGGCGTGAGGCGCAGGTCGCTCTGTAGACCCTAGCCAGGCAAGATGGCAGGGCTGAGTAGCCAAGGTCAGCCCCTGGCTGGGGCAGCCTCTCGGGGCTGGGGATTCACCTGCAGGTCGTGCCGGGTGATGAAGCCCTTGGCGTCCTTGTCACACAGCAGGAACAGTTCCTGGGCCTGCTTTAGCGTCTCTGCCCTGGGCCTCACAGAGTCCCCATCTTCCACTTCCTCCTCCTCCTGGGCCTCCCCAGCACCCGGCTTCCCAGGCCCGGCCATGGGAGCGGGGGTCTCTGCCATCACGTTCTGGGAAGTCAGGGAAGAGTCAGGGCGGAAGTGAAACTCACTTGGGGGGGGGGGGAGGCAGAGTGGCCGTGGGTGAGGACTCAGCTGGGGTGGTGGGGAGCTGCGAGTGAGCAGTGGGGCCTCCTTGCACCAGGTGGGAAAACAGGAGAAAACATGGCAGAGGTCCCGAGAGGAGTGTGGCTGGGGCAGCACCGGTCACTAGAGGGTAGTGCTGCAGGCAAGGGGTATCATGGGTGGGCGTGAAGCAGGCTCTAGGCCTGTGGGGGCTGCAGCTCAGTGGGGAGCCAGTGCAGGAGGACAGGAGCTGGGGGAGGGCAACCCCGGTGGGGGTGGGGGTGGGGAGGCAGCTATGGAAGACCTTGAGATGGAAAGTAAAAGGTGAGGACTTCTGGCAGCTGAGGGGAGAGAGCTTGGGTGAGGGACTGGCCAGCGGGGGGAGGAGCTGAGCACGTCGTAAAGTTGGGCACCTGGAGACCTGGCTGACCGGGCTGGGCCAGCGGGAGCGTTCAGCCAATCCTGGCTAAGTCATTAGCCCCTGAGTCTGGGCCTCAGAGGTCCTGGCCTCCAGCCGGCTGGCAGACGGCGTAAGCTCCTCCCCTTCTGCCGCAGCCCCTCCCACCGGGCCCCGAGCCCCAAGGGGTGCAGATGCCGGGTCTCAGCCTGGGGCGCCGATGCCTTCCATGGCCCTTGTCAGGAACACGCCAGATTCTAGACTTGGTGGTCCTTCCCCCAAGCAGTAGGCACTCGTGCTCCGCCAGACTCGCCCCCTCCAGTTCGCGGAAACTTCGCGGGGCCTCCCTCCCCGCGGGGCGCCCCGCCCTCTAATCAGAGCCACCTGTCGTTCCCACAACGCCCCGGTCCCGGATTTCCCAAAGCTAACCCCCCAGTGTGGCGACACTTCCCCCAGCCTGGGAGATTCTGGGGTCCTCTCCTCTCAGTCCAGGACCTTGATTTTCTCTCCCGCCCATATCGTATTCCTGGGGCGGCGGGGTGTCGGGGCGCAATCTCCAAAGAGGGCAGGTCTGAGGAAAGGCGGGAGGAGGGGACTGGGGGCCAGAGCCGTCTCCCCACTCGCGCCGTCGCCTCGCCCCGGCGGGCGCCCCCACCCCACCCCCCGCGGCTCGTGGGCTCCCGCGACTAGAGGTCCATCCCAGCCGGAAGCTGCGCGGCGCGGGGCCGGGGGAGCGGGCAAGAAGGGCGGCCCGGCCGCGAGCCGCTGCTCCCACCGCCGCTCCGCTCCCCAGCGCCCCGGCGTCCCCTCCCGCCAGACGCCAGGGTTGGCGCGCCCCGCGGCCACCGGGGAGGCGGCGCGGCGGCGGGACCCCCGAGGCGCCTACCTGCGAGCCGCCCGCCGCACCTGCCGCGCGGCCCGCAGCTCCTCTAGAAAGGCGGCGGCGCGCGGGGGCGCGGGCCCGGAGCGGCTCCCGCTGCCCTGCAGGAACTGAGACCCCGGCGTGGGCCGGGCCCGGGCGGAGCCGCCACCGCTACCGTCGCCGTGTCTCCGCCTCTCGGCGCTGCCCGGCAGCCTGGCTCTCGCCCCACGCCTCGCCCGGCCCCCGACCCCCGGCGCCCCCGACGTCTGTCCCGACCGATCGGAGTTCACGGCCGGGCGGAGATGCCCCGGTGGCCTGGGGACCCTTCCGAGCAGGGCCAAGGCGAGGAGGGTGGGGCTGTCCTGAGGATCCGGATTTAAGGCGCCAAAAATTGTGTGCAGGACCAAGCCAGGCGGAGACAGACCAAAATATCTCCAATAGTTATCTCTCGGAGTTGGGGGGGGGCTTTACTTTCTTGCCTATGCTTTCCCAATTTCGGTCTTTCCCGTGGCTGAACAATTGGCTGGTAATATATTACAAAATGGTATTTAAATCAACAGGCATAATGGCTGTACACTTATGGGAGTGAATTAGTTGGGGTGGGGGCAGAAGGAGGCCCTCGGTCAGCAGCCTGCCCCCAAGCTCTCCTGCTGGAGCACAGCCCTGCCTTGGGTTCCCCTTGCAGGAGCACTGGGAGAGGAGCGGGGTGGGGCTGGCATGGGACCTTCCGGCTGGGGGAGAAAACCCATTCTCTTGCCAAAGGTCCCCCTCCCTAGCCCCAGCCCAGCTCAGCCCCTGCACCCACCTGGATGGTGGCTGGGGGTCCGGAAGCCTCTGCTTCTCCAGGGGCTGGGATCCTGCTGAACCAGAACGGGTTGGGCCTATAGGACAGGACCTTGAGAGCGAGAGGGGGACGGCTCCTGGCACAGGCACGCGGGGACCTGCCCAGCCGGCTCTCCCAGTCCTGCAGTCCCACCGTTATTGTTGGCTGGGGGCTGCCACCACGGCCACAGCTGCCTGACACCGTGGTCAGGACTAAGAGCTCTGGACAGCCAGCCAGCCCCCGGCTCTGCTCCAGCGCCCTCACCCATGTGCCCTTTGATCACCAAGGGCTGCATCCCCTCAGACTGTCAGAGCAGAGGGTGCTTTCAGGAAACTATGTCTCCCACGGAACAAGATCCAGCCTCCTTGGGGTCAGACCTCACCCTGCCTGACATTCCATACCCCTCCCTCCTAGATAGTGGCGGGAGACTGGGTCCCCTGTGTGGTGGGGAGGGGGCAGGGGATCAAGAAGGTGTGTACACTGGCCAGGGAGGGTTGCCACGACAACGGGGGAGGCCCAGTGCCTTGCCCAGAGCCTCGCGCCAAATGCCCAAAGTGGAGCAGGTCTCGTGTCTCCCGGGTCCCCAGTGCTCAGCTTGGGAACCCCACCCTCCATAGCCATCCAACCCTGAGATCAGCCCACACCACCTGCGTCACCGTGGAGTGGAGATGCAGACGCCACCTTTTGTAAACATTTCTTGTTTTTTGTTTAGCAAGGATCTTGGTGCCAATATTTCCCCTGGCCCTTGGAAAGCTGTGCCCAAGGGTCAGCCAGCCCACCCCTCAGGACAAAGGGGGGCAGAGGTATGGGCCCCAGCCAGAGAAGTGGGCTAGAACCCAGGAGGCCCACAAGGCTCTTTAGGGGAAGGCCTCAGGCCTGGCTGGCAGGACCGAATGCCAGGCTCAAGGAAGGCACATGCCCTGAAAGCTTGATCCGAAGCAGAGACATCGGCCAGGGGGTCACACAGAAGTGAGGGAGGCAGGGGCTGAGCTGTGGCATTTATTACATCTGCTTTGGCGAAAATAAATAATTCTTCACATACGTTCTTCAGCAAAACATGACAGATGAGGAGAAACGAGCAGGTGCAAAGTTGTCAGGAGTAATACTGCACTGACGTGGGGGCACCAGGAGGGGCAGCCCCGCCCTCCTCCCCCCATTCTGGGGCGGGGCCTGAGGGGGAGACTGAGGCACGGGTGAGGGGAGCGGTACTCTGTACCCATCCCTACTCAGTGCAGCATGTGAGTGGTTGGTGGAGGGGTTGACGGCAAGTCCCCTTCTAGCAGCTGTGAGGGGCCCCATCTCCTTACTCCTGCAGGGGTCACAGAGAGAGGCCCGGGAGTGCGGGGATCTCAGCCCACCCCAGGGCCCCCCCTCACAGGGCAGGGAAGCTGGGGGGCCCAGCCCTCAGCACCGGGACCCCAGGAGGCTGGGGAAGGGTAGAGTGAGGGCACTCAGCAAGGGGGCAAGGTGGCTGGGCGCTGTGGGGGCCTGGGGGCAGGGCTGGCGGGAGCGTGCATGCGCAGGGCGTCCGGTGGGAAGGCCACGTTGGTGCAGAAGAGGCCCAGGAGCAGCTGGCGCTGGCATTCCTCCCACTTGGCCAGCGCGTCCCCTAGCGAGAGGCTGTTACGCATCCAGCTGGGCAGCGCGTCACTGTAGGTGGCACAGGACAGTGGCACAGAGGGCAGAGACTGGGCGCGGCGCAGCTCCGTCTGCTCTGACAGCCTGCGGGTGGGGAGGGACGGAGGAAGGGAGGGCTTCAGCGAAGGCCACGGAGGCTTCGGGCCCTGGGTAGACACAACAGGGAGGGGGGCTCACCGGGAGGGCAGGTGGCTTCCCAGCTTCCTCTTGGCACGCATCACCAGGTACTGGCAGATGCTACCCGTCTGCTCCTTCATCCACCGGATGTCCTCAGGGACGTCAGGCAGCCACTCCAGCAAGCTGCGCGGGGACGGGGGGCATGGCCTCAGGGTCTGTGGCTCGGCCCTCGCACCCACGCCCGCTCTACCCCACCTGTGCCCCCGCTTTTGGAATCCTTGACGTGGCATCTCTGCAGCCTCCCCCAACCCGTGGCCTTTACTCCAGGGCATCCACCACTCATGGATGACCCCAAAGTTTGGTCCCCCACGCTCCCTGCCCCAAACGCCCTACTCCCCTCACCGGATGGTGAAGGACACGGCGCTCTCCAGCGGCAAAGTGTAGGGCACCATCATCGCGGTGGCCAGACGCACGGGCAACATGTTGGAGAATGTGGTCAGCAGGTCCTTGGGCTCTATGCAGGCCTCCAGCAAGGCTGGGGGGCGATGCAGGAGGGAAGCTGACCGCCAGTGGGGAGGCTGGGAGCTCCCTGCTCCCGGGCTCCCCCCCAGCCAGGAGCCCCCCTCCCCCCACCCCGCCTCCACACACCTTCATTGAGCCGCGAAGGCAGATGCTCCAGGATGGGATCTTCCAGGGGTGGCTGCAAGTGGCCGTCCGCTGGGGCCCTCTCTGCGGCCGCCTGGGCGTCCTCCACATCCTCGTCCTTGGGGGGAGGGGGGCGTGCAGGGGGCAGCGCCAGCAGGGGGTTGGGCCGGTGCAGCAGGCCTGGGTGGGGACCCCCGGACAGGTTAGGGTTGGGGGCAGCGCAGAGCCGCCATCCCACCCGCCCACAGCCGCTCCGGGGGCACCCTACGCACGCACCGTTGCGCCTCAGGAAACGCAGGCCGTCCCTATAGCCCTGCTTACACATCTCCTGCAGCACCTGAGGCAGGGTGACGGTAAATTAGAGCACGCGGCCACATGCGCCCTGTCCTACCCCCTAGAGGCCCTGGCGTCCCTGCAACCCCTCCCCTCCACCAAGCCGACATGGATCCAGGCTGGACGGGGCGGCCCGGTGGAGAGGCCCCACCCCAGCCTGGGCCCGCAGGAAAGGCCCTGTGGCAGCTCACTCCCTAGGCACCGGGTGGGGAGAGGCCCTGCAGGCCCCCGCCTCCCCTGCGCAGGGCTCACCGTGGGCTCGGGCGGGAACAAGGCCTTGGACAGGCGGTACAGATTACGCAGGTTGAACTGGATGCTGGTGTTGGTGACCCGGAGCTCATGGATGTTGGTGGAGCTGTCCTGCGGGCAGATGTCGCTCTCCCCCGAGAAGGGGGACACGGTGATGGTGTTCTTGAGCTCATAGAGCGGCAGGTTGTCCGAGATGCCGCCATCGACATAGCGCTGCGCCAGGACACACGGACACGCGGGGAGGGGCCTGAGGACCAAGCTGGCGAGCCCACTGGGCCGCCTTGGGCCCCACCCAGCGGCTACTTCCTTTGTGCCTTTCCCTCACTGGGCACCCTGCCTGGCCGCGGGGCAGATGCCTAGACTACGGCAGGGGGTGGAGACAGCCACAGGAAGTGTGTGTCTCCAGGGGGCCAGCCTGCTGTTGAGCAACTCAGCTCCGGGAAGTGAGGCAACAGGCAGCAGTGGGAGTAAGGGGCTGGGGAGGGGGCGCTGGTGGCCTTCCTCTTCCCCTCTGCCTTGTCCCACTGCTCACACAGTGGCCAACTCTTATCACATGGTAACACGCCAGGGGATACTTACTACGCCCTGGAGGGAGGGGGGGATGAGGCCACAGTACACGGGAATGAAGGTGCTGCACACGTTGGCCTGTGGGGCAGGGAAGAGGGACAGGGAGGCGGTGGTGAGCACAATCCTGGAGTTCGTAGTGCACCCCACGCGGCGCCACCAGGGCCCACCTGGATGAGCTCGTCCTTGGAGCTGAAGTGGGATATGATGACGTTCTCGCCATCAGAGACACGGGTCAGGGAGATGCCCAGGCGCCCACTGGCACGCTCGTGGCTGTCAGCGGGCAGGGTCTTCAGCAGGCAACCCCGGATAGTCTTCACCAGGTTGAAGGAGGGGTGCAGTGGACCCAGGAACCGCTTCCGGGCTTCCTTAGACACCTCGATGATGTTGGCACCTGCCTCGCCTGTGTCAGCAGGGCCAAGGGTCAGGGGCCAGCACGCCTGGCTTAGCGCACCCCCATGGTTCCATGCCCGGAGTCCCAAAGCACAGACTCACGGCATTTCCAGCTACCCTAGAGAATTCCCAGTGTCCAGCACAGGGCCTGGCCCACCACTGGGACTTTTGCTACCTGCCCCTGGAGAGACAGAGGCAGGCCACCACCCCGGGAGGGCTGACAGCTGCAGCCAAGGCCTGCCCTCTGCCTGGTATTTCCCAACTGCTTGGCCCGATCCATGAGTCACTGTGCCTGGCCTGGCCTGGTCCCCAGCCTGGGAAGGGGGGATGGCAGAGGTTCAACCCTGACCAGCCTTAGCCTTCACCCACTTGGCCAGATTCAGATCCAGGGAGCACAGCCGAGGCCTGTGGGCATGAGGCTGGAAAGAGTGGGGTCCCACCACCCCCGAGAAAGCACGATCGTGACCCACCACAGCCAAGAATAAGCCCCTGCCAAGACTCTTTGCGGGAGCCCACGGGCGCTGGCCTCACACGAAGGCAGAGTAGGGGCCTGGGAGTCGGGGGGCCTTGGGGAGGGGGCTGCAGATCACACTGTCCTGGTCAGAAGTGCAGCCGGAACCATGCTGTGGGGACTGCAGCTGCCCAAAACCACTGGTGAGAAAGAGGCTTCTTGGGGAGGGGAGAACGAGGTGCTGTGAGAGCCAGGTCCCCAACTACACACCAGGGAGCCAGGTGTGTCCTGAGGCCTCAAGTCCGAGAGACACACTGGCCTGAAGTCTTCCAAGGGAGGGAGAGGCAGGGCCACAGAGGTGAACCCCCAGGTCCCATAGATGGAGAGCTGTGCTCCTTCCACCCCACCTCCCTCCGGGCAAAGGTCATGGGAAGGGGGCAGAGGAGAACCCTGGACAGGCTCCTGCTGGGCAGGGCATCTGACAACCTCATGACCTTTCTGTCACCTTGGCTGCCCCAGTAGGTTGGGGGCTGGGCACCATTCCCAGGCCTCCTGAAGTACTCAGTGTGCCCTAAACAGCACTTGCAAGCACTCGCCGGAAGTGTGTGTGAAGCCCATCCCAGTACACACAGACCTCTGCACTCCCGCCCACGCGGCTGGAGAGTTCAGAAGCACCTCCCTCCCCAGGGAGTGGGCAAAAAAAACGCGGGCCGCAACTGGGGACCCAGGCCCACAGTGGGTGGTATGCAGGGAGGGAGAGGGGAGGAAAGGGCTTGCCAGGCCCGATCCTGAGCCTCAGGGCGCCTCTTCCAGAAGTCCCGGAAGGCACCAGCCTACAGTACCCAAATGCTCTTACGAGGCCACCCTCATCCAGGGCCCCGGGGACATGGCAGCCTGGAACAGCACAGCCCCAGGACACGGTGACCCCTGGCAAACAGTCCACTGCCGGGCTACTGGGATGGTGAGGCCCCTCCCCCGACTCTCACGGTCCCGCCCACGAGTTACTTTCTCTTCCCAATGCAATACCTCTGCGGCACCTGCCAGCCCCTCCAGTCTTTGCGCCCTGAGCCTTGGCCCCAGAGGCGCGCATGACCGCACCCCAATCCCTGGGCGCCTCCGAGCAAAACAAACCAGGCCCCGCCCCCGGGCCCGCTCCCGGGATCGGATCTTCGGCAGGGGTCCTGGGCGCGGGCCCTCCCACCGCACCGCGGCCGGGCCAGCTTCCCCTTGCCGAGGGACGGGGGGTGGGAGGAGCCGCTCTACACTCCCGAAGAGCATCCGCCCGGCCTCCGTTCACCGAGGCAGGGCCCCCCCGTCCGGCCTCCGCCCGGCCCCGCTCACCCAGGCAGGCTCCGGTGACCAGCGCCGTGGCCGTGAGCGCCCCGGCCGAGGCGCCGTAGATGTGCGTGGCGTTGGCCACCAGGAAGGGCGCGTGCTCGCGGAGGCAGGAGGCCACGCCGATGTGGTAGACGCCGAGGAAGCCGCAGCCCGCGAACGAGATGTTCCACGTCGCCTCCTTGGGGAACATCGCTGCGGCCCGCCGGGCTCCGGGGCTCGCTGCGCACCGCGCGCTCCCGCTCGCTCCCGCTCGCTCTCGCTCGCTCTGGGGCCGCTCCGGCCCCGCGGTCGCTCCAGCTCTCGGTCCCCGCCGGCGGAGGCGGAGACGCTGCGCCGGGCGGCGGCGGCGCTGTGTTTAGTGGGGCGGGCGGGGGCGGGGCCGGCACGCGCGGCCCAATCGGAGCGCGCGGGGAACGGCCGCGCCCTCCGGGGGCCCTGGAGCCCCGCCCCCGGCCCCGAGACCCGGTGCCGGGCCTCCGGGGGGAGCGCGAGGGAACTCATGGTGGCCCAGGGGCGTGGGGAGGGCCGAGCTCAGGCCTGGGGCGCACGGAGTCTGGGGGCCCGAGAGCCTCGTACCAGTCTGGATACTTGCGAAGGGAGGGCCACTGGTGTCTGGGCGGTCACCGCCCCGTTCCTCTGGGGTCCGCCTACAACACCCACTTGGGACACTGAGGAGCTCGCTCCAGGGTAGGGACCCCCAGGACCCACTGGCTCATCCACAGACTGACCCATAAATATCTAGGGCCGGGTGCAAACCACACACAACTCGCAGAGCTAACACTGCTGCCGTAGACCCCGACCTGACCTCAGGCCTCGCTGCCCGCCGCCGCTGCCCCTCCGTATCTGGGCACTAACCCGGGTTTACCTCGTGCAGCCTCGGCTCCTCAGCTCCTCGGCTCCTCGGGGTGAGGGGTCTACTTGGGTGTGACTCGGCCCCGCCCCCGCTAATTGCCCCAGCAGGTGGAGAGCAGTGATGTCACCTTCCCGCCCCTTTCCCGCATTTTTCTCCTGGACTGTAGGGCAGGCGTAGGCTGACTTGCTTCCAGGAGCCAGCCATGACCTCACCCCCACCTCCCAATCAAGGGGCTGGTCTGTGCTGGGGTGGTGGGATGCCTGTCTCCCCAGGAACACCCACTCTCCAGGCAGGAGCTTGGCTCAAGACCCAGCTGGTGCCAGGGCTGTGGAGGTCTGGGCTGCGGCTTGGGATCGCCCCCCCACCCAGGCCCGGGCTGAGAAGCCAGAGCAGGGCTTCCTCGGGACAGGGCCATCTGGGTCATGCAGTCCATCCCTCAGGCTCTGTGCTGTCAGCCACCCATACTTGGCACTGACGGGTGCCTGCAGAGGACCCAGGACGGGGTAGAGCCGTTGAGCAAGGTCAACCCAGACCGAGCCCTAACTGGGGGTGGAGATGAGGAGACATTGTTTACACAAGCTCAAATGAGGACAGAGAGGGGATGGAGTGTGTGGGCAGTTAACCCAGGAAGGACACAGGGCTGCCCAGGCTGCCCAACAGTATGCACAAAGGTGCTGGAGGGGGCGGGGGGGGGGGCCAGGCCTGGGCACTGGGAAAGAGGAAAGCAGGGGGTATCGAACTAAATCTGACCTAGACTTGAGTGTTCTGTAGTTTTGAGAGGGCAGATATGTTGCCTCTTTGGTTAGGTTTGTTCCTAGGTATCTTATGGTTTTTGGTGCAATTGTAAATGGGATTGATTCCTCAATCTCTCTTCTGTCTCATTGTTAGGGTCTAGAAACACAATGGATGTTTCTAGCAGCAATGTCCACAATAGCCAAACTGTGGAAAGAGCCAGATGTCCATCGAGAGATGAGTGGACAGACAAGATGTGGTGTATATACACAACGGAATACTACTCAGCCATCAAAAAACGAAATCTTACCATTTGCAATGACATGGATGGAACTAGAGGGTATTATGCTCAGTGAAATAAGTCAATGAGAGAAAGACAATGATCATATGATCTCACTCCTCTGTGGAATTTAAGAAATGAAACAAAGGAGCACAGGGGAAGGGAGGGAAAAATAAAACAAGGCAAAATCAGAGAGGGAGACAAACATAAGAGATTTTTTTTTTTTAAGATTTTATTTATTGACAGAGAGAGAGACAGCGAGAGAGGGAACAAAACAGGGGGAGTGGGAGAGGGAGAAGCAGGCTTCCCGCCGAGCAGGGAGCCTGATGCAGGGCTCGATCCCAGGACCCTGGGATCACGGCCTGAGCCCAAGGCAGATACTTAATGACTCAGCCACCCAGGCACCCCCCGTAAGAGACTCTTAACTCTAGGAAACAAACTGAGGGTTGTTGGAGGGGAGGAGGATGGGGGGATGGGGTGACTGGGAAATTAAGGAGGGCACGTGATGGAAGAGCACTGAGTGTTACATGCAACTGATGAATCACTGACCTCTACCTCTGAAACTAGCAATATGCTATATGTTAATTAATTGCGTTTTTTTTTAATTTTATTTATTTATTGACAGAGAGAGAGACAGCCAGAGAGAGAGGGAACACAAGCAGGGGGAGTGGGAGAGGAAGAAGCAGGCTCCCAGCGGAGGAGCCTGATGTGGGGCTCGATCCCAGGACTCCAGGATCACGCCCTGAGCCGAAGGCAGACGCTTAATGACTGAGCCACCCAGGCGCCCCTTGAGTTTGTTTTTTTTTTAAAGATTTTACTTATTTGAGATAGAAAGAGTGAGAGAGAGCACAAGTGGTGGGGAGGGTCAGAGGGAGAGAGAAGCAGACTCCTTGCTGAGCAGGGAGCTGGACACACGATTCGATCCCAGGACCCTGGGATCATGACCTGAGCCAAAGGCAGATGCTGTACCGACTGAGCCGCCCAGTTGCCCCTAATTAATTGGATTGAATTTCAGTAAAATTAAATTAAATTTAAAAAACAAAAACAGGGGCGCCTGGGTGGTGCAGTCGTTAAGCATCTGCCTTCAGCTCAGGGCGTGATCCCAAAGTCCTGGGATCAAGCCCTGCGTCGGGCTCCCTGATCTGCTGGGAGGCTGCTTCTTCCTCTCCCACTCCCCCTGCTTGTGTTCCCTCTCTCGATGGCCGTCTCTCTGTCAAATAAATAAATAAAATCTTTAAAAAAACAAAACAAAACAAAAAAGAACAAAATAAAAATAATTTAACCTCAAAAAAAAAAAACCACTAAAATTCCATAAACTAGAAAGATGAATTTGACCTAGACAAATGACCTTCTTTGTACATGGGGATCCTATCCCCCAAGTGCTTTGGATGAATGTATAGTGCGGAGTATGGCCCCATCAGGATGACCAGGGCCCCTACTGACTGAGCCCCTGGGGATGCTGCCAGAACCGGGGTGTGTGTGTGTGTATGTGTGTGTGTGTGTGTGTGTGTGTGGTACAGTGGGGATGAAGCAGACCCTCAAGCTTGGCCTGGAAAATCCACGGGTTCACCAGGGTGACCACCAAGAGGGCAGTGCAGGCTGAGCCAGGGACTTAGGAAGGTCCTCCCTGACCTGCTCCAAGAAGCCAGGGTCCAGGCCCTTCCTGCTTCTGAGGGACTGGGGCCTTGAGTGGTGGCGCTGCCCCAGTGCAGGGAGACCTCTGCCCCCATTTCCACACCAGGGTTGAGCTGTTTTGGGTACATATCCCTCCCTCCAGGCCCCTGGGAATGTCTGCTCTGGAGCCGGGAACACAACAGCGCTTCCAGGAACCCTGGCTGGGGGTGGGAGGTGGGCCTCCCCCTCCTCCCAGCCAGTGTGGACAAGAAGCCCTGGCGTTTGCTGTGTAATCATTCTGGCGGGTGTCATGCTCCCACTCACATGGTGTCCTCTGACCACACAGGGCCCTTCACTTCAGGGTCCAAGGTCTGCCCATGGACTCTGGGTCCTCTCCTCTGGGGAGCCCTCTAGCTGAACCTGGAGCCATGTCCCCTCACCACCTTGTTCTTGGGCATCCACAACCCCGCCTTTTGCCCACCCCCACTCACACTTGCCCCTTGCAGCACAGGCTGCTGGGAATCTTGCAATGATGCTCACTTTTTCCTCCGGGCCCTTGTCCCACCCGCCAGAGGGTAACCGGAGGGTTCTTAGGCCTTCTTTCCCACATCCCATGCACACTCCTACCCTACAGCCCTTCTGCAGGTCTTGGCTCCCTACCTGAGGGAGGCCCTCCACCCCCCCAGCTGTCCCTTGTTATACCCACTCTTTGCTCTTTCCCTATAGGACTTGTCCACCCACGGCAGGTCCTTTTTCAGAGCTCAAGGCTGACACACAACGGGAGCACACCCCACAGCCCGTTGCAGACCTAGAACCTTCACAGAGGGTAGCAGAGCATCTACTGAGTGGGCTGGCCTTGGCGGGCAGAGGACCCAAGGCCCAGGATGGCGGCTGGAAGGACAGTGGAACTCTGCCTCCCGTCCCCGATTCCAGCCAGAGCTTGGCAGGAGGGGCATGGGCAGGCCTTCGTGGTCACATGGCCCAACATCATTACCTACTTCCACACCTACCCAGGCCATCAGATAGCTGGGGTAACCCAGAGCAGCTATGGGACTGAGTTGCTCAAAAATTAAAGCAGAGCTTGAACATGAACTGGACCCAACTCTGCAGGGAAACCTCGGGATCCCACGTGCATCAGGCACAACCACCACCTCTGTCTCCTTTTGTGTAACTGAACAATGCTCACCAAGTCTCAGGGCAGCTGCTGGCCTCCACCAGCAGAGCCGCCTCAGAACAGTGGAGACTGCCCACTGCTGCTTTTTAAGTTTTCCTGTGCGTCCCCCTGAAAGCTTCACTATGGGAAGTCCCCGGCAGTCCTCAGGAGCCAGGACTGTACCCAAGAAGGCTCATGTCCCCCCCTGAGCCTACTCAAGGCTCGGCCACACCCAAGATCCACAGGAGATGTCCCCCCTCCCAGGTACCCATTTCTGCACCAGATTCCCAGCTTTTTAGGCAGTTCCTCCTGCCTGGGAACTCCACCTCATCAGGAAAGGCTCTGGTTTCTCCTGGAATGAAGGCCCACCCACCCACTGTGGGGCCCCTACACCTGCCCTGTGCCAAGGCCACACTCTTACAAA
This sequence comes from Ursus arctos, assembly GCF_023065955.2. Lineage (NCBI taxonomy): Eukaryota > Metazoa > Chordata > Mammalia > Carnivora > Ursidae > Ursus > Ursus arctos. Next base: position 48,063,446 of record NW_026622908.1, read on the forward strand.
ACGTTCACAGACACTCCATAGATACATAAAAAGGGTTTTATTTGTCAGTGGGTGGGGGTCAGCAGAAACCTAATCGAACAAGCCGAATCCCATGTCGTCGTCTGACTCCTCCGACTCCTCCTTCTTCTCGTCTTTCTTTTCCTCTGCTGTGGAAAGAAAGGGGGCAGTGAACAAGGCCCGCAGTGCAAGCCACGCTCCCAGCGGACGCCCTTGCTCCAGCCTCCACTTACCTGCAGCGGGGGCAGCGCCAGCAGCAGGAGCTGCAGACCCTGGGGCGGCAGAGACGGCGACAGCCCCACCAGCAGGTACACTGGCCAGCTTGCCAATACCTACAGGAATCAGGGAAAATGAGACCAGAGCAGGTGCTCCGCCTGAAGGCTACCTCGGAGACAGTCTGCCTAACGTATGGAGGCCCATCGCCAAGTGCCAGAGTCACCAGCTCCTCCCCTGTTCTCCCAGACAGACGGCTCTGCCTGTGCCACATACATACACCCCAGCCCCCTCACATTCCCTATCTGGAAACTTGGCTTCTAGGAATCCCTCCCCAAAAGACTGGGCCACGGCACCCCACCATGTTTACAACCCGGCAGGGACTGAGTCTGCTAGCCAAGTCCAGGTCCTCATGAGTGAGCTCAGACAGGACTGTTTGCTGAACTCACCAAGCGCACAAGGACAGAATATTTACTTCCAAACAATTCCCATCAGCTCCAGTCTTGCCACCAAAAAACCAACTGCACAGCAAAGAGGGGCAGGGACCTGTGGTCATCCCCAGCAGCCCCAGTCTGTGCTCCCAAGCCCCTCACCGAGAGCACATGGTGAACCCTGTTTACAAAATTGGGGTTCCCCTCCAAGAATTCCAGCCCCCCTGCTGCCCCGACACTCGGACTGTCTAGAAGCGCCCCTGGCACAAGCCCACTGAAGCCTGCCCACTTCTCTGGGTGAGGCTTCTAGAGTGCTCTGGTCCACAAGCGAAACCTGGCAGGCCACAGGCTGACCAGCAGGGATTAGGATGGACCCTGACAACGAAAACCCCCTGCACACAATCTCACCCTGGGCGATGACGTCTTCAATGTTTTTTCCGTTCAGCTCACTGATGACCTAGAATAACCATAACCAGCAGTTACGGGAGACTCACTAACACGCCCTCTGCCTTAACTTCACCTTCTCCAACCGGGGTAGGGCTGGCCACAAGACAGCGCGGTGAGAAGACGCCCCAAAGCCTCCAGGCCTGCCCTGTCCGGCCCAGCAGTTACCACCCACACGTGGCTTCCCCAAGACTCGCTACAAGGGGAACCAGGGCACGTCTAAGACTCCCCGACACAAACAGCCAAGCACCTCGACTTAAATCCCACCACACGGGAGAATGTCACTAAGGTGCGCTTCTCTGCAAACAGTTCCTAGAAGTTTCCGGCGGCGCCGAACTTCCCCGGAGCAGGCTGGAACTCCGCCTCACGCCCACCCGCCCTGGGGCTGCCTCGGACCCCCGCACACACGCGGGCACATCCAACTCCGCTTTCCCCGGGCAGAGGCCCGCGCCGAGGACGCCGGAACCCAGCGGGGCGGCTACCTTGTTGAGCCGGTCGTCATCCGCCTCGATGCCTACGCTGTCCAGAATCTTCTTGATGTCCTTGGCACTGGGGGAGGCGTTGCCCCCGAGGGCGGCCAGCAGGTAGGAGGCGACGTAGCGCATCCTGAGGCGGGAGAGCACAGGCGGCCTTACCCGGAGGCCTCCCGCCCCGGCCTCGGCCCCGGGCGCGGCCGCGCGCGCTCAGGCCCGGCGCCTCCTGCCAAGCCCCGGCCCGCGCCTGCCCACCCGCCTCCCGCGGCCCCCCACGACCCCGCAGGCCAGCCTGCGCCCCGGCCTCGCCGCCCACTCACTCGGCGGCGGAGAAGTCTCACGCGTGCGACCTCGGCGGCGTCAGGGACGGAAAGGAAGGCGCCGGCGCGGGGGGCGGGGGTAATCCGCTACCCAGAAGCCCCCGGGACCCGCGCGCCGCGCCGTGCGGGCGCCTTCGAGTGACGTCACGCGGCGCCCAGGCCGCGGAGACAAGAGCCTTCGAGCCGCGCCGTCCGGCTGCCGCAGCCGGCGAACTCCAACTCCCAGGGTGCACTGCTGGCGGAAGTGCGGGCGCGCCGCCTGCGCGGGTGCACCGCCTGCGCGGGTGCACGTGGCCGGCCCTCCGCGCTCGCTGCCGAAGGGGGAGGGGGGACGGTGGGGTTCCCGGCTTCAGGGACTGTGGGCAGTGGTGAGCTGCGGAGCCCAGCGGCCTGGGCCTGGTGGCAGCTCCCTTGCGGGGCCGCGTGGGCTCCAAACTGAGCTCCGCGCCCACGCGGACGTCAGCACACGCCACACATTCTTGCTCGGTGCCTGGCGGCCTGCCGCAGGTTGGCCCCTGAGGGAGCAGGCCCGGCCCTGCTCCCCCGCAACAGAGGTTTCAGAGCGAGGACACACACAGTAAACTATCTGGGCGGTCCCGGGCCCACATACACGCGGAAGGGTTGAGCCGGCCCTACGATCGGGGGCGAGCAGCAGGCAGAAGGGTCGGACGCACAGGCCCCGCGGTGGCCGGACATGGGTCCAGGAGCAGAGCCAGCCCAGCCCGCGCGGGGTTCCCACTACCAGGCGAAACTGCGGGTGTAGGCATGGAGCACTGGTGTGTTCGTGCAGACCACACCGTTGCTGCGGGGGTCGCCGCTGTCGTGACCCCCATCTTACAGAGGAGGTGGGGCGCAGAGAGGGTTTCTGGCTCACGGTCTCACGCTTGGGGCAAAGTGGAAGCCCTCCTGGCTAGTGTGGGATGGTACTGCACTAGGCAGGGAAGTGTTGGGTTGTCCTGATTGTGCTTAGAGGTCATGTAACACGTCAGAGTTACCCTTTCAGCCGCACAATTCAGTGGCTTTGGGTGCTTTCCCACGACGCAGCCGTCCCCAGCCTCTATCTCCAGACTGCTTTCCATCTTCCCAAGTTGGATTCCATGCCCATTAAAGCACTCCCTATCCCTTCCTCTAGCCCGTGGTACCCACCATTTTAATTTTTGTCTCAACGTCATTTGACTACTCTGGGGCCTTATTACCCAGCAAGCATACAGTATTTACCCTTCAGGATCTGGCTTATTTAACAACGTTCTCGAGGTTCGTTCACACTGTGGCGTGTTATCAGAATTTCATCCCCTTTTAAAGCTGAGTAATAGTCTTGTGATTGTTTTGTTTTGTTTTGTTTTGTTTTGTTTTTAAGTCTTCTGGCAGCTACTTAGGAACCGAACGTGGGACAGAAGCTGGGGAAGATGGAGGCCTGACAGAACTGCCCATCCTGGTGGGAGGGGCGGGGGGAGCTGGAGGAAAGAGGGTGCACATGCATTGATTTGGGGCAGAGTGGGTGAATGAGGTCGGGTGGGCTCTCTTGAGAGTCAGACCTAGTTTGAAGTTCTTGGCTTTGGCACTTACCAGTTATGCGACCTCAGACTGTCAGAGCCTCCTTTCCCTATGAGATGCAGACAAAGATGGAAGGAGGCAACAGGTGGGGAAGCCCACTGCTGGGGCATTTGGGCCAAAGTGATTGCTGGTGAAGCAAGATCACAGGAGTTGGGACCAGGTCTCTAGAGGAGGCCCAGGAAGGCTTCCCGGAGACGGAGGCCCTTGAGGCTGGCCGGGGAATGGCACATTTAGTGCTCTGGCTTCTGGCAGAAGCTGGATGTGCGGCGGCAGCTGCGGTCAGCCCCAAAGCCCTCCTCCCTGCCGAGATTGCACTAGCTCACTTTAAATTCAACCCGGGGCCAGAACGCACCCCTCCAGAGCGGGGCGGGCCCGAGGGCCGGGAATCTCTGAAAGGGCGGGCTCCGCGGCGCGCGACGCGGGACTTCCCAGCAGGAGAGCCGGACTGGGACAGACCAACAGGAAGCCGAGTGCGACTGGGCTGCCGGCTGCCGGTTGGGGTCCGCGGCCGCGTCTCCAGGGCTGTGGGCAGGCCAAGGGCAGGCGGGGCGGGAAGGGACCCTGAGGCCTTCGCCTGCGGCCCCAGCCCGGAGCAAGGGGCGTCCTGACTGGGCGGGACCCCGAGTCCCGGCCCGCTCGGGAACGCGCGCGCACCGGGGACGGCGCCCAGCTTCGAGCGCAGGTACGCCCAGGGCGCGGGCGGCCGGTGGGGATGGCGGGGTTGGGGGGCGCTCTCCCGGTCAGGACCGGCCCCCAAGCCGTCGGAGCCCCGAATGTGCAGACCACTGCCCTCCTCAGCAGGCCTAGGTGCGAACAGGAAGCATGAGAGAAACCTCCTCCAGCTGTCAGCATGTGGGGTCCCATCCCCAGGACCCAAGCCGCCCAGTGGCTCACACCCCAGCTCTCCCCGCGCCCCCATTCACTTCTCTGACACAGACGGTCAAAATCACCCCTCTCTTTGCCTGGGCCGCTGCCCCCACGTGGTAGATAAGAGTCCCCCTGGTTAAAGCTGGTGGGTGTGAAAGTTGGTGGTGGGGCTCCAGCCCAAACTCTTATCCCCAGAGAGGGTAGGAGCGGGGTGGACAGCCAGGATGACCTGACAGCTGGAGGAGTGTCTTGTTCAAATTTCCACAAGTGGGATGTGAAGCCTCATTTCTCCCTCCTCCCCCTCGCCAGGCTCCCCCGCACACAGGTCTCCCTGCCTGCTGCCCTCCTAGTCCGGGGGTTCTCCTTCCCCAGCCCTGTTTCAGCTGTGATCTGTTTAGCTGAGCTCTGGGTTCTGTGGATCAGCCGGCCTGCCTCAAATACTCCCCAGAGCCAGAATCCCCATGCCCCTGAGTAGGAGGAGGGCCCATGCCCACTCCTTCCCACTCCTCCCCCTGACTCTGCAGCCTCCCCGGGCCCTGCCTGAGCAGGCCTGTTTGGCAGGCTGGGACATGTCTGGCCCCGGAGGACAGCCGGGTGGGCGATGGCTGCAGAGGCGGAGGGGCTGGAGCCCCAGGCAGCTGCTGCTGAAGATGCTGCGGGAGATGCTGTCGGTGCTGTGGATGCGAAGCCCGGGGACCCCCCTCTCCTGGTTGGGAACCGGTTGAGGCTGGACCTGCACCCTGGGGGCTGCCACCGGCTGCTCCATCTGTGTGCCCAGCGGCCCCCTCAGCTGTTGGAAGTGGAGTTCTTGCAGCTGAGCGGCCACGAGGAGCCTCGGCTGCTAGAGGCCACCCTGGCCCAGGTGCCGTGCAGCCTGCAGAACCTTCGCTCCCTGGTCCTCAGAGGTGAGCCCCACCTGGCCCCAGCCCTGTCCCAGCCCTGCCCCCACAAGGCAAAGCTGGCTGAGCTCTGACTCCGGGATGCTGCTTCTGCCCAGTGGTCTCCCCGCAGACCCCCCAGTGTGGGTATTCTTCCTGGGCAGGTCATGGCTGATGGCTCTGTCAGCTGAGACAAGCCTGCAGTATCTGTCCCTGTCCTCCTGCATCTGCTGGTGTCTCCGTCTGTCCTTCTCTGGGTGGGGTTGGGGTAGAGGTCTGTGCCTCTGTGCTGAGCTGGGCCCTGGGATTCCGGCTCTGAGGGCCACACCTGCGTTCCCCCTTTCTAGGTGGACAACACTGGGACGTGCCGGGTGCCTGCCGCCACCGGGGCTCCCTGACCACACTGCCCGCTGACCTGAGTGGCCTGGCCCGCTTGGCCCACCTAGATCTGAGCTTCAACAGCCTGGAGACACTGCCGGCCTGCATCCCACAGATGCGTGGCCTGAGCACCCTCCTGCTGTCTTACAACCGCCTCTCAGAGCTCCCTGAGGCCCTCGGAGCCCTTCCCTCCCTCACCTTCCTCTCTGTGACCCACAACTGCCTGCAAAGGCTTCCCGCAGCGCTGGGATCCCTGTCCACCCTGCAGCGCCTTGATCTCTCAGAGAACCTTCTGGATACCCTGCCCCCTGAGATTGGAGGCCTGGGCAGCCTCACGGAGCTCAGTCTGGCTTCCAACCGGCTGCAGGGCCTCCCCACCTCCCTTGGTAAGTAGGAGTCGTGCCCCTCATGGCTCCCAGGCCTGACGGGGAGTGCCCTCCAGCTGCTGCCTGGTTTCCGCTCTCCTGTCCTCCACAGGGGCCTCTGCACACACAGACTTGGCCCACCTTGGAGCCTTCACTCCTCCTGGGGGGCCCTTGTTTGCCCTCCCTTCCCCGGCTTTCGAGGCTCCTTGCACAGACTTCCCAAGCTCCCTGAGTCTGTCCGTGAGGCAGAGACTGGAAAGGCTTCTCTGCTTGGCCCTAACATGAGTCTCCTGTCCTGGCCAGGGCTGGTGCGGCCCTGAGTGCTCCTCTGCGGGCCCTAAGCTGGCACTTGCCCGCAGTGGGGCTGCGGTCCTTGCGGTTTCTTGTTTTGCACAGCAACCTCCTGACCTCAGTGCCCACCGGCCTGGCCCACCTCCCGCTGCTCGCCCGACTGGATCTGAGGGACAACCAGCTCCAGGACGTGCCCCCCGAGCTACTGGACGCCCCCTTTGTGCGCCTTCAGGGGAACCCCCTGGGCAAGGCTCTACCTGCCCCCCGCAGTTCCCCAGGTAGGCGTGTTGCTAGGAAGGGTCGGGCCACAGACGGGTTGGGATGCAGGTACCATAGGTGTCCTAACAGCTTGTCTGTGCCTCCACAGAGACGCCCGTGATCCCGGAAATGCCCCGACTGTTCCTGAACTCAGATTTGGACAGGTGTGTGTGTGTTGGGGGGGCTGAAGATGCATGTCTCTAGCCTGTCATCCCGTCCATGATGAACACCGTGCTCACGGCCCAGGGGTCTTCTGGAGTTTCCCAGGAGTGCCCGATCCAGCCACACCCCTTCTGTTGTCTGACCTGATGCCCACCCTATCATGCAGCTTCCTTGTGACTCCCCAAGGCTGCTCAGTGACCCTGGCCTGTGGTGTCCGCCTGCGGTTCCCTGCTGGGGCCACCACTAGCCCTGTCAACATCCACTATCGACTATGGCTGCCGGAGCCACACCTCGTCCCCTTGGGTCCTCATGACTCCTTGCTCAGTGGTGTCCTGGAGCTGCAGCCCCATGGGGTGGCCTTCCGGCAGGCACGGCCTGGGCAAGTCGGGGGGGTGGGGAGGAGGGCTCAGGCATGGGCCCCAGTGCTCACACCACCCTTGCCTGGCAGGAAGTAGGTCTGTGGTTACTCTTTGTGCCCCCCCGGGACTGGCGTTGCCGGGAGGTGGTGGTCAGGACCCTGAGTGATGACAGCTGGAGTGACCTGGAGACTCACCTGGAAGAAGAGGCACCCAAGGTGAGAGCCACCCAGGCCTTCGTGGGAAGGAGTACTAGGGAGTGGCTCCCCCCAGACCCTGGTCACCCCTGTCTGCCCTGCCTGGTGGCTCTGCCCTGACACCCCTCTGACCCTGTTCCCTCTGACCCCACCTCCCACGCCCAGCGGCTCTGGGCTCAGTGCCAGGTGCCCCACTTCTCGTGGTTCCTCGTGGTTTCACGTCCTGTGTCCAACGTCTGCCTGGTGCCACCAGAAGGGACATTGCTGTGGTCCTCAGGACATCCTGGGGTCAAGGTCACATTCCCCCCTGGGGCCACCGACGAGCCTCGTCACGTCCGCATGCAGGTGCGGGCAGGGCAGCCACTGTGGGTGGCGGGTGGCGGGTGGAGCCTCAGTGCAAAGGTGGGTGTTCCAGGCACCCCATTTGCCCCAGGTGGTGCACGTGGCCAGCAGAGAGCTTCGAGCCCTGCTGGAGGAGCCTGAGGCAGCGGCCAGCCCCCTGCTGTGCCTCTCCCAGAGCGGCCCCCCAAGCTTCCTCCGGCCTGTCACCGTGCAGCTGCCTCTGCCCCCCGGTGTCACAGGTGAGAGGTGGCCAGGTGGCATAGCTGAACTCCTGGGCACTGGGTGGAGGGGGCTGTGCTCAGCAGGGGAGCCCCTGCCAGGGACGCCTCAGCCTGTGGCCCCCTCATGTCCCCAGGCCTGAGTCTGGATCGCTCTCGTCTTCACCTGCTGTACTGGACCCCACCTGAAGCGGCCTGGGATGACATCACAGCTCAGGTGGCACTGGAGTTCACCCACCTGTATGCTCGCTTCCAGGTCACACACTTCTCCTGGTCAGTGCCCCCCGCCCCGCCCCTCAGTCCCCTCCCCACAGTGGTCTGTGCAGCCCCCGCTCATCGCCAGCCCTCCCAGGTACTGGCTCTGGTACACCACCAAGACGTGCGTGGAGGGCCTGGCTCGGAAGGCCTGGGAGCGCCTGCGGCTGCACAGGGTCAACCTCATTGCCCTGCAGAGGCGCCGGGACCCCGAGCAGGTCCTGCTGCAGTGCCTGCCCCGCAACAAGGTGGGTGCCGAGTCCGGAGGCCAGGAGGGCCGAGTCGGAAGGGCAGGGGGCCTGCGGGGGGCCACGGGCACTGGGCTCGGAGCCAGTGGGTGCCCGCCCCCCAGGTGGACGCCGCCCTGCAGAGGCTGCTGGACCGCTACCGGGGCCCTGAGCCGTCCGACACGGTGGAGATGTTCGAGGGCGAAGAATTCTTTGCTGCCTTCGAGAGGGGTATTGCCGTGGATGCTGGTATGCCCCCCGCCCCGCCCCTAGAGGGGACGCTGGGGTCCGCTCCCCGAGCTCCCTGCTGAGCCCATCCCGCCCCCAGACCGCCCAGACTGCGTGCAGGGCAGGATCTGCTTCGTGTTTTACTCACACTTGAAGAACGTGAAGGAAGTGTATGTGACCACCACCCTGGACCGGCACGCTCAGGCTGTGAGGGGCCAGGTGGGTCAGCGGGCTGGGGTGCCCCAGGCTGCCCGGGCAGAGGCAGGACACTGAAGCCCCCTCATCCCCTCGCTAGGTGTCCTTCTACCGGGGAGCGGTGCCCGGGACGGTGCCTGAGGAGGCAGAAGCTGCCCGGCAGAGGAGGACCGGCGCCGGCTCCCTGTGGATGGCCACGCTGCCCATCAAGCTGCCGGTGTGGCCCGGGGTGGGGGACAGTGTGTGTGAAGGGGACGGGGCGGCACAGAAGCCCGGGGGTGGTCAGGGGGCAGAGGGCAGGGCTCACCGCACCCCTTCCTCCTTACAGAGACTGCGGGGGTCCCAGGGGCCAGAGCAGGGGCAGGGGACTAGCGTCTCCCTGGCGCCTCTGAACCTGGGTGACGCTGAGACTGGCTTCCTGACCCAGAGCAACCTGCTGAACGTGGCCGGGCGTCTGGGCCCTGACTGGCCAGCCGTGGCCCTTCACCTGGGCATGCCCTACCGTGAGCTGCAGCGCATCCGACATGAGTTCCGGTGAGTTCCTTTGGGCACCCTGATGCTGGCTCCAGGCCAGCCTCAGGCCCGGGTCCTGGCTGCTAGGGGAGCCTTCCCTGAGGCTGGGTGAAGTTCCGTCCAGGGTGGGTGGGGACAGGGCAAACAGGCAGGAAAGAGAGGGTCTGGCCACACGTCACCGAGGGAGCAGGGAATCCACCCGAGGAGGGTAAGCAGAACCTTGGGTGTGATGGCTGGGCCTCTCTGTCACCATTCTCCTTCTCCCCGCCAGGGACGACCTGGACGGCCAGATCCGGCATATGCTCTTCTCCTGGGCTGAGCGCCAGGCTGGCCAGCCGGGGGCTGTGGGGCTCCTAGTGCAGGCCCTGGAGCAGAGCGACCGACTGGATATAGCTGAAGAGGTGAGGGCTGTCTTGGAGCTCGGCCGCCAAAAGTACAAGGACAGCATCCAGCGCATGAGCCTGGCCCCCAGGGACCTCACCCCACCTGAGCCTTCAGCATCACAGTCCCCAGAGTCTGCCCAGGCCTAGACCCCACTGACTTCGGGCTGGCCCTGATGTACCCTGGCCAGTGGTCAGAGACCCCATTTTCAAGCCTGCCTGGCGTATGGGGACAGTGACCTCCCATATGTAACAAATATGCACTGTTGTGCCTGCTTCTCAGAGCTCAGTTTATTTGCTGGGTGAAGGAGTGGGCAGAAAGCAAGGGGTGGCCTGGGATCAAAGGCCTGGGCCCTGCTGGGAGGGGACCTTGGGTAAAGACTTCGCTACCTGCCCCATGTACCCGGGAGGGCGAGGCGCTCCAGCTACAAAGTAACGGTGCTGCACCAACGGATACAAAGTCACCGTGCGCGGGATTGTGCAGCAAGTGGCTGGGCAGGTGCTCGGCCAGAGCCATCCCCTCCAAGCGCCCACGGTGCGGCCAGGGACCGCTCCTGCCCTAGAACACCCTCTTCCCGGCATTCCCTGCCACCCGTTGGCCCGCCGGGGCTAATCCCTGGGTCCCTGGCCCATGCAGGACCGTGAGGCCCAGAGGCCAAAGAAGGGCCTTTTGGGGACCCGCGGCTGGGGCCAGGCCGGCGCAGTGGCCGCGGCGACCGGGAGGGGGAGCCGGAGCCCGCTTGCCGAGGGCCGGGGGCAGGGGGCGGAGCGCGCGCGCCTCCGCGCATTAGGAGCAGCCGGGCGCGCGGCACGGCGGGGAGGCGAGCGCGGCGGCGGCGGCGGCGGAGCGCGCGGTGAGTGGCTGCCCGGCCTCTCCCTTCCGCTGCGCCCACCCGACTGCTGCCCGGCTGCGGGGGCCAGGGGCGCCGAGGCGGCCGGGGGAGGTGACAGCTGCCCCGACGAGGCGGCTCCGGGGGGTCCCGGGCCGGCGGATGCTCCGACCAGCTGCCGCCCGGGTGTGGGAGGCCGTGCTCGACCCCGGGCGGTGCCGGGCGCGCTCCCCGCGCACACGTGTCCCCACGGGGTGGGAAGCTGGGCCAGAGCCCCAGAAGCGGAGGCCGGGCCGCGGGGGGCGCACACGTGGGGCCCCGCCGGACTTGTGTGGACACGTGCGTGGCTGTAGTCGCCACCGCCTGGCGGGGGCAGCGTGACCGTCTGGGCCCCGTCTGGACCCCCTCCAAGAGGGACAAGGGGCCTGAGCCGGCCTCCGAGCTGGAGCCCGCAACCTCCACCCCAAGCCTCCTTTGTTCGTGGGTTGGGGCCCCTCCGACAGCATAGAAAGCGCCCCCCCCGTCCCTAGGGGGAAGGGATGCGGGGAGATTGAATGGGCAGCCAGCGGCCAGTGCCGGACTCTGATCTTCACCCCCACCGCCTTCCGTGAGGGTGGGGGAGGGGGAGCCCAGCGGCTTCATTTGTGGGAGATTTTACCCCTGGGAGGGTCTGGAAGTAGACGCATCATCCTGTGGTGCTCTCTGTGGGCAGCGCTGTCCACTGCCTACCTTCGTCCTGAGTTTACTTGGCTGCAGAAGTGGAGACGGGAGGACGGTGAAGGCTAACAGCCCTGGGCCTCAGGCCCGGCCGGGGTTGCTGGGCTTCTGTGGCAACATGGGGTGCACAGGGAGGTCCTTCCACAGATGTCGCTGGGGTGGGAACCACAGAGCGAGGACCAACAAAAGGGGGTTCTGCGTCCAGCGGAACCCTTGCCAGTCTCCCCAGGGAGAGCCCCTTGATTCTCACTGCTGTCTGGCCAGGACCCACTTCCCTGCTCCATCCTGCAGCCTCAAGCATGTAGTGTGAGACCCCAGACTGTCTCCTCAGGCTTGGCGTCCCCGGGCCTGCCTCTCTTCCTGGCACAGCTGCTCTCCTCTTCACTTTAGACGCTCTGTCTGACTTCTGGGACCCCCATCACCCAGTGTCCCTTACCCCAGGTGGGAGGTGGGGTCTGGTGATGCTGGAGGTGGCAGGGTTCACTCAGTCCCCCAGAGGCAGGGGTGGGTCTCAGGAGACTGCAGAGACTGTAGACCCTGCCCCTGACAGCCTGGGGCTGCAGCGAGCTGGCTGTAGCCAGTCTACACCAGGAGGTGTGTGGGGTGGGGGTGGGGAGGGAAAGGTCAGGTTGAAGTTCAGGGGTCAGACTTTTATCTGCAGGCTAGGGCATGGGGAAGCAGGTGCTGGGGACGGAGGCCCTGGGGTGTGTGTCTGGGGCCCCTTGGCGGGTCAGAGAGCTCTGGGAGTGCCCATTCCCGTGCCCTCTGGACCTGCCAGCTGAACAGTCCTGTGGGTAGCAGCCAGAGGCCTCTTGAGACCTAGCCACCCCTTCCCTGGCCTTTTTTTTTTTTTTTTAAGACTTCATTTATTAGAGAGTGTGTGCGCAGGAGCAAGGGGGAGGGGAGAGGGAGAAGCAGGCTCCCAGTGGAGCAGGGAGCCCAATGCGGGGCTCCATCCCAGGACCCTGGGATCGTGACCTGAGCCGAAGGCCGATGCTTAACCATCTGAGCTCCCCTGTCCCAGCCCTGGATTTTTAATAGACGTGTGTCTTCGTCTGCCCTAGAGTGAGGTTTCCATGAAATGTGTCTTCACCCAGCAGACACACAGGTCTCACGAACAGGAGTGGGCACAGACCCATCTCTACCCCCACGGGACCAGATTGTCCACAGAGGCCCACAGGGTGCCTGGGCACAGAGAGCGCCCCATCCTCTGGGTCCCGGAGCCCTAGACAGATCCAGCCTGCAGGCTGCAGACAGGAACCCACAGGGCAGCCGGGGTCGTGGTGGCCATGGGCCGGGGTTCCTGTGGGCGGCTGGCCAGGCTTTGCCCCGTGGGCTGATCAAGTGTCCGAGGCTGGGCCCTGCCCCTCAGAAGCTGTCACACCCCCTCCCATCCCTTCTCCTGCAGCGGCTGAGAGCCTCAACACGCCCAAAGTGAAAGAGAAAGTCGCCCCCCCAAGGCCGGCCCCGCCCCACCTGGCGGCCAATCCTGGCAACGGGCACCTCCCTCAGCCACTGGGTCTCCTCCGTGGGCCGTGAGCCGTGCGGGCTGTAGTCCTGGAGGTGCACCTCACGGTGAGCGGGACTGGGGGCTGCGGGGTGGTGGGGCTGGAGGGGCAGGGGACACAGGGACAGATGGCCCAGGAAAGCTGAGGTGAAGGTCACCGGTCCTCAGAGGGACCAGGGGTGCGAGCCAGCCTTGTGACCGTGGGCGGCAGTGCTGTGGGTGAGAGCCTGTGACAGCTGGCCTCTGAGGGGGCCCAGGGAAGAGGCAGCGGGGAAGGCTCCAGGACTCTGGGAGGCCCCCGACAGGAGGCTTCGGAGGCTCTGCCACTGGCTCTGGCTCCCCTGCCCTGTCTCTAGTGAGAGGGGCCCTGTCTCCCCCAACCCCTAGGGCGGATGGGGGAACTAAACACAGGGAGCCTCAGTTGTCCCCTTCCCAGCTGCCCCGTACCCCGTGCCCCAGACACCTCCGAAGCTTCCAGAGGATCTGGTCTGTGCGTGTGTGTGCCTGTCTGGGAGTGAGGTTCCTGGAAAGGGTGGATAGGAGAGTGGGTGCAGGGCTGGGTGTGGGTGAGCAGGGCGCTTCTCCAAGGGGAGGGGCTGTCTGGGGTCCATGGGAGTGGGGGCTGTACCTGGCGTGGCAGCATCTACCTGGGTGGCTGTGAGCTGAGCCCAGGTTGTGGGGGGCCCCTCAGCACCTCCAGCCTCCATCCTGGAGGGGGCAGGCGTCAGCTGCAGCTGCCCAAGGATGAGGGGGTCACCGCAGTCCAGGGTTGAGATGCCTGGCTGGCAGATTCACTCCCCAGAGGCGCCTGGCCCTTTAAAGGCAGATTGCGCTCCTGTGCCCGCTCGGTGTGCACGTGAGTGTGTGAGCGTGAGCGAGGCCAGCTGGGAAGACGTGCCGGGCGGGGGCGGGGGCGCCTTGAGGGGAAACAGGATGGCCCTAGGGATGGGAGGGGGGTTTTGAGGGGAAGCTTATTTCTCTGGTGCGCCTCTGAGTGGTGTGTCCCTCCCTCCGCTGATTCCCAGAGCCTGTTCTAGAACAGAAGCCGTGGTTTTGAAAGTCCCTGGAGAGTGGAGAGCCGCCCCTTCCCCCTCTGTCCACCCGCACTCCGCCGCCGCTGCTCGCTCCGTCCTCCACTGGCTGGCGTCCAGCTGTCCGGCTCCTACCTGGGTGCGCTCAGTTAAATGGCTGATAAGCAGATCAGGTCAGAACGCAGCCCTGCCTTTGGTCTTGGCCCCACCCCGCCCCGTGTGTCGTGCTGACCGATGGCCGAGGAGGCCACTCCTGACACTCCCTCTGCTCACACAGTCTGCCAGCCAAGCTCATCAATGGCGGCATCGCTGGGCTGATCGGGGTCACCTGTGTGTTCCCCATCGACCTGGCCAAGACGCGGCTGCAGAACCAGCAGAATGGCCAGCGCGTGTACACCAGCATGTGAGCGTGCGGGGCGGGGCGGGGGCCACGGGAGGCGGGGGCAGGGTGAGGCTCAGACTCACAAGCCCAGCTCCTGCGTCCCCCACCTTGTTTGACAAGAGGGGAAGCTGAGGTCAGGGCTAGGATTGGAGCCGTGACTGGCCCCCAGCTCACCCCCGCCTCCTGCAGGTCCGACTGCCTCATCAAGACCATCCGCTCAGAGGGCTACTTCGGCATGTACCGCGGTGAGGCTGGGGGTGGGGCAGGTGTGGGTGGCACCCTCCTGCACCTGGGGGGAGGCAGGTGGCAAAGCCAGGCAGGGCAGCCCTCTTGGGCCTGGTGTGTAAGTGTGGACGTGGCCCGTGGGACCTGAGTGCTGGGCGAGTGACACAGGGTGGGCTGTCTGGGAAGGGGCAGTTCTCAGCGGTCCTCCCAGCGCATCGGCCCCATCCCCCACCTGCTGCCACTGCCGGCAGGCACGACAGGACACTGTGTCTTCACCGTGGTGGCTGTAGCCTTCTCCCCTGTCTTCCGGGGCAGGTGGGACTCCATCTGTGCTGGGAGACCGGAGGCGGGCAGGGACACCACTGCAAAGCCGCTTAGGAGACAATCCCCAAGACTGGCTTTGCCCAGACACTGTGCGGAGGGACCCGCCACTGCCTCCCCCGGCCCTAGCTCACCACCGGCCTGTGTCCTCCACCCAGTGCCCCGCCCCTGCCGTGGGAGCCCTTCTGTCCTCCAGGGGAGGTATTCCTCAGGGAGGCCAGAATGGGTAGACCATGCAGGGAGGGTGAGCGGAGCTCTTGGAGGAGCCACTGCCCCGTCCCTGCCTGGTCCTGCCCTGCCTGGCACCAATGTGGGTGAGAGGGCAGGAGGGGGAGCCAAGGAGTGACTGGGGTGGGTCTCTGCCAGCTGGGAGGCTACTGCTGGCTGAGAGCCTCCCCAACCCAGGCCACTGACCTGCCTGTGCTCCCCGCTGTGCCCCACAGGAGCCGCTGTGAACCTGACTCTTGTCACCCCAGAGAAGGCCATCAAGCTGGCCGCCAACGACTTCTTCCGATACCAGCTCTCCAAGGACGGGTGAGGGGCTGCGGGCCAAGGTTGTGAGGGGGCGGGGTCTGTGCCTCCAGACAGAGGACAAAAGCTCTGCCCCTCACCTCCTCCCTCTCGTCCTCCCTGCCTCCTGCACAGGGAAGGAAGCAGATGCTGAGTCAGTGGCGCTTCGGCCCCAGCGGTCCTGGCCCCCAGCCACCTGCACCAGCCCTTGTAGGGTGGGATTTGCAGGGGGCACCGACCAGCTTTCCCCTGTCAGGGGATGGGGCTGAGAGGGTAGCCCTTTGGGTACTTGAGACACCTACCTTTTCCACTGCTGTTTGCTTGAGAATGGCCCTTCCACCTTTCCCAGGCCCTGCTTGTGGGGCCCTCTGTCTGTTGGGCTCGGTGCCCATTGCTGGAGGGCCTGCAGGGGTACCGGAGGCTGGCATGTGCTGTACCCCTGCAGGGCTGCGTCCGCCTCTGCCACTCCCATTCCCCTGCACGCTCAGGGCAGCAGAGGCTTCTGCATCTGCACCACGGCCCGTACCCCTTCTCCACAGGCAGAAGCTGACCCTGGTTAAGGAGATGCTGGCGGGCTGTGGGGCTGGCACCTGCCAGGTGATCGTGACCACGCCCATGGAAATGCTGAAGATCCAGCTTCAGGACGCAGGCCGCATTGGTGAGGGTGTGGGAGGAGGGGCAACAGCTGGGTGGGGGCAACAGCTGGAGCCCCATCCCCTGCCCCGTGGGAGGCAGTAGGAGGGGGAGCCAGCAGGCCCATCTCTTCTCTCCCCAGCTGCCCAGAAGAAGATACTGGATGCCCAGGCCCAGCTGTCAGCCCAAGGGGGCGCCCAGCCCTCCGTGGAGGCTCCAGCTGCCCCCCGGCCCACAGCCACCCAGCTGACCCGGGACCTGCTTCGGAGCCGGGGCATCGCTGGCCTCTACAAGGGACTGGGGGCCACACTGCTCAGGTGGGAGGGAGGGTGAGGGTGGGAGGAGGGAGGCCTGGCCACTGTGCACCTCTGGGTCACCAGGGTCCCTTCCTCCCCCCACAGGGACGTCCCCTTCTCCATTGTCTACTTCCCCCTCTTTGCCAACCTGAACCAGCTGGGCCGTCCGGCATCCGGGGAGAAGTCTCCTTTCTACGTGTCGTTTCTGGCTGGCTGTGTGGCCGGGAGCGCGGCCGCCGTGGCCGTCAACCCCTGTGATGGTCAGTGCCTGGACTAGGTCCTGCAGGGGTGGGGGTGGAGGTGGGCTGGGCCTGCGCTGACCTGCACTCCCCCCTGCAGTGGTGAAGACAAGACTCCAGTCACTACAGCGCGGCGTGAACGAGGACACCTACACGGGGTTCCTGGACTGTGCCAGGTGGGAAGGCCCTAGGGGCGGGGCGGGGGTGGACCGCAGGCCGGTGGGGCCCTGACCACCCTCTCCCCGCAGGAAGATCCTGAGGCACGAGGGCCCCTCAGCCTTCCTGAAGGGCGCCTACTGTCGTGCCCTGGTCATCGCCCCGCTGTTCGGCATTGCTCAAGTGGTCTACTTCCTGGGCATCGCAGAGACGCTGCTGGACCTGCTGCAGCGACCCCAGCCCTGAGCCTGGCGGCCGCCCACGCCCTCCAGCCAATTGGGACCAGAGTGGGGCCGGAGCCAGGTGGCCCGCCCAGGACCGAGCGGGAGAAAGTCTCTCCCCAGCCTTCCCACGTGGATGGGGGGAAGCAGAGGAAGGGGTGCAGGGTCCACATGGGTGGTGCACACAGGGGCCCCTGAGGGGTCCTGCCTGCACCCCCACTGGGACCAATGTCTTATTTATGTAGAAAACGCAGAAATCTTTACATTCCTGGAGCCAGCCCCCGCCACAGCTCCGCCCCGGCCTGAGTACCCCAGGAACAGAGCTGGTCTCTGGGCTGGGCCCCCCAGGCCTGGGCTAGGCAGGCGGGACCCTACCCTCCAGTCTACCAGCTCTCGTCCCCGAGGCTTGGCCCCTAGTCCACAAAGGGGACCCCGCACAAACCTATTTATTAACTTGCTGAGTACAAGTGCTCTGTCCCTCCCTGTGTCCATCCGTCCAGCCTCTCCCTGCCGCTGCCCTTCTTGCCTTGGCCAGGACTCCACTTTGTCCCCCAGCTAGCCTTGTGGGAGGATTGGGGTCTCCTGCCCCCCATTTTGAGCCAGGAGTCCCAGGCGGGGGTCACATGGAGTTCTGACTCCCAGGGCAAGCCCCCCATTCCAATGTGGGACCCAGCATCCCTCCTGGTGGGCCTCTCTACCCCCACCCCAGGCTGGGGGCCCATAGCGTGTGAGGTCTGTGTGCATGTGCAAATGTTCTGGGGAGCAGGTTGTGTCCACCAGCGCTCCACTGGCCTGGCCCCTCAGAGATGGGGCTGGGGGTGGGGGGTGGGGCTGCTGGCCTTACCCACATGGCCAGGTAATGTGTGTGTGTTTGTGCTGTGTGCACCCTAGGCTCCCCTCTGACCCCATTCAGGAATGTATTTTCCCAGCCTGGTTCTTGCTGCACCTCAGCGGACCCCTCTTCTGAGACCCCCTCCAACCCTGGGTCCAGGATTGGCCAGTGGGGAGGGCAGACATGAGGACCAGTATGGAGCCTGGGGGTGTCTGCTCCCTCAGTCCTCCCAGGGCCCACCCTACTTTCTGGGCCTTTGCATAAGGCCGCTGACCACACTGTAAGCTCTGCCCTCCCGAACCGCCCTCCCTCATTGATGTTGTGAATTGAGGCAGGCCTGCCCGCCCCGCCCCCCCCAGGCCACGTGATTGTGTTGGTGATCGACCCCGATGTGCCGGTGCTGTGTACCCCCACCTGGTCTCCCTCCTCGGAGGCCCCTTCCCGGTGACACTACCTGGGGCTCAGGCCTGGGCCCCCCAGTTCACGGTTGTTCCTGGGAGCTGCCCTCTCCCACCACATCTGAACCTTGGAAGCTGCTGCTGCTGCTTACAGAATTATATTTTTTGTTTTGAAGAGTTTTAAGAAGTTGTAACTTTTTGTGTCTTGTCCTGTGAGAAGATAAATAAATATTCTAAGTAGACACCTTCTCTCTGAAATCTGTTAGGGCAGGGCGGGGCGGGGGCGAGGGTAGCCTCTCATTTTGCAACCTGCTGCCCCTGCGGACCTCCCTCGGCCCACCCACCCGCTGGCCGACACAGGGCCCGGGAGGAGGGCCCCCTGCCGCCCGCACTGGCTGGTTTGGGGGCGCGGGAAGGGCAGCCCCCTTTCTTCCCTGACTGCAAGCCGTCCTTGGGATCAAAAGGGGAGCTTGGGCTTGGGGGCCCCAGACTGCCCCACCAGCCGGGGGCGCCGGGGTGGCCAAGAGGGGGCGGCGCTGGGGTGATGTGGCCCCGCCTCCGCGGCTGGCGGCGCCGAGAACAGTGCATTGTGGGAAACTCCCAGTCCCCGCAGCCGCAGCCGCAGCCGCCGCCCGCCCTGGTCCCGCGGAGAGCGCGCAGCGCCGAGGTGGGAGCGCCGGGAGCAGCAGCGTAAGACAACGGGGGCTACGGGGCCTGGGGCCCGGGGTGTGACGGGGCGGCCGCGCGGGGCGAGTGGGCGGCTCCCGCCTTGAAGGTCACTGGGGGCGCATGCCGGGCCCCTCGCTCTCTCCAGCCCAGCGGCTCCTGGGAGGGGGAGGGGGCACCGGCTGACGTCATTGTGAACCAAAAATAACAGGGGGTGGGGGGGCGGGGAGGAGACCACCTGCCCTTTGCAAACTTGACGCCCAGCAGCGGGGTGCCCATCCAGAGCACTAGGGGTTGAGGGGCTGCTGGGACTCCCTGGGAAGCAGCGCAGCAGCTGGGCTGCTCACTGGGACACCCCCATTATGCTGTGACCTACAGGTGACCTTCAGGTGTGGTTAGTGTGCCTGGCCTGGGTGGAAAACCTGGGCCGCAGCTTCCCCCATGGGCTCCCTCCCCCTGTGGGGAAGGGCGGGGGGGGGGGGTTCTAATCCTCTCGGAGGAGAGGCAGTCAGGTGGTGTCTAGGTGTTCAGGGAGAGATGGCTCAGGCCCAGCCCAGTAAACCCAGTACTCGCCAACTCAGACATTGAGGATCTGGGCCAGGCTTTTCCCATAGTCTGGAGCCCCCATCCTCTGCCCTGGCCCAGGTTTGAGGATGCTGAGGCTGATGGACATGGCATGTGTCCACCCCAGGCTCACACCAGGGACACCCTCCCCACCCCTTGCCCGAGAGGCAGGCACAGCCCCAGACTCAGGAAGGACTCCCTGTCCTTGAACTGGAGCAGGAGAAGCTGGTCTTGGGGGTGGGTACCGGCAGCTGGGGAGGGGCAGGTGGCTTGCCGGGAGGCACAGGGCCTGTCACTGCCTGCCTGACTGGCTTCTCCAGCCTCCCAGGGAAACACCTCAGGTGTGCTGTACCCCCGTTCTGGCAGCCTTGGGCCCATTCCCCCCCACTGGCACCAGAGAGCACAGACTCTGGGTTCCTGCCTTGCCCTCCTCTCCACTTGGACCCAGTCCTCCCAGGAAGGTGCACAGTTGCTTCTGCCCAGGCACACCATAGCTGCCACGCCCTCCAGTGACCACACATCCTCCTGAGGACTGGGTGGGCTCTCACTTCCCCATCAGGGCCTCCCTACCCCGGGCCAGATGGAAATAGCACGTGTATGGGCAGGACCATGTTGCGGATGGCTGGTCTCATCCTGCACCCCCAGCCTGTTCAGGGCCAGCGGGCTCTGCGTGTGTGGTTGGAGGGGCTTCTCAGGGAGTGGGGGGGGGGGGCAGATGGAGATCAGGCCCTGGAAGCAGAACATCCTGAGTGGGGTCTCCTGGGGGGAGGGGTGATCCAGAGAACTGGGCAGGGTCTCCATGGGGACAAGACGGGAGGGGGCTGAACAGGAGAGCTGAGTCTCTTGCCACAGCCTCATTGTGTCTTTCTCCAGGCCTAGATAATGCCCAGGGGTGAGCTGTCCTGAGCCGCTGAGTTCCAGCTACCTGTCTGTTCACGCACACCCCACGTAGCCTGCCAGCACCGCCCACCATGGAGTCCAGGGGGAAGGCGACCAGCAGCCCCAAGCCTGACACCAAGGCTCCACAGGCCGCTGCTGAGGCCAGAGCCCCGCCAGCTGCAGATGGGAAAGCCCCCTCAGCTAAGCCTGGGAAGAAGGAGGCCCAAGCAGAGAAGCAAGAGCCTCTGGCGGCCCCCACACCACCAACTGCCAAGAAGACCCCGGCCAAGGCAGACCCTACCCTTCTCAATAACCACAGCAACCTGAAGCCGGCCCCTGCAGCACCCGGCAGCTCCGATGCCACCCCCGAGCCCAAGGGCCCTGGGGATGGGGCTGAGGAGGATGAAGCCCCCAGCGGGGGTCCAGGGGGCCGTGGCCCTTGCCCCTTTGAGAACTTGACCCCCCTGCTGGTGGCTGGGGGTGTGGCCGTGGCAGCCGTAGCCCTAATTCTTGGTGTGGCCTTCCTGGCCCGGAAAAAATGATGGCTGGTGCCCAGGTGGGGGCACAGCCACTTCCTGTACAGATCTCAGGAGCCTAGTGCATGCCGAGCTCACACACAGCTATCTATACACCCGTACACGCGTACCATATAGACATGTATACCCCCACACACGCAGAGGGACAGACACGGACAGGGCCCCCAAGCTCCCTCGCTGGCCCCCGGCACATCCCCCTCCCAGGCTCCAGGGTTTACTGAGCAGCACAGGACAGAGCTCCCACGTGGGGCAGAGGTCTCGGCCAGGGCCACGATACCGGGGGGCAGCGGGAGGAGTGGATCTCGAGTGTGGCCCTCTTGCCTACGGGCAGGCGTGTTCACCGTGGGCACACTCGCGTGTGCCAGCCGGTCCCGAGAGGCCTCCGTGATCCCGTGCGCTTCCTGGCAGCAGAGTCCGGACGATTCCCCAGGGTTGGGCAGGGGTCCGGGATGGGCTCCAGCGAGGGCCCAGCCCATGTGGGGACATTAAAGGGTATGGCTGTCTCACTCGCCCCATTTCTGCTCTTTCTTTGTAGCTGGGCAGGGCCTGGGCAGTGGGCTGACCCGAACCAAGCTGTGGCAGTGCTTCCATGCCACCTCTGTCCACCGCCTGCACCCTGGCTGGGTGGACAGAGCCCACAGGCCGGTCTGGGGGGACTTCCACCATTCGCCTTCCAGGGGAGCCGCTGAGGCTGGGGCCACCTCACTTCCTGCCCTGACTCTTCCTCGTCCTGCAGCAATTGTCCTTGGGGCAGCTGAGAGCCTGGCAGGGAGGCCGGGGATGGGGGGATGTCGAGGATCTGCCCGGTGGCTACGCTAGCCTCACCCCTGTAGACCGCCCCTCCCACCTCACCCAGTGTCCTTTGATTCTAACAAGCGTATAAATGCAATAACACAGGTAGAGTAGAGCTGCTCGGTGGGTGACCATCGCCCACGTCCACCACCCTGTTGTGCCTGGAGGGCGACTGTGCTCTGCGGTCCCTCCTCAGCACATCGGATCCCAGCGTGGCCCGTGGCACGATGGCAGTGGGCGGGCTCTAGAGGGTGGCCATGGGCACTGTGGGCACGGACACGCCCTGGCCTGGCCAGCCAACCGCTGGAACCCTGGGCCTGAGTGGAGGCTGAGTCTGAAATAAACTCTGTTGTCTAATGGCTGGGCTGGTGTCCTCACCTACCTGGGGCGGGGAAAGGCAAGGGCTTCCCATGGGGGTGTGGGGGTGGTCACATAGCCACACCACCAGGCTTTCCAAGGAGGAATAGGGAGCTTCAGCTGCCACCACCCCCCACCTCCCGCCACCCCCATGCTTTGATCCTGGGCCCTGCCCCATCCCAGACAGCCAGACCCCAGAGGGACTCTCACCACCTGGGCTGCCAGCCACAGTGCACAGGGCAGGGCTGGGACTGGAGCAGTAAGGACATGGGAGGGGGAAGGAGGACCTCGCTCTGACGTCTGAGGCCAGGGGGTAAGTCTTTCTCCACCCCTGTCTGCAGTGTGGGGCACAGAGGAGACTGGAACGATGGGCTTTCCTCCTCTTCCTGCCCCACTGCCCACAGCTCCCTGAGCCCACTCTGGCCAGATGACCCAACTGGTTGGGCCTGCCTGCCCCCTCCCAGCTGTGGGCAAGGCTGTAGGGGCAGGGTCTGGGAGAGCAAGACCCTGCTGGGTCCAGAAGCCCTCCTGTGGGCTTTGTCACTCTGGGCCCCTCCTGCCCCCAGCCTCTCGGAGCTGACGTGTTGGGGGCACGCCCTTCCCTTCTTTTCCTGGTACCCACCCTCCCAGGGTGGCACGCCCAGTCCCTGTACCCACATAGCAGGCCCAGGCAAGTCCGGAGAACTTCCTTCAAGTGAAACATCCAAAACAGTCCCGTCACCCTCGCCCAGACACGCCCCTCCTCCGAGTCCTGGAGCCTCCTCCCGACCCCTGCCCACCCCCCCCCCCCACTCCGTTCCTCAAAGTCCTTGAGCCACCTGGCCAGAGCGTGCCACACGGGGCGGGGCGCTGTGGAGGAAGGCAGAAACAGCCCCCAGGTCCAGCCTCTGGCCCCCCTGCCCCGCAGGTGCCAGGGCTGCTGTCCGAGCACGTCGGGCCGCTTGCCCCCTTTGGCTGTGCGGTCCCCTCTCCCACTCTCTCCGTTCTGCGGCTTGCACCTTAAAAACAAACCCCTCTGATAGTTTGGAGAATGTTTTCAGTGAGCAGAGGCGCCCGTGAGGACGAGTCCTGTCATCTTCAACCAGAAGTCCCCAGCTTGGCCCCTCGATGCGGGTATTCCGCCCCATGTGGCCCCTTGTGTTCATCGATTCACAGGACGCCGGGCTTGTTTCCAAACAGAGCGGTGGTGAAGATCCTTGTAACGCCCCTTGTATCTTCTGCTTTATTGTGGTAAAATACACATAACGTGAGGTTTACCATCTTAGCCACCAAGTGCACAGCTCCGGCACCAAGCACGTTCATGCTGTGCAGCCGTCCCCACCGTCCGTCTCCAGAACTTTCCAACTTCCCAAATGGAAACTGTCCCCGTGAGACACCGACCCCCGTCCCTCCCCCGGCCCCAGCGCCCACCGTCCACTCTTTGTCCCTGTGAATCTGGAGACCCTAGGGACCTCGTGTGGGTGAATCCTGCAGTATTTGTCCCTTTGTGTCTGGCCTGTTTCACTCAGCGTCACGTCCCCCAGGTCCATCCACGCTGTGGCCGGTGTCAGCGTGTCCCTCTGTGTTCAGGCCGAGTGACAGTCCGGTGTGTGGATGGACCACGTTTATCCGCTTGTCTGTCGACAGACACCTGGGCTGCTTCCACGTTTCTGCTGTTGTGGGTTACCGCTGCTGTGACCGTGGAGACGCTCATCTCTCTCCAAGACCCTGCAGTCCCTCCTCTTGGGTATCCACGGGCAGCTGCGTCGCTGGGTCGCACGGTGCGCGCATCTTAAACCCTGCTGCTCCGCCTGGAGCCTGGGGGTTGGCCTCGAGGGCACTGCTCCCCAGCCGTGGCCACACGGGCCAGGGTGCTAGTCCAAGTGAGGCGAACTGGCCTCTTCTGCTTGTTTCTTTTCACGTGGATCTAATGTGCTTCTTTTCACAAAGTTCTTGGCCATTTGGGTCGTGCCTTTTGTGATTCTTCCTGTTGGTGTTAGTTGTCCGTCTTCCTGTTGGATGGAATGCCTTCTTCTCATTTATTTGGAGGACTTCTCTACATCTCGCCCGCCAAGCCTGTGTCGCACTGCAAACCTCTTCACTCCGTGGCTGGCTTCCCTTTTGTTCTGTCTCCTGAGCACAGGAGTTCTGAAGTCTGAGTTTATGACCTGTAACTCCTGTCCCCCTTACCGTAAACGCTTTGGGATCTCGGCTAGAAGGGCGGACACTCTTCCTTATTTCAGGCTCCTATTCTTGGCGTTTGCTCATGTTTAGTAAACGTCACGTTTCAGTCTATCTGTGGACCTTCGGTTTTGTGCGTGAAGTCAGCTGGAGGCCCAGTGTTCCTTCTTTTCCATCAGCAGATCCGAGGGGGCTCAGGCTGTGGACAGTCCCTGCCAACCTGACGCTGCTTCCCTGGCCGCTCACTGCTCAGCACGGCCAGGCCTGTTCTGAGCCCGGGTCGGCTGGCACCAGCTGCCTGTCCGTGTAGCTTCGTGGTGTCACTTGGTGGTGATCTCCTGTTTCTTTATTTCTAATTTCCCACACACACTCAGTTTGCAGTCCTCTCCCTGGGAATGTGAGACTAAGTTAGCTGGTGTCCCTGGGGCGCCGTGTGCGGTTCTGATGCTCCGCTTCTGTCCCATCGTGTCCCTAAACTGGAGTAATGGAGGACCTTTACAAAATGAAGCAAACTCCTAGGGATGTCCAGGGCTGGTTTTTTGGGGTTTTGTTTTGTTTTGAGAGAGAGAGCGAGACAAAGATAGTGACAGAGAGCACACGAGGGACATGAGCCAGCACAAGCGGGGAGGAGAGGGGAGGGGCAGACTCCCCGACACGGGGCTCGATCCCAGGACCCCAGGGTCATGACCTGAGCCAAAGGCAGACGCTTCACCGACTGAGCCACCCAGGTGCCCCCAAGGCTGGCCTACAGAACTACTTTTAAGGTCTTAAAAAAATACCAGCTATAAGAAGTATTCGGTGTGTAAAAAGTACATACAACAGGGGCGCCTGGCTGGCTCAGCTGGTGGAGCATATGACTCATGATCGTGGGGCTGTAAGTTCAAGCCCCACGTCGGGGGTAGAGATTACTTACAAAAATAAAACCTTAAAAAAAAAAAGTACGTACTGTGAATCTAAATCAAACTTTCAAGATCATCAGGAAAATAAGAAAACTCAGGTGGGAGCGTTATCTCCTGGGACAGAGGTGTCCACCGGCTGGGCACTGTCAGAGGGAGGCCCTGCCTCCCAGGGCACCACAGGGACTCCCCGGAGACCTGGGCTCTGAGCCCTGTACCGGCACCTCAGGTCTTCCCATCGCCAGGCCACGCCATGTCATGCCGCACGTGGGCTTTGGAGGACACGGGTGGGTAGGTTATAAGGATGCAGACGATGTGGGCGGAGGGGTCCACCTTGTTTTTCTCTCTAGCACCCCTTCCCTCCCCCAAGAGTGTGCAAGTCCCTTTGGGGACTCCCATCCTGGAATGCATTCTTGGTGTGACCAGGGAGTAGAGCTGACCAGTGTCTCCGGACCCTGTCCTCCTCCCCAGAGATGGGCATGGGGCCACGTGGGGTGCCCTAGAACCTCTCTTCTTTCACTGGGGCAGAGTAATCAATACCCCACAGAAGGCACAGGTAGCAGGCGACTCGGCTCCGGAGCCGCACCCCAGCTGCTGCGGGTCAGTCCTCGGACTCCTGGGTCTTCAGCACCCCCTGCCCCCCCCCGCCCCGGCCCAGCGGCTCCCTGACCTCATACCCGGTCCTCGGGCCAGACAGGCAGAAGCTCCTGTGTCCCCGTGGCTGCTCCTGGCGTGCCTGGACGTCTCTGTCTGGTGTCTCCGGCTGGCGAGGGCTGTCAGAGGGTTGGTGAGCACCCGCCGGCCTCAGCACAGGGGACACCTGTCCTGGCAGGAGAGCAGCTCACCCCTGTGGTGTTGCAGAGGGCGCCCAGGTGACATCGCTGGGACCCCCCCCCCCCCGGCATATGGGAAGAAAGGCTGAGGGTATCTCACCAGTCGCCCCCACCCAGCACAGTGGTCCCTGGAGGTGTGTTTGAGGGGGACCCCGTTCAGACACTCCTCGGGATCCTCCCAGGTACCCATGGATCCCTGTCCTAATGTCCTGGGCAGGATGCAGCCTGCCGCCCTGTCACACCACTGCACTCCGGGCCACCAAACTGCCCGCCCACTTGGCTGACATCTTCAGGCCACACCCTGCCAGCCTGGAAGGCAGACGTGGAACCAGCTGCTCCCACCCTCTCCACACTACTGCCAAGTAGTGTGAAGGGACCGTGGTGAAGGGACCATGGGCTCCCAGCCACTCCCCTGGACTCGGCAGCCCCATGCCCTAGGGGCTGCCACCCTCTGCTGTCCGGTTCAGGGTCTGCATGACTCACAAGTGCTGGGGGTCTAAGTCTCCAGATCCCACCCAGCCCGGCCTCAGCCAAAGAGGAGCCCAAAGCCTGAGCCCTGCTGGGAAGAGGGATGCATCTGGGGTCCAGGACATGGGTCACCTGGCTGGCGGCCTGGCTGGCAGGGCTGCCCATGACACACCCACCCTGAGAGAGCACCCAGTCCCAAGTCTCCCATCTGAGGTCCACGCAGTGGTCAGGCTGACCTAATTGAGGGGGGTCACTCAGGGCAGCCCTGTGAGTTTAGGGGGGATTCTCAGAAAGGGAATGATGCCTCTGGTGCCCAAGGGCTTTGAAGGACAGTTAGGAGTTTGCCATACAAAGAGGCACTCCAGCATTTCAGAGGGAGGGGAGCAAGGGCAAATCTCCCAGGGAACGGCTCAGGCACACTCTGGAAAGGAAGGAAGCAAGGGAGCCTGGGGGTCCCGAGGCTTTGGCTAGCCCACCTGCTGGAAAGGCCCCCCAGGAACGGCCCCCCATTCATCCACCCTTGCTCCATCTGGAGCAACTTCCAGAGACGGGAATGAAAAACAAAACCTTCTGACCGGTGCATGACAGCATGTCACGGGACCCCCTGCACCTCGTGTTCCAGGGTCCCTGAACAAAAGCAAAACCCCAGGTTCAAGGGCATCAGTCTGAGGCAGCAGAGCTCTGTGCCTGGCCCCCAAGCCCCCTCTGCCAACCTTCCCTCTGCCCGGGCAGTCACTACGGGATGAGGTACCAGAACAACTTGCAGATGGTGCCCTAGAACTCCATGCCCCTGACCCCACACCTCAGCACCTCAGCTGGGACTCTGGCAAGAGCCTGGGGAGGGCCTGGGGATGGAGAGGGGGCTACTCCCACTACAAGGCCCTGGAGGGGAAGACCCTTGTCCCCCAGGCCTGGATCCTTCCCAGGAGACAGTCATCCAGTCATGGGCCACTGGCTGCAGACCCGTCTGTCCTCTGAGACTCTCCTGTGCTCTGCCCCAGGAGGAAGAGCTAACTGCCACTTCATCCCCCTGCAGCAGCCCCGGTCACGCCCAAGGCAGGGCCTGAGTAGCGCCCCTCTCCTCACCTGTTGGGGGTGAAGGGCTCTACGGGGCAAGGGGCTGACCCACTGGAATGGGAACCCACTCGGGAAGTGGGGAGATGAGCCAGCATGACTGTGTGGGTGCAGAGGGCAACAGACCACAACCTCGCCTGGGGGCTACCCCCACTAAGGGCTAACCCCAGTCACCAGGGCAGGGCCTCCGGCGTCCTCTTGTCCAAGTCCTCACTGTCCACAGGGGCCCACACGGGGAGGCAGGCACGGCCAGACCCAGACTAACGCCTCCTATCACCACACCTGCCCCCGGGCACGCTGCCCACCCCAACTCCAAATGCCATGAGGGACCCGGACCCTTACAGGCTTGCCTGTGCTGGGAGCCACTGACACGCCCAAACACACTGCCCTGGACTGGGGTTGGGGTCATGCACACGTGCAGGACTGTGTGCACACGGGGAACCTGGGCTAGAGCGTCTGCTCCTGCTCGGGCAGGTGGGTCTTTCCGGCAGGCATCCTGCAAGGACCCACGCGTCTAGTGGAGTGCACGCTACCTGTGAGCACAGGGGCACACTTGCGCATACACGCACATACACACATCAGCCTTGCTGTGCGGTGCCACAGCCAGGCTACCTCGTCTGTCCTCTTAGTGACAGAGAAGACCGCTGTGGCTTAATGAGGCTCTGTGATGCACAAGGAGGTAGGTGTCAGGGCTGCCCTGGGGTGGTGTGGGGGGACTGGGCCTGCAGGAGGATCCCAGGGCCCCTGCAGCAGCCTGGCAATTCCAGCCCCTGGGTCCCACAAATGTGCATGTGGGGGCCCACCCTACACCCAGAAACCTTTTACTGTGTCTAGGCCTAGCCTATGGTCTGACCTTAGGCCTGTGGGTCTCTATCCAAAGTCCCCCACCCATCCTCACGGCTTCTGTCCCCTGTCCTGAGGCCCTGCCAGGGCCAGGAGCCCCTAGCTCCTGCTTCACTCATGATAGGAGGGCCCTGCAGACATTGAGGGTCGCTGGTAGTCAGGAGCTGTGGGAGTGTGGGGCCTCGCCAGGCAGAGGACAGAGCCAGTGGTTGTGGAGGCAGGGGTGCCCAGGAGAGGCACCTTGGCCTAACCTCGACCACTTTGGCATTTCTTATCCATGACAAAGGTTTCCCTAGTCAGAGCAGAGGCTGGCAGGACCTTGAGGGAACCCTACTGTCTGCCCTTCTACCCTGAAAGCAAGGGGTCCTGGAGAGTGGCCTGTGGGGGCCAAGGGGTAGGACCGTCCCTCCTTACCACCGTCTTGCAGTCTTGCGCCCAAGGCCCTCTACTGGCCTCCTTTCTCTCTAGCCTAGGCCTTAGAGAGCACCTCACAACCTGCTGATGGCCCACATGTCTACTCACCTGACTCCTTCCCACACAACCAATGGAAACACTGCTCCAGAGGCAGCTCGGATTTCCTTACCAGACTCAGCGCCTGGAATCATCTCAGGAAGTGACACCCATATTCTTCCAGGGACTCCGCTGAGCCCCACTCACCCCGGATGCCATCACAACCATCCTGGTGAGGCTGAACCCATCCCTCCTGCCCCCCATGGTGCGCACACCTGCAGACCCCTCCCTGGCCTGGACTCCCACCCCTGCCTGCACAAGGACCCACCGCTGCAGGTCCGCCCTCTCTGCCCAGGGGAGTGTCCTCCTTAAAGTGTTTGCCTCCGTAGACGTGCTCCCCCATTTCCCTCTGAGCTCGCACCCCTCCCACCTCCCCCACCTCCTCTCCCTGTGAGCCGGCCCACCCCACCACTCCTCTCACTCACTAACAAACATGTTCCAAGCCCCCACCCCCAGGACATCAGCCCCACTGGCCAGGGCGCTTTGCCCCTTGGCATTCCACGCTGTGTCTCCAGTCCCTCAGTGATCAAGGCTTAAATGTCCAAATCCACGAAGCAGGGACCATCACCCACGAGAAGGGACTTTTGCCCGCTGGGAGGAGTCCCTTAATTACAGGGAGGGACCTCCATCCAAAGGGAGGTACCCACGTCCAGGGGCAGGGGTCCTCTGTCCTGGTTCACGCTCCTGTCCCAACGGACGAGGAAAAGGGGAAGGCACCGTGTTCCTGACTGCGACCGGGGCCGGGCCAGGGGTCCGCCAGGGCTGCTGAGACGTCCGCCAGGGAAGCCGGCCCGCGCTCTCTCCCGCGGCCCTGCAGCCAAGCTCCGAAGCCCGCCTGCACGCCCTCTAGCCCTCAGGGCCTCCCCAGCTCGCGCTCACCCCGCTTCTGGCACCGCCCCAACTCCCGAAACCGCCCCCACCCCCGCCGCCCCGGCACCGCCCACCAAGCTGGCTGGGCCGGGGGCGGGCCGAGGACGCAGAAGCGCGGGGCGGACCGGAAACCCGAACAGCGCTAGGGGGGCGGGGCCGGGCAGGAGAACAGATGGCGCCTGCGCCCGGCGCCGCTCGCGGCCCCGCCTCCAGACGCCGCAGCACGTGACCGGTGCTTCCCGGCCGCGAGCGCGCGCGCGCACACACGCACACACGCACACACGCACACGCACGCTTCGCGCACGCGCAGGCCGCGCCGGGCCCGGCGGAGGCGATGGCGTCCGAGCGACTCCCGAGCCGGCCCGCCTGCCTCCTCGTGGCCAGCGGCGCCGCCGAGGGTGAGGCTCGCGAGGACGGGCTGGCGTCCAGCGGCGACCCCGAGCGGTTCCCCCTTGCGGCGCTTCGGGGAAGCAGGTGGAAGCCCCGCCTTGAAAAGGGGGCGCCGCCGGTGTCCCTGGCCCGGCCCGGGTCCCCAGGCCACGCCGGAGCGCGGGGGCCCTGGTCTGCTGCAGGGGGGACCCGGGGCCCGGTGCTTCTGTGGGAGGAGAGGGTCCCGGGATGGCGCCCGCAGGTGCCGCCTCGGGGGGAGAAGGTGCTGGAGTTTGGGGGCCTCCGTGCGTCACGTGCCGGGTTTGCCGTGCTGGACGGGCAGGCTAGGGTGTGGCGAGGGGCGGTGGGGTTTCCGAGGAGCCGCGGAGCCTGGTCTGTGTGCCGGCACGCCTGGGGGTGAGGCACCGAGCTCGTGGGGCCCTGGGCCTGTGGCCAGCGGGGTGAGGGGTCGGAGAAGGGGCTGTTCTGGGGGTGGAGCTGTGGAGAGGCAGAGGATCTCTCAGTCCTGCCGTGCGAAGGTACCGGGAGAGGCTGATGTGGGGCTCCCGCAGGGCAGCGCGGGTGGTGGTGGGGTCAGCTGTTACTGGCGCAGACTCTCGTCTGACTGCACTGAGCACTTCCCAGGCTCTCGGCTGTGCTTTTTTGTCAGAGGGAATTGATGCGCCCAAGGTTGCAGGGTGGAGAACCAGGGTTGGGACCTGGGGTCTGGCCCTGGAGCCGGGTGGTCTTCTTGAACTCTTAAGTTCAAGAAGCCACCCAGGTGGGCAAGGGAGGGAGGATTGCAGGTCGAGGAGTCACTGTGTAAGGAGCCCCAGGGGCCCTAAGCGCTGTGCCCAGTGTGAGAATGGGAGGAGCCATCAGGAGTGGGGGTCAGTCCTGAAGAGGCAGGTTGGGGTTACCACCAAAGGTGGCTGGTTGGAGTGGGGTAAGGGTGAGGAGGGGTTGACTGGCATGGCTATGCCATGGGGAGGGGACTCAGTTCTGTAAAGGCCACTAGGGCACTGTAGGCAAGAGGGGGCCCTCCAGAGATCCTTGAGGGGTGAAGCCGTGTTCAAGGAACCGAGGGCAGTGTCACGCAAAGTCTGGGGAATGATTTGTGGATGCCGTCCTTGCTCAGTTCCTGCACTCAGTGTGAGTAATACCCGTTAACACGTATGGGTGAATAAAGATGACGATGAGGTTTAGAGGTTGGGTCCAGGATTGACATAAAGGTGGAAGGATGCACACCGAGCCCACTTAGAAGCAGGTGTCCCTGGTGGGGCCACAGCCCCCGGCAGCTAGGAACCTTTTGGACTGGAAATGGGCAGAAGAGGGCTGTGAGCCGCACTGGGGTTGGGGTCAGGGTCCAGGAGCCTGGTGGGCAGAGGCCAAGTGTCCTTAAGTGAGGATGAGGGTGAGGCCAGCCCATAGGGTGGGGTGGGGGGGTCAGGATGCACCCGTGCTCCTGCCGACACTTGCCGCAGCCCTACAGCTGAGGACACAGACCTTGCTTACTGTTTCCTCTCCCTGGCTGAAAGCGGGGGGTGGTGGGTTGGCTCAGCTGCTGGTGGTTCAGTCAGTGGATGGGGGGACGTTGCCCTTGGGTTTGCCTTCAGGAGAGGCTTTTAGTGGCCAGGCTGAGGAGAGAGCCCGTCCTGCGGGGAGGGGGGGAGACGGGACGGTGTGGGCTGGGGCTGCTGCAGCAGGACGGCGAGGTGGGCCTTGGATGAGGTGGTGGGCCAGGAGACGCCTGGGGTGTCTGGGCAGACTCCAGGCTGGAGCGGGGACTGTTGTCTCCTGCAGCCCTCTTCCTGCCCACAGAGCCTAGTAGTGGCCTTTTAGAGCTGTGTTCACCTTGCAGGCGTGTCTGCCCAGTCCTTCCTCCACTGTTTCACGCTGGCCAGCGCTGCCTTCAACCTGCAGGTGGCCACCCCTGGGGTGAGTCCAGCCAGACCCAGGGGTCTGCACCTTTCTGGGGGCGAGGCTCGGAAGAGTGCTGTCGCTTCCTGGGAGAAGCAGGGAGCCTGAACTTGGTGTAACCCCAAGGGGGCGGCAGGGCTGAGGGTTAGGACCCTGTTGGCATCATCAAGCTCTGGTCCCTGTTTCCTGGGCTCTGGCTCACTTGTGGCAAGGGAGACCTTTCATCATGGGTCAGCACCTGCATATAGGAGCAAGGGTGGCACAGACCTTCCACCGGGAGTTCTCTTCTCTTCTCTGACGTGGGACGTGGGGGTCATAGCAGTGGGTTATGTGTTTGTCACTTTGCACGCTTCTGTTGTCATCCCCAGGGGGACCATGGCTGCACTTTATAGGTGGGAGACTGAGGGCCGGCAGGGGGCAGCTGGGGGTGGGGTGTGGCAAGGCTGGGTGAGGGGGCTGGGCTGTCCCCAAGCTCTTGTCAGCATTTCAAGCCCCTGTGAGCCAACAGTGGGGTGTCTGCCACTGACCCGCAGCCTCTGGGTGCTCTTACAGGGGAAGACCATGGACTTCGTGGACGTGAATGACAGCAATGCTCGCTGGGTGCAGGATTTCCGCCTCAAGGCATATGCCAGCCCTGCCAAGCTGGAGTCCATTGATGGTAAGGGGCCCAGGGTGCTGGGACCTTGGGGCTTTGGGGTGTGGGGGTTCCAGGTGGGTTTGTGGCCTCCAGAGTACTTCCTTGCTTTTGCTCCTGACGTACTCAGGGCTTGCCATAGAGCGCCATGACTGTCCAGGGCAGCGTCCAGTCCCGAATCCTGGGCCCCGAGTTCTTTGTCTAGGGGAGAGAGGTGGCTGGCACAGGGAGACACAGAAAAGGCAGGGATGGCTTGTGGGTCTCGGGAGCCTTAGCCCATGTGGGGAGAAATGACAAATGATGGCATCTGGCTGGTCCTCCCGGGCGGCTGGTCCCAGCCAGCGACCTCACTCTGTGACTGACTGCCTGTGATCTCCCTGCAGGTGCCCGGTACCATGCCCTCCTGATTCCCAGCTGTCCCGGGGCCCTGGCCGACCTGGCCAGCAGTGGCTCCCTGGCCCGCATCCTCCAGCACTTCCGCTCAGAGAGCAGTAGGTGACCCGTGGGACTGGGGCGTGGATAGGGGCTTTGTAGGTTCATGAGAAATGGGGCTCTGCCAGCAGCCAGGAGCGGCCAGTGGAGATGTTTCAGGGGTCAGGCAGGACAGATGCGAAGAGCCTCTGATTTTGGCCATGGAGGGCACGAGGGTACTGGGCTGTCTGCACGTGCACACGGGTGCACACATTCGAGCCTGTCAGGTTGCTACCCCCGGGTGCCCTCTGCCTGCCCTCCATGGGGGCTGGTGGCTGCCCTCCCCCAATTCCCCCTGAGGTGGGTGGGCAACGTGCTGGCTTTGTTCCTCATGGGGTTCAGGGTTTGGGGCCAACAGGCTGGGAGAAAGGCTGTTCTGTGGAGATGTGGCGTGCTGCCTGGGTCTGATGTTGGGCTGTGCCGGGCACGTTGGCGGGACAGGGACAGGATGCTCATTAGGGGCCAATAGACAGAAACCCAAGGGCTCCACACAGCGTCCTTTGTTAGTGGGAACAGGGCCTCCCGTTTCCAGCATGGTCTGGACAGAAAGTGATTGTTCCCGGCTGCCCCCACCGTGGGAACACACGCACACCCACCCAACTTCAGGGAGGACCCTGGGTGACTGTTGGGCAGGGCAGGGGCACTGGAGGGACAGTGGAGGGACAGGAGGAGTGACGGGAGGGTTTCCCAGGTGGGCCACACACCGTGCCGTGGTGGTACGGGCTGTGCTGGGACGTTTGCAGCACTGCAGGCCACACCAGGGTCCGTGGGTGTGGAGCGCTCCAGGGTTTGGTCACTGGGCTTGCCACACCCTCGTGGCTGCTTGTATCTGTTTTTTTGGCTACCAAAGCTTGAGGAAACGGCTGTGAACCAAGCCTAGTCTGGAGCAGAAGCTGACTCTG
Organism: Ursus arctos; assembly: GCF_023065955.2. Lineage (NCBI taxonomy): Eukaryota > Metazoa > Chordata > Mammalia > Carnivora > Ursidae > Ursus > Ursus arctos. The sequence continues at coordinate 48,097,030 of NW_026622908.1, forward strand.
TGGGGAGGTTGCTCTGAGGCAGGAGGTGTCGGGAGAGGGGCAGAGGCCTAGCTGGATGTCCAAGGCCTCAGCCCCGCCCTTGCTTTCAGAGCCCATCTGCGCTGTTGGCCACGGCGTCGCTGCCCTGTGCTGTGCCACCAATGAGGACCGATCCTGGGTTTTCCAAGGCTACAGCGTCACGGGGGTGAGTGTCGTGCAAGGGAGGGTCCCAGGCTGTAGACAGCCATCGGAGACCTGCATATATGCTTGAAAGCCCAGGGACTGTCCCCTCTGGCAGGGTCGATGGTCACTTGCCCCGACCAGGATCATAGAGAATGCCGGCACCAGGCTGACAGTTGTGCCGCTTGCTCTCCCCTCCTCTTCCCTGCTGACATCCAGGGTGGCTCCCAAGGCACAGCCCGTGGTTTTGGATGTGGGGAGGGAAGCACATGGAGGGCTCTTAATGGGGTAGGGGGCAACTTTGGGGTGCCGGGGAAGGAGCTGGGGCCAGGTTGAGACGTGACTTTTGAGGCTGTCATGTGCACGACACCCTTCGGGGCCAGGAAGTTTGGATGCAGGGCCTGGAGTTAGAGGGCCTGGCCGGACAGGGGCGGGAGGGAGGGTCTAAACTGTGAGGACTGAAGCCTGACCACTTGGGGCTGCATGGGGCCGGCCTGGTGGGTGGTGCAGGGGGGGAGTGGGGGGAAGAGAGCCACAGGGGCACCACCTCAGTGTGAGCCCCTGCAGCCCCCAGGGCAGCTGTGTAGCCACACCGCCCCCTTCCTGGGGCTCTGCCTTGCTCTTCTGCCCATCGCTCACTGGCCCTGATGCTGGGGGAGGAGTGACTGTGGAGGCCGTGGTGCCTGACCTGGGGCCGGGAACCCCCTTCCCCCACAGCCCTCCGTGTATGAGCTCGTCAGGGCGCCCGGCTTTGCCCGCCTGCCCGTCATCGTGGAGGACTTCGTGAAGGACGCGGGCGCCATCTTCAGTGGTGAGCTGGGGGTGGGGGGATGCCGGCTGGCTGCCTGGAGCTCGGGGTGGGGGTGGTGCTGAGAGGGAAGGGGCTTATTCTCAGGACGTGCCTGGCCGGTGACCCTGCCTGAGGCTCGCGCTCTCCGGACATCCTGCAGCCAGTGAACCCGACGCCGTGCATGTGGTGCTGGACCGCCACCTCATCACAGGCCAGAATGCCAGCTCCACCGTCCCCGCCGTGCAGAACCTGGTCTTCCTCTGCGGCAGCCGGTGAGGAACCTCGGACAGGGGGGTGGGGGGGCGCGATCCTGGCTCCTGACCAGCCCTTTGCCGGAACCTGAGCCTTGACCTGACCCATCCTGCAGGAAGTGAGATGGTTACCCACCTGCCCGTGGAGGCTGCCACCTCTGGATGGCCCGGGTGTCCCCAGACACGGCTGGATTCCTCAGGCCTCCAGGGACCTTGCCTCCGTGACCACCCCTGAGAGTGACTTTCAGACCCCCCAACCTGACCCGGTGGGACTGTTGGAGGCCTCTAAGAATCAGCCCTGAGGAGTGTCAACTCGGGGGGGGGGGGGGCCGATCTCCAGCCCCCGGGCCGTTTGCTTTCCTTGGGGCAGAGTGGAGGGCTCAGGGCTGTCAGGTGGTCTCGGAGAATTCCAAGTGAGCTTAGCACGGAGAGCTGGTCCGAGTGAGTTGGCCGTGGGGGTCCTGCTGTGGGTCTTGGCCCGTCTGGTTTTCCTGTGCACGGGTGGCTGGTCCCTCACCTCTGCCTGTCCCTGTCCACCCAGGCTGAGCCTCTGGCGGCGCCAGGATACTATTTTGTGTGGCGAGGACAGTGTCTAGGCCTCTGTGCTGTCCCCTGCTCCTGTGGGTGTTGGCGGGGGAGCTGTGGTGGCCGGCTGGAGCTGGCTCCGCACTTCACTTGCCCAAGGCGAGGGGGGAGCTTGTGGTGGACGCAAGCTCCTGGCCCCCTGACCAGCCCCAGATCGCCCAGTGCTGAAGGAGCTGCCCTAATTTTAATCCTTGCCTGGTGTGTGGTTTCAAAGTGTGATGGTGACAGCACGTGAGGCCATGGCTTCTGACGGTGAGAGAAACGTTTAATTGGGTCTGCAGAAAGCAGCACTGCTCACCCTGTAGCCCTGCCTGTGTGGCCTGCGGGTTTGCAGCTGCCCCAGAGCTTTCGAGGTAGAAGTGACCAGAGCACAGGCCCTACTGGGCAAGAGGCCTGGGGAGCAGCCACCCCGGGTTTCCATGTAGGGGTGGTGGTCAGTCCCCACCACCCAGGCCCCGGCAGGCCAGAGCTGGGGATGCTCCTTCCCGGCGCGGCTGGATCACCCTCTGGTCTCAGGGCCCGGTTTGGGCCGTGGCCCTTGGGTGGGCCCCCCAGGAGCTGGGCAGGTCCTCTTGTGGGTCCCACCTTTGCTTGTTCCGCTCCTTGATTTGGCTTGTCTGGCTCTGCTGCATCCGACCCCTCAGAGGAGGAAGAAGGAGGTGAGAGGTCCCCCCCCCCCCCGGTCCTGGGCCGCTTCCAGCGCCATAGAGTGTGCGGAGATGCTCCCACCCTCTTCTCTGGTGGAGGTTTTCTGGGGGGACCGTATCAGGAGCTCCTCACGCCACGCCGGGCTGGCAGCTCCACCAAGAGGCCTGGGTCCTACTCTGTGCCTCAGTTATCACCACAGGGTGATCGATGTCTCTGGACAAAAGATTTTTTAAAGATCATGCCTCTGGGCTCTATCTGTGTAACCTGCAAAGAGCTGAACACTTGCTGAGATCGGCCAGACTGTGCTCCTGGGTTCCAGATCAGGGTGCAGGGCAGGCGCCCCACACAGCCCCGTTCCCTGGGTGGCTGCGGCGGCTCAGTCCCGGCCTTGCCAGGTGCAGGGTGCGGGGCTGAGGGCAGCCTTCAGGCTTAGAGGGGGGTGCAGACACCCCAGGCCTGCCTGCTGCCACTCTGGGATGTCCCCAAATGCCTGGGCTGTTTAGAACAGACCCTGCCGTCCTCTGACCAGAAAGAGCCGACAGCCCCACAGAAGGGACACGGGAGCGTGGTGGCGTCATCCACAGTTAACACATGCTGTGAGCAAGTTGTAGTTCCCTGGCCCGAGTATCTTTATTCCCAAACAATGCTAATATCCACGTGGTAGAGTGTTATCTGCCCAGGAAAAGGAGTAAAGTCCTGATAACAGAGCACAGACTGGACCTTAACCCAGTCCTGCAGAGAAGCCAGACCTCAAGGGCGTGTGCGTCCATATACACGAAATATTCAGAAAATCCAGTCAGAGTAGTCATTAGGGGGCGGGGTGTGCAAGCGGACAGGACGCCTCCTTTCAGGGTGATGGGAATGTTCTAAAGCTAGGGGGTCGGGGCGCCTGGCTGGCTCAGTCGGTGGAGCACGCAGCTCCATCTCGGGCAGTGAGTTTGTGCCCCACGTGGGGTATAGACACTGCTTAAAACAATAAAATCTTTAACTGGTCAATCTCAGTGGTCCATGAGGCTCTAAGTATTAGATCACCAGCTTGTACGTGGGAGCGGGTGGGTGGGCTCGATGTGTGTTAGCTGCGTCCAGTTACACGTGACCCTGGCCTCCAGGTCCTGGGATGCAGGCTGCTGACCAGCTGGCCACCCACCTGCCCATCAGCTGAGGGCTGGGACACAGCCAGAGAGGCGCAAAGCCCTGCCCAGTGCTTGGACACTCAGCTGCCCCTGCACACCCTAGGCCAGACCTGCTGGGGCCAGGTTTGTGCGCCCGTGGTGGGCCCTCTCCCCACAGCCCTGCACTGTGTGTGCTGTGCTGCTCCTGCCCTGGGTGGGAGGGGTGGCCAAGGGGTCACTCCAGAACCAACTGCCAGCCTGGGTGCTGTGACCCCAACAGAGACAGGATGGCCCCTGGCAACCCTGCAGAGAGCTGTGGGGAGCAGTAGCTCCTGTGCTGGGCAGGGCCTCCCTGCTGACCCCTGGCGGCCCCAGGGTAGTATCTCACCAGGCCTGTCCCTGACACCTGTTGCCACCGGCATGGCCCTGGGGCGGCCAGCCCAGCATCCTCCATACCTGGGGGCTGTGCAGATGGGGAGCAAGCTGCTCCTATGGGAGTGGGAGGGGCTGCTCCACCAAGCCCTCCCGAGCCAGTGCCGCCACACCAGTGCCGCCACACCGTCCCGACGAGGCGGCCCCACCGCACCGCACAGGAGCTGCTTCTCCCTCTGCAGGCACCTGCGCCCCAGGGAGGACCCCTGCCCAGCAGAGGCTCATGGCCCAGGTGAGGGGCTGTCACTGCCTCTGTCACCCCAGCTGGAGCCAGGTTGGAGCCAAAGCTTGGGGACGCTGGTGCTGACGGGAAAGGGGCTGGAGCCAGAAAGAGGAATGTAGCCCAAGAAAAGTGACTGCTTTAATGGATTAGCCAAAATTTTACATAGACTCTATGATCCATCCCTGCCTCAATTGGTAAAAAATGCAAATTTATCACAAAGCATATGCAATCAGCCCCAAATCAGACGGCATAGATCTGTGGTCTGGCTCAGGCATGGCGCTATTTTCCGTTCTCTGCGCTGAACATGCGATCCTAGGAGGGGAGAGCAGGAGAGATGCCAGGAAACGCACGCTTGCTCCCCACCCCCCTTCTGCGCCGGAAGGGGGAAGGCTTTCTGCCAAGGTTGCCATAGGTGGGGGTCCTGGCAGCCTTATATGGGCGCCCACCAGCAGCTGGCCCTGAACCTGTAGGGCAGAGTCCAGGCGGCCAGGGGAGCCAACACCCCCGAGTCCCACAGAACCTTCCAGCTCCGCCCCTAAGCCTGGGGCACTCACCACCAGCATCCGCTCGAGCTTCACAGCATCCGCAGCAAACTTCCGGATCCCGTCCGAGAGCTTCTCCACGGCCATCTGGTCCTCGTTGTGCAGCCAGCGGAAGGCCTTTTCATCCAGGTGAATCTTTTCCAGGTTGCTGGCCTGGGCTGGGTAGGACAGGCACCGGGGCCTCCCACAGCCGTCTGCAGCCACCCGCACCCCCATGTGTCCCAGCCCCCTTGGGGTCAGTGCTGCCCAGCATCTCTGAGCAGGGCCCTAGCGGGGCTCCCACTAGGGGCGAGACACAGGCTGCCTCAGGCCAGCCCCATCGCCTACGCCCTCCGAGATCAGGGTGAATGCAGCCACGAGCCAGGGGCCAGAGGGCTTACCCGCCTTGGCCGACAACATGGGCGTCAGCTTGCTGTTGTCCTTTAGCAGCTCCCCCAGGAGCTTCGGCGAGATGGTGAGGAAGTCACAGCCTGCCAGAGCTTTGATCTCCCCGGTGTTGCGGAAGGAGGCGCCCATGACGATGGTCTTGTAGTCAAACTTCTTGTAGTAGTTGTAGATCTTGGTGACGCTCTTCACTCCTGGGGCGACACACGCTGTGTTCCGAGTGGTCTCTAGGGTGCCCACAGTGGTGCCTGCCCACAGCACTGCCCAGACCTGCCATCGCTGCGTCCCCTACCCCCAGCTGTGCCCCCAGCCCACCTCCGCGCCCCTCACCCCATTACTTAACGGGCTACTCACCCGGGTCCTCCAGGGGCTCGTAGGATTTCTTGTCTGTGTTGGCCACATGCCAATCGAGGATGCGGCCCACAAAGGGGGAGATGAGCGTCACTCCTGCCTCAGCGCAGGCCACGGCCTGGGCGAAGGAGAAGAGCAGCGTCATGTTGCAGTGGATGCCGTGCCGCTCCTCCAGCTCCCTGAGGGGACAGGGCGGGGCTGAGCAAGGCCGGGGCCCCGCGTCCCACGGGCAGCACAGGTGTTCCCGTGAGCGCCGCCAGACAGCCCTCGTCGGTTTGGAAAGCGGCTCAGGAGTCCCTCACGGTAGCAGGGCCACCCCCACCCCCACGGCACAGGTGCAACACTCACCAGGGGGCTCGCTGCCTGTGGGCTACAGTGACCGGAATTTTCTCCATCAAACCCACATTTCGAAACAGGACAAAAGCAAGAGAAGCCCCGAGAGCCACAGTGGGTCTCCCCGGCCCAGACGCGTGCATCCGCATCTAGGCGCCTGGGCCTCCGCCTCATCACAGAGCTTGCTGGGTCTGGAGACTGCGGAGTCCCCTCTGACCACAGTGCCGTTCTGCCCTCTGTCCCACCCGCAACCTGCAGCCTCCCGGGCCCCCTGCCTGCTCCACAATCCACTGGGACATCCTGGGGTTGACACCTGAGGGTAGGGCAATGCCCACACTGCCACGTGCTGGGGGTGGGCTGTGACGGCTGAGCCTGCACTCAGGCCCCTCAAGCCCTGTTTCTACCCCCCACCCCAGGGACAGTGTCAGGGGCCTCTACCCTGTGTCCACCCGGCGGTGTTCGAGAAGCACAGCTGCAGAGGATGAAGACTCGGTGGTGCTGCTGGCACAGACCTGGCCGGCCCGCAGGGGCCAGCCTCTCCCAGGGCCTGAGTGCCCGGTGCAGGCACCCGCAGCTCAGGTGGGCCCGCGGGAGGCCTCGACAAGACCCTGCAGCTGTGCTGGTCTGACCCGGGTGGCGAAACACAGTGCATTTTCAGAAGCAGCCAGTGGGGCGCTCCGGGAAGGCGACTATCGAAAGTGTGAGACAGAAGACGACCTGGGGAAATGGCCTAGGAGGAGAGATTCATCCAGGACGAGACCGTCTATTCCACCCTTAGCACTGCGATGCCGCGAGACGGATCTGGCCGTGACAGATCCCTGCAGAGAGCCTTGAGCTCATCTGCAAACCACCTGTCCTGCACGGCTGCAAGCTCCCGCGACCACGAGGGCCACTTAGTGCCGTCGCCAACCGGGGACGTGTCCCCAGCCACCCTTGCCCCCTCCACCCGCTCGCAGGCCAAAGTGCTGACCCTGCTGGGGACATTTGCAGCCTTATGAGATCGTGTGGCCACAGCTCCGGGAGCGGCCCAGACACCCCTCCGCCCACTCTGATCTGGACCTCAGTTTAGCCGTGTGAGTGACTGTGGGCACCAGTGCCTGAGACCCTGGGATTTGCAGCCTCCTCGAAGTTTCTGTTTTATTGGCAGTTTCTTTTCGGTTTGGCGGTGCTACCCTGATTTATGTGCTCAGGGACTTAGGAGACTTGCTGGAGTGACGAGCCGCTGGAGGGCTTTGGGGAAAGGGTGCTGGTGAGCGGGACCAGCTGACTCGGTGTCAGTAATAATTTCTAGGAGTCTTGGAACAATCTTCCAGTCACTGCTGACAAAAATAAACACTGAGTAAACGGAAAAGCAAAGTACGGCTGCAGATGGCAGGAGTGGCCAAGCAGTGGGGGGCCGTGCGACGCAGCAGCCCCACTCCCACGGAGGTGCCCAGGGAGGGAGCACATGGGTCCGAACCTGTGCACGGATGTTCACAGAAGCATATTCGTGACGGCCCCAAAGTCGAAAATAACCACGTGTCCACGGAAAGGTGGACGACACACAAAATGCGTAGACACAGTGGACATTAGCCTTAACGGGGACACAGCCCTGCCATGCACCACCACGTGAGGGAAGCCAGACGCAAAAGGCTACGTGTCACGAGATTCTACTGACGTGAAACAAGTGGACCAGAGCCAGAGAAACAGAAGGGAGAAGTGTGGTGCCGAGCAGACACGCGCTCCGAGCGGGTGTGAGGAGACGCTCCCGCTGACCGCTGCTCAGGTGCCCGCGGTCTCTGCAAGAACACACGGAGGAACTCGCCGGTCTCTTCCGCTCCACACGTTTGGTTTTGCGACAAACTGGTTTTCATAACTCATACAGACGGGAGGCCGGGAGACTGAGGAGCTCCCAGAGGCCTTGCTTGTGTCTGCACAGTGGTGACCCGGCCCCCCATGCTGGCCCTCTCTGGACGGAAGGTCAAACGTGCCCGCAGCCGCGCAGCGCCCGGCCCTGGAATGGAAGCAGAGCCCCCAACAGACCCCTCCTCACAGGGGAGCCTTACTTTCCAGCCTGAATTCCTTCCCAGGTGGACGACAGTTTTATAAGGATCCGGTCCTTGCTGATGCCGGCTTCCTTGTAGAGCTCGATGAGACGCCGGGCTCGGGCCACCATGGCGTCCTTGTCAAAGGACAACCTGTGTGAACAAGAGGCCCCTTGACAAGCAGCACACCTTGGACGCCCCCCAAAGAGGAGCGAGTAGGCGCCCGTAGTCTGCCCTGCCCCCACGTGGGGAGCAGCTTCGAAGCCCATCTCACAATCACATTCCTTCCTGGAATTTACGCGGAAACACAGGCTGAACACGAATGGCGAAGCAGGGAGCGCTGGCCACTGTTTCTCCGAGAGGAGCAGCCCTGAGCGCTCTGCCACCACCCGCGCATCCATGGACCAAAGAGCGGCTTCTGCCCGTGACCCCATCGACCCCGAGTCCTTACCTGGCATCTACTTCTGTGGATACACGGCCCGGAATCTTCTTTAATATTTCTACTCCAAACAACACAAAAAGTTTATCGATAGCATTTTTAATCTGTTCCTCTTGCGACCTGAAATTCAAGGGAAAAAAATTAGGTCAAAAGCTTTTAGGTTTAAGTGCACAAGATTCTACAAAACAAATTCTCTCATTCCTTTGCAGCAAATTCCTTTCCCTCTTTTGTCTTTTTTCTTAAATGTGGTAAAATACACACAGCATAAAATTCACCATTTTAACCATGGTTAGGTGCACAGGTCGGGGGCATTAAGTATGTTCACACCATGCAGCCCTCCCCACCGTCCATCTCCAGAACTCTGCATCATTCCCAACTGAATCCCTCCATCTTAGGGCACTTGACAAAAATCACTTTTTCAATCTCTTTGAAGTTGCCTGGGCAGGCGAGTGAAGTGCACTGTGGTATTCCAAAATGGCCCACCGTCCAGGGGTCCTTACTAGCCCAAGACACATGGGACAAGCACCAGCCCGCCCACCATGGGGGGGACCCGCGGGGTGGCTGGACGGGGGATCACCCGATGCCAACAGCACCATGGCCTTGCTGATGCAATGAGGTGCAAGACCAAGCCTCTAGAGAAGGGAAAGGGAGCTGGCTGCGCTGGGCTGCGTGGCAGAGGGTGGACTCAGGACACAGGCAAGCACCACGCTCCCGCACATGGCCCGCGCATTGGTCCCTGCGGGTACCCGCCCAGCGGTGCACTATCACCCCAATGGGGACTTCGAGTGCCATCAGGAAAAGGCACAGAGAGGGCGAGGAGAGCCCGGGGGAGGGGCAGGGGCAGACTGTGAATGGGCACCAGGGAACATTCTAGACTGGATTGTGGTGATGGCTGCACCACTGAAAAATTTTACCAGAACAAACTGGACTGTGCACTTCGTGACTCTGACCGCAGCAAAGCTGCTGCAAGATGACAGCACGACAGAAAGCAGGCCAGTGCCTGCCAGGGCTGGGACACTCACCACAAAAGGGGACGAGGGGACTTTTTGGGTGCTGCATCTTAACTGGGGTTGTGTTTATAGGGGTACACATTCCTGTAAACAAAAGTCATTGAACTGGACACTTACCATGGTCGCAGTTTACTACATGTAAATAACACTTGATAAAGTTGATAAAAATAAACTTAAAGAAACCCAGCTGTCTTTCCTTGAGTCTGAGACATCTGAGAACTAAAATGTGGTTAAGCAGATAAAACCCGGGGGCCGGTCTGCCGACTGTGCCCCGCCCTGAGCTCACCCGCCAAGCCGCCGGCCGTAGGCGATGGCCTCCTCCACCAGCTCCTGGGAGGCAGGCATCTGTGCCGCAGCCAGGATCAGGGAAGGATTGGTGGTGGCATCCTGGGGCTTGTACTCTTCAATGGCTAGGGAAGAGTTTTGGAAAGCAGGAGAGTGAGTGGAATGCTTTTTCTGCTACAGCGGAGTCCCCTCTAAGCCCCATGCATGTTCTCCAGCCAGGGCGCAGCCACACTTCACACACATCTCCCTCCCTGTCCCAGAAGGCTGTCTGCACAACACGACCGCCACCAAGATTAGGGCCAGAGATCCGAGGTGCCCCTGTGGGAGTTGACTTTCCCACCGTGGGGCGAGGCAGGCAGCCGGCACAGCTGGGAAGGCACTTCCTGCGGCCCAACTACTGTGGGCAGGCACCCTGGCGCCCTGGGCAGCGACAGTGAGGGCACGCGGCTACATCCAGGCATGGCCTTCTTCCCTCACCACGTCAGCTCTGTCTTAGTAACAAGCTGGCAATGACAGGAAACCCGCGGAGCCTAACCTGCAGGCTCGAGGACCAGAGGCACGGCTCAAAGCCACTCACCCTCACAAACTCGCATCTGCTCCAGACCATTGGCAGGGTCAGTAAATCCATTTAGCAAATTAGTGTTTTCAAAGTATCCTTTGATGACAAAACTACAGAGATGGAAAACGGGCTGGCGACTGCCAAGAACAGGGAGGGGGGCGGCCGTCAGGAGCACAAGGGACAGGAATCTATACATGTTGTAAAACCACTGTGGGGAGTGCCAAGCCCCACCCCCATTTGGGCTTTCAACTGGTGACCGGAGCCAGGCCTGCAGCCGCTCTACAATGTCGCGCTGGTGCCAACTTCCTGGTGCTAACATCACACCACGGTTACAGAAAATGTCACCACTGGGGGACAGCAGGCAAAGGATTCATGGGACTCCACAGGCTAATTCTGCAGCTTCCTGTGAGTCTATACTTCAAAATAATAAGAGAAAGTGCTCTTGGGGCGTCTGGGGGCTCAGTCGGTTAAGTGTCCAATTCTTTTTTTTTTAAATGCTTTCCTTACTCTGTTTTTGTTTTTTTGTTTTTTTTAAAGATTTTATTTTTATTTATTTGACAGAGATAGAGACAGCCAGCGAGAGAGGGAACACAAGCAGGGGGAGTGGGAGAGGAAGAAGCAGGCTCATAGCGGAGGAGCCTGATGTGGGGCTCGATCCCAGAACGCCGGGATCACGCCCTGAGCCGAAGGCAGACGCTTAACGACTGTGCCACCCAGGCGCCCCTAAGTGTCCAACTCTTGGTTTCGGCTCAGGTCATGGTCTCGGGGGCATGAGATCAAGCTCTGGGTCGGACTCCACACTCAGCAGGGAGTCTGCTTGGAGATTCTCTCTCCCTCTGTGCCCCCCCAAATAAATAAATCTTAAAAAAAAAAAAAAAAGGATTTATTTATTTTAGACCGGGGCGGGGGGGCAGAGGGAGAATCTCGGGAGCGTGGAGACTGATGTGAGGCTCATACCACAACCCCGAGATCATGACCTGAGCTGAAATCAAGAGCCCACTGCTTAACCAACTGAGCCACCCAAGTGCCCTTCAGGTCAGGTCTTGATCTCAGGGTCAGGAGTTCAGGTCTCCTGTTGGGCTCCACACTGAGCATGGAGCCTATAAGACAAGAAGACAGGAAGGAAGGAAGGAAGGAAGGTAGGAAGGAAATATTTTGGAGTGGTATTTTTGCAGGCGTGTCAAAACTCACGGAGGGGTGTACTGAATGGTGCCTTTTGTTACATAAAATTAGGCCTTGACAAGGTTGACTTCTGATAAACTTAAAAACAAAACTAATACTCAGCTGGGTCAACAGATGGGCTTCAGGGTCCAGGGGCCCTTAAATTGAATGTGAATCTTCGGGGTGGGGGGTGGCCTTGTTCTGGGAAGAACATCCACGACTTTGATTATAGTTTCACAGTGGCCTATGACCTCCCCACCCCGGCCAAAGGTAAGAACCTTTAGTTCATAAAATGACCACAAAACCAAATGCTCAATTCACAACTATGCCATGTTTATGGGTATAAATGTATACCCATAAGTAATGTATTTTTACAAAGTTGCTAATATTCATTGCAAATAAAAAGTGTCAGGACGTGGGTTTAGGTATTTCTGAAAAGGGGGGAAAAGGGCAAGCACTCCCCCAAGGCCCCTCTCCAAGGAGAGCCGCCAGGAAACAATACAGACCAAGGCTCTGTCACCGAAGCAAAGACAGAAAACGATTCTAAGTGTTAAAAAGGAGAAACAGGCACAGAAAAGGTGCAGCCACGTTTCCAGCACACTCTGTCCTACTTAAGTCACTGCCCAGAGGTCTGGATGAAAGGGCAGGGTGAGCAGGCGACCAGGGCCCGGGAGGGAGCAGGAGCTCTCCCAGAGCCCGCCCACGTGGGGACGTCTGACAGCCTACAGGCCCGACCCAAGCTGATCGGTCTCCGTGTTGTGTATTTAAGCCGCAAGAGGTGGGTGTTCGCTCTGCTCCGCTGGGTAAACAGCCCTCCTCCTGGGGGCTACCAGAGAGGAACTGAAGCCTGTTTCTCAAGCACCGTGAGAAAGCAGAAAAAAGAGGAAGTCAGTTATACAGCACTCATTCCCTGCAGCCTCTCACGGTTTTCCAGAAAATCCTGTTTGTCCACAGCAGAGCAGGACAGAGGCCCGTTCAGGCTGGGCACTGCCAGGACCCCCGGATGATCCTTCCCCACTTCCGTCCCACCAACACAATTCAAACCTAGGAAAACACACACGTCCCCTGTCCGGAACTTCGCTTTCCTCCGTGCCCTGAGTTTGACCCGCCCAGCCCTGCTGCCCCGGCCTGTGCCTGTGCAGCCGGGCTGCCCCCCCCCCGGGCAGGGGTGGAAAGGATGAGCAACAGGACATTGCAAAAGCCGGCCTGTCGTTTCTGCCCTTTCTGGGCCCAGAACTAACTCGCCCTCCTGCTCAGTAGTCAACAGCTGCGGAACCACACCGTGCAGCCAATGCTCCGGGCCGAAATCCGCTCCGGGTCTCCCTCGAATCTCTTCCTTGGCGCACGGCCTCTGCAAGCCCTCCCGTGAACTACTGACCGAAGCGGCCCGCCCCAGGGCTTTCCAACAGCTCGGAGGGAGCCCCCCTGCCCTCGCCCCTGCCTCCTTCCCCAGCCCTCAGCCCCTGCGCTCCCTCCTCACCTGCGGGCATGGGCCCGCGCCCCCTGGGGGCCCCCGATGCCCCCACGCCGGGCCCCGCCGGCCCTCCCCGTCCACGAACGCCCGCCCCAGCTCGGGGTCCCGCGCGCCTCACCGTGGAAGTCGCCCGTGTCGGCCACCACGGTGGTGAACTGCTTGAGCTGCTCCAGCGCGCTCTCCATCCTCTGCCGCTTCACCGGGGAGCCCGACATGGCGAAGCAAAAACCCTGCGCGACGGCCCACAATGCCCCGGGGGCCCCTCCGCGCCAGCCAATCCGAGAGCGGCATGGGAAGGCGGGGCCGACGGCGCTTCCGCTACAGGGCGACGCCCCGCCCCGGAGACGGCGCCCCGCCCCAGGCCACGCCCATTTCCGGACCCTTCCAACCAGCGGACAGCGGCCGGGGACCGCGCTCTCTCACCCGCGCCCTGCGTCCTTAGATCGGTGTCCCCTTCTCGTCACCAGCTGTGGCCCCCCCGGAGCGATGCGCGCCGAACGGTGCCCCCCCAAGAATGCGCTCCCCGAAAGGTGCGCCCCCAGAGCAGCGCGGCCCCTCAGCGATGCGACAGCGAGCGCCCCCAGTAATGCGCTGCCCAGAGCGATGCGCCCCTGAGCGGTGCGTCTCCCGAGTGATTGGACCCTGGAGTGATGCTCCTCCTCGTCCCCCTCCTGGGAAGGGTTCAGATCCCCGTCGGGGCGCCCCATGGAGAAGGGGGCAGGAGGGGCTAGGCAGGAGAGAGAGGGGGGGGCTCCCTCATCAGGCTCACAGAAATCCCTAAAAGGTGGAGGCGTAAGGAAATCAGAGATAAGGGAACACACCAGACCACCCTGCCCTGGGTGCGTGATGACAGGCTCCCGTGGTCAACAGAAAATAACCGGACCCTAAAAAGAAATAAGCCGTTAGAGGTGTTATCAATAGTTCTTAATCAATGATGCAGCCGGTAGAGAAGTCGAAAAGATTCAAGTTCCCTGGTTAACTTTCTAGGAAAGACCAACCCTAAAAGCCCTCGGTGGCAGCCCTGTCGGGACCCCTCTCACTCCTGAGAGCTTTTTCTGTGTCCTGGTTTACTAAACTCATCACTTTACTCACTCTCCTTTGTCCGCGAGCTTCACTCTTGGACTCCGCGAGTCAGGAACCTCGCTCTCCTGGGTCACCATCGCCAGCACGCTCTGTAAACTGCAGAGGGAACTGTAGTGAGGGTGGTCGGGAATCCACCGAGGTAAGGCCCCTGAAGTGTTATATGAGATGCCCGGTGAGCAGAGGCTCAGAACGGGCCTCCGGACCTCAGACTCTGACTCTGGGCCACGGCCGGAGCATGTCCTGTGGAAGCGGCCAGCCCTCGGCCACTGCAGATGATGATATCCCCAGGACGCCGGCTGCCCAGAGGGCGTGTGCAGTGCAAAGACTGGAGTTGGAGTGGGCTTGAGTCCCTGCCCCCCAGTCCTCGTGGGGCTGCAGGCGCCCAGGAGGGACCCCCTGCCCTCAGCCCAGCCTCGCCCTCCAGGCCCTCACTCGGACAAACATGCCCAGTGCCTGGGAGGGAGCCAGCTGGAGATTAGGGCCCTGTGGTTTCATTTTCTCCCGCACAGATCCAGATCCACAGGGATGGATTCCCTCCTTGCCTTTGACTCTGGAACTCTGTCCCAAATAAGGAACGCTAAGTTCAGAAGGTGTCCCAAAGGCACTGTGTACGAAATCTGTTGTAAGAAGCAAAACTGCTGGTTTTTATGGGTTGCTTATCGGTCTTGTAATTGGTATCTAATTCCTTATATACTCTGGACCAAGTTTTTTTTGTCAGATGTGTATGTATTGTGGGTATTTTCTCCAAGTCTGTGGCTTACCTTTTCATTTTCTTAACCGTGTCTTTGATGAGAAATTTTAAATTTCGATGAAATTCAATATAACAATTTTTAATTTTACAGTTAGTGCTTTTCTGTATCTTCTCTCAAAAAAATGTTTGCTTACTTCCAAGTGACAAAAATATTTTCCTGTGGGCTCTTTCAGAGACATTTTAGTTTTGGCTTTCATGTTAGTCTTTGATGAATCTCGGACTGATTTTGTGTATGTTATGAGGTAGAGGTCAAGGGTCACTACTCGGTCCATCTTTGTTGAAAGAAACTTCCGCTCATCACAGAAATACAAAAATAGGAAATACATGTCACAGAGAATAGATACTATTCATCAGGGAGGTGCAAATGAAACCCACAATGAGATCTCACCATTCTCTTACTCAAATGGCAAACATTTAAAAAGACCAGCAATCTAGGGGCGCTTGGGTGAGTCGCTAAGCGTCTGCCTTCAGCTCAGCTCGGTTCATGATCCCAGGGTCCTGGGATCGAGCCCCACATTGGGCTCCCTGCTCAGCGGGGAGCCTGCTTCTCCCTCTCCCTCTGCCTGCCGCTCCCCCTGCTTGTGCTCTCTTGCTCTCTTTCTCTGTCAAATACATAAATAAAAATTTTTAAAAAAATAAAAATAAAAAGACCAGCAAACCCAAGTGCTGGTGGGAATGCAAACTGGTGCAAATGCACCGTCTGGAAAGTAGTTATGTGATTTCTTGCGAAGCTCAGCACAGACTTACCGTGCGAACCAGCCCTCCGTGCCTCAGACAAAAACACGTCCACGCACAGATTTGCACACAGATCTTCACAGCAGCTTTATTCCAGCTCTGAAATGGAAACAAGCCAAACGGGCCTTGGCAGAAGTGGATAAACTGGTGGCTCCGGCCATTGGACCGGTTCCCTGGAAGGGAAGGGAAGGGAAGGGAAGGGAAGGGAAGGGAAGGGAGGGGCAAGGCCAGTCACGGTTAAGCCTCACACGCGCTGCGCTGCCCGAGAGGAGCCACACACCGGGAGCCCACCGTGTGACGTTCAAGGACAGTCTGACACACCGGCTCCAGGGGACCCTGGAACTGACCCAGAGGGAGCACAAGGGAGCTTTCTGGGGTGATGGAAATGTTCTCCATCGGAAGTTTCAGGGTGTGATCGAGTGAGCAGCCCAGCAGCTCCTGGGAACTTTTGGAACATCTGTTCTGAGTGGACGCTGTGCACAGACCCTGGCCGGGGCAGCCCTGCAGCCTGGCCTTCGACAAGCCGGGGTGATCTGGTGCACGGCAGGGGCAGTGGTCCCTTCATAGAGACATTTGTCAAAACACTTCCAAATGTGCATTTCTCTGTGCGTAAATTAAGAAAAAAAAAGGCAATTCAAGCAAAACAAAATATAAGCTGTCTGAACAAACACGTGTTTGGCAGCCCCTGCTCGTTCTGAATGTGAGGCCGTAGGTGGACAGTCTCACAGACACAGAAAGACCTGTGCGGCCTGGAGGCGGTGCTGCCAGGGGTGCGGGGCCAGACCCACTGGACGGGGCTTGCAGGGGCTGCCCAAGCATCTGGAGCGTGGTTGCTGCTCCGTGCCTGTCTCCGCTCTTTCCCCCACGGTGTGGCCAGGGAAGCAGAAGGTCAGGGAGGGGACGGAAATCTGAGGCTCCAGGGGAAGGACTGGCTTGTTTGCCTGCGGAGCCCCTGCTCTGGCTGTCTGTGTGCTGGCACTCGCCCTCCCTTGACCAAGGCCAGCAAGGTCCTCGGCATGTGTGAGACCGCTGCGGGGTGAGCACAGATGATGGGTGTGTGTGCCCGGCCCCTGCTGCAGCTCCCGAGGCAGGAGCTCCAGGGACCCGTTATTACAGATGCAGAGAAGAGGCGCTGGGTCAGCGAGGGAGGGGGGCGTCTGGACGGGCCTAGCCCTCAGTCACCCTCAGAAGTCCCTGCGTGGCTCAGTCGGTTAAGCCTCCGGCTCTTGATTTCAGCCCAGACTGGGATCCCAGGACCCTGGGGTGGAGCCTGTGTTGAGTTCTCCGGTCAGGCAGGAGTCAGCTTGAGGGTGCTTTCCCTCTCCCTTTGCTTCTCCCCCCGCTCGAGGGGGCTCTCTCTCTCTGTCTCTGTCAAATAAATAAATAAGGGCGCCTGGGTGGCTCAGTCAGTTAAGTGTCCTACTCTTGATTCCCGCTGAAGCCATGATCTCGGGGTTGAGGGATCGAACCCTGCCTTGGGCTCCATGCTCAGTGGGGAGTCTGCTTGCGATTCTCTCTCTCTCCCTCCCCCTCTGCGCCCCCTTGCACATGTACATGCTGTCTCTCCCAAATAAATAAATAAACAAATATTTAGAATAAATAAAATCTCAAAAAGAAGAAGGAGGAGGAGGAGGAGGGGGAGGAGGAGGAAGGGGAAGAAAAGAAGTTTCCTGGCCGGCCTGGGCAGGAGAGGGTGGTGTCCGTGGACTTCACACCTGACGTGTGCCCTGACTCAGGGAACACTGGGATCATTTCCTTCCAGTCGTGCTTAGAAGGGGCTGTGCCAGTCCCTAAGCCTTCTGGAAGCCCCGCGGCCTGGCCCTTCCTGCTGGTGTTTATCACACACCCCAGTGGGAGAAGGTAGGGTGCAGCTTCCTTGTGCTCAGTGTGGTTACCCCACTTTGCAGTTGCAGTTGTCATGGGGCGCTCTCCCAGGGGTACCTCGGGCCTCGCTTCACACAGATAATGGGCTTGGGCTGCTCTGTGGGCCACACAGCTCCCCAGAAAGGTGGGTAATTCTGGGCCTGGACCAGCGCAGTCCCTGCCCCAGAAAAGTCAACAGTGTCCCCACCAGGAGGCCAAGAGCAAGGAGGTGGCATCGCAGAGTTGATGAAGGCATGTCAGCTCGCCGGCCGCCAGCTCCACGATCCCAGGCATCTGTGTGCCTCAGGGGAGCGAGGACCCCAAGACCCACAAGCGCCCGTGAGTCACTGTACCGCCATGTGGGTGCCCTAATACAGCCGGGACAGAGCTCTGAAGGGCCAGTGTTTGAAATGGAAGTTTGAGGGGAAGAGGTGAGGGGTGAAGCCAAAGCCTCGGGGTTACAGAGGAGAGGGTGCGGAGGGAGGAAGATCTGGAGGCCTGCTGGCCAGCTCTGACCCCATCCAGGTGGGCTGGGGTGGGCTCCGGGGGCCCAGCATCTGTGCTTCAGCCTGTCCTGCTCGGCTACTTCCCAGGACACCCCTAAGCCCTGACCGAGGAGGCCCCGGCAGTGGAAGGCAAGGATGACACCCAGGGCCCTCTTGCACGGGCTGCAGGATACACCCCGGAACCCTGGGGGCACCTCCACCCGCATGCCTGGACGATGAGCCCTGGGGACAGGTCAGGCTGGGACGGCGAGCAAGCGGCTGCCCTGGGGAGGTCCAGCCTCACCGCAGTCCTCAGAATTGGTGGATGACAGCGTCCATACAGCCTGGCATTCCTAGGAGGGGCTGGACTCCTGCTCCAGCCAGACCAGGACAGTGCTATGGCCCGGCCAGGCCTGCAGAACCATCCGCAAGGAACCAGGCTGGGCACGGGAAGGCGAAGAGAGAGGCAGGAAACAAGATGAATGGCCAAATACCAGGAGCAGTGGGCGGGCTGCCCACGGTGGTTGCAGAACAGAGCTCTGGGTGCGCGACACAGCACCTCATGCAGTGTCCCCAAATCCCCTCTTTCAACACAAGCTGAGCTCCTCCTGGGTGCTGGGAAGGAACAGGAGATGGGCCACGTGGGGCCGACCCGGGGGTGGGGCAGAGGTCACCGGCCTGCGAAGAGCGGGGGTGGGCATCGGGGAGGCCTCGTTGAGAAGCTGGCCTTTGAGCAAAGGCTCCTGGGTCTGGAGGAGAGCCAAGCAGGGCACTGCAGACCCTCCAGCCCTCCACGGGGACTTCAGTCCAGGTGGGAGGACTT
This sequence comes from Ursus arctos, assembly GCF_023065955.2. Taxonomy (NCBI): domain Eukaryota; kingdom Metazoa; phylum Chordata; class Mammalia; order Carnivora; family Ursidae; genus Ursus; species Ursus arctos. The sequence continues at coordinate 48,115,532 of NW_026622908.1, forward strand.
GGACACGGGGGTGGGGGTAGGGATGCGATAGGACTTAGCGTTTAAAGGGTCTCTCTGGGCCTTGTGCTGTGTGGGACGGAGGGAGGGAGGGTGGGAGCTGCAGGTGGTAAAGGCCGGCAGGGACAGTGACCACGAGGTGGCTGAGAGGCAAAGGCAGTGTTCGATCTTCTGACTGGGGGGGGGGGGGGGACCCTCTGGCTTAGGGTACCTTGGTGCCCAGAGCCGAGCAGCAGGGGTTGAGAGGTCTGGAGCTCAGGTCTGGGGTTAGCCTGGAGAGGCACGGGGGTGTGGGAGGAGCTGCCCAATGTCAGGGAGAGCCAGACACCCTGGGGGGGGGGGGTTGGGAGGCCACGGAGTTCACCGGGTGCGGCTGCTTGTCCCTCCAGTTCCTCTGGGCGGGTGCGCGAAGGGTGGAGGGTAGACTTAACTGAGATGGAGCTTGGCCAGGGCAACGTGACGGCAAGGCCACTGCGGTGGGGAAGGGGGCTGAGCTGGGGGAGGAGGGGACGGGGATGAGCTGGTGAGGCTGGGAGGGCCTGGGGGTGGGGGTGGGATTGAGTCAGGCCCAGGCAGGCGGTTTAAGCAGCCACTCTCATTGGCAAACAGTGTGAGGAACAAAGGCAAAAGAAAATACAGAAAAAAAAACTTCCTCCTAACTTACAGCCCACTGACAAGTCCTTGAGACAGGCAGGGTGACCTTCCCCCAGGAACTCAGCTGCCTTGCTGTGAATAATTTGCTAAGGGCAAAAGGCAACCTTAGCTTGACATTAGCCTGACCTCCAGGATCCTGTTAAGTCTTTTTCTTTCTTTCTTTCTTTCTTTTCTTAAGTAGGCTCCACACCCAGCACGGGTCCCAACACAGGGCTTGAACTCACGACCCTAGGATCATGACCTGAGCCAAAATCAAGAGTCAGATGCTTAACCGACTGAGCCACCCAGGAGCCCCAAGTCTTCCTTAACTTATGAAAATTCCTTTATCTCTACCCCCAAGATATATGCTGGCAAATACATTTGGCACTCATCCTCCAAACGTACGGCTCACTGTGTGCGTCCGAGGGGTCTCCTGACTGAGGTTTTACTGGACAGTAGTAAATGACCCCTCAGGGTCCTGGAAACCTTGCTTCCAAATTGCTTAGAGACGCACACTGTCCCAGCTCCCAAGTATACAGTCAGCCCCACTCCCGACCCCGGTGTAGCTCTTTCTGCCCACGTGTCCTGTCCCTGTGCTTTAGTAAAACCACCTTTCTGCCCCAAAGACGTCTCCAGAATTCTTTCTTGGCCGTCGGCTGCGGACCCCACCAATCTCACCAACGTTCCAAAACTACATCAGTTGGACAGAACGTGATGTGGGGGGCGGTGTCCATGCTCAAGGAGGCCTCCTGTCACGAGCGGTCATCACGAAGGGTCTGTCCAAGTTGGCGTCGGTCTGGTTCACACACCTCGTCATCGCTCGTCAACCACAGCCTTCTGGTAAGCTTCTACTAACAGGGTGATGCGGGGCTGTTGCCCACAGCAGCCAAGAAAGAATTCTTGAGACGTCTTTGGTGCAAAAAAGGCTGTTTGACCGAAGCACGGGGCCAGGGCCGTGGGCAGGAGCAGGAGTGGCGGATGATACGCTCGAGAGGTGGGGTGGAGCGGAGGGAGCATAAGTCTGGAAGGAGTCTCCGCGAGCTGAACGCCCACTTACAGGGCCGTGGAGCCGGGTGCTGTCGAGACAAGGTTGCCCTTCATCTCCAGGGAAACATCAACCCTGAGGCGGCCACAAGCTCCCGGAGGAAGGTCACGCTCCGCACGTCTCAGGATTTATGGCAGGCCGCAGGCTGTGAGGACATTTCTCTCGCCTTTGTTCTCCTCCCTGGGGACCCTACCTCAGAACGGACGGCCCGTGCCCCTGGTTCTGGGGACGTTGGTGGCACCTCTTTCTCCATCTCCTCAGCCGACCGTTAATGAGCAGAGTAGGAGGGGCGGGACAGTTGCCTTCCCTACCGTACTTCGGTTTGGAACAGGAAGTCTGGGGACCAACACGGAAAGGGGGTGGCAACTCTGGCCCCCGTCTACCAGCTGCCTATCTTTCCCCTTGTCTGCTACTGATTTAAAACTTTTAGGCTACAAACTCAGCAAAAAAGTTTACTCCACAGGCACAGCCTCTGTTCCCCCTCCACCGTAACTCCAAAGAAGAAATAAGATTGCAAACCAGAAATTCATGCACTTCTGTGCACCGAAGGACACAATCGACAGGCCAGGAAGGCAACTCCTGAAATGGGAGGAAGTATTTGCAAGTCACGCATCTGATAAGGGCTTAGTTTCCAGAATATACAGAGAAGTCCTAAATCTCAACGATAAAAAAACAACCTGATTCAAAGACGGGCGGAGGACTGGCGCCCACGTCTTTCCAGAGAAGACCTACAACTGGCCAACAAGCACGGAGCTGCCCCAGGTCCCTGCTGGTCAGGGATGCGCACATCAGAGCTACAGGGAGGAACCACCTCCAGCCATCAGCACGGCTGCTGTTGAGAGAAAGCAGAAACCCCCCCGTGTGGGAGGACGCACAGGGGGTCCCTCCTGCACCGTCCGCGGCAATGGTAGCCGGTGCGGCAGCCGTGGGACGCCGTGTGGCGGTTTCTCCAAAAACTGAAAACGCAGTGACCGTGTGATCCAGCAGTTCCTCTTCTAGGTGTTTACCCAGAGTACACGGACAGGGACTCGAGTGGACGCTTGCACACGCACGTTCACAGCAGCTGACGCATGGAGACAGCCCGAGTGTCCACCGACGGACACGCGGATAAATGTGGTCCATCCACACACCAGACCGTCACTCGGCCCGAACATGGAGGGACACGCTGACACCAGCCACAGTGTGGATGGACCTAGGGGACGTGACGCTGAGTGAACTAGGCCAGACACAAAGGGACAAATCCTGCTGGATTCACCCACACGAGGTCCCTAGGGTCTCCAGATTCACAGGGACAGAGAGTGGACGGTGGGTGCCGGGGCCAGGGGAGGGACGGGGGTCGGTGTCTCGGGGGGACAGAGTTTCCCTTTGGGAAGATGGAAAGTTCTGGAGATGGACGGTGGGGACGGCTGCACAGCATGAATGAGCTTAGTGCCCGAGCTGTGGGCTCAGAGGTGGTGAACACCGTACGCTCCGTGTTCTGTGTGTTACCACGATGAAAAACTAGGAAGAACTGGGAGTGGCCTCGCTGGGTGGCGCTGGGCGCGGGCCCTGAGGCCACATCCTTGGCAGGCTTGACTGGGGCAGGCGTCACTCCATGCTGTCCTTCCCGCGTGGCCACAGCAGGAGGCCCCTGTTTGCAGCCGTGTGTGCCTCTCCGCGCGTGGCCTGCCCTTGTCTGCAGCCGTGGCCTGGGGCGGGTGAGACTCGCCTTGAAACCTGTTTGCTTGGGGCACCTGGGTGGCTCAGTGGGTTAAGCGTCTGCCTTAGGCTCAGGTCATGATCCCAGAGTCCTGGGATCCAGTCCCACATGGGGCTCTCTGCTCAGCGGGGGGCCTGCTTCTCCCTCTCCCTCAGCTGCTCCCCCTGCTTGTGCTCTCACTCTATCTCTCAAATAAATAAATCAAATCTTAAAAAAAAGAAAAAAGATGAGCCCATGCAGCTCCGTCAACATGTCACTTGGAGGCGTTCTGGGGCCACGATTCAGCACAAAGAGTATATATTTCTTCTTTTCTTCCTTTTCTTAAGATTGATTTCTTTTATCTGAGAGAGCGCGAGGGAGCACAAGCAGGGGGAGGGGCAGAGGGGGAGAGTCCCAAGCAGACTCCCAGCCGAGCGCGGAGCCTGACGCGGGGCTGGATCTCAGGACCCTGCCATCCTGACCTGAGCTGAAATCAAGGGTCGAAGACGCTCACCTGACTGAGCCCCCCAGGTGCCCCAAGTGACAGCTTCCGGGAGGCGAGCTGCCCTCTGGGACGGGAATGTCCGCGTGGGTCATGGCAAAGCCATTCGGTCCATCTTGTTCTGTGAACGGATCCTGGGCCCGTCGTGATCTCTGATCGGCCTGCATGGGTCATTGGGAAAACACCGGTCCACACAGCCCCCCGGACCTTCCGCGTGCGGACGCTGCGCTCTCGGGATGGACTCCCACGCTGCCCACCTTCACTGCGGCGGGCGGGAAGGCCTTCAGGCTGGGAAGCGGTCTCGCTAGCAGGGCGGGCTCCAGACTCCTAACTCGGAGGCTCCGATTCGCCAGGGCTACACAGACGATCCGCTGTTTTCCTTGAAGCCACAGGGCCCCTCCTCATTTTGTGATTTCGGGGAGAAGGGCTGCCGAGATCCCGGGCCTGAACACCCGCAGCATGGGGGCCGGGGGGCCAGCGGTTCTCCCGAGGGGCCAGGGCAGCTCACACCGCGACCTCCGCCCCAGGAGAGCGCTTCCTGGGGCGGCCTGGCCAGTCCGGCCTCACCGCGGGGCCACGGCTGGATGAAGTGAGATTAGGGACGGTTGTTCACCGGGACTTCCCCACCCGACCCCCGGGAGCGTGTGGTGAGGAAGGGAGCCGAGGCCAAGCCAGATCCTTGCGAAGGAGCCCGCAGACCCCCCAGGGCAGGCTTTGCACCAACGTGAGCCGGGTCAGAAAGGCCAACAATCACTTTGCATGGATCCCGGGGTGGCCATGGCAAAGCACCACCATGTGTGAGGCTCAAACAGCAGGAATTCGGGAGGCCCGGAGTCTGAGATCAAGGTGTCGGCTGGGCTGGTTCTCTCTGCTCATGCCCGGCTCCCAGCTGGTGCAGGCGGCAGGCCAGCTCTGATGTTTCTTGTCCTCCAGATGACCCGTCACATCTCTGCCTCCCCCTTCCTGTGATGCATGCACCTATCCAGTGTCCTTATTGCAAGGACAGCAATCATGTTGGATTAATGACCCTATCTTGTATGAATCTGGGGGGTCAGGACACAATTCAACCCACAACACACTCCTGTCTTGTTAGGAAACTAGCTTAGAGCTCAGCCCCCCCTCCCCCGAAAGAGTCTGGGGCCCCCATGGAACGGTGCATCCCACCAGGCCTTCTGCAGGTGGGCTCCACTGCTGGCAATGCCTCGGGCTCCCTGGCTCCCCGTCAGCCACCCCCGTGGGCCGCGGGTGAGCTACGTCCTTAATTTTGGTGAAGCTAAACTCATCAGCTCATTTTGAAGTTTTGCACACAAAATTCTTCCTCACCTTTATCACAAAGATGTTTCCCACATTTTCTTCCAGGAACTCGATCCGTTTCCCCTCACGTGCATGGTCTAATGCCTCTGGGATTCTCTCCCGCTTGTCGGGAGCGGTCAGAGGACCCTCTCTCTGGGTCTCCGGACACAGAGCCATCTTCTTTTTTTTTTTTTTTTTTTAAGGATTTTATTTATTTATTTGACAGAGAGAGAGAGACAGCCAGCGAGAGAGGGAACACAAGCAGGGGGAGTGGGAGAGGAAGAAGCAGGCTCCTAGCGGAAGAGCCTGATGTGGGGCTCGATCCCATAACGCCGGGATCACGCCCTGAGCCGAAGGCAGACGCTTAACCGCTGTGCCACCCAGGCGCCCCATACAGAGCCATCTTCTCAGTGCCCCCCCCTCCTGGGAGTCCTCTTTCTGCCGGTGTCGCCCCTGCCATGCACCACCTGGTCCAGGGAACAGGTGCCCCTCGTGCCTCCACTCTGCCTCTGGCTGCCTCAGGTGTGAGGGCCGTCTTACCCCTGGGCTCGCCCTCCCATGCACTAACCTCTTGGTAAATCAAGTACTTTGAAAAGGTAAAACAGAAAGGACAAAGAAAAGACTCTTCTCAGAGAAGCCCTTCTTGGGGGCGCCTGGGGGGCTCCGTTGGTGAAGCATCTGCCTTCGGCTCAGGTCACGATCCCAGGGGCCTGGAATCCAGCCCCACATCAGCTTCCCTGCTCCCTGCAGGGGAGTCTGCTTCTCCCTCTCCCTCTGTCTGCTGCTCCCCCTGCTTGTGTTTTCTCGCTCTCTGTCAAATAAATAAATAAAATCTAAAAAAAAAAAAAAAAGAAAGAAAAGAAAGAAAAGAAAAAGAAAAAGGAAGAAAGAAAGAGAAGCCCCTCTTGCCTCCCGGCTGGCCCTGAGTAGGAGAGGAGGCACATGGAGCCAGCTGGTCGGGGGAAGGGCCACAAAGACATGTCTGTCCCCAAAACAGAGACGGGCCTTGTTTGTGGGGATGTTTGCCGGCCGCAGAGCTGGGCACAGACTGGACACGGGGCAGGCAGCTCAGCCCCTCCTTGCCCAGGGGGACGCTCCCATGGTCAGACCCTCTGCAGTCCCCACCACCACTGGGGCTGGCACCACCAGACCCTCCCTCTTCCCTGCTTGACCAGGCAGGTGTGGGGGGTAGGAGGTGAGTGGTTAGGGACACAAATCAGGCCAAACTGCGTTTGAGCCCAGCTCTTCCCCTGCTCTGGGGCTCTGGGCAGGTGACCTGGCCCTTCTGTGCCTTTTCTCTTGTGTGTGTGTGCCTTGCTCTGCATCCAAGCCTACTTTTATTGAGATCAGCAGGGTGCTGAAGAGGGTGGAGCCCAGTCATCCCCTAATCTGGTGGCCTTGGACAATGATGCCCTCATGCCCTCACACCTACCCTGAAGGCTAAGTGACTTTGGGCCCACCACACTCGCCTCCCAGGAAGTGGTGGGGAAGCCTCTTCCAGGAGCCCAGAGGCCCAGCAGACAGATGGGGCCACAGCATCTTGGAACCAGCACCTTCTGGATAATAGGAGCTGGCCTACGCCTGCCGGGGGCTGGGGAACCAGGGGCCTGGGGAACCAGGGAGCTGGGGGCCTGGGGTCTTGGAGCTCGGTCCTCTTCAAGCTGTCCAGGGAGCACAGGGGGGACAGAGGGGGACAGAGCAGATAGTGGCCTGTGGATGGGATGCAGGAGGGGAGGGAGAGATAGGCAAGGAAACAGCTGTAGGTTCTGGGGCCCCCAAGGGATAAGTGATCCAGCCAGAAGGTAGGGTCCCCAAAGCCCAGCCAGCACCACGACCCTGGTGAAGGCAGAGCTCTGCTGGGTGGGGTCGGGACTGGGAGCAGTCCCTCTGAGCTCCCGTTCTAGTGTGGGCACCAGTGGGCCAGCAGAGGGCCCCTTCAGAGCAAGTGGAGCTGGGGGTGCCCATCCCTGCTCTAAAAGAGGGGTTCAGCCAAATAGGGCTGGTGGGGGGGGTGGTCCAGTTAGGGGCCCATCCCTCCTGGTGGTTCTGAACGAGGAGATTGGCAGGTTTCTGGAGGGACAGCCACACCCCATCCCTCCCCTTTTCCTTTTGGGTTCTATTTTCCTGTCTGCGGGGTCCTGCCTGGGTCTTCTGGCCTGGGGCTTGGGGAGGACCTTCCTCTCCTGGGGATAGGAGGCCGTCGTGGTCAAGGCCCAGAGGTGGCCTAGCTCCCCCTGACTGGGTCCTGGTGGACAGCTCCCCCAGCTGAGAGTTAGGGCTTCTGAGGCCTGGGGGTTGGGGCTGTGGCAGACCAGCTGACAGCCCTCTGCATTCCCCAACCCCACAAGGCACAACCCCTGCATTGAGTTCCCTGCAGCTGCTTCTGCCCACCACACAGAGACCCCAGGAATGAGCCCTCCAAACACCCTCACCCAGGCTTGGTCCACCAGCGGCTCTGGGGAAACGCAGATCAAGATGACCCCACCTGGCCAGGTACTAGGGTGCCCCTGGCCTGCACACACCGGAGCACGCAGAGCCACCAGCAGAGGGAGCCAGAGGCCTCCTCTAAGGCTGGGGCGTGGGTGCGCTCAGGTAGGCACTGGCCCCGAGGTCAAGTGTCCTCAAGGTGCAGGGTACAACCCACTGTGTGCTCAGGGGCCCCCCCACTCCTGCACTGACACCTCATAGCTGACCACCAGCCTGCGCCCGTGTCTGTCAGCGCCCTTCTCCAGGGCACCTCCCTCAGTGTCGGGCTAAGCTTTGGCCTTGCCCCTCAGACTCACGCCCCTCCCTGGCCCGCCCTGAGGTCCTGCAGACTTGGCTCACCGGCCCTCCCATCCATCTTGGGTTACAGTCTTTGGGCCTTCTGGACATCTGCCCTAGGAGAGCCATGGCACGCAGAGTGGTCAGGGCCCCCCTCAGCTCCTCACCTTCCAGGAATATCCTCTGGCCCACTCGGATACACATGGAGGCGAGGGGCTCTGGGTATCCCCACCGGAGTCAGGGGTACGTGGCCTTACTTGGAATGTCCACGGCCTGGCCTGGCCATGGCCTGGCCTCTGCCCAGTGGTTCTTACAAAGGGTGCAATCATAGGTGGGCTCCAGGCCCTCAGTGACCCCATCCCCATTTCCAGGAGACTGACATGTGGCTGCTAGGATACTTAATTGGTTTAATGACATGGCTTTTGAACCTCGGCCACCTCTCATCTCTGGGTGTAACCTGCAGAGTTCAGTGCTCCAAGACTCACCCACCACCCACACAGTGCACAGGGCAAGCCTGGCCTTAGACCTGGTTGGAGGAAGTTCCTTTCTGGAGCTCTGCCTTGGGCGTGTGTATAGGGGGGTGGTGTCTAAGGTCATACTTGAATGAGTATATGTCCAGTCCAAGGGTGGAGAAAGTATAGCATGCACCCCCACCCAGGGGAGCCTGAAGCCCCCCGAGGCCACCCTTGAGGAGCAGTGCACTGGGGGGCCCTATGGGCGATATCTGGGGTAAGGCCCAGCTCAGAGCCCAGGGTGGCTGAGGTCGGCTGCCCTTCTGGCCCATAACCCACCCAGAGGTATGGAGGTGCGGGTGCGTGGAGAAGTAGCAGCTGTGAGGTTTGGGGCCTGGGTCACAAGTGCCAGGAGGAACCCCCATGTGGATGGGAGGCCCAAGGATAAGTCCCCGCCCACCTCCTGAGGGGTCTGTGGCCTCAGGGAGAGGTGTCATGACAGCCAGGAAGGGGGCTGGGCGGGGCTGGAAAAGCCAAGGCTCTGGCTTCAGCGGCAGGTGCTTGAGGGGCTGGCATCTCCGGGGGGCTAGTTTGGCGGAGGTGGGCCTTGGGGCAGGCAGATGCGTGTGGGCTGAGGCCTTGCTGAGCCTGAGGACAGGCCACGTGCCATGAGGCAGGTGAGCTGCTCCCAGCCAGCACCACCCACAACCCGTGTCCATGGTCCAAAATATACACACATACAAAAATAATACTCCATGCACTGGGGGTGGGCCCCTCCGCAGGTGCGCCTCCGTCTCCCCCCACCGCAGATGTGCTGGGCCGTTCCGGCCAGGTCTAGCTGTCGTCCTCCACCCTCCTCTGGGTCTTGGAATGAAACTTGCTTATGAGCTCCTCCAGCTCCGACCCACCTTGCTGCTTCTAGGGAGGGGATGGGACAGCCTCAGCTCGGGGGCCCACAGGCCAGAGTCCCGAGGCCTCCCCCTTTCCAGGCAATCCAGGAGCCCTGAGGGAGAGGAGGCGGGGAGGTGCAGGAGGGTGGCACGGGCCGGCTCACCTCCAGGACCGCCTTCTGCACGGTGAGCTGGCTGTACACGCGGATACCTTCCTCTCCGCACACTTTCTTCAGCTCATCCTTGTTGAGCGAGAAGAGCTGGGGCCCCGTCAGAATGCCCAGGTTCTCCACGATCCTGGGGGCGGGGCGGGGGGGGCGGGCGTGAGAGCGGGGCGCCCGCCCGCAGCCCCGCCCCCGCACCGCACCCCCGCGCAGCCCCGCCCCCGCACCGCCCAGCCTCTCCCTGTCCCTCACCGCCCGCAGCCCCGCCCCCGCCCCGCGCAGCCCCCGCCCCCGACCCGCAGCCCCGCCCCCGACCCGCCCAGCGCGCACACCCACCGGGCGCTGAAGGCCTTGGCCTCCAGCCAGGCGCGGACCTCTTCCGGGCCCGACTCGTAGGTGAGCGGCAGGCCCACCGGCTGGCTGCGCTCCACGCGGAAGTGCCGCTGCGGCTGCGCCTTGATGTGGCTGATCTTCCTGATGAGCTCGTCGTTGACCTCGTCCATGTGGTGGATCAGCTCTGCGGGCGGTGCCCTGCACTCAGGCCCGCCGCCAGCGCACCTGGCCCCCCACCCCCGCTCGGGGACCCTCCGCCCACTGCCTCCCCCAGGGAGCTCAGGGCCCCGTCCCCGCATCGATCTGGTGGCCCTCATCGCGGAGCGCCTCTCACCGTCTTTGTTCCCCGCGAAGCTTGGGGGCAGCTTGTGGGTGGGGCTGGCAGGACCCCAATATTTCAGACTGGCCTGCAGGGTTGGGAGCAAGAGACGAAGGGGTGCGGGCGCCATCAGCTTCCTCTCCTCATCCCTCCCCGCAGGGTTGTAGTCAGGAGAAGGTGAGGCATCCCTGCTCGCCCCGGCCTCCCCGGGCCCGACCCGAGGCCCCACCCCCGCCCGGCCGGGCTGCACCCGCCCCTCCCCCTCTGTAGGGGGACAGCAGCGCCCTCGCTCGTCCCACTCACCTGCTCCTGGGGTGCATCCTCCAGCCGAGTCTCGTCCAGGATGTTGCAGGGCACGTAGCCCGCCTGGCCGCTGCGGTTACGAACCTTCCACCACTGGTGGCCATCCTCCAGCACCTGCAGGGACCCACCCCCACCATCACCCCCCCACTCACAGGACTCCACCCTACTCAGGTCACCAGCGCAGGGTGTGAGAGCCCCTCTTTACCCGCGGGCCAGAGTGCTGGGCGTTTCCTATGAAGCCCCACCTCCCCCCAATCCTGTAGGGAAGTCACAAGTCCCCCTAGGAGCCCCTGCCCTGCCCAGCCTTCCATCCCACCCGTAGACGCTGCCGTCTCTCCCTCATCTCCCCCTACCCCGCTTCAGCAGCATCCCCAGCGAGGGTGCCTCTAGCTTTTGCATGGAGTTCACCCTCCCCCCAGCCTGCTCCACTTTCCGTCCCCCAGTGGGTGGCCTGGATCAGGACCGATACCAAACAGACTGCCTTTCAAGGGGCGCCAGGGGTGGCTGTGAGTGATGAGCCCTGGCCAGGAGCTGGAGGATCCCCCACTTGGCACAGAGAAGGCCCGTGCTTCAGGGCGAGCCCAGCTTAGCCCAGCACAGGGGCCCCTGAGCCCCCTCTGAGATTTCAAAGACAGGGAGGTCCCTCAACCAAGCTGTGCTGGGGGTGGGGGAGGGGCAGGCTGTGGACCCAGACTGGAGCCCAGGGGTAGGGGTCCTGGGGAGAGGGATTGGACAGGCGTGCTGTGTGCCAGCATCGGGCAGCCTGGCTCCTGCCTGCCGTGGTCACCGCCTGCCCTGCCTCTCCTGGGCAGCCCCCTCCAGCCCAGGCCCCCACCCCCACCCCCGCTCACCTCCAGGACCTCATCCTTGAGCACCGACAGCTCGTTGGCGTTGCGGGCTGTGAAGTCATAGAGGATCCTGACGTACTTGGTCATGGCTGGCCCAGGTTCGTAGCCCCTGCGTGGAACAGGAGGGCTGAGGCCCAGGGCTGGGCTGGGGTCTCCTCCGGGGCCTGGGGCTAGGCTGGGGAAACAGCTTCGTGCTGCCTCCTGTTCAGCTCTCTGAGGTCACAGCAGAGAGAGGCTGAGCCTCGTCAGCCGGGAATGGAAACTGTGACAGCCCCAGAGCGTCTGGGGCCCCTGCACAGAGGTGGGGGCCGCACGGGGGCGGGGGACGAGGGGCCTGTGGGCATGGCAAGGCTGCCTGAGCCTAGGCCATCTCAGGGGGTGCATGCCCGGCCCCCCAGAGCCAGACATGTACCCAAGAAATGACAGGGTCACCGCCATCCCTGGAAGCAGCTGACCACCGAGGGAGGGCTGGCTGTTTCCAGAGCCACAGCCCTGCGCACAAGCACCCACGGCGGAGGACTGCCCATGGGCCGCAGGCGCATGGCGTGGGTGTCCTGGCCTCAGCACAGAGCAGGCCTGTGGCTGCCACCCAGGCTGGGCTGTCCCCTCCTGGCCAGTCTGGCCCCTGATCATCAGGGCAGCTCCCTCACACAGCTGCAGGCCTGGGGACACCATACAGGTGAAGGGGCTGAGGCTGAGGTGGTTCTGGAGCCTGGACTGGCCAGGATGACTGGCCAGGGGCTGAAGTCAGAGGATGAAAATATTTCTTCAAGTGTGGCCCTAGGCCAGGAGCCATGGGCATCAGGCTGGCCGTCGGGGGCGGGGGTGTAGTGAGAGGGGCACACTTAGATTTCAGCCCCCTCCCCTGCTGAAACTGAGTCTTGGGATCTGTCAGGGTAACAAGCTTCCCAGACAGATCCTGGGCCAGGAGTGGGAACAGAAAGGAGGAAGGAGGGGAGGAAGGATGGGGAGTCCCCCAAGTCCTGGGTCTGTGGAAGTATGTATGTAGGGGTGGGGAGAATGGCTGTCCTTAGCCCAGACCTTCAGTCTCTTTCTCTGGCTCTGAGGTTGGGCCTAAATCAGCCGCAACGGGGTGGCAAGGATTGGTGAACCCACTTAAGTTCAGTGATTTAGTAAACTTCTAATCATGATTCTAAAACATACGTGAGAAGACACAGAGATAATGTATTAGGGTGATGAATTTATTCATGGCTTTTGACATTTTTCTCCTCAATTTTATAAAGTTAGAATAAAAACCTGGTTCTAGTTTGGAAAAATGTTTTTTTGAAAGCCATGAACAAGGCATTTGCCGCCACCTGGTGGCAGCACGCTCATATCAGAGCCTCCTTGTTTCTAGGGGTGAGCATCACACTCCCTCATTTTATTTTTATTTTTATTTTATTTTTAAAGATTTTATTTATTTATTTGACAGAGAGAGAGAGACAGCCAGCAAGAGAGGGAACACAAGCAGGGGGAGTGGGAGAGGGAGAAGCAGGCTCCCAGTGGAGGACCCTGGGATCAGGCCCTGAGTCAAAGGCAGACGCTTAATGACTGAGCCACCCAGGCGCCCCACACTCCCTCATTTTAAGAGGAACTTACCTGTGAGCATGCGAGGAGCTGACTGGGGGGAGAGGGTCTCCCGGTGGTGGAGCTGTGGGCTCAGATACAAGGCTGTGTTTGGGGGAGTTTCGAAAGGATGGTCGGTTCACCAGAGTCGGCTGTGGGGAAAAGGAGCACCTGGGCTTGGTGTGGGGTGAGGGCAGTGGACAGAGGTGGGCTGAGGAAGTGAGCAGTGGTGGAGAAGGCAGATGGCCAGCAGTCTGGGGTGGGGCCAGGGGTGCTCTGACCTCATCGTCAGGGGCAGACGCCAGCCCTTCCACTTCCCAGGGAGCCTCCTGCAGCACGTCCAGGGGTGGCTCCCAGCCGCTGTGGAAGTTGGGCACGTAGAGGGGCACCTGCGGCTCCCGTGGCCACTCCGAGCTGGAGGTGGGAGGTCCGGGGGTGAGCCACGCCCTCCCATGGGAACTGGCCCCACCAGAGACCACCCATTGGCCTGCCAGGGGAACCCCACCCTGGTTCGCACCCCATGCCCTGCATCACCCCGCCCAGGGCCCCTTCCCACGCGCTCCGGCCTGCTGCCTGCTGCCATACCGGGGGCGTGTCCACATCTCCCCCAGTGACTCCCACAGCGTCATCTCCTTGGGGACTAGGTGGCCTCGCAGGAAGCCCACGGCCTCGCGGGAAAGCAGGGGGCTGGAGACGGAGCGTGCGATGTCTGGGCCCCCACAGGTGCTGACGATCTGGGGCACAGCGGGGTTCAGAGGAGGCCCTGCCTACCAGACCCCAGTCCCAGCTGGCTCGCCGGCAGCACCACAGGCCAGCCACACTCGGAGCCTGGACACGTGGCCCCAGCTGTCTGCCCAAGGTAGGCATTTGCTTCCCCCCACCTTCAGCCGGGGGCAAACCACCCCGGGGCCCCGCTCCCCCAGCCCCAGCCCCTGCCCCAGGCACCAGTTCCAGAGGTCCAAAGAGGAAGTGCACGAGTTCTGCAGCGCTGGGGTTCTGAATGTGCTTCTGTAGCTTGGCCTGGGGGGGGGGCAGACAGGGTGGGGGGATGGCGCTGGGAACAAGGGGGGCAAAGATTCCCTGACTTCCCCCGAGTGTCAGCACAGAGGGATGGGGGGAGGACAGGGGAGGATGGGGGGAGGCGGCCCCCTGCACTCACCAGCAGGTTGACAGCCAGCTTGATTTTCTGAAAACAGTCGATGAACTGGGCCTCAGAGGGGGGCCGTGCACGTAGCGTAAGGACACCCTCTGGAATGGGGAGTAGGGGGGCAGTGGCTATGAGCCTGGCTGGCCGTCTCTGTGCCTGGGGCCTTGCCTTCAGCAGCCCACCTGCTCAGATGGGGCCTCCAGCAGCTCAGTGGCCACGCGCCTCTTCTGCACCTTGTTCTCTGCATCCTCTCCGGTCCCCCTACCGCCTCCCTGCTGTCCCTCCTGCCGCGTGGACCACGCCCCCTCCGTACCTGCGGGCCCCTTCTTCCCCTTCTTCTTCCACTTCTTGCGCTGGTTCAGCTGTTTGAAAGCCTCTGCCGCCTTCTGCAGCCGAGCCACGAACCACTCAATGTCGTCCAGGGCACAGTTGAGGATTTGCTGGGGTCAGAGCGGACGCAGGGGTCAGTCTCAGGCGCCCCACCCGCTGCAGGGACAGCCCCACACACTGTCTCTTGGTCCCCGGCCTGGGGGAGGAGGTGGGTGCTGGCTGGGGGCTGACTGGAGGGGCGCACACCCGATAGGGACACTGTCCCAAGACGCACCGTTTCCTTCTCAATCTTCTCAGCCAGCACTGCGCGAGGCTCCTCGTCCAGCGACTCCCGACGGCGGAAGCCTGGGTGGGGGAGGCAAGATCAGGTGTTACTGACGGAGGCCACCCCCACCGACCTCGAATGCAGCCCCAGCCCGGCTCGCTCAGCATACTTGGCTCAGGGAGTGGCATCGGCGGCCCCACACGGTTCTTGGTGGACGGGGCGTCACTGCCGTAGCGCTGGAAGGGAATGGGGGCTGGGCCCTTGGGGGCGGGCAGGACGGACTGCCGCTGCCGGATCTTCTCCTGGTGGCCCCTGCAATGGGGGCGAAGGCCCGCTCAGCCTGGCTCCCAGCCCCACTCCCGCTCTCCCGCGCCCCCCGCACCCCCCGCGCCGCAGCCTACTTCAGGGTCTGTGGCCGCATCTTCTTCCCTAGACGGCAGTCGGCCAGCGCGCTCTCGATGTCCTCGTGCACCAGCTCCGCCTGCGGGCACCGGGGTCAGGCAGGCGCCGGCGCAGGCGCACTGGGGCCCTCCCGGCCGCCGCCCCCTCCTCACCTCCACCTCGTCGCAGTGGAAGAAGTGGATGTCGGGTTTGCTCTGCTCCGAGTCCTGGCACACGAGCAGCAGCACGGAGGGGTACCGCAGCTGGTTCAGCACCGTCTGGCTGTGCCGCACGGTGGGCAGCGGGAAGTTCTCCAGCTCCTCCTGGGGGGCAGGGGGCTGGGATGCGGCTTGGCCGTGTCACCCGGCCCGACACAGACATGGGCTCACAGCCACGGGTGCGGGTTGGACTTGAGCAACGGACAGTGCCGTGGGCGTGACTCGCGAGCCCGGCCTGTGGGCTGTGTGCCGTGGACACAGCCATAACTGGTAGGCACGGCAAGGGCGCGGCGCGGACGCAGACCTGGACTCTGCCAGGCAGTCGCCGCGGCTGGGGCAGAGCCGGGCCCTGCCTCGGGACAGCGGGTAGACAGGCCGGAGCCAGAGGTGGGCGAGGTGCTGTGTGTGACCAGGTTCCCTGGATTGTCAGCGGCGCAGTCCTCCCTGCCCCGCCTGCCCTTTGCCCTCCTCATCCTGTCCCGCCCCCGCAGAGAGGCCCAGCTGCGTGTCTGGGTCACGGTTTGGGCTGCCCTCCCTGCCCCTGCTGCCCTGTCGCTGCCACACCTGCGACTCCACGTCCAGCAGCCGCAGAGACTGGTCGTTGACCTGCAGCAGCATCTCCTGGGCCCAGACCTTCTCCTTGGAGCTCAGCTGCACCAGTTTCCGGATGGCGTCATCCACCGTCGCGATGGCCTCACTCTTGTCCATGATGAACGTGGCCAGGTGCTGGGGGCGGGCAGGTGATCACTCCGCGGACAGCCCTCCTTGTGCCCAGAGCGAGGCTCAAGGGGCTGCACCCCAGGGACCTGAGGGGCCAGGGCCAACCTTGGGAGCTTGGGGGAGAGGGACATCCCCTACCCTGGGGGTATGAAGAGACACGGCCCTGCCCTCGGGGAAGGTCTCTGCTCTGCCTTGATGGATGTCTGTGGGGGCCGTGGACATGCCCTGATAAAACCTTTGGCAGCCCTACACACACAGTCCCTCACCCCACCTCATCTCCTGTGGCTGGACTCCAGGAATACCAGCCTCCTTGTTCCTCCCAGCAGAACTGGCACAGGCTCACCACAGGGCCTTTGCATGGTCTGTCCCCAGTTTACCTCCCCTACTCTTCTGCAGCTCTCTCTTCCTTCAGGGCTCCGCTCAGACAGACCTGCTCCCCCTGCCTGGCTACAGCGTCACTCTCAACCCCCTCATCTGCCTTGTTTTTATTTATCATAATCTGACATTATGCTTCTTTGTTTATTTTCTAGCTGCTGGTTTCAGTGTTATCTCCCTAGTGCCTGGGACAGTGCCTGGCACACAGCAGCCAGGCCCTCTGGGAATGTGCTGGGATGAGTGAGCATCTGGAGTGGCCATGTGGGGTGCTTTGTGGGGTGGCCATTGGGGACCCTTGGCCAGCCCAGCCCTCCCCTTCCGAGAACCCTCCTTCCTCTGTCTCCAGGCCTGGCTCAGGCTCCCCCATGTGTCCTATTGCCCTTCACTGAAGTCAGTCAGCAACGCTGAGACAACTGGATAAACTCTCTCTTAAACTCGAGGCAGTCAAGACCCAGCTGCAAAAGTGCTAGGAGAAAATGCTGGACGATTTCTGATGACCTCGGGATGCCCTTCCTCACAGGGTCACCTTCCTAAGCAAGGAAGAAAGTCCAGGTGCTCAGAAGAAAAGACCAAAAACTCTCACCTAATGAAAAAGTAAACATTTCTGCCTGGGGAAAAAAATACCGTATATGAAGTAAATAGAGAGAAAAAAAAAGTGAGACAGATGTAATAGATGTGGAGAAGGCTGATTTTCTTAATATATAAAAAGACCAGTATGCATTGCACTGACAGCTCTTACTTTGTTAAAAGCTCTATTTTGTTAAGTATAATTATTAAGAATACCAATGACAAATGAATAAAAAAAATCTGTGAATAAGTAAAAGATTAACACTTCAATAGAAAAATCGGCAAAAGAGCTGAATGGAGAGTCTCCAGGAAAATAAATATAACTCACTTTTTAATTTAGAAAATTATATGTAGTCTCATTCAACAACTGCAAAGTGAAACTAGGACATCCCTACTCCTGAAATGAGTCAACTGCTGGCTCTTTTACCTGTTTTACTGACCAGTCTAACACGTCCTTGTGGGTCACACTCGCAGGTTAGCTGTGGAGAAGCGGGAGCCCCCACTCTGCACACCCCAGGGGCTCTGGGGAGGGGTGCGCTCTCTCCTCACATGCGAGACTGAGTGTGGTCGTGAGGGGTGGTCCCAGCCTACGTGTGTGCGTCCACAGGTCAGAGAGAGAAGGGGGCAGAAACCCGCAGGGGACATAAGGCAGCCGACCCATCTGTGCGAGGCGGGGTGAGCCCCAAAGCACACAGTGTTAGCAAAACCCACCAGCACCAAGCCAAGCACAACCCTGTGCCTGGCCCTGAAACAAGCCTCCGAGTATTTCAGGTGACTCAAACCCTGCCAAGTGTGTTCTCTGACCATGATGGGATTAAATTAGAAACCAGGAACAGAGAAGATAACTAGAAAACCCTCAAATAACTGGAAACTGAGCAACACACGTCTGCATCAACGACCAACAGCCAAAGACATCAGGAGGGAAATAAGGAAAGACTTAGAGACAAATGAAAACAAAACCACAGCACGGCAGGGCTTCGGGACGCCAGAGCCTTTGTAGCGGAGTGCTCCAGGGAAGAACGGGGCACGGAGGAAGTCATGGGGAGTCAGAGAATGTTCTGACCCAGATGACAACAAAGGTGTGTGCGTGGGGCGCCTGGGGGGCTCCGTCGGTTGAGCATCTGCCTTCGGATCAGGTCATGATCGCGGGGTCCTGGGATCGAGTCCCACAGGGAGCCTGCTTCTCCCTCTCTCTCTGCCTTTCCCCCTGTTCGCGCGCACGCTCTCTCTCTCAAATAAGGAAATAAAATCTTAAAAAAAATAAAAATAAAAACTAAAGGTGTGCACATCAAAGTTGCAGGACTGGAGAAACGAGTGTGTGCGTGTGTGCGTGTGGGGGGGGGAAGTACAGGTGTAAATGGGCGAGTCAGAAAAGAAGGAATACTTCATGTCAGTGATCACCATGTCTCCCATAAGAAACCAGAAAAAGACAATCAGATAAAACCCAAAGTAAGTGGAAAGAAGGACGTTAAGAGCAGAAACCAGCAAAGTAATAACCAGACAAACAATAGAGAAAAATCAACTAAGCCCAAAGTTGGTTCTGAAGAGATTAATTAAATTGATCAACTGCAGCAAGATTGATCAAAAAAAAAAAAAAAGAGAGAGAGAGAGAGAGAACACAAATGATCAGTAACTACAAAAAAAGAAGGACCATCACTGTAGATCTTACATGCGTAAGAGTGAATTCATAGTCAAAAATCTCCCACAAATAAAATCCTACATTCAGAGGGCTTCCCAGGTGAATCCTAGCAAATACTTAAGGAAGAAATAAAAACGATCTTTCACAAGTTCTTTCTGAATACCCAGGACTAAGGAATACTTTTCCTACTCATTTAATACGGCCGCCACAATTTTGACACCAAAATCGGTCAAGGCTTTACGGGAAAAGAAAATTATAGACCAATATCTCTAATGAACATTAATGCAAAAATGTGTGACAAAATATTAGCAAATTAGTCCATCACATAAAATTAGTCCAAACACATAAAAAAAATAATACACGTGAATGAGTGAGGTTTATCCCAGAAACGCAAGGGCGGTTCAACACTCAGAAAAATCAGCGTGACGGACTTACATCAACAGTCGTAAACACATCTGTGTAGATTCAGAGAAAGCATTTGACAAAATGTAACACCTTTCATGATAAAAACTCTCAGCAAACAATGGAAAGGAGCTTCCTCACTAATCGGCTGTACCTACAAAAAATACAGCCTGTGCGATGGGAAAATACTGGATATCTCTCCCTAAAATCGGACACAGGCGAGGGTGTCCACTCTGTGTTGCTTCACTTCAGCACCGTGCCGGTGGTCCTAACCAGGGCACTGACGTTCTAAAAACGAGATACCAAGTTCCGTATTGCAGACAGCCTGGCTGTATGGGAGTAAACACAGTGGGTTTACAAGCAAATCACTAACGGCACAAATAAGTGAGTTCAGCAGGGTCTCAAGACACCGAGCCACTGCACAGAAATCCAGCTGTTCCTCCATATGCTAGCGGCAATTCGAAAATGGCTTTTCAAAAAACAGTACCATTTACACAGCGTCTACAAGTCAGATGCCTAAGGAATGTTTAGAGAAATGGTACTCAAGACCCCCACGGTGGAGGCGACAAACGTTCTGAGAGAAGTCAGAGTTGCCCTGATCCGTGGAGGGATAGCCTGTCCCCGGGCGGGAAGGCCTCAGGACCATCAGGACGTCAGTTTGACTCAATGCAATCAAAGTCCTGGCAGGCTGTTCTGGGGGTGGAAATGTACACGCAAGTCCAAAGAGCTTGGAACAGTCAAGAAAATCTTGAGGGAAAAGAATATAAAGTTGCAGGACTCACACTGGCTCGTTTCAAGTCCGACAATAAAGCTACAGTGAGGGAAAGATCGCAAAACGAAGCACGGACAGACCCATCCACATTCAATCCCCCTCACTTTTTGACAAAGGCACCAAAGCAATTTGATGGGAGAAGGAACATCTTCTTAACACAACTGCACATTGCTATGGGGAAAAATTAGCCTCGAGTCTCATACACAAAAATTAATGTCAAATGGATCATAGACTTAAGTGTAAAAGCCTCAACTGTGAAGCTTCTAGAAGAAGACACAGGAAGGAATCTTCAGAGCCTCGGGTCAGGCAATGACCACTCCCTACCCGCCCACACACAAAGGAAAAAACCAACAAAGCAACCCTAACCTTAGGGGGAAAGTGGATATGGCCGGACAGCATCAAAATTAACAACTTCTGCTCATGGAAAGACACTTACGCATATAAACCGGCGAACCAGACGGAGAAGATATCTCTAACCCACACACCTGACAACGTGTGCAAAGGACTCCCACCCAACAATCAGGTGCGGTTGGACACACACGAGTGTACGGAAGCAGGGCCACACGCAGGGTCCCCAGGGGCTGGCATGGCTGCTGGAGACGGAGAGGTCTTGTCCTAGACATGCCTTGTCTTGAAATCAGTTTACCACGCAGAACAAAGGTGTCATAAACTATATGAATTCAATTATGGGGGGGGGTTCTCCAAAAAGTAAAACTTGAGAGCTGTGGGGCAGAGTAGTGCTGCCAAACGGTGCGTGGAAGACCATGACCACTAGGGTCGGCAGGAGTGAGTTTTGGGGTAAAGGAGCTGTTGTTTCCTGACCGTGCTGACCACACCAGCCCGAAACACAGCTGCACGCCCTCTGCCTTACGGCACACTGATTTAGAAAACAGTAAAACGAACAAACCCACACGTCTTAGCAGCCCCCCATGCCAGGGGTAGGTCTGATCTTGCCCCCACCTCTTACCCTCTCTCTGTGCCTTAGTTTCCTCGCCTGGGAGGGGCAGGCCAAGCCCATCCACTCCCCCAGCCCTGCCAGCTGCTGGGCAAGCAGGACAGATGCTCCTGGGCTGGGGTCTTTCCGCAGGCTAGCTTGG
Source organism: Ursus arctos (assembly GCF_023065955.2). Classification (NCBI taxonomy): domain Eukaryota; kingdom Metazoa; phylum Chordata; class Mammalia; order Carnivora; family Ursidae; genus Ursus; species Ursus arctos. The sequence goes on from NW_026622908.1 coordinate 48,136,231, forward strand.
ACCAAAGCCCAGAAGGACAATGTTGCCCCAACCCCAAGAGCTGCCTGGGAAGGAAGGGGACAAAGCTGACCTGTCCCCACCCTGTGCCCTGCCCTCGGACCCTTAGCCAGCAGCCCGCCAGGGAGGGCTGCTCACTCCACACAGCCCAGCTCAAGAGCCTGGGGGCTCCCCACGTCTCTGTGGACCCATCATATAGACCAGGACCCTGAGGGTCAGAAAGCAGGGACTTGCCTGGCCTCTTGGGCTTGGGGGGTTCTGTGGGGAGGGAGGGAGTCTTCATCTTCCTGGTCCAGGGCCCCCTCTTCCTCATTCAGTGTCCCCCCACTGCCTGGTCCAGACCCCTCCTTCCTGATCCAGGCCCCTCTTCCTGGTCCAGGGACCCCTTTCTGGTCCAGGGACCCCCTTTCTGATCCAGGGCCCCCCTTCCTGATCCAGGGACCCCTTCCTGATCCAGGGCCCCCCTTTCTGGTCCAGGGCCCCCCTTTCTGGTCCAGGGACCCCCCTTCCTGACCCAGGGACTCCCTTCCTGGTCCAGTTCCCCCTTCCTGATCCAGGGACCCCCTTCCTGATCCAGGGACCCCCCTTCCTGACCCAGGGACCCCCTTCCTGGTCCAGTTCCCCCTTCCTGGTCCAGTTCCCCCTTCCTGATCCAGGGACCCCCTTTCTGGTCCAGGGCTCCCCTTTCTGATCCAGGGCCCCCCTTCCTGATCCAGGGCCCCCCTTCCTGATCCAGGGACCCCCCTTCCTGATCCAGGGCCCCCCTTCCTGATCCAGGGCCCCCCTTCCTGATCCAGGGACTCCCTTCCTGGTCCAGGGCCCTCCCTTCCTGGTCCAGGGCCTCCCTTCCTGATCCAGGGCCCCCCCTTCCTGGCCCAGGGTCCCCCCTACTTCCTGGCCCAAGCCCCCCTCTTCCTGGTCCAAGGCTGCCCCTTCCTCCCTCCTCAGCCATTCTTAGCCTTGTTGTCCTGCAGGCTGGGACAGTGGCCAAGAACCAGGAAGGTCATTTAAAAAACATATTTCCTGAGTTCTAAGTGTGAATCAAAGCTAACCCAGGGTGAAAAGCCTCCTGAGTGGCCACTGGTCTGGAGTGCAGCTAACCAGTCTGGACTCTCCCGGAGTCCATCTGAATTGGCCATCTGAGGCTCCCCCTGCAGGAGCTCAATGAGTGTGTTTGTGTTCTATCTTCTCCCTCTTAATCCAGTTCCTTGTTTGGGGGCCAGGATGACAGTTTCCTTCCCACAGGGATTTCCCACCCGAGAACTGCCAGACAGCACCCAGGCCTTGTCTTTGCCTGGCCTGCACTGGCCATTAGTACCCTCGTGCCCCTTACGTAGCTCCAGGGCTCCTATGCCACCCAGACTGTGAGCTACCCAGGATTGGAGGGGGCTCCCCCAACATGGGTGAGCCCAGGACAGGTGTGGGGCAGTCCCTGGCTCTAGCTGCCTGCTATGGGTGTCAGAAGCTGGGCTGTCTCCCTGTGCCTCAGTTTCCCCATCTGCCCGGGAACTCTGGGGGTGCTCCTTGGGAGCTGGCCTCACCTGGACGTGGTACTGGGAGGTCTCATGCATGATGATGTTGGAGTTGGAGTACTTCTTCCTCTGTTCTGAGCAGGGAGTCACCAGTCACTCACCGCAGAGGGCAGGACCCACAGCCCCTGGTACAGGTGGGACTGGACTCCCAGGTTGGGCCACAGGGAGGGCCGAGTGGAGGTGAGGGATGCTGCCACCAGAAAGGACTCGAGGGTGTGAAATGTGAGAGAAAAGCCCCCTCTGCCCCCAGATGCTAGGGGTCTGTCCTAGAGGGGGCAGGGGGCCCCACCGTGCTAGGAAGGGGTCCAGTCCCGGGCTTCCCCCAACTCCAAGAGCTGCCAGCTAACATCTCTCAGTCCCTCCCTGGGGCTCCTAGCTTTCCAGACAGGGCACTGAGCCCAAAGGCAGGAAAGTATGTGGGGTGAGGGCAGAGCTGGGCGAGGTGGGGGCTGGCCAGGCCCCGCCCCCCCGGAGCAGATACCTGGCGCTCTGTCCAGCCTGAGCCCCGCCCCTTGGGCTATCTGGTTGCAGTGCGGAGCACTGCCGAATCAATATTGATGGTCCCTGAATTATTAGTAAAGGCCTCTCTTCTTACGGTGACGGTGACGGAGGGAGGGGCCTGAGCAGCTGTTGCTTAGTGAGGGTCCGAGGGCCTCCTTTGGGCACCGAGGGCTGACCTGCATCCCCCTGGTGGGGGCCTGGCACAGCCTGGGGGAGGGGAGTGGGAGAGACCCCACAGCCCATCCTCGAGCCTCACTCACCAAACAGGTCCTTGGCACTCATCCTGGCCACACCGTCAGACCTGCCCAGGCTGCCACTGCAGGGGAGGGGCTGGTGAGGGCGAGGCCCACACCGCACCCCTCCCTGGGGACTGCCCAGTGGGTGGGGCCTGGGGACTCACTTGGCAGCACCTGGGCCGCAGCTCACGGACCCCAGCTGGCTCATGGCGTCCTCGGTGGTGGCTGGCGATGGAAGGGCAGCCTTGTGGCCTGAGTCCAGGGCCTAGTACCCAGCCCACACCTGAGTGGAGAGGGCAGCCGAGCTGACACCTCCCTGGGGCTCGTCGGTGACTTCACCGCTCCCAGGGTAGGACTTGATCTCCTCTTCCTCTCACCCCAGATCCAGAGGCTGCAGCCCTGTCCTGTCCATGTTCCCCAGGGTGCTTGGGCAGGGTGTCCTCTGAGAGCAGAGTTCTGCCTCCTGGACACAGCAGGACCTCCCAGCCCAGGTCCCAGCTGGCAGACATGTGCCTCTATCTCACCCCAGACCCTTGGTCTTCCACAGACCCCAAGACGAGCCAGTAGAGGAGTCCCACTCTCAAGGCTGTCTGGGGTGGGCCTGCAAGGACAGTTCTGGGGGCTCTGAAAGGGGACCTGGGAGAGGAACCACCTTCCAAGCAGAGGGAACACATGTTCAAAGGCCCTGAGGCAGGTGGGAGCCAAGGAAGGCAGCACAAGATGAGACTGGAGCCTGGATGGGGTCAGGGTGGTGTGGGGAGAGAGGTGTGGCCTTGGGGACCCAGAGCCCAGAACAAAGTCGAGGGAGCACACTGTCGGCGGGGGGGAGCTGAGCCTGGCCCCCCTGGGCCAGACTAACATGTCCTGTGGGGTCTGTGCTCCCTGGGGACCTCTGACAAGGCTGTCCCTCTGTATTTGGAGTCAGCCAGAGTGGGTGGTCACAGGGCAGGGGTCCTGGTATCTCGGGCCAGGGAGCACCCCAGGACTTTCTGGTGGGACCAAGTCCTACCTACAAAGAGGGTTTCCAGAAGGTGTGAGGGGCCTGGGGGCTTCAGGCCACCCCCTCCCATGTGCCACTGAGGGTCCTGGCTCTCTCAGGATGGGTGGGAGTAGGGGCTTGGTCAGATTCCTCTGACCATCTGTCCGTGGAGAATGTCCGGTATGCCCATGACCTCAGCGAGGGAGCCGAGTGTTTGCTTAATGGGATTCCTGGCGGGCTGAGCCAAGGGCACTGGGCACGTGTGTCTGGGCACACACACACCTGGGCAAAACCCAGGCCCCCGGGCACACACAGACACACGCAGGTTGTGACATGGCCCCCCCTCTGGGGTGCCTAGGCTAGGAACCCATGGCCTTCAACTCCCTGGAGCAGGTCGGGGGCCCGGTGGGGCCAGCCAGAGAGGTGAGCCCAGGTGTTGGCATCTGGGTTGGGGAGCAGCTGGGGGAGGGGCCACCACAGGCCCGCTTCAGTCAGCTGACTGGGGCAGGGGAGCTGTGTGGGCCCAAGGGATTGGGACCAGCCCAGGGCTCAGACTGCACTTTGGTTTTACTGCGGCCATTTTCCGGGTGCAAAGGGAGGGCCGAGCATGGTGCCTGGTTGGGAAGTGGTGGAGGCCCCAGCAGGGCAGGGAGGGTGGGGGGCCCAGCTCCAAGTTCAAATTCCAGCTCACAGCCAAGTGACCTTGGGGAGGAGTCGGCTTAAGGCCCAGAGGGAGCCGGGTGGAGCCCTGGAATGGGGGAACCCCTTGGGCCCTGGCTGTGCCCAGTCTGGGAGCTGCCTGCTAGGGAGGGCCCCACCTGGTTGGTAAGGAGGAATAAGCCTGGGAAGCCTGGGTGGGGAAGGGGTGGGCTCAAGGTGCACTGGGGAGGCAGGCACGGAGTGGGGGGGTCCAACAGACTGGGCGGGGTGGAATGCTGAGCCACCAAGCCCCCCCCACCCCCCCGCCCCCACCGTTCTAGGCAGGCACCAGGAGAGGCTTGGGCAGGGCTCCCCAGGGGAGGGGCTGGGGGGAACCGTGCAGAGGTGGGGAAGGAGAGGCGCCCCCAGCTGGGCCCCGGCTCCCACTGCTGCTGCTGCTGCTGGGGCTGACTACCCCTGGAGTGGGGGCAGAGGTGGTCTGTGGTTGCACCTCAGATGCACCGCAAGCCTACCTACCGTCCTCTCTGCCACCGGGGACACCTTCATCCACGGGGGAGGCCCCAGGCCAGCCTGGCCAGGGAGGAGGAACCTGGGGGAGCCTCAGGCCCCCTGCAGCCCAGCATGCAGCCTCCTCCTCCCTGAAACTCCCACACCCCTTGACCCAGAACCTGACCCTACCCTGACGCTTCTCTGGCCCTGGATTCCCTCCTGGCTCACCCAGGAAGTGCCTCCTGAGCCAACCCACAGGGAGCCCCTGGCCACAAAGGAGGCCCCAGCCTGTCCCGTGGAAGGGGGTTTGGGGCTTCCAGGGGCAGGAAGAACTCTCCCCTTCCTACCCCCTTCGCTGGAGGAAGGGGTTCCCTCCACCGAGCCCCAGGGCTGGGAGGGGGCCGGCTGACTCAGGTGCCACTGCCTTTAAAATGTCCCTGCGCACCGGCACCGCCCCAGGACCAGGCTGGGCAGACCAGGCCGCAGCGGGATCAGGCTCCTGGCCGCGGGTTCGGCGCAGCCCTATCGCACCCCGTTGCCTCCGGCGCCCGGGCTCAGCCCACGGACTCCGGCCAGAGGCCCCAGTCGCACGGCCACCTGGGGAAACTGAGGCCGAGCCAGACCGCCGTCTGACCGCGGGGATTCTGCGTCGCTCCTTGGCCAAAGCGCGGGCGGGTGCCCGACAGGTCGGGATGGGCTAAGTGGGGACCCGTGGGGGCGCTCACCTGCTCCTCGCGGCCCCGCGCCCGCGCTGCCCGTGAGTCCCCTTGTCCGCGCGTCCGTCCGCCCGTCTGTCGGCTCCTCGCCTGGGCGCCCGGGCTCGGCAGCGGGAGGGACGCGCGGCTGGGCCGGGCCGGGGCGGGGCCGCGAGGAGGAACCTGAGCGGCAGGTTAGAGACCCGGGAGCCGGCGGGCGCGGGGGGAAGGGTGGGGGCGGGACGAGGACACCCCGCCCCTCGACTCGGCCCCGCCCCCCCGGGGCTCCCTGCGGACGGTCCCCAACGCCCGCCCCCTGGACCCGCAGTCCCCACCCCAGAACTGGGGCCCTCGTGACGGGTAGGCGGATTGGGAGCCCTTCACCCGTAGGGATGTACCGGGCGACCAAGAAGGGCGAGGTCCTAAGATCTTCCCGAGGCAGGCTGCGCTGCACCCCAGCAGCTGGGTATCTCCCAGCCTCAGCTGCCGCAGCAGAGAGAGGGGCCTATCCTGGGCGCCAGGCCCGGGTCAGAATCCCCTCCTCTTCGGCTGGCCCCTCTGGTCTCGGGGAGTGCTAGCGTCAGGCTTCAGTCCGTGAGTGGGTGTCAAAGGTATGAACCGAGAGACCAGAGACCCCGCGGTCCTGCACTCCGAGCTCCCCAGGCAGGAGAGGGCTCTCTCCTCCACAATCCAGGAGATCCCACAGTCTTTTTGTGCAGCCCCAGTCCAGCATGGGCACCCCCTGAGGGCTGGGGGTCTGATGGGTGGGTCGGGCTGCCTGTGGGCCCAGGCAGAGAACAGGTATGGGAGGGCACTGCAGACTGCAGCCCCCTCCTTAGGCCCAGGCCCCACCCTCTGCCCACAGCATGGGGCCGGTATCTTTTCTCCTGAACTGACTCCCCCTGCCTCAGCCAGCTGGATGGGGAGGAAGTAGAGAAGGGGCAGAAGGCAAGTCCAGGCAGTGGTGGGCACCGCCAGGCATGTGCAAGGACCCAAAGGCTTTGGCTATTGTTCATGGGGTGGGGTGGGGGTGGAAAAGGGTGCATCAGGAGGCAGGGTCCCAAGGGCAGTAGGCTTTTGTTTACCTGGGGCTGACACAGAGCACTTCCTGGGGAACCCCCTGGGGGAATGGAGTCCCCCGTGCCTGGGGCAGTTCTCCCCATCTGCTGTCTGAAGCATCACAGGTGAGCTCTCAGAGGTGGTGCAGGAAGTGGTTTTCCTCTCGGGCCCAGCCCTGCTCCCGCGCCCTGGTAAGCCCTGGCTTCCTGGTTCTCTCCCCTACTCTGCTGAGCACCCAGAGAAGGCACGTCGTCCTTCCTGGAGATGGAGCCTGAGCAGGCAGGAAATGGGAGGGCATGCTCCGAAGGGAGCAGCTAAGGTGGGCACTACTACACTTCTGAAATTAAAGTGATTGTCCTCAGACCAGGAGGCAGCAGGGAGCCTCTGGAGGCACCTAGAGCTATGGTGTCCTCTGGGGACAGGTGACCGCCACCTCTGTGTGGCCAAAGCGATGGGGGTGTCGGGGCCCAGCCTAGATGCTTCGGCAGGAGGCCATGAACCCTTAAGGCCACAGGTGTCATGCCGCCAGGGTCTGCGGGGGAACTGGCTGAGCGTTTCCACAGAGAGCAAGTGCACCTGTCCCGTCCTTCCCAAGCCCCTGGGGAGTGCCCATGGCGTCAGAGACACTAAGCTCCACCGAACACTCGCACTCGAGCAGCAGGTAAGCACGAGGGCGCCTACATGCGGCCTCTGGGGCCACAGGTGTGCACCAGGCCAGAGCCAAAGCCAGCAGAGGGGAGAACCCCTGCTCCCACTTGCCCTGGAGAAGGACAAGATGGGGGAGGGTGCCGCTGCCACCCCTCGCTGAAGCCGTGCCCAGGACGGGCCCCGAAGCCCAGCTTTGCTGACTTTCGGGGGAAGCACTGCTCCCTGGGTTTCTGGGTGAGGCCTGGGTGGGGTGTGCTGCCGGGCTTGGGGGGGGTTGTGCTTCTGTGCATCGAGAAAGAACCCTGGAAGAGGTAGGTGGACTTGGTTAGGAGAAATTCAGGGAGATACAAACATCTCTTTATTTTGACAATATGGCAAAGAGAAAATATCTCGATACTCAAACATGTTATTCCAAACGTGGACAAGAGTGTGACACAGACAAACGCAGACAAGTTACTACAGAAATGAACTCAGAGTCCTTCCAGGAGCCCTTGCAGTCTGTGAATGCATTTAACGCAGTACAAACGTTCCTGACGTTTTCCTGACTGACGCCTGGACACGGGAGCCCTGAAGCCCCAGTGCGGGCCAGTGGCAAGCTGTTCCCCACCACGCTCCCATGCTCTGCCTCCCTCCCCTCAGCGCTGGGGCCTCAGACCAGCTCCCTGCAGAAGCCCCAGGGGGAAAGGGGCCACCGCTGCAAAAATCCCCACAAACACTGGAGCTTGCTGGCTCCTCTGCATTTCTATCTGTTGCAAAGCAGAGCGCACCATCATCTAGGACTCGGCCTGCCGTGAGCCATGGGTCCCAGGCTTCCCACGCCGCCCGCAGCTCCAGGTGGACCAGTGTGGAAAGCACGGAATGCCGGCAATTGTGTGAGAGGTGCATGGCATCGTGGCAAAACGGGCACCACCCTCGCCTGCTCCCCTCAGCCGTCAAGCAGGTTGGCGCACCCAAGAGCGAGTCAGCCGGACACAGCCGAGCTCCCAGGAGGCAGCGTCTGTCTAGAGCTGTCCAGCCCCGGGCACCACGTGCCTAGCTGACGAAGGCAGCAATGGCCACCAGCTGCAGGATGGCCTCCAGGCCATGGAGTGCCAGGAGCGCGGTGCTGAGGATGGAGTCTGCCCGCAGCACCAGGGTCTGCCAGAGCAGAAAGTAGGTGGACAGCAGGGCGCCTCCCGCCGTAAGGACCAGGCTGATGGCCAGGGGCACCTCAGCCTCCGTCAGGTTGCCCTTGGTGCCTGGAGAGCAGAGCAGACAGGGGAGTGGGCGCTGGGCTCCGGGGCACCTACCCTGCCCCATGTGTGCCCAGGAGAGCTGCGAGGCGGCAGGGAGGCCGAGCGCCAGCGCATCGCCAGCTCGGCCGTCTGGTTGCAGGGCTGAGGCTTCTGGGAAAAGGTTCTGTTGTGCCCACCGCAGCACTCATGAAACATCAGAAAGCAAAGTGTGACAAGGGAGTGTGTTCTCCCTACTGAGGGTAAAAACCAATCGCAGGATAACGTCTGAATTTTAGCCTCTGGGTCATTTGTGGCGTGGGAGAGGAAATTTCTTTTTCTAAAAACCATCTCAGTTGCGTTCTGATGCCTTTTCCTAATTCCAAGTGGACTGAGGAGGTTTTGTTTAAAATTGCCAAAAATATTTTACTCTGGGCTAAGGCCAGTTCTGGAAAATGTCATGCACGCTTGTAAAAAACAGAACAAAACGAAACCAAACCTGAATATTTTACAGACAAATGGGTCAGTCGCAGGAAACGTCGATCCCCAGCTGTTGTAGCTGACCCGGGTGCCCAGCACCGTCCATCTGCCTTCCACGTGCGTGGGCTCGTCTGTGACGGCAGACGCTGATGGCCCCGCATGCCCAGTAGGATGCCCAGGAGACTTGCTCCTGCCCCCCAGAGTCCTGAGGGTCTGCTGACAAGGGCGTGCACCTGTTTCCTCACTGCTGATTGGGTGTCGCTGTTGTGTGTGTGAGCGCAGAACGCACTGACATGCAAGCGGCCTGGGAGCACCAGCTGTCATGGGCTCCACCGGCTATTCTAATGGAGGGAGTATTTCCTGGACATACTAGCAGAACACGCATGTACGATCCCAGGGTAGAACACAGATGTGCTGGCGTGTGTGTGCCTGTGACTTGGCAGGACACAGAAGACAGGGCTGGAAGCTGCACCCTGTGTACTGAGCGCTGGCTGGGCTGGACTAGAGGGAAAGCCCACGCTTTTGGAGACTGAATGGGGGGCTGCCTAAGGGCACTTGAATGGCCCTGGAGCTGGACTGAGGAGGCTCGGGGAGCCCTCCCACACTTCCAGGCTCTGCTGCCCTGTCGGGCACTTGACAGAACACTCCAGACCCTTCTCCAGACTACAGAGGCCAACAGAAGGGGAAGGAAGGGGGTGAGGTGAATACTCTGGGGCTCCAGGCAACTGGCTCAGTCGGGCTGTGATCGCAGTGTTGTCTGTCACCCTGCGGCTTCTGCAGGATAGGCTTCCAAGTGGAAGCGTCTCTCCCAAGGGTGCTGCCCGTGTTGCCTGCCTCTTGAATGAAACTTCTGAATAAACTAATTAATACTGAATGAACTTGTAAGGGGAGGCTTGCAAAGCAAGTGGCTAAGTGGTTGACATCAAAAGTGTCTCTAAGAACCACGCGATACAGGGATGAAGGTTCAGCGGTTCCCAGCATGTAAGCTAGTATTTCTGTGATCCTACGTACTATATGGTTTTCAGTCAACTCACCAAGATACAACCGAGTCACTTCCAGAATCCCCATCAGAAGCAGCAGAGTCAGGTCGAGGACCAGGTAAGGATGAGGATAACTGAAAACCTGACCTGGAGAACAGTGGGCAACAGAGCAGAACTCCAGTTATTGGGGGGGCGGCATGCAGCAGCAAGGACACCCTCCCACGTGCCTTTGCACTGAAGACTCACTTTTATACACAACCATCAGGAGCGTAGCTAGGAAGTACAGGGCGTAGTACGCCCCACTCAGATAGAGCAGCACCTGCAGAGACACGGACGAGAGCTGGCCAGCGGTTAAGGACTCGCGGGCCTAGAGACGGGCCCTGCCCACACATCCACGCTAGGGCGCACGCCCTGCCGGGTCCTCAGAGGTGCACCTGCAGGTGGCCGGGGGTGGGGGGGTTCTACCCATACTCCTCTGGTGTCACAGGAAATGTCCTTCCTAGCCTGGAACGGGAGAGCTGGGTGTGTCCCTGGTGACTGCGGGCAGGACGGCCTTGGAACACCAGGCTTCCTTGGGGGCATCACCCTGACTGTGGCCCAGGTTACTAGATAGCAAAGAATGACTTTTTTTTCCACTTTCTTCAAAGAAAATATATTCTCTTGTGCAGTTAAATGTCTACTAACTTTCCTGAGCACTGTACACTTATAAAATGAGTCTGTAAGTATTCAAAGTGAGGGGTCTTCACTCTCTTGCTCCAGGGGGCCTGGCGGGAGGCAGGCAGCCACCCAGTCAAGGTGCAAAGCCAAGAAGGAGGGTGATGGAGCCAGCACGCCCCACTGAAGTCCTATCAACTCCCTAAATCTGTTAGTGACTGTCTCTCCCACTTAAAAGTGGAATTTCTACTCAGAACTTATAGAAAGGGTGTACGTGGGGGTTTAAAGGAACAAAAAGCAGGAACTCAGAGCTGCCTTCATGCATCCAGCCAATGAGCCCTCAGGTGCCGTCCTGTGAAGGCCTGGGCCTGAGGCCAGCTGAGGGACAGGGGACACAGCAGAAGGATACCACCACGGAGGAAGCTCTCCCTGGAAAAGAAAGCATATAGGTCAGTGAGGCCCCAGGTCCCACCTGGGTGCTTACCTGGCCCATTTCCAACACTGACGGAGGGTCCCGGCTTCACTCTTTTCTCCCACATTTGCGGAAAGAAGCCACCTTTATCTGGGCCTGCAGCTAGGTCCCTTCCTATCACCTCTGCATCTGTCCCTCTGAGGAGGACCTGCCGTCTGCTTTTCAGAACCCGAGGCTGGGAGACAGCGTGTCCTCGGGAGCTCAGCGGTGGGGAGGAAGCGAGGCCTCCATCCACGGCTGAGGTCAGGGCAGCCAGGACAGGCAGATTTCTGCTCCACTGCCAGGGAAGGAGAAGGCCCTGGGCACCAGCAGACAGCAGCTTTTCTCCTCCTCTGTGCTTTCTGCACGTTTACCTCAGGGATGTAATTAGAGAACTTTTTCTTTTTTTTTTTTTTTTTTAAAGATTTTATTTATTTATGTGACAGAGAGACAGCCAGCGAGAGAGGGAACACAGCAGGGGGAGTGGGAGAGGAAGAAGCAGGCTCCCAGCGGAGGAGCCTGATGTGGGACTCGATCCCGGATCGCCAGGATCACGCCCTGAGCCGAAGGCAGACGCTTTAACGACTGCGCTACCCAGGCGCCCCTAGAGAACTTTTTCTGATTCAGGGTACAGATCTGTTGTTTTCTTTGTTTTTGTTTTTGTAATTGATGATAGATACTTGCTTTCCTCTAGAATTTTATACATTGCCCCAAATCTCACTCAAATAATAATTTCCTACAGCGGCAATCCAATTTCTTCCCATGGTGTCTCTTGGACCTTCTCCCACCCCACAGCAGGTAACGTGTTTCCGCTCATCGTGAGATGACAGCCTCTCTGCCCATGAAATGGTTCTGAGTTTGAAGGATCTTTGACTAACTCTTTGACTGAACTGCCCTGGGGCAGATTTCCTGTCCCAAGAGGCTCACACTAGTGGCACTTCTGTGACATGTAGAAACATCAGTAATAGTTTAGAATTTGGCAAACATACCCTTCAGAAGGAGACTTGAGCTATATTGCCCAGCAGCAAGCAAGACAGCGATGTGAACCATCTGTCTGTCTTCTCTCCAATTCCACTTCCCCTTACGCCCCAAGGGGGCAGGAGAGAAACTCTCAGCCTTGCTGAGTTTTTGTGGGGACATCAAAGCAGATTCGGGCCTTCTGTGGAGTCTCGCTGGGGCAGGGTCTTAAATGCTCAGCACAGCGAATGAGTAACAGATTCAGAGCTCAGCATCCAAGAGAGGCAGCACATGGCAGGGAGCCGGTAGCCGCAGGGAGCAGGGAAGCCGAGCGGAAACCTGATCCGTTCTTTTCCAGGCCCTAGCTAACCTAGGCTGCCTAGATACTTGCCATTATTTGGGTGGATTTCACATTAATTGGGGTTTTCCTCCCTTTTGATTCTTCTCTTGAAGGTTGGCTTCAGACACTTCAAATCTATTTGCCAGCCAACCATTGTCATAGGTCAGAACTGTGAGGGCTCAGGAACAAAAAATGTATAAAAACCGTACGTGATGTGGGGTTTAAATAATTAACATTAAAGGTGGCTACAATCAGATGGGCTGTTCTGTGGACTTCAGACAGGAAGGAGCTCATTCTAAGTACAGCCCTGGCTTTTAGGACCTAGCATTTTTGGTCAGTGAGTTACTGTAACCACAGAGGCTGTGAACAGGTGTTTCAGAAGTTCATGCGGAAGTACGGACAAATGCTCCCCCGAGATGATACACGAGGTGTGCAGAGCTCCTGGTCTGGCCCGAACTTCCTTTCACCGAATGCAGACACGCCTCATTGCCAGTGGCCTCCCACCAAGGTCTGGCGATCTGGGCCCTCAGGGATGGCTCTGAGTCAAACGCGCAGACGGCTCAGACCTCAGCTCCCCCCCCTCCTCTCTGCCCTCCAGCCAGTAACAGCCGTGCAGGACGGAGGCGGGAAAAGCGGGCTTTTGCGTCCAGAGTGGACGCTAAACGAGACAAAGGTACCTCGGAGCCCAGAGTAACACAGCCGCCTGCCACTCACGCGCTTTCTTTTCACGACACGTGTGCACACGACAGCTGTCAGGGCTGCTGAGAGCTCAGCGCTGTACATGGCGCGGCGACGGCGGGGACCTGGTGGCCCGGGCAGGATCGGCACCAGCAGGGGCAATCCCACCGGCAGGTGCCACCACACCCCTCCGTGCCCGGCATTCTCACAGGTGCTCTGTCCTGGACACGAAGCTGCTGGCGACTGCGACAGGGTGCCCCGGGCCGCGACAAGCCTCCGCCCTGGCCTCAAGGCACACGGGCCCGTCGCTCTCTGGAGCGTGCAGCTGCCGCGGCCGGCCACGGTGCCCGGCGCGCTCGGGGCGCAGCGCCCGGGGCCCACCGCAGCGTGCACGCGGCCCCCGAGGGCCGGCGGCGGGGGACGTTCCCCCCCCCCGGGGCGTGCACAGCCGGGCGTCTGCGCCGAGCGGGGCGCCGGCCAGGGGAGGGCAAGAGGCGCCCAACGGCCCGGGGCCGCACCCCGCCGACACTCAAGACGGCCGAACAGCAACAGCTGGGAGCCGCTCCAGACCCGTCCGCCTTTCCACCACCAGAAAGAACCAGACCGGACTGAAACCCCTTCCCGGGATGATCTCCGCCCCCTCCCGCCCGGGGCCCCAGCCCAAGCCGCGGGCCGCAGGGCGCGGCGCTGTCCCGAGACCCTCGCGGCCCGCCCCCAGACCCCCCGACAGCTCCCCAAGGCGTCAGCCCCAGGCCCTTACCTCGCCGGGCGGCAGCCATCTTGCCGCCCGGCCCCGCCCGCCGAGTCCGCCGCGATCCCAGCAGTCTCTTGGCTCCGCGCTATTCGCGTCCCTTCGGCCATTTTCGCTTCTGCTCCCGAAGGGGCCCGACCGCGCCGCCCTTCGGGAGTTGATTCCGATCCGCCGCCGAGGCCAGTTCAACCTGTCCGGCAGCGCTCGGGCACTTTCGTACAAGAGGAGGCGGAGAGCCGAGGCTCGGGAGTATTCGGGCTCGGCAGTGTTCGGCTCTGTTCGGCTCAGCCTCGGAAGGACTCGGCTCCCGCGAGCGGGCGGAGCCTGCGGCGAGAGGTTCTCTGGGCCGGGCCGCGCTGCGTCGGACGCCGGCGAGATTCGGTCCCGCAGTCGGCGACCCTGTTGCGGGGGACGACGGGTGGTGCAGGCCTCCTAGGCGCTGAGTTGGGGTAGCGCGGAGCCGCTCGGAAGGCCTCGTGCCGCCTCGGGCCAATTCGGACGGACTCGGCTCTGCACTTCGGGCCGCTTCGGCCCTCCTCGGTTCCGGACTCTTGGCCGTCGGCAGAACTCGACTGGGCCGCTTCGTGCCGGTTCGGCCCCTGTTCGGGCGGCCTCGGCTCGGCGGGGCGAGCGGCTTCGGGCAGACTCGGCTCGGCTCGGCTCGGCTGGCCCCTTCGGCCGGCCTCGGCTCGGCTCGGGCGGCCCTGCTCGCGCGGCGCGCTTCGGGCTCCGTCCCGGCCTTCGGGCGGCCCCGGCCGGCGCCTTCGGGCGGGCTCGGCGGAGTCCGGATGGAGGACTCGGACTCGGCCGCCAAGCAGCTGGGCCTGGCCGAGGCGGCGGCGGTGGCGGCCGCGGCCGCTGTAGCGGCGGCGGCCGCGGCCGCGGCGGGAGACGAGGCGGAGGAGCCGGTGCTCAGCAGGGACGAGGACTCGGAGGAGGACGGGGACTCGGAGGCAGAGCGCGAGACGCGGCGGGTGACGGCCGTGGCGGTGATGGCCGCCGAGCCCGGGCACATGGACATGGGCGCCGAGGCCCTGCCGGGCCCCGACGAGGCCGCCGCGGCCGCAGCCTTCGCAGGCAAGTGCCGCCCGCCCGCGGTTCCCGCGCGCCTGCCCCGCACCCGTCCCGTGCACCTGCGCGCCTGTCCCGCGCCCGCCCGTGCACCTGTGCGCACCTGCCCCGCACGCCCTGCTTCCCGCACACACCTGCCCTGCGCGCGCGCCCGTGAGCAGCCTACCTCTGCTGCCCTGAACACATGCCTCCTGCAGGCCTCACACCTCCCTCGTGTGCCCCGACGTTCCTGCACGCCTGCCCATGGCGCCAGCCTGGCCCTGCCCAGCGGGCACACTTTCCGCACCTGCTCCCCAGACCTCTTTACCTTGCGCCAGCCGCGCCCCCCAGGGAGGCACTCTGCGCTCCTTCCAGAACCTTCTCGACACCTGCCTCTTGCCCTGCTGTCCTCTCCTCTGTCTCTCCCTGGCGCTGGTGACCCTGGGGGCTGGGAGAGTAGGGGCGTGGGGATCAGACATGGATCCTGCCCCGGAGGAGCCTGAGGGTGGATGTGTCAGGTCACCTGGAATCCTAAGGGCCAGTTCAGGGGTGACCTGAGAGCTGGGGAGCAAGATGGTGCTCACCCAGCTTGAGAGCAGAGGTCAGCATCATGCTTTGACTCCTCAGATTGCCCTCCTGGTCTGTCCCCGTCTGTCTCCCCAGACTGCCACCCTGAAGATGGTAGAGGCTTTCCCAGGTGTTGCGCCCTGTCCTAACAGGGAGCTCCCCAGTGGCCCTGGAGGCCTCCGAGGACTCAGAGTTGTGTGTGGGAACCCTGGCAGACGTCATCGTGTTGTTGCCCACACACGTTGTCAGGCACTTTCCCCTAAGGAGCCTCCCAGGTTTGGGGACTGGCCAGCAGCCTCCTGGGTCCTGGTGGTCCTGGTCACTCCAGGTGTTCAACCGGGCCTCAGGTGCAGGCCAGGTCCTGCTTGCCCCAGTGCCGCTGGTGTGTGTGTGGTCTGCATGGGGTCCTCACAAACGAGGGAAGAAGACTTTGTGGCTGTTAGAGCCTTTGCTTCTTGTTGCTAAACTGGTTTAATGTTGGGATTTTGGACCATGAAGTTTTTCTTCAATTTTTTGTGCTTTTTGCATATGTTTTTTCTGGATGCAGAAAAGAAGTGTGATACCGTTCATCACAGCCTCAGAGAAATGAGTTGTTTTTCCTGCAAAATTTTATAGTTGTGTTTTTGCATACAGGAAAGCACTACAACTTTTCTCTTACAAGTTCCTGAGGTCAGGTAATTGCCAGGTGGAAGTAACTCAGCGGGACGTGTTGCCTGTCTGAAGCTGCTTCCTGTGGGCAGACAGCTGCTTGGCTGAGTCCATTGTGTTCAGGCAGGAATCTCCTCGACCCTCCTGTGGTGTGGCATAGGGGAGGACACAGACGGGGGACAGGCGCTTCAGTGCCGTTTGGGGGCATTGGCTTAATGGAATATGCAGGACTCTTTCACCAGTGTTTGTGGAGCTCTTCCCCTGTGCCAGAGGCTGCCCCAGGCTCGGGGCGTTCTAGAGTGCTGTATGACCCAGCCCCAGAGCAGGAAGGAAAGCCTCAGCAGTGGGCAGCGAGCAGAAGAGGGGGAGGTGGAGGAGAAGGATGACCAAGGGACCTGAGCCTGCCCTGTGCTGACCTGGAGAAGGGGGCCGGGAAGGGAGGGAACTGTGTCGGTGACACGGCCGATGTCTGATCACAGGATGACCACCGGATGCGCGGAGCCTTGGTGTGTGATTTTCTCCTAGAAGGAGGCGAGAAGCCCAGGGGTGGCTCAGTGGGTGTGCGGTGGGGGCGGGTTTTCACCGCAAGTGAAAGCCTCTAACACCGGGAGAGCCTTTCCTCTCCCTTTTTCTGAGACCCAGGTCACCTAGGCTGTGATGTAGAAGTGTTGAGTGAGCACTTAGTGTACAAATGTTGAGAGTCCCTTGGTTGGAAGTGCAGATACCTGATGGAGAGACGCTGTTTTCGGGGCCTGTGTGGGAGGCCCCCAGCTCTGATGGTGTGCTGAGTCAGGCTCCTGTGTTGCAGAGGTGACCACGGTGACCGTGGCCAACGTGGGCGCCTCCGCAGACAACGTCTTCACCACGTCCGTGGCGAATGCCGCCTCCCTCTCGGGACACGTTCTGGTAAGCTGCCCTGCGAGCACTTTTCCCCAGACCCCAGAGCGCATCTTTCCTAAGCCTGACTGCCCCAGAGGCCTGCTCTGGGTTCCCCGGGTGCCCCGAGGGGTGTGGCTGTGCTCTGCCCTCAGGCAGTGCTCCTGTCTCCCGGTGCTTGACAGATGACCGCACAATGGGGGACTCTTCTGGAGCTTTGCCACAGCTATTAGCTATGGTTTCTTTCTAGCCTTGATCACACACCTGGGACACTATAGCCCGGGAAGTAAAGTTACTATTGTTGGCATGGCAACAAACAGAAAACTCACACTCTTAATTATACTAGCAGACTACAGGTTTCAGAAACTTGCTTTATTTCTTAGGGTGTCAGAATGCATATGAGCTGATAGCCAAGGTGATAATTTCATGCTTCCAACTAGTCTGTCCTTCCCAGCAGCAGATTCTGGTTTGTCCCCTTTTCTAGAAGGGACTGGAGCCAGAGGGTCAGGGAGCTAGGGTGCAGCGCCCTGGATGCGGTGCTGGCAGCAGGCTCTGAGGACAGGGAGACCTGCAGACTTAGTGATCCTGTGGGAAACTGACAAGGAGCTGGGTCTCAAATATCTGTATATTCTCATTGGCCTTAATAAGGAAGATATTTTTGTGATTCTTAAATGGACACAAAACGTTCCCTTTTTCCAGTAGAGAGTTGCGTGTTTTCATGATCAGACATGAGCAGTGTTGACACGCTTACAGAGGCAACGACCCTCCAGCTGTATGAGCCCAGGCCTGGGTGTGTATGCAGGTGTGTGTGTGCTCTCGCGCGTGCTCATGGGGTGGAGGTCCCTCGACTCCACGATGAGCTGGTACTCACTTCCCCTGATTTGATTTTCAGATGTAAGGAAAGGTCTTTTCACTTTGCCTCGTGGGTTCTGTTCTCACCATGAAAGCATCAGAGCACCCCAAGATGTTGGGTTTGAACAGGCTGCTTGGAGTGAGTGTTGTCTACCCCAGGGCTGTCTGGGCAAAGCCTTGAGAGTTTGTTTACCAGAGCCCTGTGAGGCGTGCGCCTAGGGGCAGTGGGGGCAGGAGAGGGGCATCTGATCACCCAGGGAGCAGGGCAGTTGGAAGGGCGAGGCCAGACCGGCCCAGAGGAAGGAGGTGCTGTCACAGTAGCCCCTGGCCACCGTGGACAGGTATGTGAGCAGCGCAGTCGGGGAGGTCCTGGTGTCTGGTGGCCATCGGTAGAGCTGTGCATGGGGCACGGGCATGAGAAGGGAGTCCTGCCCCAGACCCCGGCTGTAACTGTGGACTTGGTCTCCGAACCCTCCCTAGAAACCTGTGAACCTGCAGAGGCTGCTCAGATAGACGAGAGGGCACTTCCTGTTTCCAGGGTGTATCTGTGGGACGTGTTGACTCGTTCACTTTGGCAGGTGATTGTGAGCATTTGCTCACGGCCCCCGACAGAGCACTGTCTTTCTTGCTCTCGGCTCTGTGTTTAGGTGTTTTAGGGGCGTCTTTGTAGCTGAAGGCAGACGCTTAACGACCGAGTCACCCAGGCGCCCCTAGGGGCGTCTTTGAAAGAGGCCCTGGAAGCCTGGTCGGGTGCCCTTGTTGGTGACGGTTAGCGAGGACCAGGCGACAGGCCCTACAGCTGCTGTCTGAGATGTTCTTTATTCCAGTCTGGCAGGACGGCGCTGCAGATCGGGGACAGCCTGAACACTGAGAAGGCCACGCTGATTGTCGTGCACACGGACGGGAGCATCGTGGAGACGGCCGGGCTGAAGGGGCCAGCGGCTCCGCTTACACCAGGTGCTGCCCGAACGTTCTGCTCAGGCTTTCCAGAAAGAGCGCAGCCGAGCGCTCGCAGAGTTCACTCTGGGATTGCCTTATTTAGTTTTGTGGTAAACTTGCAATGGAAATATTATTGTTTGAGTAGAGAAGGTGGGCTTTTCCAGGCTGAGAAGTTGCTGCCCAGAGTGGAAGGGGACTGCCACGTTGGGGTGGTAGTGGGAGAACCCTCCGTTAGAGTCCAGGAGGTGTTTGTACTTTTCCAGTTATGCTGGGCATGTCCCGTGTCTCTTATTTTCAAAATGCTTCCTTTGCCCAAGGCCCTCAGTGTCCTCCAAGTCCTGCGGCTCCTGGTCAAGAAAGAGGCGGAACCAAATACAACTGGGACCCCTCAGTGTACGACAGCGAGCTGCCTGTGCGCTGCCGGAACATCAGCGGCACGCTGTTCAAGAGCAGGCTGGGCTCAGGTGAGGCGGCGCGGGGCCCTGCTGCCCGGGGCCCTGCCGCCCGGGGTGCAGACGTGCCCAGCCTCTGGCAACCCCACCGTGCGCAGGCCCAGTGGGCCGCAAGGACACGGGCGCTAGTGAAACAGCCGGGCTCGCAGCCCCTGGGCACTAGAGCTGAGGGTGTGGTGGGGACTCATTGAGAAGACATAGTGACCAGTGGAGGAGAGAAAGTGAGGGGAGACGCAGGCCTGGAATGCACTCCCTAAGTTCCCAGGTCAGCCTGGGGACCTGTAGGCAGTGGGGACTCACCCCCATTCTGGGAGTGGGACAGATGTCACGAGCTCCGCGGGAGCCCGTGTTGGGCTTGTGCCTGTGGATGGTGAGCAGACAGCTAAAGTAGGCAGGCGTGGCCTGCAGGTGTGATTTCATGGGGGGGCTGTCCATGGGAGGGGGTGAGATCAGGCAGGCCCGGGCAGGGGCTCTGGTGTTTGCGGAGCACCTGTGGAGGAGCGAGGTGGGAGGCGGGGAAGGAGAGGAGGGGGACCTGGCCGCTGTCAGCCAGCGGGGCTGCTGTGGGCAAGCAGTGCCTTCACTCTGCTGGTCCCCTGTGTCATTTCAGGAGGCCGGGGCCGATGCATTAAGCAGGGGGAGAACTGGTACAGTCCGACCGAGTTTGAAGCCATGGCAGGAAGAGCCAGCAGTAAGGACTGGAAGAGAAGCATTCGCTACGCGGGCAGGCCATTGCAGTGCCTCATTCAGGTGCCCTGGGTCTTAGCGGAAAGCTTGAAGATGTAGCAGGAGTGTCTCCCGAGGCTTAGGCTGTGGGGCTTCCCTGGGCCTCTGTGCCCTGTGGCGGGGGCCGCAGAATGCAGTCACGCAGACGGGCTGTGCGTCCTCTACCCCCTGGATGTGTGGCCCTGGGCTAGGCCCCAGCCTGCTTTTGCCGGTGTTTCACACAGGACGGTGATGGTATTGTTGGGAGCGCATGAGGCAACACAGGAGCTCCAACTCGGGCGCGTGCCCCCTTCAGAAGCCTAACTTCCCTCTGCCTCAGTTTACTCATCACATGAGGAGAGGGCTTCTAACTGCTCTTTCCAATGTAGTGCTTTGGGTGTTGATCAAGAAATAATGCCTGTAGAATCTTTTCACCTCCTGGAGGGGAAGTGGTGGATCCTGCCACCGATAACGGCCTTGTATAGAAGTGCGGGGGAGAGAAGTTTCTGGAAGTGACAGGGTTTTAACTCCTTGAGTGGCAGATCAGTGGCAGAGCTAGTTGCCCTCCTCTAGCATTGATGGTTCACACGGAAGGCCGGCTTTCTCACGCACCATGGGACTCTCTGAATTTCAGGACGGGATCCTAAACCCTCATGCTGCCTCTTGCACCTGTGCCGCATGCTGTGATGACATGACCTTGGTGAGTCACCAGGAAGTGACCGGTCGCCAGGCTCGCTCAGCGGCTCCGTCTGCTCACAGGCACTTCCCACCCTCAGCTCCCTGCTCCCGTGCCCTGTCCTGTCCTCCTCCTGCCGTGCACGCAGCTCTAGGGCCGTGTGTCCCTGTGTCCCTGGTGCCCCACAGCTTAGCTAGGGGTTGTTACCAGTTTCTCACTCAAATTCTGCTTTTCAGACATTACTCTGATGCCTCGGGTGATGCACGAGGCTGGCCCCGCACGGTGGTCAAAGCATGTTGAAGGGGACTTGTCTGAACAACAGAAGGCTCCTGTAACATCGCCATCTTAACCCCAAAACCAGACACAGCTTTTTTTTTTTATGGTTATAAGTATATACATGTTGTATTATATTCTACATATTTCTAACATTATTTCATAAAAATACTACATTGAAATTATTTACAAGGAGTTTGTAATGTCTTTTGAAATATTTCTTTAAATCCTTAACAATTTCAAAAAGAATAACTTTTTCATTGATTTTAACATATCTTGTTGTATAGCTTTCAAAAACATAGTACTGATTTGTAATGTATGAACATCCCAGTGTTCAGCCTTCCTTAGCGTTGAATTCTTTTTTAAAATATTTTCAAATTTTAAAAGCTGCTTAATGAGATTTCCTGATTTTATTTTGATTACTTATCTGGTTATTAGAAGATATAAAAGACCATTTAATTGGAGAGACATCATGTTCTTGGGTGGAAAAACTAAATACTCTAAAATTGTCTAGTTAATGTATAGACTAAATGTGATTCTAGTGGAATCAACAATGGGATATTTTTGTGAAAATTAAATGACTTTAAAGTTCGCCTGGAGAAACTAGTAGTGAGTTTCTCGGGGATCTTGTAGAGAGAAAAAGCTACGGGAATTCATTCCATCTGGAAGTTTAGAATACTTGGTAGAATTATTTGCAGTTGCTCCAGAATGCTGAAATACACAGAAATCTAACAGTGTGTACTGACGCTGTATGTGGAACCCAGAGATGCCGCCGAGAGAAACGGGGGAAGACCTGGACAGATGCGCCAGGCTTGTGGGGTGGAAGACAGCGCAGAAGGCGCCGGTTCTTCCCATGGTGTTCTGTAGGCTTCACGTGGTTCCTATCATAATCCCAGCGGGGTTCTGTAGAGCTTTAAACAAGCTGACTTTAAAACGTGTATGGAAAGGCAAAGGAAATAGCACAGCCAAAGCAATTTTGAGAAAACGACTAAAATTGGAGACGTGCAGCACACGCCAGCTAAGCCCTGTTCCGCAGCTGCTGTCGTGAAGACGTGCGGTGTTGGTGAGGCAGGAGGTCCCGGGTGCACTCACGCGCGAGCTGCTGGCACAGCTGGACAGCCGTGGGCCTAGAGATGCACCTTGGCCCCGGCCTGGCGCCTTATATACAAATGACTTCAAAATGGATCACAGGTCCAGATTTATCCAAAACATAGAAGTCACATTCATGGAAGAAAACAGGAGAACTTCATGTCCTAGGGTTTCTCAGACGTGAAACCAAAGGCACGATCCATAAACTAAAACTTGGTGAATCAGACTTGCAAATTCTAACACTCTAGCTTCCACTTCAGGGACCGTAGTGTGAAGACCCCCGTGCACCTCTTCACTCCTGCCTCCCTCCAGCTCTGTGTGGAGGGAGACCTACTCCCTGTGCCCTCAGCACTGGGACTGGCAGCACAGCAGCATTTCCCATGCCCGGCCCCGGCTCCGAGTTGCGGAAACTAAATCTTGGGCGTGCGTGACCGAGATATCCGGGGTGCCCTTCCTGCACCCAGCCTCTCTCAGAGAGTGGAGGCTCCACCTGGGCGTGGCAGGGCAGGAATACCGTGCCCCAGCATCCATGCTCCAGCCTGCTCCCAGTGTAGAGGTCCATGGCACAGGAGGCAGGCTGAGAGCAGAGGCTCTGCCCCTGCCCGGAGCCCTACCACTAAAGCAGGGCTGTTGCTCTGGTAGATGCGAGGACCATTCCCGCCCCCAGCTCCGGAGGAGTGCTGTATGGACACGGGCCATGAAGACAGGCTGGCAGCGCATGAGAGCACCAGGCTAAAGCAGAGAGCCGGGGAAAACCGCAGCTCAGAAGAGTCCTGGGATAAGAACAGACCTCAAAGATTTGTCTCAAAAACTCCCCATAAAGGAGCCCTAATGCGACTGGAATCAGACAGTGGAGCAGTTTGTGCCTTGGGTGGTGTTGTAGCAGGGGAGCGGCCAGCTGGAAGCAGCACAGCACCCCTGCCGGGCGGGACTCCACCAGGTGGGACTCACTGGTGGGATTCGCTGGTGTGACTCCCCTGGTGGGACTCCGCCGGGTGTAGCCAGGTCACTAGGCCCATGAGCAGCGGCAGGAAGCCCTGCAGAGAAGGAGTCAGTCTCAGTGTTGCTAGAGTACGTCACCTAAAATGTCTGGCTTTCAACAAAAAGTTGTAGGCCACCCAGAAGAAAACGCGCGGCAGACCCGGCTGAGATGTCACTTTGGCAGGGGCCTCCTGGTGCCCTGAGTTCACAGAACTGAGGGGACCCATCTGAAGAATCCATGGAAGAGGTCTCAGTCGCTCAGGCGGCCGCCACAGAACACCACAGACAGGCGGGGGGCTTTGGCCCCAGAAACCGGTTTCTCACAGGCGAAGCCCCTGGGCGGCAGGCAGCAGTGCTGTGCGTACACGTGGCAGAGGGAGCGAGCCCTCGGGCCCCTCGGGTCAGGGGCCCCCATGACCGCATTTACGCTTAGTTGCCGCTGACTGCAGAAATAGCTGCTGGGGGTCCGGCCTCCATGTGTGCTCCGTGCAGAGCAGGAGGGAAGATGGCTGTGTCTCCGCACACGTGGGGAATCCCCTAATGAGACAGAAATTTCAAAAAGGAACCCGGCGGAAATTCTAGAATTGAAAAACAGAAGACCCGAGTGAAAAATTGCATGGAGGGGCCTGCAGCTGTGAGCCTGCGTCGGTTCCCAAGGGTCTCACGCCCCCCGAGCATGGGGACGTCCAGCGAGATGGTCTGGCCCTCGGGGTCTGCAGCCGTCAGTCCCCACTGCACCCTGTGGATCTGCTCCGTGCTGGTCACCGTCTCTTCTGTGGTTGCTGGTGTGTTGAGGTCCCCTGTAGTTGGTGACCACAGGGCCTTCTTCCTGCTGGAATGTTCTCTTTTGGGCAGGGCGCTCTTTCTACTTAAGTTAGTCCCCGTTTGCTTTCTGTCCCCTTGCAGTTCCTAAAAATTCCATATGTTGATGTTGCTTTTTCTTGTGTTCCAACAGTGTTATTCACATACTCTTTTAAAAAGCATTTTCTGTCATTGTAAGGAATTTGGGGCCTGAAGAGAGGTTGGTCTTCGCAGCTTCCGCCATGTTGAGCCTCGCTCTGCCCCTGGTGCAGGAGGGAGGCAGGCGGGTGGCTGCATCGCAGTGGGGCGTGGGGCAGCTCCGTCCTCCCCTCACTGTGCCTCTTCCCACAGAGCGGTCCGGTCAGGCTCTTTGTCCCCTACAAAAGGCGCAAGAAGGAGAACGAGCTGCCCACAACCCCCGTGAAAAAGGAGCCCCCCAAGAACATAACGCTGCTTCCCGCCACAGCTGCCACCGCCTGTGAGTTTGAGAGAGGCGGAGCCGCGGCACCTCTGACCTCTGACCCCTGGGGCTTGTCTCGCGGTTCAGCGTAGGGGACATCCTTGGGGGGCTCCCTTATCTCCGTAGACCCCTTTGCGTGTGCCCACACATATTTCCTAATGAGATGAGCCCAGAGCAGCTCCTCCTTGGCGGGGCGTCCGCGTGAGCACCATCCCAGTTGTCTCGCAGACGGGAGGACGGAGGGAGAGTCTGTGTTTGAAGCACAGAATGGGCAGCAGGGGTTTACAGAGTGGGGCGAGGCTGCCCCGGGGGACAGCGCGTCAGCAGTTAGCACCTGTGCTGGGTGCCCGCGGAGGCTGTGGACTCGCACTTGCAGCGGTGGCCCCGCAGCGCGCGCTGGAGGAGTCGGGCAGCGCCAGGCGACGGGGGAGCAGAGTGCCGCGGGTTTACGCTTTACGGTTTGTTTCCCGATGAAGCTGTTCAGATGTGAGCAGGGTGTCGCAGAGAGTGGGTCCCCTCTGAGGTGCAGAGGGTCCCTGGTCTCTTCCGGCCCTTGCACAGGTGCCTGGGGCGTGTGCCGTGCCCAGGCTTTGACCTGTGCCGTGGGCGAGCTGGGTGGTAAAAAGTGCTTCTGCTTTTCCAGTCACCGTGACCCCCTCAGGACAGATCACTACCTCGGGCGCGCTGACCTTTGACCGGGCGTCCACCGTGGAGGCCACCGCTGTCATCTCAGAGAGCCCGGCCCAGGGCGATGTCTTCGCGGGAGCCACAGGTGAGTTGTCCTCAGCACCTGCCCCGGGGGCTGCACGTGTCATCCCTGTTGACCTGGGGCGCGGCGGCGGCAGCCTGGAGCAGGGGCTTTGGATTGGCGGGTGCGGGAGGACGCCGGGCCGGCCTGCTGGGTGCGGGTTGATTGGTGTCACAGAAAGTGCTTAGAATCTGCCGACCCCTGCTCTCGACCAGCCACACAGTACAAGCCCCTGGGACCACAGTGTGCTGGTAGGTGCTCCCGGAGCCACGGCCAGAAGGTGTGGAGAGACGTGGCTGAGACTAACGTTTGTACCGAACTTTATGTCACCTGGTGTACCCCAGCACCTCCGCCATCCCGACTCCCCCCGGGGACGGTGCAGCTGGAGACGCTTGGAGGTGTCCGATCTGCAGCCACAGCCAGGTCAGCAGGCTGTCTTGTCCCTTTTGTCCCCGACAGTACAAGAGGCAGGTGTGCAGCCCCCGTGCAGAGTTGGCCATCCGGAGCCCCACTACCCGGGCTACCAGGACAGCTGTCAGATCGCACCATTTCCAGAAGCTGCGTTGCCAACATCTCATCCCAAAATAGGTTGGTTTGAGGGAGTTCCCGCACTTGCAGGCTAGTATCCTCAGAGTTGCTCATTAGGACAGAATTTTTAAGTGAAGTAGGTTTTGTTTGGGTTTTTCCTGTTGATACGCTAGACTGGGGGCTGGTGGAGTCCGAGCCACTGCCCGTGTCTGTGAACGCGCTGCGATTAGAGCTTTGCCCACCCGGTCGTCCCCGCGCAGTGTGGCGGCAGACAGCCCCATGGAGACCGGAGCTGCTGCCGGGATTTGCAGAGGGAGACTGTGCTCTTCCTCCATCCTACCCGCGAGGGTGCACGCTCCCTGCAGTTGGCCGGCGTCTCCAGGGCCGGCACGGAGCGCTTAGTGTCCACGAAACGTGGAAGGACCAGTGCTGGCATCGCTCCGGGTCCGAAACCTAATCATGATATCATGCTGCACATGCGTTTGGCTTTGATGTCTCACTTAACCACACGTTTTGGACACGTTGCCGTGTCAGTACTCTTTGTTTTCAAGGGAGCTTCGTGATCCCAGCTGGCGGGTGGGTGTGTTTTTTACATTTTAGCCTTTAGAGACGATGTGGCAACATGGAAACTCGTCCTAGTGCTGCGGACGCGCTGCTTTCTCGTTTGCGAGTGCTTGCTTCATTAGTCCCTCCCCCTACCTCTCTGTCCATGCCTCTGCACGTTGGGGGCTTTTGTCTTGGAAAGCTGAGTGCTCACCGCTCTGGGGGTGTCCCTGCCCATGGGCCCTCCCAGCGGACAGGTGGGATGTGTGCACACGGGTCCCCAATCCTGGCATGCGTGTCGAGGGTCCAGTTCCCATCCAAACCACAGGGTCCTCCCAGTTTCCTCCTTTCCATCTTTGTAATGTCGTCCTCCCTCCTTGAGAAGCCTGATGTCTGTGACTCCTAATGAGGACCGTGTGTGTGGTCACAGATGTCAGGGAGGACTCGACGTGAGCAGAGACAGACCCAGGGCACCCTGGGGCTTCTGTCTCGTGCGTTCATGCGGCGTAAGCAGATTGCTTGCTCAGGCTGTCCTTGTCCCCACGCCGTCCACTGCTTCATGGTCGTCCTGCACAGGGCACACTTTGTCGTGGTCTCTGTCGTCTGGGAGCATCTGGCTTCCGGCCCTGTATGCGCAGGGTTGGGCCTTTGCAGGTGTTTGTGGATGGCGGCATGAGGGACGTCCAGGTGCAGCGCTGAGAATGCAGCCGTGTCTCCCCACCTTCCGAAGTGTTTTAGTGGGAGGTGTGTGGGTTTTATGCCTGCGGGTCACTTGCCCCCACACTTCCCAACATTTGATGAGAAGTTTTAATGGAGGAAGTGTATTGATTTCTTGTTTTATTTTGCTTTCTGACCATTCTAGTGTTGACCTCTCTGCCGGCCTTGGCGGGTCCCACCCTCCACCCCCACCAAAGCCGTGTCTCCTGCAGTGGTCAACGGGCTGGAGATGTCGGAACAGCGGAGCTGGCTGTACCTGGAAGAGATGGTCAACTCCTTGCTCAGTACGGCACAGCAGCTGAAGACGCTGTTCGAGCAAGCCAAGCAGGCCAGCTCCTACCGAGAAGCCGCTGTGGCCCAAGCCAGAGTCCAGGCAGAGACAGAGCGAAAAGAGGTAACGGCAGGCTGAGCGGAAGCCCCGGTCTGTGGCTGCCCACCCCATGCCTTCCGCCGGCTCTGGGGGCCCGGCGTACGCTGTCTACACTGGCTTATATTCCCCAACTTTCTGGAAGAGCGAGACTGGAGAATTATTTACAGATTCAGCTTTTCTCATAGAATGCTGAATGCTCTTACAGCTCAGGATTTTGTGCTCTTGTAAATAGGACTGGTTTATTTCAAAAGGGAAAAGACGTTCCACAGCGGCCCATGGACACTTGTTTTTTGGACACTCACCTGTCACAGACGTTGCATGTACTTTCAGACTATCGGCATGCGGTGAAACCATGTCTTGGGTTCTCTGGGTTTGGAGAGGCCTCCTCTGGACCGTCTTTGAGGTAGCTGGTGGGCAGTTGTGCGTCTTCCCTGTTACCACCCCGCTCCCTGTCCCAGCCCCTCTGCCTATGTCTCGGTGCCTTACAGAGACCTCCTCCCTGTCCGCCGCTGTTGGGGGCATTTCCCTTCCAGCTTCCAACACGTTCTTTAGAAGTAGGATTCCAGGCGTGGCTTCAGGGTTCACAGAGCCTTGGGACTGAGCGCGTTCCCACGGCAGCTGATTGCTGCAGCACAGAGAGGGCTCAGCCCCTTCGGCTTTTCTCACCAGCCTCTATGTTGCTGAAGGCCAGTCTTCCCTTGACCGTGGGCACAGGTGGGCCCAACCCCAACCTGTCGGAGTGGCTCCCCCAGGCGTGCGCCCGCGGGGGCGGTCTGTGCGCAGTGGAGTACGATCTGGTCCGGGGGGTGCGGAGCTGCTCTGCTGGCTCGCGCGGGTGCTGAGCAGGGACAGGGCGGAGGCTGGGGGCACACCAGCCATGTGGGTTTTTTTTTTTTTTTTAAGATTTTATTTATTTATTTGACAGAGGGTGAGCACGAGCAGGGGAAGTGGCAGAGGGAGAGGGAGGGGGAGAGGCAGGCTCCCCGCTGAGCAGGGAGCCCGATGCGGGGCTCGATCCCAGGATCCCGGGATCCTGAGCTGAGCCGAAGGCAGACGCTTCGCCGACTCAGCCCCAGGTGCCCCTGGGTTCCTAATTCTTTAAATGATTTCTTAATGTATGAGTTTTTTCCAAGGAAGAAAAATGTTGCTTGTTCTGAAGAAGCAGATAAATTAAAAACATTTTTTAAAAAACTATAATTTTAAACTAATACATATCAATTCTGAATTTTATAGAAAGGAGAAAAGCAAAAAAAAAACTTAATGTTTTTACCCAAAGATAATGATTGCTAGGTTCTCTAATGTTTGGCAATTTTCTAGATTTCTTAGCGTGTTGGGGTCAGACCGAATCCCGTTTCAGTTAGAGGTTCCATAGTGATGTCCGGGCGCCCACCGAGACGCTTTCACGGCCGCGTGCGCTCCACGTGCCTCTGCTTAGTGGCTGCGGGTGCTCTCGGTGCCGCGGGGCCCTGCACCTCCGCCTGTGGCATTTCTCGGCGCACAGTGTGCCTCGTGTGTGTGGCATTGCTGCCCTTCTCCCTTCCCTTCTGAAGCACAGTTGGAGTGCTGTCAGCGTCCGTTGTCCCCCGCTCTTTGAAGACGCCATCCCCGCGTCCTGCGGCGGGACCCTTGATCTCTTCCACGGGGCGTGTCTCCCTCTGGCTGCTTGCGGAACTCGTGTTTGTCTTTGGTGTTGAGCAGTGTGGCTGCGATGGGCCGCATGTGCTGATGTGTTCGGGGCACTGACTTTGGTGTTCGTGAGGTGTGGTCGGCCATGCAGAGGTGGGATGGTCATCAGGATGAAGAAATGAGTGCTCACAGCTCCCTAGAAGCAGGAGCCACGCCGGACCAGACTCAGCCACACCGGGAAGCACCTGGCTGCGTTGGGAGGCAGAGGGAGATGTGGGCAAGTGGCTTCTGTGGGGAGGAACGGCCGGTGGGCAGGCTTAGGGTTGGCCAGAGGGCTTGGGGGCCCAGGGGCTGTCCCTGGCTGAGTTGGGCAGGGACACCGTGGTGTGAGTGAGCCCCTGGAGGGGAGGTGGGCATGTGGGCTCTGGAACAGATGGCTCACTGGTGAAGGGCGTTCCTACGGGCAGGTGGTTCGGTCTCCAGGAGCGGGCTCACCCGAGGAGGGGCAGACCGTCTGTGTCTGGAAGGCCTCGGGGAGACCTGTCAAGGCAATAGAATACGGAAAATAAAGAGGCCGGTTAACCTGGTTAAGCTTGGGGCTTCATGTTGGTTTTGATTCAGTTTGGAAGATTTTCAATCACTGTTTTTGTAACTATTTTTAATGCCCCATTTCTTTGTCTGTTGCGTCTGTTGAATGCTTGGTATTGTCGTGCGGATGGTGAGGCTGTGGCCACCCCATGGGTGTGCGGGGTGTCTCCTCGGGGACTCGATGACGCCCAGCTGCTTGACCACCAGCATGTCTGCGGTGGAGCCGCGTCTCTTCAGGCCCTCTGCTCATTCTTAAATTGGTTATTTGTGTTTGCTTCGAAAAGTACTTTTAGGGGCACCTGGGTGGTTCACTCACTTAAGCATCTGACTCTTGATCTCAGCTCAGGTCTTGATCTCAGGGTCATGAGTTCAAGCCCTGTGTTTGGCTCGCATGGAGCCTACTTAAAAAAAAAAAAGGACTTTTAAAAAGTCAATGTGATTGTAAAAGGTAAAGTTACCATCATTCTTTGGGTCCCTATTAAGGCTGCAGGTACCGCTCAGGTGGCTGAATGGGTGTTGCTGGTCTCTTTCCCCCAGAGTCACAGGGGATCTGGGGGATCATTTTAACGGGTGGGGAGGGAATCTGAGCTGTGAAGGAAAGCCGTGGCATCCTCCCCCATGTCCTGGGGCCCAGGGCGCACACGGGGCAGCTGCCGGCTCCATGGCTGGTCCTTCAGCTGTCCAGCAACGTCCTTCTGGGAAGGAGAGCACGTCTCTGCACGGCTGCCCCAGCAGCGTCTAGGGAATGAAAGGGAAGGAATGTCTGCGTTTTGCTAATTCCAGTTGTATGCAGAAGCATAGACTGGGAAACAGACATTTGTGTTCTTACTTGGAATGGTCACTGGACTGCGGCCCCCCAGCCAGGGACCTGGTCGGGGCCCCACCCCAATGGTTGGCACAGGACAGTTCTGTGCAGCGGAGACCTGGTGTTTGGGGACGCCCTGTGCCCTGCGCGCTCCCCCCTTTGCCCCCGGCTAGGGGTGCCGGGTCCCCCTCCCTGGGAACACAGAGCTCCTGTCAGACCGGTTCAGGTGGCACCAGCCACACAGAAATCTCAGCTTCATGCTGGTGAAGAAATGCGCAGAGGGAGTGTTCTAGTTTCAGATTTTCCATCACTAATTTATGTGGGCTTTGCTTTCACAGACTAGAATTTGTAGGTGATGTAGACGTATTTCCTCCCCTTGGTAAGAATTCTCCAGTGACAAATGGGACGGACGTGAAAGCACACAGAGTCACAGCAAAGGTAGTTTCCGCCACGCCGGGGGTCGTGGCAACGTTCAGGGGTGTGGCGCTTGGCACAGGGGCTGACGCGTGTCTTAGTCTCACGTGCAAGAGCATTCTCAATTCACACTCAAAGGGTCCAGAAGCCGAATTCCTGTTATGAAACGTCCATGACACAGGGGCCAGTCTCTTTTTTTTTTTTTTTTTGAAGATTTTATTTATTTATTTGACAGAGATAGAGACAGCCAGCGAGAGAGGGAACACAAGCAGGGGGAGTGGGAGAGGAAGAAGCAGGCTCATAGCGGAGGAGCCTGATGTGGGGCTCGATCCCATAATGCTGGGATCACGCCCTGAGCCGAAGGCAGACGCTTAACCGCTGTGCCACCCAGGCACCCCCAGGGGCCAGTCTCTTGCCCGTGGCTGGATTGCTGAGGTCTTCACCCTCACAAGGCGGGGCTTTGGATTTTATTTGTAATTTTATGTGTATTTTTAAGAAAGAAATGAACACGAAATGCCTTTATCCTTAAAATCCCGTCACATGGAGGAACGCTAAGCATTTGGGTGGGAGGGCCACGTCTGGGCCTGCGTCTTCCCCACTGAGCGCATCCGTCACCTGTCAGCGTCCTGTGCCTGCGAAATCGGCTGGACTTGTGACAGGTGTGTCTGTCTTTTCTCTCGAGCCATAGACAGGTGGGGGCACCGCATAGCCCAGACACATGAAGCCCTGCCCCGTGGGTAGTCTGGTGACGTCGTGTGTGCTTGCAGACCTCAGTTCTGCACATGGGGGACAACAGGTCTGACCTCTGTGGCCCTGTGATGGCCATGCCTGGACACTGGGCTCTTGTGAAGTGAGGGGGCCTCACATCCTCCTGACCCCATGGAGAGCCTGCTCTCAGGGACCTTATGGGGGCCTGGAGGGGTTCAGAAGGGCGGGAAGGCCCCCACTGGAGCAGTGTGTGGATGGGGAGGCCCAGAGCACGTGTTCCAGCCACAAGAAGTGGCCCACGGGATGGGGGCAGAGATCCATGAGGCGGGAGGAGGGGTGGGCGGGAACGTGGGCCGTCTAGGCTTTTACGTGTGGAGACCACTAAGTGTCTCTTTGTTGCGGGACTTGCCGTGATAGGAGTGTTTGACATTGGCTAGTGTGAAAACAGATCTCCCTTCCCAGAGCTTCCGCCCATGAAGAGCACTAGTGTCCGTGTCGTCACAGGGGGTCCTTTGGTGTGACTGCTTCGTGGGAACCCATCCAGGGTTGGAAAAGCAAACACTACCGGCTGTTGGGAAAGACCCTGGTAGAACCCCTCCCAAAGTATCTCCCCAGGAGTACTGGGGGGTCGGGGGACAAGACACGAATGAAGGCCGTGGGAGTCAGGAAGAGGTGGGTGAACCTGTCTCGTGGACTCCCCGAGCGAGAATGCAGGTGTTTGCAGCAGAGGGAGGGAAGGCCTAGGACTGCCTGCTTTGACATTTTGTGTGGAATTACAAAGAAAAAAAAATCAAATTTAGCCCAGCTGAGACGATTCAGATTTTTGCAGTTTTCATCATGAGTCGTTTCCATTTGTGTGTGTAATTAGCTCAGCAGAGATTAAACAGGGCAGAAGACCAGATGCCCTTCCCTGTCAAGGGCACAGTGTCCAGCCGAAGCCGGCCTGTGGCCTCGGGGTCCTGGGCCCACTGCCTCGGGCCCTGGCTGGGGTGGTGCCCCTTCCTGGCCGCTTCGCCGTTCCTTAGCCTTGCGCTGGTCGTCCTTACTTTTTTTTTTTTTTTTTAAAGATTTTATTTATTTATTCGACAGAGATAGAGACAGCCAGCGACAGAAGGAACACAGCAGGGGGGGTGGGAGATGAAGAAGCAGGCTCATAGCGGAGGAGCCTGATGTGGGGCTCGATCCCATAATGCTGGGATCACGCCCTGAGCCGAAGGCAGACGCTTAACCGCTGTGCCACCCAGGCGCCCCTGGTCGTCCTTAGTTTTTAAGAGCTAAGTATAGCGAGGCACAGAAGTGCACCGATGGAAGAGGGACACACGTGGGCACCTGGGGTACGGACAGTCACCTGGGCTAGGGTTGAATCGGGGTGCCCGCAGGATCCCGGGGTAGGGTCCTGGAGGGACCTCCTCCAGGCGGCAGACCCCACGTTCTCCCTGTGCGCTCACATGGGGCACACAGTGCTCTCTGGTGTCTTCAGGGCATCAGTCCCTCAGGGGCCCCATCCTCAGGAGCTGATCTAACCCTGAAGGGCCCCTCTACCCAAAGGCTCAGCATAGGCATTTGGGGGGCAGGTCACAGGCAGTGCGTAGCCTCAGAGGGTTCTCCTCCATAAAAGTGACTTTCCCCTTTGCACACGGAGTCGCTGCGCTAGTACAGCCTGGGGCGGGGTGGGTCCCGTCCGCCTCCTGGGGGCGCGGCGGGGGCTGGTGCGGACTCCGGTGTGTGTCTGGGACGCTTCTGCATCGAGATTTGTTTTCCACCCATGTGTTTGCTCGGCTTGGGATGAGCTTGTTACACGTGTTTTATATTCTGGGCTATACCCTAGACCTGCGTGCCTTATTTTGCTCACATTTTTGTGCCTTTGCCCGTTGGGAGCTCTCGCTTGGCTCCTGGGTCCCTTTGGCATCCTCCCCTCGGTGCGTTTTCTGGCGCTGAACGACCCCCCAGACCCAGCTTGGCATCTCCTGCCCCAGCCCTGGAATCAGCCTTTTCTCCAGGAGCCCTGGTTCCTTCACCGGAGGATGGTCTGGAACCAAGTTCCGGGGGCCGGCGTGCTCCTCGCCACTGGGGCGTCGTAGCTTCTGGGCCCCTGAGCCGACAGACGGAGCCGTGTGTACTCACGACCCGCGTGTACAGACCGCTCTCGGTATTTCTGTACTTGTCCGTCTGTCTCCGTACGTGAAGCTGAGGTGCCTGACTCTAGTGCCAGCCACAGTGTGATTTCTGGTTAAAATCAGTTTCCCACAGTGTGTGTTGGGAAGGCTGAGGGGCTGAAGGTGCTCCCGTGTGCTAGAGGCGCCAGCCCCTTTCCGTCCGTTCGTTGTGACGTTTGGACTCAGAGTCACGGCCTCCGACTGACACTGCTGGGCACTCGGAGCGCAGACACGGCAGGTCCAGGGGAGCGCATGCTCTCTCGCCCACAGGGACAGACATCCTGCAAGAGGACTCGGAGCCCCCTGCCTCCTCCGGCGTGGAGCCTCCCCCGAGGGCCGTGATGAGGGCTCCCCTGGGTGCGTGCTCCGTGTGCGCAGTCACCCTCCCACTGAGCCTCTGCTCTGCAAGGGCCCCACGCCCAGCCGCACCTCTGCTTCCACTCGGTGCAGCAAACTCTGGGAAGCCTTTGCTCTCCTTGGAGAAATTTCTGTACGCGGTTGTAGATAGTGTTTTCTTTCTTTTCTTTATGTATTTGGTCTTATAGAGGCAGGGGGCAAACTAAATGAGCACCTCGGGTTCCAGCCAACGCTCGTGTTTCTGGAAGTGAGTGCACATTGGGGATGGTTTTATGAGTGGAGAAATGTTAGACCTGGTGAATATAACGTCTTGCGATGAAGGAAGCTGAAGTTCGGAACAGAACCCTGCAGGAGGCTGGCTGCGGTCTGCTCATCCACGCAGAGCCGGGGCTCCGGGTGTGAAGAGGCGCGTCTGACTTACGTGGGTGCCACTCACACCCTGACCCCTGTCGCGTGCACACCGGCCCTCACCTGCCGTCAGTGTTGCTGGGACATTCTCGTGCTCTCTGGCTTGTACAGACCCGGTGCCCCGGCCAGTGCCTGGCACTTGTCTTCATGCCGTAGAGTTGGAGGGGGAGCCCACGGCCACACGGCACCTGCACTGGCCACACCACTACGATCAACATGGATAGGTCACTTAGCTGTGTGACGTCCTCAGTTAGTGCAGAGGGAAAGCTCCAGCCGTGGAATTGAGGGGGAGAGCCCACAAAGCATGTGTTTCTGTGGACCGTCGAGACCGGCCGGGCTGGTGGGGCGGCACAGGCTGGGGAGCACGTGGCAGCTGGTGACAGAGGCCAGCAATGTGCTCCCAACCGCTCAGGTGCAGCCCGTGTGTCCCCGGGTGCGGGAAATGTTATCAGTGACTGAGAGCTTGATCGCTCCTGGGTTGGGCTTCCTCTGCTTACTTGGCACAAATGAAATTCCTCGGACTTTGGAAAAGGCCCCACGTTGCATGTCTGTATCTCTCGCGGGCGAGGAGTGCAGACCCTCTTAGGTAGAGAGAAGGAGCTGGCTGTGGGGTTGATGGGAATGTGCGTCTGGGCGTCACTGGGGGCGGGGACACATGTCAGAGGGGAGGCGTCCCCACGACACTGACCGGCCTTTGTGTCCTTCTTGCAGCAGTCCTGTGTCAACTGTGGCCGGGAGGCCCTGAGCGAGTGCACCGGCTGCCACAAAGTGAACTACTGCTCCACCTTCTGCCAGCGCAAGGTGCGTCCTCCGCCGCCTCCCTGTCCCCGCCCACTGCGCCGCCCCCTGCCTGCTCCTCCTCAGAGTCTGCACTGGGCTCCTTCCAGAAGGCCCGCCCCAGCCACGGTCTGTTTGCCTGGGCAGTGGCCTCCTCCCCGTGTCCACAGGCTCCACGAAGGTCCTGAAGACGCCACCCAAGGCGAAGCCGTCACAGTCCGCGCTTCCCAGCCCCGGGCACTTGGGCGTGGGTCACAGAAGCCAGCGTGGCCCTTCCCGTGTGTCTCTGCTTCTGCGGCTAGCCGACATTTCTCGAGTAGCAGTCGCGGGGTCAGGTGTTTGTAACTCTTGCCGCCCGGACTCGGAGCAAGGAGCTGAGCGGTGCAGCGGCCCCCAGGGTGTAATGTAACTCAGCAGAGCTAAGAGGGCTGTGTGTTGTGTGGATGACAGTGTGGCAAGTAGAGCCGTTATGTCAGCTTCCTGCTGCCTTCACCAGACGTGTGCGTGCCGACTGCACTGTGCCCAGCCAGGGCGCTCGCCCCTTGGTGGCTTTGTGAAGCTCTCCTCTGTCCCCAGCTTCTGTAGCCGGTGCGGCAGATGCTGGGCGGGGAGGGCTGGGTTTGATCCGCAGGGCGCTGTCCAGTGCAGCACACTCCACCCGGGTCTGCAGATGCCTAGGGGCTTCATGAGGAGGGGGCGGCACAGGGAGGAAGGGCCCGTTCTCACATCCCACGGGACCCCCGGAGACCTGCCTGCTCCCCCGGACAGTGTGCGAGAGCATTTTGCCACCAAGGGCTTGGTGGCCTGTAGCTGCATGTGTGGGTGGGCAAGACCTGGCTCCCAGGTTCACTCTTAGCCCCTGGCCGGTCTGTCCCTGGCCCGTCCGTCCGTCCGTCGGCGCTAGAGATTTGGAAGATGGGATCAGAAGTCTGCATTTCCCTGAAGTGGTGTCAGCAGGCTTTTGCACTGAGGAGAGGGCAGCACGGTGGTTTCTGGGCACTTGGGGGTAGCAGCCTGTGCCCAGGGCTGAGCAGGAGCAGGGGCCCGGACGGCGGGGGCCAGGAGGGTGGCGGGGCTCCGGGCTTGTCTCCGCCATCCGCCCCGACGGGAGCCGGCACAGGAGGGGCCGTGGGTTTATTTTTCGATGGAATTCTTGTAGATCGGGTTTTGTCTGAGTGTAAACGGGGGTCTTGGGACCTCTGTCTGAACAGGGAGGTTAGATTTGAGGTACGATCTTTTTCACGGAGATACCCGTTTCTGTGGATTGTTAACTGTATCCTGTGACATGTTGTGTTGATAACGACATGCTCTGCTTTTATTTATAAATTGATATAAAGTTAATTTAGAAAACCATACTTCCCATGTTGGACCCCAAATGAACTCTGGACAGGGTGTGAGGAAGGAGATGGAAGCCTGAGCCCCTCGTAATCTGGCATAAATGCTGACCTCGGGACCTGCAGTCCAGCCAGAAGGGCCCCTCCAATTCTCTGTGCCCCTGAGAACAGGTGCAAGGGGGTTGGCACTGCCGGGTGGACCTGGGCGGGACCCTTGTGGATTGTAGCCCTCAGACTGCGTCCTTCCTGCATCCCGCATGGGGGGTGCACCTTCGTGGGGGTGTAATGGCCACACCACAGCACTCACCCGCTTTCAGGGCCCAGTGCAGGGATTTTTCAAAATGTACATCATACTTGTGCAAACAGCACAATTCCATTTTAGAACCGTCCATCACCCCAGAAAGACCCCCTTAGCCCCCCATGAATCTACTTGCCTTCCGTGGGAAGCTCAGTACCAGGAGTCCTGTGCTGTGTGGTCTTGGCATCTGGCTTCTCGGCTCCGTGTGTTTTTCCGGCTCATCCATCGCAAGGTGCGTGCCTCACTGCTTCCCTGTCCCCGAGCTGACGGCATGAGTCCTTGGGGGTCCGTGCACGCTCTGGTCCACCTTCTCGGGTGGGCACGTTTCCATATGTCTCGCTGGCTACGGTGGTGCAGGCTTGCCGGGTCGTCTATAAATTTGTGTTCACTTTGCTGAGAAAGTTCCCAACTGCTTTCCCAAGTGCCTGTGCGTTTTACCAACTTCCCACACTTGGCGTGGAGCAGCGGACCGCGGCTGTCCGCACCGGCACCCAGCGGCGCCCCAGCGCTCGTTAATCCACACTCCGCTAGTGGCCAGTGATACTGAGGGTCTTCTCCCAGCTGGGTGGGCGGATGTGCGTCCTTTTTGGGGAAAGGTCTGTGTAAATATTTTGCCCATGTGTGAGTTGGGTTGTTTCTCTTGCTGAGCACGGGGGGCTCTGTGTACATCTGGACACGGGTCCTTCATCAGATCTGTGACTCCAAACACTTCCTCCCAGCCCGTGACTTGTCCGTTTACTTGCTCATGGCTGTTGTTTGCAGGGCAAATGTGTTTAATGCAGTTCACGCTGTGGGTGTTGGGTCTCAGAACTTTTGCCAGTGTTTTCTCTTAAGACATTTATGATTCCCACTGTCCCGTTTGCCGCCATGACCCGTGTTGAGTTAACTGTCGTGGGCGTGAGATGCTGTGGAATTGAAGCCGGCCTGTGATGGGTCACACACCGCGTAGGTTTACAAAGTTGATTTTAGGTAATTTCAGGTTACTACTTTATTGTAACAATAGGGCACACTTCTTGTAGAAAGTTTAGAACACGTAGGACGGCACAGAGAGAACCCGCTGGAGTTCTGCCGTCCCGGAAGCCCCCCCGTTAGCGCTTGGGTGCACTCGTTTCCTCCGACTGCATTATATGCATCCGTGTCGCGTCCTTGTCTAATCCAACGCTTACCTCGTGTCTGGGGTTACTCTGTGCTGACTAACGCGGCCCTCATTGGCCCCGGCCGCCAAGCCTCCTGCAGAACCCGGTCTGGGCGGATGGAGGGGTGGCTCCACGTGGCCTGGACACGGGCTCTGGCCTCACCGGGGCTCAGCTCCGTTTCCACCTGCAAACAGGCTGAAAGCAGCGTCTGTCCCCTCATGGGGGATGGGGAGGAGCTGACATCTCGCCCTACGTACCCACCCTGTCCCCAATCTTCCCTGAGCCATAGCCACCAAACCTTCTGTGGACGTGTGGCTGACTCCAGCTTTTCTTTACTTTTGGGATTGCAAATAACACAGTGGGCAACAGCACCAGATGTAAATATTTCCTTGCACATACGAATATTTCTTTTGTGTGTATCTCTGAAAGGTAGGAGGGGTCAGGGTGTAGATATGCTTCCGGGTCTCGCTGTGTTGAAGGCTCGTCCCGGTAGTTTGCCATGTGAGCTGGTCCCTTAAACGTGAGGGCGGGCAAGGCTGGGCCGAGAGCAGAGACCGCCAGCGGGTTGGGTACGCAGCTCGCACAGGACCGCACATTGGGTGGAGGCCCCTGCCCCAGGTCCTGCTCCCCACTGCACAGTGAGGTGGCCACTTGGGGTAACGTGGCACCGGTGTGCTCTCCTTTCAGGACTGGAAGGACCACCAGCACCTGTGCGGTCAGTCGGCAGCCGTCACTGTCCAGGCGGACGAAGTCCACGTCACTGACAGCGTGATGGAGAAAGTCACCGTGTGAGGTCCCTGGGTCCCCCCTCATGGTGCCGCGGGGCTGCTGCGGGTCGGGGACTTTGGGGGACATTGAAGAGAAGGTGAAAACACTTGCTGGTCAAGTTGTTAACAGACTTTAAGTGACCTGCGCCCTTGGAAGTGAGCTCCTGCCGCCCAGAAGCCCTGAGGGAGGTCGGGGCGGCGGCTGGTGGACGCAGGCCCCGGGCCCTTGGCGCCTTCTCACGGTGCTCTTTTTTATCCCCTGGATCGTGAGCGTCCGGTCTTACCCACAGGTGAGACATGTGTGGTAACACACGTGTACATAACATGTGTCTGTCAATAAAGTTGACCTCCCTGCCCCCCTGGGACGGTGACTCCAGCCCCAGCTTCCCAGATGCCCAGGAGGTGGGTGGGCCTCAGTTTTGTGTGTCCTGACCGTGAGGTTTGGAGGTCGCAACACCCAAGAGTGCAGACCAGCGAGCAGGGCAGTGGCGAGGCTGGCCTGGGGTGTGCCCCCCCTGCAGCCGCTGGCCAAGGAGCCACAGCAGAGGCCGGAGTGCGGGGCGGGCGCTGCCCCAGGCGTGTGGCCCTCTCCTGTCCAGTTTCTGAAGTGACACGGCCCTGGACTTGCTGGCTCACGGTTGGCACACAGTGAAGTTTCCTTCCTCTCCTCTCTAGCACGAGGTTATACCCCAAGAACCCTGACCGCTCAGAGGTGAAGCCAGCCTTGCATCCCCCCGCCTGCACTGAGGGGCAGAGGGCAGAGGGGATCAGACAGGGGCCAGCACTGGGGTACTCATCGCCAACGCATTTGGGTGTCAGGCTTGGCTGGTCCTGGAAACAGGACCTGCCTCCCCTGCTGACCAAGAGTGGTGCCTGAGGAACAGTCACCTATGTTCTGGAAGCTTCTGTGGGTTTCCAGAAATACCGTTGTGGCCCTGGAACCCTTGGCCTGCCGTCACCCTGTTTTCTCTGCACTCCTGAGGCTCAGAGGCTCCACCGCGCGGGGGAGAGAAGGCCCAGCCCAGCCGGGGAGACGCGCTGTGTGTGCAGTGGCGAGAGGGCCCAGCCTCCGGGCACTAAGAGCCATCTACGGACGTCACCTGATGCTGACGTTCGCCTCGAAGTGCTGTCTCCGTGAGCTGTGTGTGTTCACACCTCTGTCGGCGTGGAAGAATACCCCAGGCCTGCACCCTCCCTGGATTCCTACTTCCAGAAAGTTCTTCCAAGTCTGTAGCACCCTGGAGACTTGGCTTTTGGGACGCTGGCTCCAGAACGAGCTGAGGGGGCGCCCAAAGTCATGATAGGAAGGAGGTGTGAGCCTGGGAGTCACAGAGGGGCTGCTCAGGCGCCTGGAAGGAGCTGCTTCCCCCTTGGGCTGCGTCCCCGCGTTGGGGCGGGCCTGGCCCTGGCCTCAGGACAGACCCCTAGCCAGTGGCTCTCGGGGAGCCCACCAGGTGCCCTGCTCCCCAGAAACCCGCTCTGCCTCTGTGCTCCTCGAGCTCTGTGGACGAAGCTGGTTTATTTGGGTTTTCTTTTCCTGAATCTAACAAGTACTGGAGTCCCTGCCTCTGTCTTCCCGCCTCGGCCACCACCTCTCAGGGAGACGAAGGCCGAGAAGTCTGGGCTTGTGCCCGGGGCAGAGGACGTGGTGAGCGCAGTGGGAGGTGACCCTGGCCCCACGATGCACCCCAGACTGTCGCCCGCTGGGCACCTTCATAGCACACCCTGAGTCGGTTTCCCATTGCTACAGACAGAACGTGGCAGGAAGGGGGCACCTCTCAGCTCTTGGCCGTGTCCCTGCTTCTTCCCTGGAGTGGGGGGGGGGGCACACCAGCCCCAGCAGAAGGGTCTGCACCTTTGGAAGCAACCCCCAGCCCTGAAAATGCTCAGAAAGCAAGCCCTGGTCCCTGCAAGGGAAGAGTTCCACTCCACTCCCCCCACCCCCGTTGGGCCAGCTCCGTCCTGGGGTGGGGGCAGTTACTCTCCCCCTCCTCTTTGAGGTAGAACCCTCACAGGGCACCTGGGTGGCTCAGTCAGTTAAGTATCTGACTCTTGATCTCAGGGTCGTGAGTTCAAGCCCCATCCACACTGAGCATGGAGTCTATGTAAAATAATAAGAAAAAGACGACAGAACCCTCAGGACCACATGTTTTGGGGGCAGTTTTTCAAAGTGTATCCTTTCTAGGCCTGTGAAGTGTTCTCCGTGTAGCCCTGGCCGGCGGGTGGCTTCTGGAAATGGCCGGGGGGGAGGGGGATCAGGCTTTGTTGTCAGTCCTCAAGAGTTCGTGTCAAGGCTTCTGACGGCATCTCCTGCTGGACGCAGCCTCGAGGGACAGGCAAGGGGCCGGCTTTTGTCGGCCAGTGGTCAGCACAGCCCAGGCCATTCGGGGCCCTGTGGGTCTTCTGAGCCACAGCTCCAGGGCACTGTCGGCTGGGCCACCCTTGGCATCGGTGGGGGTGGCTGAGGGAGCTGGATAGCCCAGGCCCCTCCAGGGGCTTCCCGGTCAGCCAGCCCCTTTGTGGCTCTGCATGTACCCCCCCCCCCCCGTCACCTTGCACCCTGTCCTCCTCTGTGGGAGCTTCAGGTTCTGCCTACAGGGCCAGTGGGGATGGTACAGTCACCCGCAGCTCCCAGCTCAGCCCCTGAGGGCAGGTGCAACTAACTGGGCTGGTCAGTCCTGCCACTGCGTGCAGGTGAGGGGGAGGGGCGTGTGCAGGTGAGGGGGAGGGGTGCGGGGCAGGGGGAGGGGCGTGCACAGGTGAGGAGTTTGGGAGGTGCCCACAGCTGCCTGGCGGGGCAGGTGCTGGCTGAGTCTTGATGGCACGGTTCTCTGACGACCTCGGGTGGCCCCACGGGTGATGTGCCGGGAGTATCAGAGGGCATGGGGCGGGGGGCGGTGTTGCTCTGACCTTGCCTTCAGCCTAAGGGCTCCAGTGACCCTCCCTGGTCTTTACTTCAAGTCTGAGACCCCCAGGAGGGACCACTGGCCCAGCTTGGGGCAGGTGTCTGTGCCTGGGATAGCCAGTCTGGGCAGGGGCTCAGTTGTGCCATCTGGGGCTCCTGTCTGAATAGCAGGGCTACTCCCTGGGGAGGCCCAGGGTGTTTGCTGCGACTGTCCTCACACTTCATGGGGAAGAAGGTGCCAGAAACTCGAGGAGCCACCAGATCCAGGGTCTACCAGGTGCCCCTCGCCCCACTCCCACTGAGACCCTGAGCAGGGGAAGGTGAGCACCCCCAGGCGGGAAGGGACAGCCCCGTGCTGTTGTGAGGTTGGGACCTCACAGCCCATAATTTCTCACGTTCAGAAGAAAACTTAGTGCCTCGAAGCACAGACAGCATCGCTGATACGGGAATAGTAGCCCTGGAGAGCAGAGGGCCCCAGGACCGCGGGCTTGAGAGCGGCCCCCTCCTCTCCAGGATCGGGTCTGTGCTGTGAG
Organism: Ursus arctos; assembly: GCF_023065955.2. Classification (NCBI taxonomy): domain Eukaryota; kingdom Metazoa; phylum Chordata; class Mammalia; order Carnivora; family Ursidae; genus Ursus; species Ursus arctos. Next base: position 48,177,616 of record NW_026622908.1, read on the forward strand.
CACAGAGGGGCAGCCTGCTGGCTCTGCCCTGCCTTGGGCCAGGCGCCTCCTCCTGCTCGCGGGAGGCTGCCTCAGTGGCCCACCCAGCACCCAGCACCATCTCCTCAGGGCTTTGGACACGATCAAAGTCGAGGTCACAGGGAACTGGGCTCTGACGTGGGGGCAGCGGACGTGGTGTGGGGCCACCTTCGCTGTTCCTTGCAGAAGCAGGGGCCAGTCTGGGTGGGCCTGGCTGCTGATGGGCTCACTGTGGTTGTCTTCCCACTGGGTTTCAAAAGGGCAGGTTGTCTTCCCACTGGGTTTCAAAAGGGCATTCTCAGGAAACCACCATGCTCAGCCCCAGGGCAAGTCTCCTCTCTGCAGGACAACGGTCCACGCGCTCCCGTTGAGAGAGGGGTAATGGCTGTGGAGCGGGGATGAGGCTGCCGGCCCTGAACAGCTGGGGGAGGATGTGTCAGGGCGGGAACCTTCTGGAGGAGCCTGTAGGCAGCCCCACAAGCAGAGCGCTGGCCTTCCCAGGCAAGGGCTGCCCTCGTTCTGGAAGTTTCTTCCTGGGTGAGGCTGAATGGGCCTCCCTGGAGCCACCCCCCCCTCCCTGCAGAGCTGGCTTGCCTCCCACCTCACCCTGAGCCTGGACCCGCTTCGTGGGGTTGGTCTATTCTCTGGGCTTCCTCAGAAGGAAGGAGGGGCTTAACTGGCCCGGCCGGGTTAGTGGGGGTCTGTGCTCCGCCAGGGCAGAAGCTCCTCCTCCTTGCTCCTCCCACCCCCTCCCCGCTCCGTCCTCCCCACCCCCAGCCTTCCCAGCTGGTGTTTAGGAAGGTACTGGTTTAATCTGTCGTACAAAACCGCCGCCTCCCTTGCTGGGGTCCTGACCCCTGAGGCATGGCCAGGTCCTCTCAGAGGACTCTGGGGGTGCGGGTGGGGGGCTGCTCAGCAGCAGAGACGAAGGGCCTTGCGGAAGACGGCGCGGAACTCGGCGTTGAAGACGGTGTAGATGAGGGGGTTGAGGGCGCTGTTGACGTAGCCCAGCCAGGTGACCGCGCTGACCAGCCTCGGAGGCACAGCGCAGGCGGGACACAGCGCCCGGGTGATGTGCACCACAAAGAAGGGGGTCCAGCACACCAGGAAGGCCCCTGGAGGGCAGAGGGCGCAGTGAGCCAGGGTCCCTGCGGCGCCCTGGGCCCCTGGGCACCGTCTCCTCCCGAAGGCCCTGCCACCTTCCACTCCGCCCACCAACCCCAGGGCAGGCACCCACCGACCACCACGGGCAGGACCCTCATGGCTTTGCGCTCCCGGCCGGTGATCTTGGCGCGCCTCCTCTTGCTTGCCTGCAGCGGGGGCTCGGCTGGGATGGCGTCAGGAGCATCCGGGGGCGCAACGGCCTCGAGGGGCAGAAGGGCCTCGGGGTTCTCGACGGGCTCGGGGGGCGGCGGGCCAGGGCCGCTGGGCCGGCGCGGCGCCCGGCCGTGCAGCTTGGCGCGACGGGCAGCCTCCCAGCGCCGCAGGCCCCGAAAAGTGGCCCAGTAGAGCAGCAGCATGAGCGGGCAGGGCAGGAAGAAGGAGCACACGGACGAGTAGACGACGTAGTCGCGGTCCTCCAGGCGGCACACGGCTGGGTCGCGGCCACGCGCATCGTTGAGGCCGCACAGCACCGGCGCGGCCACCGCCGCCGACAGCAGCCACGTGGCGCCGATGAGCCCCAGCTGGCGCCCGCCGCCGCTCTGGCGGTTGTAGCTCAGCGGCACGGCCACGGCCACGAACCTGCGGGGGACGCGGTGAGGACTACCCGGACAGGGGAGGGGCGCCGGGAGGGGAGGGGGCGTGAGGCGGCGGGCGGCTCACCTGTCCACGCTGATGGCGCAGAGGTTGAAGATGGAGGCGGTGCACAGCATGACGTCCATGGCCATGAGCGCATCACAGAGGCCGGCACTGAACAGCCACACGCCGCCCTGGACCTGCGCCGGGAAGGGGCACCGGGGAGGAAGGGGGGGGGGCGCAACAGACACAAGACCCGCTCGCCGGTCTCCCCCAGCCCAGGAGCCCTCACAGCCACCTGGGCTGAGCTCTTTCTGACCCCCACCTTTCTGGGAGGAGCGGGAAAGTTCCAGAGGCCCGCACACCTGGGCAGTCTTCCCACTGAACTGGGCGAGATTCCCTCCCTCCCCCTTCTGTTAGAGCCAAGAAAGGCCTGGAGGAAGCCTTGGCAAAGGGGTCCAGACCGTCAAGGACTCTGATCTCTGCCGCTGTGGGGCTCAGGGTAGGGGGGCGCTCCTCCAGCAGCCTGGCTGCCCTGGAGCCTGCAGCCCACTGGCCCCGTTTCCTCCCCTCAGGATGGCTGAGGCAGCCTGTCTGATTAAACTCTGCCACTGCTCTGGGACTCCACAAGTCACCTCACTTTTGTCCCCTCATCTGCTCTGAGGATAAATCAGTTAAAAGATGTAAAGGCCTCAGCACCGTGCCCAGTGCCCCCACCAAGGGCAAAGGAGCAGACAGCTTCCCCCCTTCTAAATCCCCTCCCGCTGATTTGGGACGATTAGGAGCTTAAGAGCTGTCATTGTGACGTCTGTCTGTGGCTCTGGGGAAGGAGCAGGTCATGTGTGTCCTTGCCCTGCTGGCTGTGCCCCAGCCCTGCCCAGTCTTACCATGTCCACTTTAGAAAAACTGAACCTCTCCTCCCCCACTGCCCGGGTCACCGCGCTCCCAGCCCAGGCCTAAGCAGCTTTTCTCTGACCAAACTACAAAGCAGACAAAGGCTGGTACCAAGGGGGACCCACCTGAGGGCCAGATCTGGTCTGGGGTTGGAGGTTTCTGGGCCCTGGTTCTTGGCAGGGGCTCTGGACCCCACACCAAACCCTGCTTCCGGTGCCAGGATCAGGGCAGGGCTTGCCCTTCCCCCAACCCTGCTCACTTCTCATCAGCTCCTGGCAGCTGAATGCCCCTCCCGCTGTGGGCAGAGTATGGTGCATGAGTGAGGGTCCCTTCCCTGGGGTGCTCTGCTGCGTGCCTGTTCCTGCTCATGCCTGGCTGTGGCTTTGTGCAGTGATGTGTATGTGTCTCTGTGCCCCAGGGAGAGCCGGGGGGGGGGCTAAACCTGACCTGCCCTTCCATCTGGCTCCCCTGGGGAGGGGAACCTCACCTGAGGGGGTGGTGGGTGGCTGCACTGCCAACGTCGCCTGTTTCTGAGGTCCCTGGCTTGAAGGGCAAAACGTCTCTGGGGTAGAAGATGCCAAAACAGGGACAGGAGAAGAGAGGTACAGAGGAAGGAGGGTGGACAGCCAGCCAGCCAAGCAGGTAAACTGACAGCGAGTTGGGGGGGCCGGTGGTCAGAGGGGACCGAGGTTCCAGTTGTCCTGGGACCAGGCACAGCGTCCCCGCAGCCGCCCCGGCTCGAGGTTCCAGAGAAGCCCAGCGGCCAGGTCGCTCTCGGTCCTCACGGTGGATGGGGACAGGGGACGAAGGAGCCGGTGAGGAATGTGCGTTCGGTCGTGAACAGCGGCTCACCTCGGAGTAGACGAAGAGAGGCAGCACGAGCAGGGCGAGTAGTAGGTCGGCGGCTGCCAGGCTCACGATGAAGTAGTTGGTGGGCGTCTGCAGGGCGCGCTCGGCCGCCACGCTGACGCACACGAGCGCATTCCCCGCGAGCACGGCGCCGATGAGCAGTACGCCCCCCGCCAGCGCCGCCGCCGCTCCGGGGGTCCCCGCGCCGCCGCCGCCCGTTCCCGGCCCGCGCCCCGCCAGCAGCCCGTCCGCGTCCGCGGCGCTGCGGTTCCCCATGGCGCACCTGCCCCCATGCGCCCGGGCGGGCGTTCAGCACCGCGGACAGTGCCCGGGTCACGAACCCGGGAGCCCCGCCCCCAGGCCCGCCCCGAGCCCGTCCGGAGTCCCTCCCCGATCCGCCCGCTGGGTGCTCCCCGGGCTCTCTAAGGTACACCCTGTCTTTGCCCGTCTTCGACTTTCGCGCTCCGAGAGACGAGCAGCTGAACAAACGCGATGGCCCTTGAGAGAAGCGTTGAGCGAGGTGATTGGCACGGGCGGGCCCAGCGTCGCCCCGCGCCGCGCAGGCTTGGAGGTACGCGCGGGCGTGCGCTCTGGGAAACCGACCGGGATGGAAGGTTGGCCGGACCCTCCCTCGAGGTGCGCGGGCGCCCAACGCCAGCGCCGTCCCGCCGGGCCCCAGAAACCCCTGGGTCCCGCCTGCGCCGGAGGGGTATCCGCTTCTCAGGGACGCCCCAGGAGGCGCCGCCAGGCCTAGGCGGGGCCCCTTGTCACTCCACCCCGTTCCCAGCCCCCGCCCCCCAGCACCGTTCTCAGGCCGGTTCCGCCAGACAGTGGGAGACCCGAACTCCTTGCTCGCCTCCCCTGTGGGCCCCCTGATGGGGCTTCCCCCCAAGTGATTGCAGACCCCAGTGTGGGGCCCTGCGCCCCGTCCCCTGCAGCAGCCTCTCGTCCCTGCCCAGGATCCTGCCCAGTTACTCTCCAACAACGGCCACTGCCTGGCGCTTACCTCATAGGGTGAACTGAGAGGAGAGGAGGAAGGTGCAAGCGCTCGCGGAGCTTTGCAGTTGCCATGGTTCTGCCCGCTCTTCAGACACACACTACCTGAGTCACCGCCTTCTTCACAGAGAAGAAAAAGCCCCGGGGCTGCACCTGCCAAACCCACAAACTCACTGGATCCTGGGGCCACCTCGGGCCCTTCACCCCCACCCGCCAACACATGACTGTGGGAGCTGGGGAGGCTCCGGGGCCAGGGTCCCAGCTCCGCGTGGGCAGGACTATTGTAGACCAGATGCTCGGGGCGCAGAGGTAGCCAGAGACAACTGTGCATGACAGAGCCCGGACGGCGCTGGTTCACGACGAGCACGGAAAGAACATACGTGGAAAACGCAGTACCGCGAGTATGTTACTATGGACTTAGTAAAACAGAGTGACACGGGCCTGGAGCCCGTCCCTAGGGGCCGTGAAGTGGGCCCTCCACCTGCACCACTCTCTGGGACACCTGACGCACACCCACCCCCTCGGTTTCCGTTTCAGGCTCCCTCGGCCCTACGAGCCGGAGACTCAGGATGGGCCTGGAGCTCATAGCGGCTGCCAGGAACTCAGAGACCGCAGGGGACAAGGGCCGCTTGATGGGCGGAGACGTGCGTAGTAAAGAGAAAACAAGAAGCACCTGGGTGGCTCAGGCAGCCGAATGCGTCAGACTCTTGATTTCGACTCAGGTTGTGATCTTGGGCTTCTGAGCCCCGTCAGCCTCTGGGCTCATCGCTCAGCGGGATTCTGCTAGAGACCGCCTCTCCCTCCCCTCCGCCCCTCCCCCTGCTTGTTTGCAGGCGCTCTCTCTCTCAGATAAATAAACCCTTAAAGAGAGAACAAGGACTCTGAACAAAAATGTCGCAGTGATAGCTGTACGGGGTGAAGTCGCATGACTCTGATGGGCCCCTAGGTCTCACCTGCTTATAACACCTGCATCCCTTTCACACAGATTAGCAGAGGGACAGGTGGGCTTTCTTCCCACCCGAAGCCTCGAACAAGAGAACTCGCAATACTGGTGACCGGAGCAGGAGGAACCTGGTTCTCTCACAGGACACAAGTTCAAGGCGGGGGGGGGGGGGGCGCTCTGCGATCTCGGGTTGGACGCCAAGTAGGGAATCTCGCCTAGCCTCCGATCTGCTTGGAGTTTCCTCCTGGTCCCCAGATGTCGGCCACCATGAAGAGTGAAAAGGCAGTCTGGACCGGGAAGGGATATATGCAATAGAGATCTCTGATAAAGGATGAGGATCCAGAATATACAAAGAGCTCCATCAAATCAATAAGAAAGGCAAAGGTCTTAAAGAGACCTCACAGCAGAGAGAACTCTAACGGTCACTAAGCATATGAGAGCGTGCTCAGTATCATCAGTCATCAGGGAAATGACAACACAATTCACAACGGCACGCCACCACATACTAACACGGAAAGAAGTGGGGGCGCCTGTAGGCTCAGTCGGCTAAGCATCTGCCTCGGGCTCAGGGCGTGATCCCGGGGTCCTGGGGTCGAGCCCCACATCGGGCTCCCTGCTCAGCGGGGAGTCTGCTTCTCCCTCTGTGTTTCCCTCTGATCTCTCTTGCTCTTGCTCTCTCTCAAATAAATTATAAATACATACATACAAAAATAAATAAATAAAATGGGGGAAAAGGTGTCAGATACGTGATGTGAACGTATTTTCTCCCAGACTGTAGCTCGTCACTTCATTCTCATATCTGAGTTTTTTGTTTTTTTTTTTGGTTTTTTTAATGTGGAAGGTATGAGCCGAGGCTCTTTTTTCCTTGCCTCTGGCTGTCCGGTCATCTGAGCATCATTTCGCGAGAAGGCTCTTTTCTCCACTGGGTTGCCTTTGAACTTCTGTCAGCAAATCACTCGATCGTGTTTGTGTGGGGCTGTTCTTTCACTCTCACTTCCGTCCCGTTACCCACAGGTCTATACGTCTTTCCTGTCAGCAGCAGCACACAGCCTTGACGGCCACGCCTGCACAGTCGGTCGGGGACTCGGGCTCTAGCAGTTCTTGAATTTGCTCCTTCACAAAATCGTTTTCACTATTCTAGTTCTTTTGTCTGTATGCATGGACTTTTAAAAAAGATTTTATTTATTTATCTGAGAGAGAGAGAACAAGCAGGGGGAGCAGCAGAGGGGGAAGCAGACCCCCCTGCTGAGCAGGGAGCCCGGTCCCAGGATCCTGAGATCCTGAGCCAGGGCAGACGCTTCACCGACGGAGCCTCCCAGGCGCCCCTGTATGTGGGGGTTTTAAAATCAGCTTGTCTCTTCCTACAAACATAGTCCTGCTTGGAATTTGATTGGGATTGTGAGGAATCTATGCAACTAATTTAGGGCAAACTGACATCTCAACGATGGTAAGTCTTCCAATCTGTGAACACAAGCATATCTCTCCATTCAATTTCTTTCATCAGTATTTTGTTTTCAGCATACAGATCCTGCACATATTTTGTAAGATTCATGACTAAATAGGTCATGCCTTCTGATAGGATTGGTAAATGGTTCTTCTTAGAAATATCATTTCCAATTGTTCATTGCTAACATGTGGAAATACAGTTTTTGTGTGTTGACCTTGTGCCCTTTGTTGTTGCTAAAACCTATTAATGCAAGGATTTGTTTTGTTTTCATCAGAATTTCTTTTTTTTTAAAGATTTTATTTATTCGACAGAGAGAGAGACGGCCAGCGAGAGAGGGAACACACGCAGGGGGAGTGGGAGAGGAAGAAGCAGGCTCATAGCGGAGGAGCCCAATGTGGGGCTCGATCCCAGAACGCCGGGATCACGCCCTGAGCCGAAGGCAGACGCTTAACGACTGCGCCCCCCAGGTGCCCCTCATCAGAATTTCTAAATAGACAATTACTTGTTTATGAGTAGAGACCATTTTATTTCTTCCTTTCTTATCTGGACGCCCTTCCTTCCTTCCCTTCTTCCCCCTGATTTTACGAACTGGAATGGAACATAACGTCGTTCAGAAATGGTGAAAGCAAACATCTTTGCCTTGTTCTCAACCGTATGGAAAAAGCTTTCAACTTTCGCCGTCGAGTGCCCTGGCAGCTGTGGGTTTTGGTTCCTCACTAGGTTGAGAGAATTCTATTCTTAGTTTTCTGAGAGGCCTGAACATGAACAGCTGTCGAATTCTCTCGAATAGTTTTACACGTCGACTGAGATCGTGCGGCCTCTCTTCTTGGGTCTGCTGATGTGGTGAAGCCCGGGGTTGGGCTTTGGAAAGCTGAGCCAGCCTTTCCCTCATGGCACGAAGCCCGTTCGGTCATGGCATCTTCCTCCTTTCCTCATAGTGCTGGATTCAATTCGGTAATGCTGGTCCAGGAGTTTTGTGTCTGTGGTTCTCTTTTCTTACACTGTTTCTGTCTGGTCTGGGGGTTTTAGCAGCAGAGTAGCGCTGGTCTCCTAAACTGAGCTGGGAAGTGCCCCCTTCTCTTTTCTGTGCCAGAGTGTGTAGAACTGATGTCAACTCTTCCTTCAGAGTTGCCAGCAAAGACACCCGGGCCTGCGGTTTTCCTTGTCGCGTGAGTTCTCACTATGAAGATGGCTTTCGGGGGGCTGTTCCGGCCGTCTGTCTCTCCTGGGGTGCGTGTGGTCGTGTGTCTTCCGAGGAACTGGTATGTTTCCTGATGGTTTTCAGATGTAAAGGCCTACAGTTGTTTGTATGCTCTTTTATTAACCGTTTCATACCTCTGAGGTCTCTGTTGCCAGTGCCTCTTTCCTCCCTTCTAGTCATAAAGTGTGTATTTTTTCTGGGTCAGTCTTGCTGGAGATTTATTAGCTTTACTGATCTTTTCAAAAAACCAGCTTTTGGTTTTTTTCTATAGTTCCTTTCATTTTCAATGTCATCGCTTTCTGATTTTATCTTTATTCTTTCTTTCATCGTATTTCCTTTGTGCTTAATTTGTCCCTTTTCTAGTTTGTGAGGCCATTGTTTTTCTAACATAAGCATTTAATGCTAGAAATGTCCGTCTGAAGTGCAGCCCACGCATTTCCGTGTGTTTGATCAATCACGTTCCGTTGAAAATATTTTCTTCTTTCCCTGAGACTTCTGTGACCCATGGTTACTCGGAACTATGTTGTTTTGTTTCCCAATGTCTGGAGATTTTCTTGTTACCTTTCTATTATTCACTTCTAGTTTGTTCCATCACAGTGAGAAAAACAACGCTGCGTCAGATCTCAATTCTTTTAAACTTAAGGTTTATTTTATGAGCCAGAATAGGATCTACGTTGACCAAGGCTCCGTGTGCACCTGGCAAGCGTGTGCTCTGCTGCTATGAGCTGGCGAGGTGTGCAAATGTCAGTCGGTTCGGAACGCAGCTCTGCGGACCTTCTACGTCCTTGCTGGTCGCCGACTGAGCCACCCAGGCACCCCAAAAGTTTACTGTTTTTAGTAAGCTCTATACCGAATGTGGGGCTTGAACCCATGACCCTGAGATCAAGAGTCACATGCTCCTTTGACTGAGCAAGCCAGGCACCCTGAATACATTTTTTAAAATTCATAGGACCATACATCAAAAAGAGTAGCCAGAAATAGTAAATTAAGCTTCATAAACTATGTGTGATCCCAGGTTTGCAGACAAAGGCTTTCGTGAAGTTCAATAAGGGTACAGAGCCCGGCTGGCTCAGTCCGTGAGGCGTCTGCCTTCGGCTCAGGTCGTGAGCGCAGGGTCCTGGGATGGAGTCCTGCGTCAGGCTCCCTGCTCAGCGGGGAGCCCGCTTCTCCCTCTGCCTGCCTCTCCCCCTCTTTGTGCTCTCTCTCTTGCTCGCTCGCTCTCTGACAAAAAAATAAATAATAAAAATCTTAATTAAAAAAAAAAAAGATTGCAGAGATGGGCAGCTCAGCCTGACAGAAGGATGTTCTAATTCTGTCCAAAGCCTCTGGCCGGTGAAAGCTGGGATGTGTGGCTTCGAAAGCCACCCCATCCTCCTGGGACTGGTGAGGACGTCTGTAACCCTCTAGAATAGGACAGAAGCTGGAGCTGTCATCCCAGTGGTGATGCTTGAGCCGGTGCTGGGGCCAGGTTTGTAACCCTTCACCGCAGAGTTTTATGGGACGCTTGAAACATTCAAGATAATATTTATATGGCTTGCAAGAGTTGTTTGATAGTTTAAGAATCTCTCCTTAATCAATAGAACAAGAACATCAGCAAAGCTATAGAAGAAGGTGAGTAACAGTCAACCAAGTAGATATATTGGACATTTACGGAGCAGTCCACTGACATCAGAGAAACACGTACTCTCTTCAAATAGATACGGGCATCCACCAAGAGAGACCACATTCTACATCAAAAAAGAAGCTTAACAAATTTTTTGAAAGAATGGAAATCATACAAAGTATGTTCTCTGACCATAAAGGAATTAAATTAGAAACCAACAGAGAGATAACAGAAAAATCTCCAAAAATTTCAGAATTAACACAATTCTAAGTAATCTATGGGTCAAAGGAGAAATTAGAAAATATTTTGAACTAAAGAAAAATAGAAATACATCATATTGAAATTTATGAGATGGAGCTAAAGCTAACCTCAGAGGAAAATTCATAGCATTAACTACTTCATTTGAAAAGAAGGGTGGTCTCAAATGAAGGTAAAATACCAATTAGCAATCTGAAGAAGAAACACCACATGGTCATATCGACTGATGCAGAAAAACACTTGACAAAATTCAACATGCACTCATGACAAAAGTGCCTAGCAAACTAGAACTAGAAGGAACTCCTCCAACCCAACAAAAGGCATCTTCAAACCCTGCAGTCAGCATGACACTTCATGATGCAAGACTGAGTGCCTTCCAGCTAAACTCAGGAAAAAGGATGTCCACTCTCACCACTCTTACTCAAGATTGTGCTACCATTCTAGCCAGTGCGATCAAGGAATACAAAATACATGAATAAAATACATCAGGGGCGCCGGGCTGCCTCAGTCGGTTAAGTGTCTGCCTTTGGCTCAGGTCATGATCTCCGGGTCCTGGAATTGAGCCCCGCGTTGGGCTCCCTGCTCGGTGGGGCGTCTGCTTCTCTCTCTCCCTCTGCCGCTCCCCCTGCTTGTACTCTCTCTCTCAAATGAATAATCAATAAATAAAGATATTTAAAATAAATAAATAAGTAAAATCATCCAGATTGGAAAGGGAGAAGTAAAACTGTCCCTATTCACAGACAACATGACTGTCTAAGTAAAACCCCGAGGAATCTACAAAAGCTCCTAGAACTAATAAGTCAGCTTCGCCGAGTAGCAGGATACAAAGCCAACACAGAAGATCAACTGTATTTCTATACACCAGCAACAAATAACTGGGAGCCAAAATTAAAAAGTAAAAACACAACAGCTATAATAATACATGAAATAGGTAGAAATCTGACAAAGAAGTACAGGATCTGGGCACCTGGGTGGCTCAGTGGGTTAAGTGTCTGCATTCAGCTCAGGTCATGATCCGAGTGTCCTGGGATCGCCCAAGCGTCCGGCTTCCTGCTCAGTGGGGAGCCTGCTTCTCCTCCCGCTGCCCTCCCCCTGCTTGTGCTCTCTCTCTCTCACTCTCTCTCAAATAAATAAATGAAACCTTTTTTAAAAAGTTAAATATATTTCCACTCATAGAGTGGGACAAAGTATCAGCAAATCACATTTGCAGCAAATGACTCGTACACAACATATATAAAGAACTCTCAGAGCTCAACAATGCATCACGAGAAAGGAAACTCCAGATAAATATCCTCTATAAATACATATACAAAACTCTTCAACGAGGTATGAGCGAACCCAATCCAGCAGCATTTTTTAAAGGATTATGCACTGTGACTAAGTGTGGATTTATTCCAGGAAGGCAAGGGTAATTCAACAGACAAAACTCAATCAATGTAATACATCACAGTACTAGAATGGAGGGGGAAAACCCATTTAATCATCTCAACAGATGCAGAAAAGGCATCTGATGAAATCCAATACCATTTTATGGTAAAAAGACTCAAACTATGAATAGAAACTTAAAAAAAAAAAAAGAAACTTCCTCAATATGATAAAGGACATCTATCAAAAACCCACAACAAACCTTATACTCAATAGTGAGAGACTGAAAGCTTTTATCCTAAGATCAAGAAAAAGACAGGGATACCTAGTTTTGCTACTTCTCTTTTTTTTTTTTTTAAGATTTTATTTATTTATTCGACAGAGAGACAGCCAGCGAGAGAGGGAACACAAGCAGGGGGAGTGGGAGAGGAAGAAGCAGGCTCATAGCAGAGGAGCCTGATGTGGGGCTCGATCCCATAACGCCGGGATCATTCCCTGAGCCGAAGGCAGACGCTTAACCGCTGTGCCACCCAGGCGCCCCTGCTACTTCTCTTCGTCATGTGCTGGAAGTTCTAGCTAGAAAAATTAGGCAAGAAAAGGAATAAAAGGTATCCAAAATTGGAAAGGAAGAAGTAAACAATTTTAATTGCAGGTGACGTGATCTAATGCATAGGAAGTCCAACAAAACAAAACCCTATTACAACTAATAAATAAATTCAGCAAAGTTGCAGGATATGAGATCAACATATAAAAATCAGTTATATTTCTATACACTAATAATGAACAGTCCAAAAAGGAAGTTAAGAAAATAGTTCCTTTGCAATAGTATCAGAATAAAATACGTAGAGGGCAGCCCTCCAGGGTCCCCTCCCTCTTCTGGAACTCTGTACTACCATCACTCAATAAACGTTTTTTGCTGCCCCCCCCAAAGGAATAAAATACTCAGAAATAAATTTCAGCAGGGCTCCTGGGTGGCACAGTTGGGTTGGGAGTCCTACTCTGGCTTGCAGCTCAGGTCATGATCTCAGGGTTGTGAGATCCAGCTCCGTGTTGGGCTCCACACTTGGCTCAGAGTCGGCTTGGGATACTCTCTCCCTCTCTCTCTGCCCCTCTCACTTGTGCTCTCTCTCTCTCTCTGAAAGCAATAAATCAATCTTTTTTTAAAGGTTTTTATTTATTTGTCAGAGAGAGAGAGCACAAGCAAGGGGAGGGCAGGAAGAGGGGGAAGCAGACTTCCCACTGAGCAGGGAGCCTGATGTGGGGCTCGATCCCAAGACCCTAGGATCACGACCTGAGCCAAAGGCAGATCTTAACCTGCTGAGCCACCCAGGTGCCCCCAATCAACTGATTTTTCAACAAGGGTGTCAAGAGTATCAATCAGGGAAGAGTGGTTTCTTCCACAGAACTCGGCACCCACATGCAAAACAGTGAAGTCGAACCTTAATAACCTGAAACGGAGCAAAGACCTAAATATGTGATCTAAAACTGCAGAAGTCTTAGAAGAAAATATAGGAACAAATCTTCATGACCTCGAATTTGTCAATAGTTTCTTAAACATAACAGCAAAGGCACAAACAAAACAAGTGATGATTGGATTTCATAAAATTAAAATCTTCCGTGCATCAGAGGACGCTACCAGGAAAGTGAAAAGAAGCCTCAGAGAATGGGAGAAGGTATTTACAAATCACATAGCTGATAAGCGTCTATGACTCCGGGGCGCCTGGGTGGCTCGGTGGGTTCCGCGCGGAGGAGCCGCAGCGCCTCGGACGCGGGCTCCGGAGGGGAGAGGCGCGAGGGTGGCGGCCAGGACGATGGGGAGGCCACCCGGAGCCGCGGACTCTGAGCTGGGAGGCGGGCTGCCCACACAGCTGGATCCCAGCCTCCGGGCGCCCTGCATTCGAACTTCCTGAGGCTGGAGAGACCTGAGCCTGTGTGCGGGCTGGGGATGGACGGGAGGTGGAGACGCTGGGCAGACCCCACCGGAAAAGGCGCGCAGCCGAGTTACTCCTGCTTCATCAATACAGGATTAAGTCAGCTTCGGCTTTTAAAAGCTAGTATTGGGGCGCCTGGGTGGCACAGCGGTTAAGTGTCTGCCTTCGGCTCAGGGCGTGATCCCGGCATTGTGGGATAGAGCCCCACATCAGGCTCCTCCACTGGGAGCCTGCTTCTTCCTCTCCCACTCCCCCTGCTTGTGTTCCCTCTCTCGCTGGCTGTCTCTCTCTGTCGGATAAATAAATAAAATCTTTTAAAAATAAAAAAATAAAAGCTAGTACTAATGAAATCCTTAAACAGAAATTACGAATCTAGTAAATGAGGTTATAAGCCAGTAGCTCTTGTGTTAAACTTATACTCATTTTTTAAAAGATTTTATCTTTTTACGTTTTTAGTTATTCATTCATTTAAGTAATCTTTACACCCCATGTGGGGCTCGAACTCACGACCCCAAGATCAAGAATCCAGTGCCCTACGGACTGAGCCAGGCAGGTGCCCCAAACTTCACATTCATTTAAAAATAATTAATAGTCTTTTCTTAAAGAGCAGTTTTAGGGTTACAGAAAAATGGAGCCGCGAGTACAGACAATAGGCACACAGGCCCAGCGTCCCCTACTCCCACCGCCGGTGGAGCCTTTCCAGCGGAGTCCGCGGCTCTGGGGCCGCGTCGGCCTCTCCGGCCTCCACCCTCGCCCAGCTCCTCCCGAGCCCGTCTTGGAGGCGCTCCGCCCCCTGCGCCCAGCGCTAAAAGGGTCCCGCATCTCCCCAGCCCGGCCCCACTGCGCCTCGAAGAGCTTGCAGGCAAGGCTCGGAGGCTTTGCACATGCTGTTCCCGCTGCAGGCTCGCCGGGATGTCCCTCCGCCCCCGAGGGCCTCCCTCCCTGACCCCCGCGGGCCCGCGCGTCCGCGCCCCGGCGCAGCGCTCTCCTCCCCCACCCCCCAGCCAGCCAAGGGGCGCCGACGCGGCGATGGGGGCGGGCGGCCGGCCGGGGCGACAGCTGGGTGGGTGGCCCTGACCTTCCAGGTGGATCGATGAGGGGCGGCCCGCCCGCGCGGCTGCTGGGCGCTATAAAGGGGCCGCGCGGGGCTCGGGCGGCGGCAGCAGCGCTCAGCACCCCCGGCGCGCCCACCATGGCCATCCCGCCCCTGCTGCTGCTGCTGCTGCCGCTGCTGCTCCGGGGTTCTGCCGCGCTCCCCGCGCCCCCCAGGTGAGCCCGCGGGTCCCCCGCGACCCAGGCCCGCTCCTCGGAACCCCCCCCCCGCCCCTCGCCTGGCCCTGAAACGGCCCGCGGTCCCGCCATCCCTTCCCCAGGGCCCCGCGGCACTCGGACGGGACGTTCACCAGCGAGCTCAGCCGCCTGCGGGACAGCGCACGGCTGCAGCGGCTGCTCCAGGGCCTGGTGGGGAAGCGCAGGTGAGGGGCTGCGGGCGCTGCCTCTGAGAGCGGGGGACACCTGCGGGCTGTGGGGGCCCTCCACCTCCAGAACTAACTCTGACTTGGGGTTGGGGGGCAGCGAGCAGGACACAGAGAACAGCACGAGCTGGACCAAGTCGGCTGAGGGCCGTCTCTGCCCACACTGGCCGGACACGCCCACCCTGCAGGCCTGGTGAGCACACACACACACACACACACACCCCGCCTCTGCCGCCAGCTCCTGCCCCACACCCGCCCTGTGGTCCCCGGGGGCACCCTGGGTGAGTGGCAGGAACGGACACGGCAGGGGGCCAGGGGTCTGGGAAGGTGAAACGGTGCCTGTGACAGAGGAGGCCCAGTTTCCCCAGGTGGGCAGCAGCCTGCAGCCCCTAACCTGGCTGTCTGCACAGGATGCCCCTGAGGGACCCCCTGGATCAGGCCTGGTCTCCCCAGCTGCCTCCTGGATCCGGGTCTGGGACCTCGTTTTCAGAGCCAGCCATCCCTGCTGTGAAGGGGACACAGAGGAGGCCCTGAGGAAGAAGGAACTTCCCGCTGCGGCTGCCACTGCAAGGGCCACGGAGTGGAGCCTGGCCGGGGAGGGGGTGGGGAGGAGGAGGGGGGGCTGCACGTGTCACCAATAAAGGAGGAATTCAAACTCTGGCCCCGTGAGCTCACTCTGCGCCATCTCCCAGGGCAGTGCTGTCAGAATGCAGGAGGGCCCTGACCGTGGCTCCTGGGACTGTGGCCACACCCAGCTGCCCTTTAAACCTGGGAAGCAAGTGGGGCGCCTCACCTCCCTTATCTCTCCGGTCCCTTTGACCGAGGTCCCCAGAGACCCATCTGCAACCCTGCATTGGCAAACACTCGGGGGCTCTGGGTGGATGGGTGGGTGGGGAGCACAGGACATCTGCCCCAGAGGCCACGTGTCCTGTCAGTGTGTGGAGCAGGTGGGGGGAGGAAGTTAGGGGGCAAGGAGGCTCGAGCAGGAAGCGGTGACCGGCCAGGTGTCTCCCGGGGGCCCAGGTGTCCCCTCCAGAGAGGATGGAAGCTATGTCTCGGCTCCTGCTCCAGGCTATGTGGTCTCAAATGGCTCCACCGTTCTGAGCCTGTGGAATGGGGACGGTGATGATACCCCAAGGGGAGCTGGGGTCTCCGGAAGCCACGCAGGCACCACCCACACACGTGCCAATGCCAGGAGCCTGGGGCAGGCGGGCGGAGCAGCCAAGCAAAGGCCTAGAGGGGGAAGGGCCACAGCCCCCATTGTCACAGCAGCCCCTCCCTCGTGTCCCCGGCCAGTGGCCTCTCCCCCGCTGCTGCTGAGGGCTTGGGGGGCCCTTGGAGTAGGGCAGGTGGGGGCCTAGGCTGAGGAGCCTTGCCAGGAACCCCTCCGTCAACCCAGAACCCATAGGGACCTGGGTTCCCCCCAGGAGCTCTCAACAGCCCCCTGATGCACAGCCACCCCATCTCTGCGGCCCGGCCCACCCCACACCCTTGGAGGAAACTGGCTTGTTTCCAGGAAAGGCAGGGTGACCCCAGGACACAAACAGCCTTTTCCTTGCAGACAGACCTAGATGGTTGGTGTGGGGAGAGGAGGTGGACCTGGAGCGGACACCTGGAGGAACACCTGGGGCCTGAACCTTGCTGCAAGATGATTCTGGCAGAAGAGGCCAGCAGAGGGGCAGCCGGGGTTGGGGGGTGGGTGGGTACAGCAAACACAGAAGCCAGGGCTGAGCCCCTGCCCCAGTCCCCACCCCCGTCCCCTCAGCCCCTGCCCCAGCTTCTGCCGGCCCAGCCACGCCCCGCAGCCTCATCCCCAGGCCCATGGTGCCCTGAGCACCTTCCGTTCGTGCCTCGGTGTCTGAGAGCTGAGTCGCCGTGGGTCCCCGCCTGTGGCGCAGCTCTGGTGGGGAACCGCCAGGTCTCCCCCTCCCAGCAGTAGGCTAGGCCTGGCCAGGCGGCCAGCGGGAGCCCCCTTGGTGGAGGCCGTGGCTGGTAAAAGATCATAAGGTGGGGCGGTGCCCGGCAGGGGCGAAGGTCGCCCGGGCTGAGACGCCACCACCAGCGGCAGCCAGCTGCTCAGAGGGTCTGGCCGGCGGACGGCCTCCGAGATGGGGGCTTGGGCCCTGCTGCTGCCACTGCTCACGGCCATGGCCCAGGCCCAGGGTACCCGCGGGGCAGGGGCAGTGGGCAGGGCGGCAGGCGGGCGGGCGCTGGCAGGGCACTGACCCTCCCTCTCCAACTCTCCAGTCTGCTCTGTGAGCAACGCCATCTTCGAAGTCCAGGAGAACACGAATCTGAGCGGGCCCCTGACGGACATCGATGTCCCTGCGGGCCAGCAGGTGACCCTCGGACCGTCGTCCACCCCCTACGCGTTCCGGATCCAGGGGACTCAGCTGTTTCTCAACGTCACTCCCGACTACGAGGTGCAGACGGCAGGCCTGGGCGGGGCACCCACGGGGGCTGCCGGGCGGCTCACCTTCCCCAGGACCTGTGCGGCCACCCGCACCCCTCCCCGGACAAGGGCGTTCCAGGGGTCCTGGGGCCTCTGTGCCCCCCAGGCAATGACTGACCCCTCTTGGGCCCCAAGGCGGGTAGGGCTGTGGGGGGATGGAGCTGCCTGGGCCCGCAAGGCCCTCTGGACTTAGCACGGATCCTGGGGACCCTGTCTGCCTGTTTCCTCACTTGTGACGTGGGGACGGCGTGCTGTGGTCAGCTGGGCAGGTGATCCCCGACACCCATCTGCCCCCTCAGGAGAACACAATGCTGGAGGCGCACCTGGAGTGCAGGAGTGGCAACACCGTGGTGAGTACCCCAAACCCCCCGGCCCCCGTGTTGCCACCCTCAGCCTGTGACGTCAATGCGCTCCAGGCTCGGACCTCTGTGCCCGGCTCGGCCCGGTCCAGGGCCACTCCCTGGTGACCCCACCCTGTGGTATGTTTTCAAGCGTCCCTCCTGTGTTGGCGCCCACACTTCCTCCAGCCCAGATTCTGCCCTGAGACGCAGAGACCCCCAACCCCAGACCCCCCGACATGGAAGGCACCTCAGCCTGCCAGTTCCCTCGCTCACGTCTCTGTCAGCAAGTCTGTGAGCTCTGCCTCAAGCTGGACTCCAAACCAACCAGTCTGGGCCACCAGCATCTCCTTTCTGGAAACTTCCAACTGGCAACTTGTCTGCTCACTCTGCTCTTGGCCTTGGCCAGTCCACTCTTAGTGTGGCACAATGCTGTGATCGAGCAAGGGGACACCCCCGGCTGCTTTCTCACTCAGAGTCGGGGCCAAATGGATTGTGCGGTGGGCAAGCCAGGTGCCCAGACCCCAACCCAACCCCGGCCTAGAACCCTTCCCGCAGATGTGCCTCGGCCTCCCCCTCTCACTGTCCCACGTCTTCACTCCAAAGTCACCTTCTCAGAGAGGCACTGACCACTCTGGGCTAAGCTGTGAGCCCAGCCCCCACACCCCTGTCAGCTCGGCCTCCTGTGCTCGGAGCCTGTGGGCGCCCAAGGACGGCACAGCACATGGCCCACGGAGATCTCAGGATGAATCTCTAAAAGATAGGGACCCTTCTTACCACCACGGCACTGTGGCCACCTGCAACAAGGAACTCCTCGGTATCAGGGGATACCTGATATCCCCCCTTCCCCAAAGTCGCAGACACCCCAGCACAGCCCACCTACTGGGGCCGGCTGCTCCTTCCCCTACGCGCCTCCCTGCCTCCCCCCTTCCTTCTCCCCTTTCTACACTGCTTGTTAAGTAAGGCCTACCCCCAACATGGGGCTCGAACTCACAACCCAAGGTCAGAGTCGCCTCCTCCCGCTGAGCCAGCTGGCCGCCCCTCTTAAGCCTCTTTCAATCTATGGGTTCTCCTTTCTCTCTTCCTTTTTCTTTGAGAATTATTTTCGAAGCAGTTCGACTGTTTTACCACTGTTCTCATGTGGGATTTTGCGGGGCGCCCCACCCCCGCCCAGCACGTGTGCTGGTTGGCCGCCCGCCGTGAGCGCTGCGGGAGTGCCGACCGCGGTCTGTGGGGGGGGGCCCTGGGCAGGCGGCTCTGTCCGAGCTGTGCCCCAGGCCGTCCCGAGCACCCTGCTGAGCCACGCCGACCCCGCAGGTGACCCAGCTGAGAGTGTTCGTGTTCGTGCTGGACATCAATGACAACCCGCCCACGTTCCCCTTTGAAGTCAAGGTGGAGAATATCCCCGAGGTGAGTGAGACGGCCAGGGGCGAGGGGCCAGGGGCTTGGCCTCAGGGCTCCGTCCACGGGGGTCAAGGGCATAGCCAGACCACCCCCCCTGCACCCCCCAGGACACTAAAGTGAACACCACGGTCATCCCTGAGACGGAACTGGAGGCCCAGGACCTCGACAAGGACGACGTACTCTTCTATACCCTCCAGGAGGTGACCCCGGTCAGTGACCCCTACACCAGCTCCAGACCCGCCCTTCGGCCAGTCCCCCTCTGTGTCCTCCCAGCGTCCCAAGCTGAGTCCCAGCCCCTCCTCCCCAGGGCGCCCGTGACTTCTTCTCCTTGGTGGGTACCAACCTGCCCGCTCTGCGGCTGGACCGGACGCTGGACTTCTACACGTGGCAGAGCATGACCTTCCGGCTGCTGGTGCGGGTGAGTAGGCCCGGAGCTCAGGCCCCCACCCAAGCTGCCCCCAGCCCCGGACCCCCAGGCCTGATCCAGCCGGGCTCCGCGATTGCAGGACACACAGGAGGAAAATGTGCAGCCCAGCCACACGGCCACGGCCACCTTGGTCCTGGAGGTGCAGCCTGCTGACCTTCGCCCCCCCTGGTTCCTGCCCTGTACCTATTCAGACCCTTACGTCTGCATCAACGCCGAGTACCGTGGGGCTGTCCCCACGGGGCACAAACTGGTACTGGGGGCAGGGAGGGGCCGGATGGCCATCAGGGACGAGGCCTGGGTGCCATTAGGCCAAATTTGGTTGTGATTTTCACATGAACGTTCCTTCGAAAGCCAATCCCACCCAACCACATGGTGGTGAGTGGGAACAAGCCCTCTGAGCGTAGAGGGGGCGCACAGGCGTGGCTGTCCCGGGGCAGGGCCCGGCAGCGCCTTGGGGACCCAGCAAAGTGGGCTGAGGGTGGCGGCATGAGGGGCCATGGTGGTGCTCCAGGGGGCAGCTGCCTCTCTGACCAGCTGACGTCCCCTCTCTGACCCGAGAGGCCCACGGAGGCACCGGGAGACAGCGGCGCCTGGACACGGGCTCCAGGGCCTCCTGCCCTACCGAGCGGCCCGAGTCCAGACTCCGCGTGACCTCTCCCTGTCCCGCGTGTGTGCTCGCTCTTGGAACGCCTGTCATTCAGATGCAATCAGATGTCTTGGAGCAAATGAACTCAGTAGCCACGGATCCCAAGGGGTGTGGTGGGCAATCCTGCGAGGGACGACTTCCCCTTGAGGGGAGCGGGAGGGGGGCTGGCGTCACACCAGCCCCACAGTGTCTCCTCCTGTCCTTGTCCCTGCAGCCAGCTTCCCTCATCCTACGTCCTGGGCCCATCCACGCCGTGGACGGGGATCAGGGCATCAACCAGCGTATCCTCTACAGCATTATGATGGGTGAGTGCGGGCCAGACCCCTGCTTCTCTCTCCATCCTGCACGTCCTCCCCACCTTGGCCTGAGGAAACCCCAGGGGACTTGCCATGTGGGCAGAGCCAGCGGGGACCCTAGCCCTCAGGCCACTGGAGGGAGCAAGAGGCCGAGCCTTCCCACCATCCTTGCAGGACAAGAAGATGGCACATTTGCCATTGACACTGACTCGGGCAACCTCACCATGACCAGAAGTGTCCCCAGCCCAAAGACCTTCAGTCTGCTGGTCAAGGTAGGTGCCCTGGCCAGGCCTCCATGGCCCTTCCTGAGCCTCGCTCAGGCTGTAGAACTTGTCCTTCAAGGACCCCGCGGGTCACTGAGGCCTCCCCCACCCCAGGGCGAGCAGGCAGACCACGCCCGCTACTCCGTGACCTGGGTCACAATCGAGGCCCGAAATGCCACTGGGAGCCCGCCCCACTTCCCCGAGAGCCGGTACCACGGCACTGTGGCACGAGGCTCTGGAGCTGGCGTGGAGGTCAAAGACGCCACCGCCCCCGCCCAGCCTCTGAGGATCTGGGCCCAGGACCCTGACTTTCCGGTAGGCAGCAGCCCCACTGCGGGTGGGTCGGGGGGTCACGGGGGCAGCCGGGCCCGGGACTCACTGGGCCGTGTCTAGGACCTCAACTCCGCCATCACGTACCGCGTCACCAATAACACCAACTTCCGGATGGATGGCGAGACCGTGCTGACTGCCGCCCTGCTGGCCGATGTGGGGGTCTTCTACGCAGAGGTAAGGGCAGGGGGGCATCGCCAAGGGGCCGGGTTAAGGCGGGGCCTGCGAGGGACAAGCCCCCTTTCTGCTCCAGGTCGAGGCCAATAACACGGTGACCGCAGGCACAGCGACCACAGTGGTGGAGATACAGGTGCTGGAGCGGGAGGAGCCCACCCCCACAGGTGAGCCTCGGCCGGACACACCGCAGGCGACGGCTCAGGGAAGGCTTCCTGCCAGGGCGGTGGCTTCCCTGGGGCAGGCACGCTGGCGGCAGAGGCAAGCCCGAGTCCTGTCCCTGGCCCCCAGGTCCCTCAGCCCCCCCAGAGACCCCCACATCCCCAGAGACTGGAGGAACAACCAGGCCCTCGAGCAGCACCACTTCGGAAGCCCCCAGGCCCCCGGCGCCCTCTCAGGGACCCTCTACGACCAGCCCTGGGGGAGGCCCTGGCCCACATCCCCCCTCAAGCACAACTCTGAGGCCACCTGCCTCATCGACGCCCGGAGGGTCCCCCAGTGTGGGAACCAGCACCTTCCTCCCATCAGCCTCGCCCAGTGGGGGCTCGACAGAGACGCTGAACCCAGGACCCTCTCAGACGATGCCCCCTGGGCCCAGCGGGACCCCACAGCCCTCAGGTAGCACCTCCCATTTGCCCCAGAGTCGCCCTTCCGCCCCCTGACTCGTACTCTGGGTGGACCTGGGAGTCACAGGAGGGCAGGGCCCAGCCCAGGGGGGCCCAGCCTGACCACACTGACCATGAAATCCCAGGGGGGTCTGCTCTGGTCTGGGCAGAGACAGGTTCTGGGGGCCCCAACAAGGTAAACTGGAGAAGGTGTATGGAGGATGGGGCAGGAGCCAGATTTGGGGTCCGGGGGGCCCTACGATTCCAGGCCCTTGTCTCCACCGGCCCCAGCACGGCCTTCATGGCCCTTCCTATGGTGCTGGACCCCTGCCTTGCACGGGGAGCTGGTGGGCACTGACCCCCATCTCCCCTCCCTCCCTTCAGCAGCCTGGCCTCCCCAAGGGCCCCTGGGAACGCACAGCCCCTCGGCTGGGGCAGAGTGGTGCTATTCCCCAGAACCTCAGCTTGTTGTCAGGGCTCCCAGAGCCTGGTGCAGGTGGCACGGGAAGTGCTTGGGGTGCTGACGGTAAGCGGGTGGTGGTATTGCTGGCAGGGCCACCCCAGATCGGAGGAGGCAGCACTTCAGGGGACGGCGAGCCCGGAGTCAGCCAAGCTGAGGACCGGCGCTTCTCTGTCGTGGACATGGCGGCCCTGGGCGGGGTGCTGGGCGCGCTGCTGCTTCTGGCTCTCATTGCCCTCCTCATCCTGGTCCACAAGCACTACGGCCAACAGCTCAAGTGTTGCTCCGGGAAAGATCTGGTGAGGCCCTAGGGGGTTGGGGGGCCAGGACTGGAGAGGGGCAGATGGAGAGGGAGAGACGGGGGTAGGCAGGTGAGAACAGTGCCAAGGATAGATGGAGAGGAAGACAGAGAAGGGGCAGGAGGGGGAGCAGAGGTGAGGAAAGACGGGGTGTAGATGTCACAGTCCGCAAAATGGGGAGGAGGCCAAAAGAGGCAGAGAGATAGGAAGGACTAACCTGGATCCTTGTCTCTGGGGAGGGCACCAGGGGTGGGGGTCCCAGCCCAGGCCGGGGGTCCCGGTTGATGCCCTGACTGTCCCTGTCCCCTCCCCAGGAGCGCAAGCCCCTCAGCTTTGACAACCAGGCCTTCGTTGCCCCCCAAGAGGCCAACTGGGCGCCGGCTCCCCACTCCTCACCCGGCCCCACTCGGGCTGCGGCTCCGGAGCCCCCGGAGCCCCCGGAGCCTGCGCCCCCAGAGCCCCCCAGCACCGCGGCCCCTCGCCCTGCCTCAGAGTCCCCTGAGGTGGCCCGCGATGGAGACGGCCCGGCGGCGGTGAGGTCCATCCTGACCAAGGAGCGGCGGCCTGAGGGCGGCTACAAGGCCGTGTGGTTCGGGGAGGACATCGGCGCTGAGGCGGACGTGGTGGTTCTGAACTCGCCCGCCTCGGACACGGCCCGCGCCGCCGACTCTGGCAGCGAGGCCAGCAGCGACGAGGACGCGGATGCGGATCCCCACGACGACGCGCCGGGCGCCGGCTCCACCTACGTCTAGCTCAGCTCCTCGGCTCCTCGGCTCCTCGGCTCCCCGGCTCCTCGGCTCCCCGGCCGGTCGGACCTGAGGTCGGCCGGCCGCTCGCCCCCACGCCACCGCGCACAATAAAGCGACAATTTCCAAGCTCTCTGCGCGCGAGTCGGCGGCCGGGATGCGCAGCACTCCCCCCCTCCGCCCCCAGCAGCTGCCGGCCGTGGGAGGTGACGGCGTGCCCCCCCCCCCCCCCCCCGCCAGTCCCCGGGTCCGCCGCGGCCGCGCCGGGTGCGCGCTGGGACCTCCCCCTGCCCCTGCCTGGAGCGCAGCGCCATTTCCCGTAAACCACCTGCTGCGCCTGCCGGGGGGGGGGGGGGGGGGGGGGGGGGGGGGGGGGCTTCCCAGGCTAGTGCCAGCTGTTGGGGAGAAGTTCCTCTCCTGGTCTAGCCATGGCCGGGCGGAGGAGGGGGCACCCTGCCCTGCGGATCCCTCACCTCCCCACCTGCCATGGAGATTCTTGGCCTGGGGGAAACTGAGGCGCCACTCTCAGGAACACTCATTTTGGAGAGCAAGTTCCCTGGAGACCTTCCAGGGGGTTACAGCCAGTGGGACTGTGAGGTCGTGTGGGGGCAGTAAACACCCAGGGGTCGGTGGGAAGAGGCACCTGGCCTGTGACCTGTGGCTCGGTGCAGGGGCTCGCCCGAGTGACAGGACCTGGGAGTGGCAGCTACAGGTCATGGGCCAGGCTGGCAGGTGGGGCAGGTTGGCCAGGGCCAGGGCCGTGAGGGGAACCAGAGCCACAGAGTGGGGGACAGAGCCCCCTCTTCTGGCTTCCTCAGGGGAGGACCGCAGGCAGGACTTCCTCCCTGACTGCCACCACACTGTCCCTTGTAGGTCATTGGTGTTTTTCCTAATGAAAAGGCAGCACGAATTCCTTTCCAAATGCCTTGTCCTCAGGGGTACATGAGTATTCTTGTCTGAACAATTCTCATTAAGATTCCAAAGGCGGTGGTGTGGGGGCGCCTGGTTGGCTCCGTCATTACCCAGTGGACTCACTCTGGATTTCTGCTTGGGTCATGGGGTCATGATCTCAGGCTCCGGGCATCCAGCCAGGGTAGGGCTCCACAGTCGGCAGGGAGTCCACGTGGAGACCCTCCCCCTCTGCTCGCCTGCTCACAAGCTCTCTAATAAATAAATCTTAAAAAAAAAAAATCCCAGTGGGGTGCTGAGCTGGTTCACTTGGTTGAGCGCCCCACTCTTGATCTCAGCTGGGGTCTTGATGGTGAGAGCCACAGGTTGGGCTCCAGTCTGGGCGTGGAGCTACTTAAAAAAAGAAAAAGAAAAAATCCAAACGGTAGGGCTGCCACTTGCCCCACGCCCTCGTCCATGACCCACTTTCCTGGAAAAAAGAAGAGCCTGGTTTTGTGAGGGGTCTTCAGCTTACCCCACTGCCTCTCCACCCCCATTAGCTGCCAGTGGCCCCCTGCCCTGACCCTGCATGTGCAGGGGGTGCTCCTTGAGGGAGAGGAGTGACTGAACCCCGCAGGACCGGCCACTCCTGCCATCCCTGCACGCCCCCCGCGGGTACCCAGGAACCGGAGCGGGGGGCCTGGGGAACTCGTCCTTCCCCCCAACACACGGGAACCGGCCGCCAGAGCACGTGACTTCCTCGGCGGCCCCTGCAGCTCCGGCCCGCCCCCGGCGCGTCCCCATAAAAGCGCTTGCTCCCGGCCTCTCGGGGACGCGAACGTTCCCGCCCGGACGGCCCGGCACGCAGGTACTCGGAGCCCCTGGCCCGCGTGGAGCGCGAGAGCGGGGCAGCGCAGGGCGGTGACCGGGTGGGTCGTTCCGGGCGTCGGGGCGGGATGGAGAGGTGGGGGTTGCCCCGCCGACGGAGCCCTCACCTCCCGGCTTAGGGCTTAGGTTTCGCTTTCCCGGCGCGCGCGGTTTCGCTTTCCCGGCGCCCCGGGCACGCCCCAGCCAGCGGCCGATCTGGTGCTGTCTCCGCAGGGCCCCGCCAGCGCCCTCCCGCCCGGGTCTGGGCGCCGGCTCAACACCGGTGCCTTCCTGTGTGCGCCCGCACACCGTGGTCACACCGGTGCCACGGCTGCCCAGAGCCTCACACGTCGGCAATGCCGTGGCCATCACCCCCCCGCCGCGGCTGTGGTCGGACACCTGTGACAGCGGGGCCACGCGCGAGCGGCGCTCCCCACCTGTGCTGACTCCCCCCACCCCGCCGAGGGCCCACCTGCCTCTCCGCGCCAGTGCTTTGCAGGGAGCGATGGCCGAGGCTCCGGAGAGGTGAGCGCCCGTCCCGCCACCCGGGTGCGCGGCCACACCACCTGGCCGCCCGCACCCTGACCCGGCCCGTCGCCCCACCCGCAGGGGCCCCCCGCGCCTGCTGTTCGGAGACTGGCTTCTGGGGGAGGTCAGCAGCGGCCGATACGAAGGCCTGCGGTGGCTGGACGCGGCCCGCACGCGCTTCCGCGTGCCCTGGAAGCACTTCGCGCGGAAAGACCTGGGGGAGGCGGATTCACGCATCTTCAAGGTGGGACCCTCGCCCAGTCGGGGGTGGGGGAGGGCCGGCCCCGGCCCTGCCCCGCGCCCCCAGGCTCACACCTTCTATCCCTCTCCCCAGGCCTGGGCTGTCGCGCGCGGCAGGTGGCCGCCCAGCAGCAGCAGCGGCGGTGACCAGTTGGCCCTTGAGCGCACACTCCGTGCCAGCTGGAAAACCAACTTCCGCTGTGCGCTACGCAGCACGCAGCGTTTCGTGATGCTGCAAGACAGCTCGGGGGACCCCACTGACCCGCATAAAGTGTACGGGCTCAGCTCCAAGCTGGGGTGGAGAGGTGAGGCGCCCCAGGGGAGGGCAGAGACACGGTGCTGAGGGGCACAGGGACTCTGCTCTGTCCTGGAGACAGCCTCTGGAGCAGATTCGTGCTTTCAGAAACTGGCCTGGAAGAGGCTGGTGCCAGGCTGTTGGGGGGTGGGGGGGAAGCTGATTTGGCCTGCTGGGATTAATGGTGGGGAGTGCATACCCAAATGGCCCACTCCAGAGTCTCATCCCACACTCTCCCGATCCCAATTCTCCGTCGGAAGGTGCGGGCATTCACCAGGGGGAGGAGAAGGCCCTTGAAGATGCCCTGCCCTCGATGGTAAGATTGTTCTGCCCTCCTTGCTCCCAGGTGGGGCTGCCACTTCTCACTGGGGCTGGGGAGCTGCTTACGCTGGCCCTCTCTTTCCCCGCAGGGTGGGTTTCCTAGGCCATGCCTGGCAGGAGACGCTGGTGAGAGCCCAGGGCTCGGGCTGAGACCTGAGCCATGTGCCCCAAGCCCCCTCTTTAGCCCAGCTGGCAACGCTGGGGACCTCTTGCTCCAGGCTCTACAGCAGAGCTGCCTGGAGGACCATCTGCTGGAAGCTGCATGGGGGGCGGAGCCAGCCCCCCCAGAGGCTCCTGGTGAGAGGCTGTGTCGGATGGGGGTGCTCGGCCTTGCAGGGCTCCATGCCAGGGGGGAGGAGCAGGCAGGATGGCAGAGTCCTTGTGGAGAGGGAGAAGGTGGGGGGGTGGGGGGTGGGGGTGGGAGTGAGGAGGATATGCAGTGGGGATGGAGCCAGCCACAGCTGGGCCCACACAGCTGTTCCCAACCGTCATTCTCCTCCTCAGGCCCAGAGCTCCCGGAAACGGAGCCATCCCTGCCAAGGGCAGTAGAGCTGGCCCCCATGCACCAGGCCCAGGTGACAGGTGAGAGGAGCTGGGGAGGGGGGTGCGTGAGGGAGGGAGAGGCTGGGGGACCAGGTGCCAGCTCCAGCCTTCCTCCCAGATGCAGCCCTGGAGCGCTGGCAGCCCTCTCGAGGGACGGAGCCCTGCCCCCCAGTGGCAGGTGAGCAGATCCTGGCCAGGCCTGGCCGCGCCCCCCCAGCAGCCCAGGCAGAGCCCAGCCTCAGGGCCCTGGATGTGACCATCATGTACAAGGGCCGCACCGTGCTGCAGGAGGTGGTGTGGCACCCCAGCTTTGTGCTCCTGTACGGACCCCCAAGCCCAGCCGCTGCGGCCACAGCGCCCCAGCACGTGGCCTTCCCGAGCCCGGCCGAGCTCCCTGACCAGAAGCAGCTGCACTACACCGAGAAGCTGCTGCAGCACGTGGCCCCTGGGCTGCAGCTGGAGTTGCGGGGGCACGGGCTGTGGGCCCGGCGCCTGGGCAAATGCAAGGTCTATTGGGAGGTGGGCGGGCCCCTGGGCTCTGCCAGCCCCTCCACACCCCCCCGCCTGCTGCAAAGGAACCAGGACACCCCCATCTTCGACTTCGGCACCTTCTTCCGAGGTCAGTGATGCATGCGATGTGGGGCCGTGTGGTCCCCACCCCGTCCTGTCCTGCTGGGCCCTGCTCACCGCAGTCCTATCCTGCAGAGATGATGGAGTTCCGGGCTCGCCGGCGTCGGGGCTCCCCACACTACACCATCTACCTGGGCTTTGGGCAGGACCTGTCAGCTGGGAGGCCCAAGGAGAAGAGCCTGGTCCTGGTGAAGGTGAGGCATGGGGTCCTGGGGGCAAGGCTGCATGCAGCCCCCGTCCGGCCTGACGACACCCTCCCCACAGCTGGAGCCACGGCTGTGCCGGGCGCACCTGGAGTGCGTGCAGCGAGAAGGGGTGTCCTCCCTGGACAGCAGCAGCCTCGGCCTCTGCCTGTCCAGCTCCAACAGCCTCTACGAAGACCTTGAGCACTTCCTCATGGAGGTGGGGCAGCCGGCCTGAGGGCCACACCCCTCTCTTCAAGCTAATAAAAAGGACTTGAGACTCAGTGCTGGTGTCCTGACCCGGGGCGGGCTCAGGGTTGGGGCTGGAGCTCAGAAGGGGCACCACAGACCTCCTGGGAGCCCACAAGACCTACAGGCCCAGCAAGGGAGGTGACCACCGCTGCACCCACCCGCTCTCCGCTGTCTTCACAATGAAGAAACAGGCCACACACTTTAGAGCCAACAAACTCTACTTAAAGAATACAAAATGCTCTGGGGACAGCAGATGTTTGCTCTCGCAGGTGTGCTGGGGAGAGGGGCATCAGGAATGGCCAACTCTGTGCCGTGCGCAGGCGCCCCCACCCCCGCCTCCCAAATCCACTAACACTGCACTCTGCCTCGTGGGAGGCGGCAAACGTGAGTGTCGTGTACAGAGCAGAGTAACAGAAAAGTGGGCAATGGCCTTCCCTTGTTCCTCTAGAAAATAAAATCAGGCCATCCGTGAGAAGGGTCAAGGAGCTCCTTCCACCCCCAGCTCCCTGCTGATCACCAAAGGCTTCGCCTTTCAAGTACTGAGTCAATCAAGAAGTTTCTAAAGATAATCCATTTTTGATAAATTAGAACACAATGGAAACAGTGTGTATCTATAATATACATATAAAAAAGTCCAGTTTTAAACTGTGAGCAGGACAGGTGCACAGACCATATGTGATCACGGGAACCCTGAATACAGGAGTGCTGGCTGGGTGTCTTCAGAGGTTTCTGCTACTGCCACTCCAACAGAACCACTCGGGGACGGGGGCCGGCGCGCCCGGCCTCAGCTCTCGGTGCCCTGGGCAGGCGCCTCCTCGCCGGCCTCGGCCCTCCGGTGCCGGCGCATGTGTCTGTACTTGTCCACATAGGCCTTGACCAGGTTGCCCACCTTCACGGGGTTGATCTCTCCGCTCTTGCTGTGGCATATCTGGGGGCGTGGGGGAGAGGCACAAATGACCCGGACGTCCACGGGGTCCCCATCACAAGACGCACAGCACGACGCACATCCCCCTGCTGGGGCCGCCTCACACGGCAGCCGGAGACGTGTGGCCAGCGTGCCACAGATCAGGCCCTGATGCCCCGGGCCTGAGAACCGTCCAGCTCCCGGGCTCTTGCTTTCCCACTTGCAAGCATTATGCACCTGTTACTCGCCCACTCGACAAGCAACAGGGACGCGGTCCGTCCCCTCACAAACACCGACGCTTACTCACCCCGCGCGTCCACGTGCTCCCGTGACAGGAGGACGGCAGTGGCCTCTGGCCGCACCACCCTGGGCCGGTACCGAGGGTCTGGGTCAGCGGGACGCAGCACGGACCACCCACCCGCACCCACCTTCTGCACGGCCTTGCGAAGGATGTCCTTGTACTCCTGCTTGGTCACGTCCCTCCTCTGGTAGAAGGGCTTGATGGCCAGCTTCACCTCCTCCACCGCCCGCTCCTGCACGTGCAGCTTCTTCAGGTACTGCGGGAAGCGCGCGTGTGACCGCCCTGCCTGGGGGCCGCGCAGCCCGCGCACGGGGGGGCGGCCCCACTCACCTCCTCGTTCTTGGCCTTCTCTGCGGCGGCAGGCCTGGGAGCGGCCGTCCTCTCCTCGGAGTTGCTGGCGCCAGTGGTGTAACAGGCTGGCTCGGCGGCTGTGGTCAGGGCGGTGGGCGCTGGGGCCGGGCTCTGTGAGACCCCGCAGCTCGCCAGGGGAAGGCTCCCCTGCAGGATAAACTGGACTGTGGGCTGGCTGGCTGCTGCGTATGGCGGGAGGCTCACGGGCAGAGCTGGGGCGGGAGGCAGGTTGGGGGTATAAACCTGGACAGAAAGGCAGACGGCTCAGGGCAGCACTCCCACCCCCACGGCAGGAAGAGCCCCGGCCAGAGAGGGAAGTCCTCAGCCCCAGCCCGGCACAGCCCGTGTGGCCTGGCGCCAGACCACATCCCTCCAGCCCAGGCACCCACCTGAGAAGGCTCAGCGTCGGGGAAGCCAGACTCTAGAAGTGCATAACCAGGCGGAGGGAGCTCAGAGAAGGATGCCTGCTGGAACCCCACCGAGGGGCCCATGTCTTCTGTTTCCCAGACCCCTTCCCGGGGCTTCTGGGGCCGGTGAAGCGGCGTCCCTGAGGGCCAACATAGGGGAGGTGGGTGCTCTGTGGCCACCCTGGGCCAGAAGCTGCTTCCTGGCTGGAAAATTCCAGAAAAGCATCCCAGCAGCAAGGACCACAGGCCAGGCTGCAGCCACCTCCCTGCCTCATAGCCTACGCTGCCTGAGTGACCAAAGAGGTCCCGTGCAACCCCCCCCACACACCAGTGGCCACTCGGGGCCATCCTCCCACGCTGCCCCGGTCCACCCAGGAGTGCCCGCGGGAACACCCTACTCACGCAGGCCTCGGTCCTCGGCAGGGGCACCGCTCTCTGCCTCCTGGAGGTTCCAGGTGACTCTCTTCACCAGGGCTTTAGCCCGCAGCAAGGGGGTCTGAGAGGGGCCTTCCTCCTTCCCCACGGGCACCCCGCCCCCAGGCTGGCTCCCCAGGGTGCTGGGCAGCACGGCAGCCCCAGCTGCGTCCTGCTGGAGCGGGGGCTTCTCCTCGGGGCCCGGAGCCCGGGGCGGGGGCTGCGCGGCATCTTCACCGTGGATCAGCGACACCTCCTGCCTGATGACAGCCACGGCCAGGCTGGTGTCCTGTGGCCGGCTGGCCAGGGGCACGGGAGGGTTGGGCGGGAAGGCTCGCTCTGGGGAGGAGTCTGTGCTCTCCGGGGAGGGTGGGGAACTCATGTCATCCAGCTGCATGAAGAAGGCTTCGCTGGAAAAATCCTCGAAGACGTGCCCCGCCTCAACAGAGTCGCCGTAATCAAGGTCCTCGGGTGGACACTCCGCTGGTGCCTCTGGAACCGCCTTGTGGGCTTCGGCCTCCGCCGGGGAGGCGTCTGCTCCCACTGAGGCCAGTACTGAGGCCGGTGGCCTGGCTGGCTGCTCCCTGTCAGGCTTCTGCTCCTCCTGGGGAGACGGTGCCAACTTCTTCTCTGGGGAGCGAGGCCTCGGCCGCTTCTCATGGGATCGAGGGCGCTGATGCTCCCGGGACCTATGCTCTGTGCTTGGCGACCTTGGTGACCTGGACCTACGCTTCCTCCTCTCATGGGAACCCCACCTGGTTCGGGGCCGCTCCCAGCTCCTCTCCCGCGGGTGCCGGTGCCTCCGGCCTCTCTCCAGGCTGCTGGGGGGTGAGCACTCCCTCCCCCGAGACCTGGACCCTGACCGCCTCCGCTTCCTCCTTCTGCTCTCCCTGCGTTCGTGGGAGGAGCTGCCGGGGCTGCCTGAGCGGGACCTGGACCGCCGCCGGCCATGGCTCCAGGAGTCCCTCTTCCTCCTCCTGCCCTCATCCTTTGCCTTCTTCCGCTTGGCTCGCTCGTGGCTGCTGGAGTGGTCGCTGGAAGACCTCTGGCCCCGGGACTTGGTCTGCTGCCTCTTGGGGTGGTCCTCACCCACTGGTGGTGACGCCGACCGTGAGCTCCTGTCCCCAGAGCGGGAACCTGAGCGGGAGCCCGAGCGGGTCCTCCTGTGCTCCCTGGCACTGGCCCGCTTCCTCTTGGCTTTCTTCCTGCCACGGGAGCTGGACGTGGAGCGGGAGCAGGATGGGGACCTCAGCTCCACGATCCTGTGGGTGGTCGTCTGCAGTGCGTCCGGGCTGGGCGGGGCCTCTGGCTCTGCTACAGTCACACAGGTCACCGTCCGCTCCTCGGAGCCAAAGAAGGTACTGCAGGGCAGCTGGTCCTTATCTTCCCAAGGCTCCTGTGGGGACAGCCTCTGTGCCCGGGAGGCTGAGCCCTGGCCCTCGGCAGCCCCTTTGCCCAGCCCCTCGCACTCCAGGTCGGAGGTCCCCTCAGCAGCCCCCGCGCCCCGGAGCTCGAGCCCGCTGGAGGAAGGCCCCTGAGAGGGCTCGGGCTCCGTCCCAAAGACAGTCTCCACCGTGTAGGAGGTGACGCAGCGCACAGTCTGCAACGTTGGGGCCTTTGGGCTATTGATGGAGATGGTGCGTGTGATCTCAGAGGGCAGGAGGCCAGAGCCCAGGCGCTCAGGGCTGCTGCCGGCAGAACTGGAGTCGGAGCCTGTGGGGTCAAAGGGGTCGTAGATCTCACTCTTGAGCTGTTTGGTCTTCCTGATGGAGAACAGGGGCGAGGGGTTCTCTTTCCTTTGCACCTTATTGTCGACAGGCCGGAACGTGTTACAAAAGCCAGGGTTGCAGAGTCTGCCGGAATGTGCCGTGTTCCCGGGAATATTGATCCTGAAGCTCTCGAAGGTCGAGCTGACACCCTTCCCCTTCGAGGGTCCCAGCGAGGCAGGGGACTGGGAGCCGCCCCCTGAGTGCGGGCCAGGCTCTTGTGGGCCCCTGCTGCTGGGTTCGCCCTCTGCTCGGGCACCATGGCCAGGCTGCCCAGGGCCCTCCCTGCCCGTGAGCCGGCTGATGCAGGAGCTGGGGATCTCAGCACGCTGCTCGCTGGTGGGGGCCACATCCCCCTGTCTGCCACCGCTGTCCTCCCTCCTGACCTTTGGTATCCTTGGTAGCTCAGAGATGTCGGGCCTCCTGGGAGCTGGCTTCAGGGCCTGGCCCAGCAGCACGCCGGCAGGTGGCAAGTGAGAACAGCTACCAGAGGTCTTTGAGGATGCAGAGCTGGGGGGCAGAGTGTGCCGGCCGTCACCATCACATCGGGGCTTGTCTCTCGGCTTTAAGCCAGGCCCGCACACGCCTGACAGGTTCTGAGTGTGACCGGACGGAGGGGTCACTGACGAGTCCAGTCTCACAGTCGCCCCAGCCGTGAGCGCGGGGACACGGGAGGGCGCTGGCCCGCCATAACAGCTCAGCCCCACGCTCTGCAGCCCACTTCCTGAGTGTGGCGCTCTGGGCTGCAGGCAGGCCCCAGGCCCAGGGAGCTTCCCTGCTTGGGACAAGCCGCCTGTGCTCCGAGGGAAGGAAACAGGTGCTGAAAGACAAGAGGGCGAGTGGCCATCAGTCCCCACCACCCCCTTTATGAAGCGCAGTCCATTGTCTCACTCAGATCACAATGGCTTTCTCCTAAAAGCTGTGCTTTTAAACGCCTATTCCCGGGGCATCTGGGTGGCTCAGTTGGTGAAGCATCTGCCTCCGGCTCAGGTCATGATCCCACGGTCCTGGGATCGAGCCCTGTGTCGGGCTGGGGCTCCTGCTTCTCCCTCTGCCTCCGCCCCCCTGGCTCGTGCGCCTGCTCTCTCAAATAAATAAATAAATAAATGCCTATTTCCACTTGCTCCCTGAGCTAGGCCTCTGTGCACCTGGGGGCCCGGGGACAGTGCCTGGGGCTCACTTGCCACTGTGGGTACTTTCTCTTGTGTTTCACAGTTGTGCTCTGTGGCCACGGAAAGTGCCCCTGCCAGTTACAGATGCTTGTCACAAAGGGGGGGGGGGGCCAGGAGGGGCACAGCCTACCCCATCCTCCACGGCTGGGCAACCCCCACCACAGAAACCTTCCAGGGCCTGGATACATGGGGGAGGGCTGCACAGGGGCTGGTTCCATGGCTCTGTGAGAACACACACCAGCCACATTACGGCCATGGAGGGTCTGTGGGCTGGCCCTGAAACCCTGTCGTCACCTAAACCATCAGCCTGTAAACTCCATTCAAAAAGGCACGAAGAATTAATGGAGCAGAACTCAGAAAACTGGGGGCGCCTGGGTGGCACAGCGGTTAAGCATCTGCCTTCGGCTCAGGGCGTGATCCCGGCGATCTGGGATCGAGCCCCACATCAGGCTCTTCTGCTATGAGCCTGCTTCTTCCTCTCCCACTCCCCCTGCTTGTGTTCCCTCTCTCGCTGGCTGTCTCTATCTCTGTCGAATAAATAAATAAAATCTTAAAAAAAAAAAAAAAAAAGAACTCAGAAAACTGCGCCCCTTCACGTCCATCTTGAACTGAGAAGGCACTCAGTCCCCCAACTGTCTCATCTACTGCTCGCTCAGAAACAGGGAGAACCGGTGGGTCACATGACCCCCGCAGCGTCCCGGAGTGTCAAGGCAGAGAGGGTGTCCCCGCGGACACTGCTGGGCTTTGTGCAGCAGCCACCTCACCTGCTCTCTTGGCGCTGAGGGAGCCGTCCCGGTGGATGATGACGTCCGCGCCATTCATCATCAGGAGGGTCTGGCCCGACAGGATGCTCCCCACCAGGTCTGGGACGGGCGCCTCGTCCACTTCTGGCTCAGGTGCCGTAGCAGGAACGCTCCTCCTGCAGGTGCAGACCCACTGCTGCCTCCCCAAGCCCAAGACCCTCGAGCCAGGCAGGTGCCCCCCCAGCTCCCCGGCACCCCCCAGGTCCAGGCTGCCATACGTAGAAGAGGCTGCCTGCTGGGCCCCCAGATGTGGAGCACATCAGACCATCCAGCAGCTCTGACAACAGGAAAGCAGGCTGTTTGGAGGTGAAACCATCTGATGCTTCTGATCCCCACTGCCACCAACAGCAAGGCTGTTAACCGGTGTCACTGGGTTGCTGGTTTGTTTGATGGTGAAACAGAAGGAAACAATCCAGCCAGGGGGTGGCAGTGCCAACAGCAGCTCCATGGCAGAGGGGGACAGAGGCGGCCTAAGCACACGTGGCTACTCGCCCCCGGCTGGCGCCCGGCAGACCGTGGCCCGCCACTCCATCCTCATGCCCTCGACTGCAGCACTTCCTCCCGGGCTAGGAGGAGCACCAGGCCAATTTGGAGCCCCGCTGGCCCCACCCCAGCACACACCTGGAGAGCCCCATGGCCACGGGCCTGGCCACAGGCCGGTGAGAACGCAGCGCTGACTGGGACAGAACCCTCCGCTTGGCGCTCAAAGGGGAAGCAGGGTTCGCAGACTGCTCTTCACTGCTGGCGAGAACACACGGGCCAAAGGAACGGTGACCCCACACAGAAGGCCCAGGGAGACCCCCGGCCCCTCCTCAACTGCACACATGGCAGCACCTGTGCCCCCACACTGAACATGGGACCCACGGAGTGGCTTCCTGTTGGCAAGTGCCCAAGCCTCTGAATGGGCACAGGGCAGGTGGAGCACACGTGCAAGATAGACCTTTCTCCACGTGAGCAGATGAGAATGTATAGAGTTCTACACACCACCTACGTGAGTCTGAAAAGGAGTCAGGAATCGTCACCCTCATGGTACAAACACAAAATCTGAGGCCACTGCCAATGTAGAAAAGAGGGAGGTCCCCCTGCAGTTACCTGTCAAAGGGGTCCAGCTCATAGGGATCTCCGAAGAGCGACAGAGAGGCCACTCCGA
This sequence comes from Ursus arctos, assembly GCF_023065955.2. NCBI lineage: Eukaryota > Metazoa > Chordata > Mammalia > Carnivora > Ursidae > Ursus > Ursus arctos. The sequence goes on from NW_026622908.1 coordinate 48,212,787, forward strand.
TGTCTGCACGCATCAGCCCCAGAGAGGGGTCTGCTGGCTTGTGCACAGACGGGATGCAGGCTCCGCAGGCCGGACCCCGGAGGCCCAGCGTCCGTGCAATGCGGGAGCGAGCTGTGGCTTCATTCTGAACCGAAGTCCCAGAGGGAAAGGAATGATGAGCAAGACGGGAGCTAAAGGCTCCAGAAACACCACGCAGCAAGCTGCGTAAATGCCACACCAGAGCCCAAGGGCTTCACGTGGGTAATGGTAACATTCTAAAGGTGTTACGCCAACAGAGCTAACGAACACATCCCAACATCCCCCATCTACACACCGCAGAAGCACCTGCAGGAACCGGGCACACCCGCTGCAGGCCGTGTTCGATTCTGAGCACAAATTCACAAGCAGCAGGACCAACACCTGCGGAGGGGTGCTGAGGGGACCCGCAGGTGTGCCACCAGCGCCCACGTGTGGCCATCCCTCCAGGAATTCCGCCGGAATAAACCACCAAAGCAGCTGCTCACATACTCCATGTAAAACGGAAGCGTAGGCTTCCATAAGCGTAAACTGTACGCATTTACATTCATCAGGCAATGACAACAATTTTGGGTATAAATTCCCATATGGATGCGGCAAACACCTGAACGATGGCCACAACTGAGCTCTTTATGTTTCACGCATTAACGTGCTTTCAGCATCCCTCCCCGGAGCTGCAGTGAGGACAATACTTTGGAGCAGGGACATGCGACACGGGCTGCACACACACAAGGAGGGGCCCCACGCTGAAAACCTGGTGGCCAGAGAACTGGAGGACGAGGAACAGCCTCAAGTGGGCAGTGCTCACAGGTGACCCACTCCAGTACCTCCGGCAGGACAAGACCACTCAGGCTGAAAACCCAGTCGCACGTCCCAGCCGGCATCCCTCTCTCGACTCTCCCCCACCCTCCCAGCTCCCAGTGGGCTCCCACACACCAGCTAACAACCCGCTCGCCTCCCTGACAAGCTGGTGGCCATGGCCCTGCTGCCTCCACACCCTCTGGCCTGCCTGACCCTCTGCACGGGGCCCACCCCTCGGATGCCAGGAGTCATACACAACCCCTCAGGACGTCCCGCTCCAAAGGGTCCTGGAAAATCTCTTGTCCCAGCCCCATCTTCAATGTGTGCTGCAGAAATGTTCATTTTCATCAGGGGATCTCTAAGTCAATACAGAACAAGGAGGCTTTTTCTGTGCATCCCACCACCTGGCTGCACAAGGGAACTGACCCGCACAGTGGGAACACTACCCTCCAAGGCTACCTTTGACTTTCTCCCTTTTCTCTTCTTCACGCGACTCTGACGTCTCTTAGCCCCTGTCCCGGAGCTCCTGCTTTTCACAGACGATCTGGACTGCGTCTTCCTTCTTCCCGACACTTTCTTCCGTCTTCCTACAAAAAGCACTTTGAGAATCTGTGCTTTCCTGTGTGCCCTGCGGCCCCCCGCCCAGCCCGTGGGCGTCCCCCCAAGGATGCACCGTACAACTGGTACACAGACAACTGTGTGCACTGGCTTGGGGTTGTTACACGGAGAAATAAGCCATAATTTAAAAACCAGTGTCTCCCCATGGAGGAGCGAGAGGGGGAAGGAAGGCAGTGCAGAGCAACATGCACACCCGACTTCTGTCACCAGGAAATATTTCACATCGTCACGTAACAAAACGAAATGAAAAACCAACCAACCAACCCTGATGGTCCGGAGTAAAATGAAACAAATGGCCCCGGGCGTGTGTCCACTTGATCTAACCACAGAGCACCTATCACGCAACTCTACCAACAGGTCCTAAAGCTTAAACCGCACAAACACCGGGGCTCAGCCCTGGTCAGTCACCTCAGGGACGCTACCACGGGCTCAAGGGGGGCCCTCATTCCGTGACGCTCCAACACGCCCTGGAAACCCACAGGGGCTTCAGCGTGGAAGGAGCGGACTGCACGGAGACGGAGCGATCGGCCCTCGTGACGTATGCCATTAACACATCACACGTATCTAAATCCGTGAGTTCCGAACGCGGCTGACAACCCGAACTGAGCTCGGCGCAGGGTGCTACTTGCACCTCGGTGCTTCTGAGAAGCAAACCAAGGCCTGGATCTTCGTTGTCCCCAAACCCCGCAGGACCGGGAAGCAGCCGGCGCGGGAGGAAAGCCTCTCCTCGCCTTCCTCCGTGAGGTCACGGGGCTGAGTGCGGAGCACCACAAGCAGGCAGGCGACTTGCAAACACAGATCCAGACAAGAGTCCGGCTGAAGCCGAGGGACCTTGGGCTCTGCTGACAGGCTGCAGGCAGGTGAGCATGGCCCGTGGGCCGCCAGACTGGGAGGGGCGCGGACGGCCACCTGGCTCCCTCCACGGTCAAGAGCAGGGACACTCACCAGGCACAGCCCCCAGTGCTGCATGGATCTTGTTCAGTCTGGATTCAAATAAACTAGGGTTTAAAATTCTATCACATTTATGACACAATCAGAACCTTCGACACGGACACGCTATTTCACGGCGTGAGGAATCACCGTTCACCTTCTCAGGTGGCACGAGGGCACTGCGCTTCAGTTGAAAGAAAAAAAGACTGCGTCTTTCAGAAACACATAAGGTATCTCCAGGTAAAACGACGATGACATGAAGGGTCTGCTTCCAAATAGTGTGGGAGGGAGCAGGTGAGGGTGCAGAAGTGAAGTGGAGGCCACAGGACGGCTGAGTGGGGATTCACTATTCGATTCTCCCTATGCCTCCAAAGGTTTGACAGAAGTCTGTAAAAACAAAAAATTCACCAGCAAAGCCAAAATAAAACAAAGCAAAAAACCAAAGAAGACCCCAAAATCAAAAACCACCAGGCAAAATGAAGTCAATAAAGCATAACCAAGGACAGAAGCACTATTCTCAGCTGCCTGAGCACAGGTAACGGGGGTGCGGCCTGTCCTTAGTGGGGTACGCGCTGGGGACAAAAGGAAACCCTTCTGGTCCCGCCTCGAACCACAGCGCTGGCAAGACCTGAAGGTGTTATTCTGAGGCCGTTCTCTGGGGGACGGAGACGGGGTGAGCAGCGGGCGGCAGGAGCTAGCACTGAAACGTGGGACTTCTGACACGAGAAACTAGAGACGCAGATGGGAAACGAGAGGTAAACCCTTTATAGCCTTCACATGAAGTCAACGCCGGCGCGGTGGGTCTCCCAGCTCTGCCCCACCCTTGGCACAGCACAGGCACAGCGCGGCCGCTCCGCATTTCCACCAGCGACAGAGCCGGACAGCACTGGGTCCCGGCCCGGCAGTGGGGACACAGGGCAAGGCAGGGCACGTCACACAGAGCCCACGGTCACAACACAGGCCCACAGGCACGGCGCAGACAGCAACCATCCCCAGGGCTGGGGAGGACGTACGGCACTCGGCTCTCGTGCTGCTGATGGGGGTGGAGAACCATGTAACCTTAGCCGCACCTTTACCCAATGAGCCCACGGTCCGGTCTTCCCCTTCCCCAAGAGAAACCAAACACCTGCTGCGAGACACTGATTCAAGGCCATTCAGAACATCCGCAGCATCTCTGTCTGTAATAGCCTTGCACAGAGCACAACCCAAGTGACCCCGGCAGGAAACCGCATCAACAAATTGTGGCGTGCTCGTGTAATGCTGATGTTCCTCGACAACAAACAGGAACAAATCAATCACGGACACACAACTACACCGCTGAGTGACAACCCAGCACACGCGTTCAAGATCTCACGAACGTCTTGTTACACAAAGTCTGAAAACAGGCAAAACTAACGTCTAGTGCGAAGAAGGATGCCAGAGCTGCGCCGGGGGCACCGGCTGGGAAGGGCTGGGCTGGGTGGGGTGGGAGTCCTCGCTGTCAAACCTGCATCAATACAGTTGATGCCAAAAGACCTCAGATCCGCGAGGCCACAGTGACTTAAACGGATGACCGACGGGGAGAAGGAGAGCTCTCCATAGGAGCCCAGGCCAACTGAAGAATGGCGCAAGAGCCTGACGCTCGAAGCCACCGCCACGCTCGGCGGGGAGGACGTGTGTGAGGACCTGGACACGCGCCACCCCAGGGCTTCTCCCCAGAAGGTACCTACTGACACCAGGCAAGGATGGGACTTACTAGGACAAAATCACCAGAACAAACACAGAAAAGGACAAGAAACCAGTGGATTAATCATTTCAACAGCTCCCACAGAGAAAAGCCCAGAACAGGGTCTTCCTGGTACACTGTTGCATTCAGGGGGAAAAGGGGCAGTCCTGCCAAAAAGTCCTGCGGAACGCTTCCTGACCAAACACGGCTCGGCGGAGTCGCCCGGATGTGCACGCACAGACCTCACGGCCTGCGGTGGCTGTTCAGACAGACAGAGCACATCAGACCCGCCTGGCCTGGAGGAGCTTCCGTGCGGTATTTCTGTGACCTGAAAAACCAGCTTGCAGAACCTGACGTGGCTCTAGGGGTGAAGCTCCTGGGGGGCGAGCACGTGGCCTGCTGCTTCTTAGGGACATACGCACACAGCCCGCAGCCGAGCCACCACACCTGGGCTTACCTGCTCTCCTCCTGCGCTTGGCAGGGGCTCGGGGCGCCACAGGGCGCTGATACACAGCAGTGCTCAGACCAGCAGCGACGGCCTCGATGGTCTCGTCCAGCAGAGAAGACATCAGGTACCGTGGGACATGCTACATGGCAAGGGGGGGTGCCGTCAGCGGGGTGATCGCCCTCGGGCTTCTCATGCATCTCCCTGTGCCTCGCAGAGAACTCCGGGCAGGATCCCAGCAGGGGCGGCACCACCTGGGAGGCCTGGAGAGGCCCCGTGCCAGCCCTCGCCAAGCTAACCACAGAAGCTGGCTGCCCTCAGCCTAGCGGGTGTCCCTTTCTTGCTTCTGACAGGAAGAGCTGAGAGCTTCCTGCAGGCACTAGGGGCCCTGGGAGGGCCTCCTGAGAAGCAAGTGCGGGGCGAGGATGAAGGATGAGGGTGAGGCAGGCGGTGAGGAGAGGACCCCACAGCCAGGGCCGACTCAGCTCGCCGTGCTGGTGCAGAGCGGGCTCACATGGCAAAGGGGGGGGCACGGCACAGGCTGGGAGCCAGGAAGGAAGAAATCAAGAGATGGGACACGGGGCACTGGGTGCACACAGGAGGAAGTGAGGAAGGACTGCAGGCATCTGTGATGGGGGCATGGGGTACCAGCCCCCACAAAGTCCTCCGAGCCCCTCTCCATCAGCCCGACGCTTTCCCTGGGTAAGCAGCCAGACTTCAGAGAAAGCTGTCACTGCCCCTCCCAGTGCTGCCCGTGGCCGGTGTTGCTACAGGGGGCAGGACTGGCACCCTCAGCCTCGTGCACACCCACCTGGATCCTCCTGGCAGTGGAGATCCGGTTCCGGTTCACGGTTGCTCGGACCCTCTCGCTCTGCCGTGTCCTGGCGATAGCACGGGTCCTCCCTGCATGGGGCCGAAGCCGGCTGGTGGTGGGCACCACATCAGCCAAGAGCAGGGAGACCTCCTCCTCACTCACAGGACCTGCATCTGGGAAGAAAGAAAATCCTGCACCGATTTTCTGTGGCCGATGGCATCTCCCCAGGGCCTGCGCTGCCCTGAATCAACAGACCCCACATACAGCCATACAGCTGCCCTGACAGAAAGCCCTACAAGTTCTCCCCGAAGAAGAGAAGCCCCTCTGAGCGCTCCCGGCCCGGGAGGGAGGTGGTGCCTTACCAGCAGCGGGAGCAGCTCCAGGCGCGGCACATTCTGGACAGAACCATTCATCTACTGGCACCTCCTGGAGAGGAGGGTCCAAACATTCCATGTGGTACCTACAGGACCAAGAGGGTGGCAGACAAGTGTTTCAGCATCACCGTTACAACCGAGTGAGCCACCGACAGCCACCAAACGTGTCCCAAGACTGTAATGCCGGTGCAACAGACTGAGTTGTGTCCCCCCCAGGCCGTGTGTTGAAGCCCTAATGCCCAAAGTGACTGCATTTGGAGATGGGGTCTCTGGGCAGGGCGGGGCGGTTGTGAGGTTAAATGAGGTCCTGAGGGTGGGGCCCTGACCCATGTACCAGGGTCCTCAGGAGAGCGAGGGACCCAGTGCTCCCTCTCCCCAGTGGAGGAAAGGCCACAAGCACATAGCAGGAAGGTACTCCCGGCTGCCTGGAACATCTCACCAGACCTGACCCTGGGGACACTGCTCAGAGGTCCATGTACATCAGACAAGGAGACACTAGGCTGCTATGTTCCTGCAGTCCTTCCCCAGGCATGTTGGGCGTCTCTGCCCTCCAAAGGGGGCCCAATGGTCCCTGAACCCTCCACAGGAGGCCTCCTGCGTGGAGGGACTGACTTAAGTTGCGAAGTGACCCAGGGCAGCTCTGTCCTGTGGGGAACACGTGGCTGACCGTGGCAGGTGTCTTGCACCTGCCTGCACCTGGAGGCTCATCTCTGGTTGGTTATGAGACCTCAGCTTGTCCTTCCCCACCCCATCGTGACTCGGCAGCCCTAAGAATTTCAAATGTTGGCACTGCACACGTCACAATGCAGTCTGAGGGGCTAACGGAGAAAGGGAGGTTTTGTTCGCTGAGTAGACGAAAATGTGGCCCAAGCAGGGTCTTCCAGTTGCTTCGATCCAGCCTTCAAGGACAGCAGTTTGGGAAGAGTCACTTAACTGCTGGCATGGGCTGCCCGTGCCAGCCTTCTCCAAGCCTCATGCCAAGACCCCACACAGCCCTGAGCCAGACAAAAACCCATGTGGACACCCCACTACCTCCCTGAAGACTGGAGTCCCGATTCAGTGCAGCTTCACAACCACGTACTGCTCACAGTGCTGGAGTGTGAGTGTCCAGTGAGCCAGGACAGGGGGAGACCCTCGCCCGTGAGCCCCTTGCTGGGACCTCACATGAGGACCACAGGGATGGAAGCGCGGGCTAGGGAGGCCCTTCCTGGAATGTAGCCCAGCAAGCCCAGGACAGCGTCGAGTCCTGGGGAGCACCCCAACACCCCAAGTAGATCCCAGCCTCAGAAGACCCTTCCCTACGTGGTCTCAGGAATAGAATCAAGAATTCTGCAGCTTCTCACAAAGCATTCCAACATGGTTCACTTGATGTTCTCCTCGGCCAAGTTCCAGGGCCTCGAGTGGAGGCCGCCAGTGTGACAGGAGCCCGGCCCGGCCAGTCTGCATCAAGTGCAGCCTCTCCACGGGGAAGACTGGTTATGGACTCACACTGAGAGAGGGCCACATCAGTGGCCACCAGGATGGGGGCGAAGCTCCCATGCTGAGCACAGCGCTCTGCGGGGCAGGCGTAGCCCCCCAGAACCGACCCCTGCCTGCAAGGAAGCCGCAGCGATGGGACGCGGGGACGTCCTCAGTGGTTTCCCTAGTGACCAAATACCTATACGTTAAATTGCAAATTTAAAAAAATCAGAGACAATCTGTACCTTACTTCCTGTAACAGTGAAAGGATCGGTTATACACATTCATGCATCTATAGCCTTGTGATTCCACTTCCAAGAGGAAAGGAGTAGTTTCTGACTTGACTGTTAAAGATACAAGACGATGACAGGAAGACTCAGCACGGGGCACATACGAACAGTGTAAGGGCGCCTGGATGGACAAGATCACTCTATTTATCAGTCTTAGTGTTTTAGATTCATCAAGATTTTTATATACTTCAGTTGCCTGTTACCTGCTAATTAATTCAAGCACACAAAAAAGAAAAATCAATACATTAAATTTATGAATGTACCTTACAACAGTAAGAAAAAAAAATTAACGAAGTTCTAAAAAATCCCTAAAAGTCACCGTCTAGTTATTAGGATTAAGAACGACCCTGGCGTAAAGAATTGAGCACCGTGGGCCCAATTCAAAAGTGGCAGGAAAACAACAAGACCTTGTGATCAAACGTTCCAACAGCCTCACCCGGGCTCACCAGCCACCTTGGAGACCACCAGAAGGCACCTAAGTCTGGCATCCAGCTGGAGGGCCCTGGGCTGCAGAGGTGAGGCCAGTGACAAGCACCACAGACAGTCCTTCCCACCTCGAATGGCCTCTCCTGCTGCATCCAGCTGTTCCAGGCCAGAGCGCCCACAAACACAGGGGAAGGACTGGTTTTGCATGCGAGCCGAGCTGAGTGCTGAGCTGCCCACCAGCCCCGGGACCCAGGAGGCTGTATTTCCTCAGCTTCCTGCCTGCACTCTGTCAAGGCAGTAAACTAGGCACAGGGATGGTAAGAGCAGAGACTGGCTTTGAGGGTTTGCAGGACACCCAAGGCACCCCTCTCCTGTCCTCCAGACTCATAGCAACCAATGAGCTGCGAGCAATCAGACAGGACAATTCCCAGGGCCCCCAGCTGGAGCATCCCATTAGTGGAGCGTTCACAAGGCACGCATGCAGGCAGCCACTCGTGAGAGGGGAGACCAGATAGAGTGTGTGAGTCGAGAGGGTGGCTCCGGAGAGGTAGGGTCCTGGGAGCTGCCTGAGAAAGGTAAACGCACAGTGTGTGGCATTTGTCTGGGGAGTGAGCATGTGGCAAACTGAGCTCCACGCAGGAGGCACTGGGTAGGGAGGCCTTGGGCAGGGTCAAAGCCAGGGCCAGTGTGCAAAAGGGACAAACTCGAGCACCTCCAAGGCCAGCTCTGGGCCATCAGGGCTCGGGACCTCTTGCCTTGTGCTGCTTCTCAGCCCAACCCTCAAAAGGGCTACCTATTGCCCAAGACGAAGTTCCAGACCTGCCAGCCTCATGGGATTCTCTCATTGCCACCTCTACCCCGAGAGGCTGCCACAACCCCTCACCGCAAGCTTACAGCATTAGAATTCTGCAGACATTCAGCGACAGCCCCGCGGGGATCCCTGAGAAGAGGAACCTTGACGGAAGGAGGCCGGGGAAAGGCTCCAGGAGCCAGGACCTGCAGAACACGGGGTCACCCGACCTCACAGAAGGCAGGGTCCCGCACACGTCCTCTGCCTGGGCCTCTGGGCCTGCTGGCTGGCCCCACAGCCCCCACTTCTCGTGTTTCCCCGGCTTCTGTCTTGATGCATCACGTGCATCTCTCTAAGTAGCCTCAGAGTATTTGGGGGAACAGGCAGAGGGTACACATAGTGGTGAATAAAAGAGCCTGGGAGGCCTGCTGGCTACCACGAAGCGGCCTGGGACTCAGGTGTTCCAAACACAGGGCGCTTGGCCTCAGTGACCACAGCAGCAAACAGCTGTGGGTCTGAAGCACAGAACAGCATTCCCACGGGACTGCCCTCTAACAGGTTCATTTAAATGCCAGTCTCAGAGGCTGGGCTCGGCAGTTCAGAGTGACTTCCCACTCGTCAGGGACTCGGGACAGAAGTGGCTTCCAGAGCTGCTGTGAGGGGGGACCCCATGCTCACCCGGCGTCACAGCCGTCACAGAGGAGCAGACGGTCCTCCCGGTCACTCCTGCCGCACACCTCACAGAAGGTTGGGTCTTCCTCCTCGTCGTCTCCCGCTCTGGCGTTCTCCACCGGAATCTGAAAGCAGAAAAGCCCTGCTGGTCACATGGCAGGTGAAGCCCGACCTGCAGAGCCAAAGCAGACCGAGCAGCTTCTCCCCCACAGGAAGGTCCCAAAGCAGGGTGCACTGGGGGGGACAAGCCAGGACACCGGCGCTGGACACGTGAAGAGGGAAGCAGGATAAAACCAGGAGGCTTTTCTCCTCTCAAGAACCGCCGTATGACCAAGCAAAGACATGGAGACACAGATGCCAAATCCCGGCCCACAACCATGCAGCTGCGCTGGGACAGTCACAGCCGCGCATGGAGCAGGCCGTCGACATGCAGGCTCAGAGGTACGGTCCTCTAGGCTTCCGCTAGCCAAGCCTTCACGTGTGCAAGGTCTGCACTCCCTTCAAATGGGATGCCAACTCCGTCCCCCGCCCGTCTCCCCACACTGTGGGGCACAGCCTCTGCTCCTCTCTTCCCTCTGTGTCAGCACTCGCTTGGCCTTTTCTCCAGAGCCGGGGGGTGGGGGTGGGGTGGTGGTCAGGGTCCTCTCCAGCCTCCTGCACCGTGGGTGCTGGACTTGGAGTCACCCTTGGGTCTTCTCCAGCTGGGCTCGCTCATGTGCCACTTGGACCTCTCTGCACACACAGCAAGAGCTCAGTGTCCACATGCTGCACTGGCGGATACTCCAGGGAAGTGAAGGCTGCCTGCGTGACATGGGAACAGGCCCCTGCTTCCAGGGAAGGAGAGCAGAGCGTCTGGGACAGGGGACACCACAGCTGCCCCCTGCAGCACACACCTGAGCCCAGCACGACACCGAGCCTACAGAGGGCCTAAGTCCCCGTGCATCTATGGCTTTGTAACCTTTGTAAAGAAAACAGCAGGTCTACAGCTACAAGCTAAGACACGTCTAAGGCGTGTCTCCAAGTCTCTGGGACGCTCCTCAGCAAAAGAAGGAAGACTCACGAAGGCCCTTCGAGCCTCTACAAAGCAGACAAGCAAAAGCAAGCACCTACAAGCAAAGGAGAACTTCTTAGCCCTGCCCAGCACTATCGGGTGTGTGGTCTGCCCCATGGCCGTTGTGGCGGAAGAGGAGAGAAGCTGTGAGATGTTGAAAAGGCACGAGGGAGCGGGGAGGAGGAAGTCTGAGAAACTGCCACCATCTGCCTTCCCACCCAGAGCCCTCGGACGAGGCAGCACCCCCACCGACTGGCTTCACAGCTTCACGCTGCAGATGTTTTAGTGGATTTCTAAAAAGCACTTAACCTATGTTTACTCACTTCAGGAAAACGGATCAACCTCTGAAAGCACATTCTCCCATTAGACAGGGACCAATGTAACAAGGCATGGGGGGGGGGTTCTCGACCAAAGCATCTACACTTACCTTCTTCAGAATTTTACCACCAAACCGGGCTCGAATACAAATACATTTAAATATAGTTCGATCGACCGGACAGGAATTGGCATTCTGTAAGAAACAAAAATTGTATCAGGATCCCGTAGGATCATTTTCACCATGAACACCACACTCAGAATAAAGAACTCCCTCGGAAGTCAAAACTCCACTGTGCGCTGGTCATCGCATCTCTGCTGAACACTCCCTCCGATCCGAGAGGGACAGGGGCTCCCACCCTCCCCGGTCTCTGGTCTGACCTTCCGGCACCTGTGCTGCTGTCTCATGGTGGAACCACACTCCCAACTACTTCTGCTCGCGCTGCCCTCGTGTAAATCCTCCTGGCTGCTCCCACATGGAGTTAAGAGTCCTTCCCTGTCCTGACAGATGCCCTGCATTTTCTTCCGAAGGCTTCTGATCTTGAATCCAGGTGGTGCTGTGTGGTGTCGTGAGCTGGGCCCTCTCTCTCCATCTCTCACACTCATCTATGGCGAGCCCCACTCCCTTTCCTGTGAGATGCTACCTGCTGTCCGCTGCGTGTGGCCTGCCCTTCAAGCCCCACCACACCCCCGGGGCCTGGTCTCCATTCCCGGAGCAATTCCGGCGTAGTCGCTATCATCTTATAAATCTTAATATACAGTAGGTGACTTCTCCCTTTCTCAAAGGGACCGTCAATTCTTGGTATTTGCTTTCCCCCTCATGAATTTCACGCCTGTAGGGCTCTGGAAGCTCCAGGCAGGACGGGTGAACTGGTAGCACCACGGCCATCTCTCTGAGCTGGGACGTCCCTTCCAGAAAGTGCTCTGTCTTCACTCAGTCTCAACTGTTTTAGAAAAGCTCTTTAAAGGTCTCACATGTCTTTTTTATGACTTACTTCTGAGTATAACTTTTCATCTTTGTTAATCCTGTGCCCAGCAATCTCGCTGAGCTTCATATTCTGACAGTTCACTTGTAAAACACCTACGTTGACAACCTTGTTATTTGCAAAGAATACCTTTTCCTACATGACGCTTCTACCTTTATTTTCACTTCCACTATCCAGTATGATACCAACAAGACAACGAGCACCTTGTCATAGTCCTCAATTTACAAGGCTTTGCTTGGCAAAAAAATCTAAACCTTGGGGCGCCTGGGTGGCTCAGTCGTTAAGCGTCTGCCTTCGGCTCAGGGCGTGATCCCGGCGTTCCGGGATCGAGCCCCATGTCAGGCTCCTCTGCTGGGAGCCTGCTTCTTCCTCTCCCACTCCCCTGCTGTGTTCCCTCTCTCGCTGGCTGTCTGTCAAATAAATGAATAAAATCTAAAAAAAAAAAAAAATCTAAACCTTAATCTAACCTGTGCCACCAATCCAGGGCCATGCGGCGGAAGTGCCAGGGGCAGGGGAGCCCTCAAACCACACCACAGCGAGGCAGCAGACGTGTGGCCGCGAGGGCCGCATGAACGCGGCTGAGGCCCAAACAAACTTCCAAGCTCTCTGGGAAAAAGGGGAGCAGGCCTGGGGCTAGGGCCTATGGGGTTACTGTGAACCTCGCTGGGGGAGGTGGTGGTGTGGAGGTCCACTGCCTCCACACAGCGTCTGTGTTGGTGAAGTTCCAGGCTGGGCAGAGAGCAGACTAACAGTGCCTGACGACGGTGACAGGCAGGAGGTGGGGGCACACATCACCCCTCCTGTCCTCTTCTATGTCTTTGAAATTTTTCACAATAAGAAGTTTAAAAAGTAGGAAGGGGGTTATTGCTTCTCAAGTTCACCATGAGGGGCGCCCGGGTGGCTCAGCTGGTGAAGCGTCTGCCTTCGGCTCAGGTCATGATCTCAGGGTCCTGGGATTGAGCTCCATATCGGGCTCTCTGCTCAGCAGGAAGCTTGCTTCTCCCTCTCCTCCCCACTTATGCTGTCTCTTTCTCAAATAAATAAATAAATAAATAAATAAATAAATAAATAAATAAAATCTTTAAAAAAAATTAAATGAAGTTCATCGGGAAATGTACCGTGTATTTCTGATAAATTCCCTTCATCTGTTTTAACGCTGGCTCCCTTCACTGCTGGTCGTCACGACTCAGTGCCCAGTTGAATCTCGTGCTCCCATCTATGAGATGATTCCATCCAGTGGGGCCACAGCACACCGGGCTGACTCTGCCAGCCATAGATTGCCCCTAGGTCATTTAGGGTTTCTGCAGACAGGTTCCCCAAGGGATACTGACCCAGAAATAAACCCCCTCTCTCCTGCCTCCTCATCCCATGCTCCACGAGCACATCACCCCACAGTGAGCTTTACTGGCAACCCCACGAGCCAAGAGCACACCAATCAAAGCAAAGACCAGGCTAGGACCCAACCTTACGGCCTCAATTTCTACTGTAGATCAGAGAGCACCACCTGGCAACTGACAGGGTCACTTATAAACGGAGAGAGGTCATCCCAAAGGAAGGAAGAACCCCAGAGAGAAGCCGCCTCCCTCACCTTGGACCATTCGACAATACAATCCAGGCAGAAATAATGGGCACAGTTCTCCGGCGTCCCCACAGCCTGGTCCCTGAAGGTGTTGAGACAAATCGGGCAGCTCTCGGAATCATCATCAGAATTAAATGCACCATTGGCTTCCAACTTCCCCTGAGCGTCTACCACAGCCACTAATGCCTCCATGCCCTCTTCTCCTCTTCCTCCTTCTTCTTCAGAATCTTCAGAACCTTGAAAAAGAAGAAACGCAACTTTGTGAGCTGGAGCACTGGAAGCAAGCAGGCTACAGCCGCGCTCAGGAAGGCGTGTTTCCAAATCCCACACTGCAGAGACAGACACCTTTCCCGCAGCCCTGCCAGCACACCCATCACTGGGCACCTCACCTGAAGCGGCTCCCAAGCTAAGAGGACAGGACACCGGCTGAGCGGCCACGCCAGCTCTGCAAACGTCTACCTTGGTGCAGACTCCGAACCCCACCATCCGGCGAGCTCCCGGGGCCCGTCCCCACCTGACATGTGCCCCGAACCCCACCACCAGGCCAGCTCCCGGGGGCCCGTCCCCACCTGACATGTGCCCCGAACCCCACCATCCGGCCAGCTCCCGGGGCCCGTCCCCACCTGACACGTGCCCCGAACCCCGCCATCCGGCCAGCTCCCGGGGGCCCGTCCCCACCTGACACGTGCCCCGAACCCCGCCATCCGGCCAGCTCCTGGGGCCCGACCCCACCTGACACGTGCCCCGAAACCCGCCATCTGGCCAGCTCCCGGGGGCTGTCCCCACCTGACACGTGCCCCGAACCCCGCCATCTGGCCAGCTCCCGGGGGCTGTCCCCACCTGACACGTGCCCCGAACCCCGCCATCCGGCCAGCTCCTGGGGCCCGTCCCCACCTGACACGTGCCCCGAAACCCGCCATCTGGCCAGCTCCCGGGGGCTGTCCCCACCTGACACGTGCCCCGAACCCCGCCATCAGGCCAGCTCCCGGGGCCCGTCCCCACCTGACACGTGCCCCTCATCAGCACAGCAGCGTCCAGATCGTGACACCCCCCGCCCCCCGCAAAACCCTCCTCAAAACAAGGTGTTAACAAACCAACTGCTGCCAAGTGAGACCTTCCTTATAGGTCTATTGTTCTTTCTTTGGGGATGTAGGGACCATGGATTCCTAACTAGGCACTTTGGCTGTAACAGTTGTGCTCAATTTCTGAGAGATTCTGGGGCTGGGGCCTGACCAGCAGAAAAGGAGACGCTTTCAGTCCAACATAGCAGCTGATGCGTGCATTTCGTCTTCTCTCCCTCCCAAAATCCACCACAGATTCAAATTCACCTGCACCAGAGGTGTGGCAGGCAGCGTCCTCACACGGCCCCAGGACACCACGCCATCGAACCCCTCCCAGGGTGGACGGAACCAGGGCCTCACCTAGGAACCTGCTGCTGCCTCAGGGCCCAGGGAAGGACCCCCTGTTGGCCTAACCTAATCAGGTGTGCCCTTGAAAAGCCGTTTCCCCCGCTGGTTGCAGAGAATGAAGTCAGGGGATGTGTGCCCGCAGGCGTGGAAGCAAGCTGGGGGTGTGAACTGTCCATCAAGGGGGCAGCCTCTAGTAGCTGAGGACAGTCCCCGGCCAACAGCCAGCCAGAAGCCAAGACTTCAGCCCTACTCCCTCAAGGCTCTGAATTCTGCCAACAAGCAGTGCTGTTAGAGGAGGACCCCAAGCCTCAGATGGGCACCACGGTCCCGTGACCCCTGATCAGCGAGTGAGACTGGAGCAAAGGCCAGCAACCCACACCTGGACTGCTAACCCTGGAAACACTGAGATTATGAGCACACTGCTCTGAGCTGCTGGGTCTGTGACAGTTCGTTACACAGCAAGAAAAAAAACTAAGGAAATTGGTATGCAAAAATTTTGGAAAAGGGCAGATGAGAAGTGAGAAAGGGCTTTTCTCAGCTTTCCTCCTTTGTGATGTGCCACGTGAGCGGAATAGGCTGAAACCAGGTGATCAGATTCTCCCTGTGGAACTCTGAAAGGCAAAGAACTGGCCATCTGAGAGCCACGAGACCCTTGTGCAGCACCTGGGCACACCAAGCAATGGCCCTGAAGTCTCTGAGGGACAGTGACCAGCAGTGACGGGAGTGGTGAAGACCTGTGCAGGTGCAGAGGCCCTGAGCCATCTACCTCCATCTACCCCTCAGGGGCTGCTGGCGATGGTCCCGACTCAACAAGGGATCACAGTGAGGAATGTGCAGACAAGTGCACTGGCCTGGCTTGGCCGCAGGCCTGAAATCCCCAGTACAGATGAGTGCAGGGTCCCCAAGAAGAGCACGGTCTATGCTCGAGCCAGAGATGGGGGTGCCTTGGGGCTGCACCCTGCACAGGCCACTGTGACTCACGGTTCCACGTCCATCACAGCTCCCTGTGGAGCAGTACATGCTTGGCCTGGAGAGCTGGGCTAAAACCACAGATCAGAGCCCTAAGTTCTCAGTTTTTGTGGTAAGACTTAAACAGATAATATATTTTCTTAAAGATTTTTTAAAAAAGATCTTATTTATTTGTCAGAAAAAGAGAAAGCACAAGCAGCAGGAGCAGCAGGAGTGCAGGAGGCAGAGGGAGAAGCAGACTCCCCGCTGAGCAAGGAGCCCGATTTGGGACTTGATCCCAGGACCCTGAGATCGTGACCTGAGCCAAAGGCAGAGGCTCAACCGAATGAGCTACTCAGGTGTCCCAATAATATGTATTTTTAAAGATTTATTTATATGAGGGGCGCCTGGATGGCTCAGATGGTTAAGTGTCTGCCTTCAGCTCAGGTCGTGATCCCAGGGTTCTGGGATCGAGCCCCACGTCAGGCTCCCAGCTCAGCAGGGAGGCTGCTTCTCTCTCTGCCTCTCTCCCCTGCTCATGCTCTCTCTCTCTCTCTCTCTCAAATGAATAAATAAAATCTTAAAAAAAGAAAAAAGATTTATTTGATAGGGAGAGAGAGCGTGCATGCGTACATGTTTGTGCAAGCAGGGGGAGGGGCAGAGGGAGACAGAGAGGGGAGAGGAGGAAAGAGAGAGAATCTCAAGCGGACTCCTCGCTAAGTGTGAAGCCTGACATGGGGCTCAATCTCAGGACCCTGAGTTCATGACCTGAGCTGAAATCAAGGTTGGACAGTCAACTGACTGAGCCACCCAGGTGCCCCTTAAGTAGATAATACTTAAAGTTGGAAATTCAGTAAACTGTAATCAAGCAAGCAATTTTCAAGGATAAATACTAGGGCAAGAAAGGCAACAAGTAGAAAGAGCTGTTCTGGGAAGGGCCAGGCCTGTAGGGATACAGGAAATGCACTTTCAGAAGGACTCCCTTCTCAAGGTCTGACTACACTTCCCACCTGCTAAGAAGAGTCAGCCACCTTTCAAAGGCTGGTGTGGAAGGAACAAAGGGCATTCGATTAAGCTGACAGGCTAGGCTAACAGGCCCTCCCTTCCTGCAGCACCTCCCCACCTGCAGGCCCTGCACCTGCATTTCCTTCCCTCCTGGGCACTCAGCTCTGTGCGACATCTCTTTACAGCAGCACTCTGTCTGCTAATTCCAGGCCACCTCCTCCTGTCCTTCACATCACAGCTTAGACAAGGCTCTCTGGAAGCTTCTCCTCACCACGCCATGTCCACAGAACCACTCTTCTGGCAATGCCCCTACACACCCACTCTGGCCATGTATCACCCTTGTCATAACTGCTTCTTTATGCCACTGTCTTTGCAGCTAAGTGGTGAGCTCAGGAACAGCAGGAACCCCAGCTGAGCTGGCTTCTGTACTCCTCCAGGCCCCACCCCGATTCTTTGGCATCCAGCAGGCCCTCAAACCTTTGCTTATGGGACGAACCAATGTCTTCTTCCTTCAGCCCTGCCAATGTCAAGTGTCTGTGCCTGAGACCTGCTTCGGGTAAGCCCAACGCCCCACCTCAAGGGGGGGACAAGCAGAACTATATTCGTGACCTGCAAACTCAGGACAGAATTTCATGTCCCTGTGTACAGGATTCAAAATCTAGCTGTGGACAAGTATGTCACCAATACACACGAAGTTGCAACTCACATCTGCTCAGGCCACTGCAGTCCTGCTCACATTCTAACACTGGTAACCACAACAGCCTGAGAGACTGTGATACAAAGATCATGTTATTTCCTTTAGGACCATGCCTCTCCCTACCTGATGACTGTGCCAGAAGGAAAGCAGCTGTGAGCCAAACTTCCAAAGTCCAGCACCCTATCAGCAAAGGGCCAAGAGTGCCCTCCCTCTGTGGAAGGTGACCACAGCTGATCTCGGACAGGGTGACCCCACCTGGGGACCTTGGAGGCCATGCAGCAGACAGGGAGGCTAGAAGGGACAGGGAAGGAGGTGCTGTGAGCCCAACCAGAGCCCCTTACGGCAACATTCTCTGTACAGAAGTTCAAGGGCACAGATGTCAACCAGCGTAAACGTGCTGGGAATTCCTTAATAAAGTCACTTCCTGCACTTGCCAATTCTCTCAGGGGCTCTGGTCAGAAGAATGAGAGGAAGCCATGAATGGCTCCACCGACCTGGCCTGTTGAGTCCTGGCCTCAGGCCCCAGCAAACCTCAGCTCATGCTACACCTGCCCTGTACCCGGTGTGTGCGTGCGAGCGTGCGTGCACACGCAGGGAGCACGAGTCACCAAGAGCCCTCTGCTCACTGTGCCAGGAAATCCACTCTGCCACGCTCACCCTGGAAAGACCCCAGTTCATGCTGCTCCACACGCTCAGTCATTTTAACCTTTAATGAAGTTGTGTTGTCAAACTGAACTGTGAAACAAAGGATTACAACAGAAGCGAGCCACTGCCCCAGCGGAAGGTGAGGTCTGCCGGCAGGGGAGCCTCTCCCCAGCTCCTCACAGCCCTCGGCTGGCCAGTGGGGTCAAGGCATCAACTCCACCCACAGTGTTTTATAAACAGCGGTCCCCGCCATGACGAAAGGAAACACAGGTGGCCGCTCAAATGGCAGGATTCTCACCGGATTGGTCCTCCGGGCCCCCGTCCGCGTCCTCTCCGTCGGTGCTGTAGCTGCGCTCGCTGCCCGTGTCGTCCTCAGAGCCGCCACTGGTGCCATCACTGCTTTCTTCTAAAGCAAAAGAGGTGGAAACACAGGCCCCGAGAAAGTCACAACCAAGGCAGCAAAGAGTGAGGGCTGTTTCACTGATGCACAGAGGTGCTCAGAAGCGCCTGCCAAACGGACTACGAGTGGCTGCCCAGATGGGGACGGAAGTTGGGCTGGGTGGGGACAGAAGTAGGGAAAGCGGACTCCGCACATGAGGTGGCCTTGCTGCTTCTGAGAGGTGCAAGCCGCAAACACTTGTTCCTTCACTTCTGGGTGGAAGGGGTGGGAGGCTGGCTCACCAGCATTGCTGTCCAGGGCAGCGGGGCTGAGTCTCGGGTGTCCATCTGGCCCTGGGCTTCGGTCCACAAGCTCGTCCAGGCTGTCGTCATCCATCACTGGACATTGGCGTTCAGCTCTGCAATAAACCAGAGTCAAAAAGTTCCCAACCGTCCTGGGATGCAACACTCCCCTCCTGAAAGCCCAACAGTCACTCGCTATACAGCACGACCTAGTGACGTGTTCATCCGTAAGACAGGGAAGCCAAGCCATGAGACAGAATACAAACAAAGCAACTCAAACCACAAAGCTGTGCATACGTAGGAGAAAAGACACTGGTTCCCATCCACAGAGCAACGTTCAAAGTCAAATCTCAATTTATAATGAACCTAACTTAGCTTTAGTCTGGCAACGTTTTGTTACATCAGACACCTGTAATACCTTAACACTCCTGAGGAACCCTGACACCAGGCACGGGTGAACTGGCTTATCACAAGCTGAGGAAAGCAGAGATTTCAACATAGCTGGGTGGGAGGTGTCAGAAGGGCCCAGATGGCTAACAGGACCCTCTCCCTGCACTCTCCTGCCATGTCACTCTCAGCCACCTCTGCTCAGCAGGTCACCACTGGGAGGCCACGTGTTAGCTGAGGCTGCTCCGACCTCACCCTAAGTGCACCCACAGGGCGCAGAGGTCGGGCTCACCTCTCAGCCACCGCGTCCACCCTGATTTCCAAGTGGGGACACCTATCCTACCTACTCTGTCCTGCCACTACAAGGACAACACAGAAGACCTAGACAGATGACCTCACAAATGTAGCAAAACAATCTACCTCCTTTGCCAGACCTCCAACTTTGGACCCCAAATAAGAGGTCCTTTCTCAACAATGCGACCTCATTTCCCAGGTGACTGTCAGAGAAAACACTTCTTAGAGAGAGCCCTTCAGTAACTCACCAAGACAGGATGAAGAAAACCCTCCCTGGGGTACAGTGTGCTTTGGGCCAAGTCCACTTTCCATGGTCAGAGGAAAGGGATCACACAAAAGACAAGAAGGCAGAGGGGCAAGGCAAGAACCGGGTAAGGAGGGCTTGGCCAGGTGAGGCTGTCTTTGGGGATCCCACAGGCAGGCGTCTCCCCCATGGGCCGTGTGCCACTACCAAGAGCCTCACCTGGCAACCAGAGGAGGGCTATCACCACCACCTCTGTACGGATGCTCCCAGAAAACAGTCTCCTGGTGGGGCTAAGGCCAGATTCAGATTCTGGAGCGCCTAACTGCCCTTACAAAGCCCCAGATTCTAGGATGAGGTTTCCTAAAATAGTGAGGGCATGTTAATTTGATGAAACTATCAACTGGCTCATATTGCTTCTACCTAGAAACAGTACACTAAGAGGTGCTTTTGTAGAATTATTCACCCCCTAGGCCACCACCTTCCTTCTACTTAGTGTTCTATGGTTAAGAAAATGAGCCATGGTCCCACTCAACTAAGGGTCTGCACCCTCACTGCTTGGTGACTCAGCAACACAGCAGGGACCCAGCTCCTGGCCATGACTCCTGCTGGAGGCATACAGACCACAGGAAGTGACAGGGCCACGGCACTTCCAGGAGGATGACACCTCTCCTGTGGGGTCAGGGAAGAGGACCTAGAACTCTCTGGCCATTGTCATCACCATTCCCACAACTGGACTCCACAAAGTCATCCTGGGACACGGCCCCAAAGTGTTCAGCACATTTCCTGCCCTATAGGGAGGTAAATACCTTTTCAGGTTGGCCCCTGAAAAACATGGGTTTGAACAGCACAAGTCCACTTGCACCTGCAAATTTTCGGACAAATACAGTACTATAAATGTGTTTTCCTTCCTTAACGATTTTCTTAGCAGTATTTTCCCCTTCAGCTTACTTTAGTAGAAGAAACACGCGTTCATCAACTGTTTACATTATTGGTAAAGCTTCCATTCAACAATACACTCTCAGCAATAAAGTCTTTGCAGAGTCAAAAGTTATACATGGATTTTCCACTGCATGGGGATCGGTGCCCCTAATCCCCGCGTTGTTCAAGGGTTGACTGTACTAACACACATAAACCTACCAGGGAACACTTCAGACACCAGAAAACGTAACCCCCGGAGGCCACCTAAGAGATGACAGAGCACAGCTGAGGGCAGTTTCTGGGGTGCAAATTCTTACCTTGATGATGTGTTACACAAGCACAAGGTCCAAAGTCTGCACAAACAGCCCCTGGCTTCTCTCTGGTGCACTAAGACCCAGGCCCACCTGTAACGGGCAGTGGCAGGGCCTACCTCCGAGGGCTGTCAGAAGGTCAACAAGGCCACAACTTTTGGCACACAGGGGCTTGCCAGAAATACCTGCCCAGGAATGGGGCTGAACTCACGAGTCCCGGTGACCATGGAGTTAAGCCCCGTGGGTCCTGTGCTCCTCCACCACAGCTGGTGAGGACAGCAGAAGAGTGTCAACTACGAGGCTGAACATCGTCCGTTCCGACATCATCACACGACAGTTAACTGCTGGCAAAGAACCCAGGTAGCCTCTGAAAGTACTTCCCAGAGCAAACACGTGGGCAAATACCAAGGAAGAGGCACAACCAGAGACCCCTGGCAGCCCTTTCCCTGCAAGGAACACTGCAGTCAGAACTCTGCGTTAACAGGGGCCCCACCAGTAGCCCCAGCTCAGACATGCCTGCCCACACTCACCATCCCTACTTCTGCCAGAATGTTCCAGACCACAGGCAACGCTGGTGGTGCTCTGTGACTCGCCTGCCCTACCTCTAGATTTAGGGAGCTGAGAGAAAATAATTCCTCTCTTTTCAAATACAAGGACCCAAAGCACCTACGATTCCAGCCGTTACTAAGGAAGCCAAAGAACTGCTGGTGGTAACTGGCACAGGCCCTGAGCAAACATGCCAGGTCCAACATTTCACACCCGGCCAGAACTGTCATTCTTTACTCCACGTTTGCCACGAAGCACAGGAGACCTGAAAACTGTAAACTGCAATGGAAGTGAAAAAGTAGGGCCAACAAGGTCTCTGCAAGGCTGATATGGACACCAAGAGTCCATACTGGGGGGCTGCAGAGAGGCCCAAAGCCAAGCTCACCCCATCAGAGCCTTGCCACTGGCCTGGTGCAGAGAATGCACTGGAAGGCGCCAGCCACGGTTATTCTGACTCAACATTGTCCTAAGAACAAACCCTCGCCGAGGTCCTGGGAGACCTCACCTCAGCCTCAGGTTCTAACCACACGACCCCTAGCTAGAATGAGGCTCCCAAGCAGATTACCACATGCTCCCCACAGAAACAACAGCCCTAGATAGTCTTCTAAATTGACAAGGTGTAACACGAGCACGGCTAAAAAGAGCGTGGAGCAAGAGTCTGGGGCTCTGCGCTCAGCAGCTGTGCGCCCCTGGCAAGTCGCGCAGCCTTTCCCGGCTCCGATGCATTCACGTGCAGAACAGGAAGGACAATACCTACTCCGGGGGCTTGTTGTGAAGACTACGTGAGCTAATAGGAAACCATCCCGTGAACCGCTCGGGCTGCCGAAACGTAGACGAAGCCGCTGGCTGCAGTGACGACCAGGAGCTAGAAACGAGTTGGCACAGGGTCACACCTCGCTCACACCGAGGAGGGCAACAGCGTGGGCTGGAGGGGGGTGTCCAGAGGACGAGGCGGGGGGCGGGGGGGCCCCCCGCGGCTGGGGACAGGCAGCGGCCACCCCGGAAACCCGCCTGTGGCCCGAAGGGGCTCCCGGCCTGGGCGCGGGCCCTCCCCGCCGCCCGTCCGCCCGCCCGCGCTCCCCACCGCCCGCCCGGAGCCAGCGCGGCGCAGGCCTCGCCCCGCGGGGCAGGCCGCAGACAAAGCGCGCGGCGCTCGGGGACGGCCCTCGCGCCAGGGCGCGGCCGGGACTCCGAGGCCGCCGCGGGCCCCGCACGTACCCGAGAACCTTGCGTCCCTCCCGCCGCTCCCGGGCGCTCGCCGCCGCCGCCCGAGCGCCAGCCTCGACTAGGCCGCCGCCGCCGCCGCCGCCGCCGCCGCAGCTGCCACCGCGCGCTCCCCGACCCGGAAGTGCACGGAGCCGGCTTCCGGGGCCCTCTCGCCTCGCCCCGCCCGTTGGCTGGAACCACTGGGACCAGGGCGGGGAAGAAGGGCCTGAGGTGGCGGAAGGCGCCGCTCGCCGTAGCCGGGGGCCTTGAGGCTTCGCAAACCCTGCTTCATGCTGGCCCACCGCCCAGGAAGACCAGTGTCTGGAAGAACTTGTGGTGTCTAGGCGCCCGCCAGTGGGCTGTTCTGGGTCAGCCCTCCCCCGCAGGGAGTTGGTACAGTCCGAGCCCCCGCCCTCTGCCCAGGGCGAATGGAAGCGGCCCTCCCGCACACCTGAGACCCCGCCCTCAGATCTGGCCCCACCCCACGCCCGTAGACACGCCCCTACCCTTCTGCCCCGCCCCCACGCGGTGGCCCGGCCCTCCCCGGTGTGGGGCACGCCCCCAGCCCCCCGGGCGCTTGCAGCTCGGGCCACCGCAGCCTCGTGGCGCTCTGGGCCCGAGCAGCTCCGCGCCCCACAGTCGCTCCTGGACCAAACACTGATGGAGTGCTATGTGGGCGGGCTCCTCCAGGTGCTGGGCACAGCGGGAGGAGACCCCAGCCCCGCGTCCCGTCTGGTTCGGACCCCGGAAACCTCCAGCGCTGTGGGTCACCACACCGCGTGGTGTGTGAAAAGCTGACTCGTGCTGAAAGATAAAGCAGGGTAGGGTCCGGGGCTCAGGAGCCTAGGAGGACTGGCAATGACGTGGGGGCCCCCGGAGCGCACCGAGAAGCCGCCGCCGGACCTCGGAAAGGAGGCCAAGCCGAGGTGGCTGGGCCCAGTGCGGGAAGTGGCCAGAGGAGCTAGGGCCACTGGGGGATCTGGAGCCGGGTGACACGTGCTGGCATGCAGGGTCCTCATGGGGTGGCAAGGTGGGAAAAGACTAAAGTAGCAAGAGCAGACACGGGGCGACCCCCGTGCAGGAGCCACCGTGGCTTGGGTCGCATGGGCGCAGCTCAGGTTTGGGAAGCAAGAAACGCCTGGTAGATTCTGAAGAGAGGGGATTTGCTGAGGGATGTGCGAAGCAAACAGGAAGGGAACCCAGGAGAGGGGCTTCTGGAAGCCAGGGAAGGAAGGACCATCAAGCAGGGCCCTGGGTCAAGTGAGGTGGGGGTCACTGTGACCCTGAGGATAGCAGCGTTGGGGGTGGGAGGGCCGCAGGGAGTTTAAAGAGGGTGGGAGAGGAACCGGGCGCACCAACATCTCTTGCAAGTGGTTCTGCTGCAAAAGGAAGGAGTGCAGCCAGCCAAGGGAGGGTTGTTGTTTCTGCTTACCTAAACGGGAGAAAGAACAGCTAGTTTACACACGCTGAAACGGGCTTTGCAGAAACGGAGAAAGGATGGCGCCAGAGATATGAAAGACTCTGAAGCAATTCCTCTCTGTGGGCCACAGGGGTGAGGTCTGGAGGGGGGTGGCTGGTGCAGCACGGTGCCTCTTGGGTGTCCTCCAGGCCAAGTACTTGAACCTGGGCACTTGGGCTCCCAGTGTATCAGTCATGTAACCATGGAGAGCTTCTCGACCTGTCTGTGCCTCAGTGTCCGTGGCTGTAAAATGGAGATTGAGGGCTGGATGTGTGAGTATTGGATGGCACTTCGGGTGGGGTCCAGCATGGTAACTATCCTGCACCAGGCACCTTCCCCTCCCTCTCCCTCTCAGCTTGGAGCTCGGCATGTGCTGGCCCTTCTGTACACACATGCCTACCTGCTGAAGACCGTTAGACAAAAGGATACTACCCAGCAGAGGTTCCCACGTGGGGTAGAGGGGCACCCTGCTGATGCTTCTATGGATTGCACAATCAGCTTATAGCCAACTTGGAGTCCCCTTGGAGAGGGGGCAGCCCTTCCTACCCTCATCTACTGCTGTTCCTGGGGGTTCCTGGAAAATTGTCATAATAAACACATGCACCCAAGATGAGATGTAGAAAAACACTTACTCAGCAGGCATCCTTGGGCAGTGCACAACCACGTCAACCAGTGCTCAGATGTGAGCTGTGCCCCCAGGGAACCGCCCAGAGCTGTTGGTCTGGGCCCAAAATGAATACAGGTGGTACCTCTTGAGAGCATAGACACCTACCACATGTGCCCCCCACATGCTGACATAACTCACCCTCCCACATGCATGTGGACACCTGTATATACCCCCCATCAGTATTGTCACCTCCAGTGCACACCCACTAGCCACCCACCTGCCACCTCTCACTTGCTAGTTCCAGGCAAGGACACAACATGTGTCCCTGCCCCATGCCCCTCATAGACCTGCACTCTGTATCCCTTGCTGCGTTTGGGGGGTGTGCTAGGGCACCCTGTTCTGCACACTTCCCACCCCAGCCCAGGCAGGACGTACATGAAGTGCACACTTCTCTCCTGTACAGGAGAGTGGAGCATGACTGGGAGCTACCGTGGTTCTGTCCAGCCCAGGCCAGCCCTTTCCCCAGCCATCAGGCCTGCACACAAACACAGGGCCAGAGCAGGGGCAGGAGACAGGTACGGCTGTGTTCCCTGACTTAGGAAGGCAGGCCTGTTAGTGTCCTGGGCCTGCCTTAACCAATGACCACAGACTGAGTAGCTTAAAACAACAGATGATTCCCTCACAGTCCCAGAAGTTACGAAACTGAAATCCAAGGCAGCTGTGCTCCCTGGGAAATCTGTAGGAACTCCTTTCTGGCCTCTTCCGGTTTTTGGTGCTCCAGGCTTCCTTGGCTTGTGGCCACATCACCCCAAACTTTGCCTCTGTTTTTACGTGGCCTTCCTGTGTGTCTGTATCTCTCATCTGTCTCTTATAAGTATACTTGTCATTGGATTTAGGGCCCACCCAGGTAAACCAGGATGATTTTATCTCAAGACCCTTAATTATAGCTGCAGAGACCCTTTTTCCAAGTAAGGTAACATTCACAGGGTCTAGGCATTAGGATACAGACATCTTTTTGAGGGGACACTATTCGACCCACTACAGAAGGTAATAGATAAGGGGTGCAGGACTGGGGGGCACATCTGGAGGTTGTGCCAGTACTGGCAAGACAGGAACTCAAAGTCACCCTGACTTCTGACTTCTCTCTGTCCCCAAACCCCAGACTTCTTTCCTCCAAACCTCTACCCTGTCCTGCAGGTGTGGACGTCCTCAGGGATCCTGCAGATTTCTAGGGGTTCCTTCCAGACCACATTATCCAGGCTTTGCTGACCCCTCTACTTCTGACCGCCAGCAGAACTGAGCCAGCTCCTTGCTCCTCTGTGCTCTCTCCCCACCCATAGGTGGCTACACCCACAACATCCTGCCTTGATTTTCTATCCCCAGGCTTCAGGCTCCCGATGTCCCAGGCAAGGCAGACGGCTCCCTGGAGCCTCAACACTTAGCCACTCAGGCAATGGTTTGGAAGGAAGAAATGAGATGACCATGATGATGGGAAGGGTTCAGCAGGGTCTGTGCTGGGGTTGTGGCACCTGCTGGGCTCCAGCCCCTACCCACGTGGGATGCAGGGAAGTCACTGGAGGAAGGGAAAACGAGGAACGGGTGGGGTAGAGGGTAGGACGTTCTCCCACAGAAGAACCACCAGGGACCAGGGTGGCTGAGGCTGAGGGCACAGCCCCTGGGCAGTGAGGAGCAGAGGGCTCCTTCGAAGCTGCCTGGAGCCAGGTGAGTAAGGTCCTCTGGGGAGGGCCAGGGTCTGAGGCAGATACAGGAGACTGAGCGAGGCAAGGGAAAGTGGGGAGCTCTGGCTTACTTCGGAAGGGCACAGAGGGCTCATGAGGACCCCTCATAAGAGGAGTGTCAGGAACAAAAGGGGAGCAAGCATCTCTCTGCCCCATTAGGGGTCCGCATGACCCCTGATTCTGCCTCAGGGGTTCCCTTGGCCATGGAGGCGGGGAGGGGAGTGTGAAGGGAAGGGGCCCAGGGCCAAATCTCCCTCGGCTGCCGTCTTGGGGCACCACCCAGGAGTCAATAACTCCAGGTAAACCACCGATGTGCCTGCGCCTTGCGCCGTGTCCCCCCCGGACTCGGACTCCGAGCCTTTCAAGGCGACAGATCCCACCGGAGGACCGCGGGACCCCCGCCCGCCAGCCACAGAGCTCGGCAGGAGCCGCGGGCAGCGCGGGCCCCACGTGCGTCCCGAGGGCGCGGCCGGGCTACGTGCACCCCAGCCCGGCGCGTTCCCGGGAGCTGCGGACCCACCGCGTGGGCGGGGGAGCGCCTCGGGCCGTACCACCCGCCCCGGCCGGCGGGGGAGCCGCCCCGCACAGTAGCAACGCGGCGCCCGCAGGCCCCGCCCGGCAGGTGGCGGCCCCGCCCCGAGGCCGACGTGCGGAAAGGAACGCGCCGGCCGCGCCCGCGAGGGGCCGCGCGGCGGTGGGCGTGGCGACCCGCCCCCATCTCGCGCCCACTGGCTGGGACGCAGCAGGGCGGGCCCGGCCCGGCCTGCCATTGGCTGCGAGACCCGCGTATTTGCATACGGGTCGGGCGCGGGGCGCGGGCCGGGCGCCGGGCGTGGGGCGTTCGGGGGCCGGTCGGGGGCGCCAGGGGCCCACGGCCGCCGCCGAATTTGGGCTGAGAGCCGGCGACGGCCCCGCGCCGCGGTTGCAGGTGACGCGCGAGGGGTCCCAGACCGGCGGGCGGGGGCTCTGGCCGGGCTGGGGCGGTGGGGCTCGGACGCACAAGTTGGAGGGGAAAGAGGGGTCGGGGGTAGGGGACGGCCCCTCCGCCCACCCGGTGGTCCCTCCAGGCGCAGGGCAGCCACTGCCCACCGCACACTGCGCTGCTCCGGACCCACTGTGCGTGTGACAGCGGCTGATCTGTCCCTGGGCAGCGCGACCGCCCCGGCTCCTCTGTGACCCTGCTGTGTCGGGCAGGGGACAGCCAGACCAGGTGGGAGGGCGAGCACCAAGGTGGGGAGAGGCGAGGGCGCCCCTGTGGACCGGGTCTGCCTGTCTGCGCTCCGCAGGGGGGTGGGGAGGAAGGGGAAACGTCGTGGGGCTTCACAGCCCTCCGCACGAGAGGGCTCAGGTTGGGCCAGATGCGCCCTTGGAGGGAACTTTCTTTTTCTTGTGTGTCTCAGGTGCCAGGATGTGCAGACTTGCTGGGACGGTCTTCTGAGTGTTGTCGAGCTGAGGGCAGCCCTGGGCAGGCGCTGGTGTCGTGGTCAGACCCTTGGCCCTCAGGGTCGGAGCCCTACTACCTGCCTCTGGGAACTTTCTTAGGGAAGATGGTGACGGATTGGCTTTTCTATGCATTTCTGCCACTTCAACAAGGCCACTAAAGGAGTCAGAATGCCGAGGACCCACTTGTGGTGCCCAGTGGTGCCCAGCGACATGCCCTCCCAGAGGTGGGGGCACCTGGCAGAGCCCCCAGCTTGTCTGCGGGGCCTACTTTCTCTGCTGGGGTTCTCAATCCGCTGTGAAGTTCTGCTGGTCGGGGAGCATGCCCAGAGCAGCCTCCAGGCCTGCAGGGGCCAGGATGCCTGCAGCAGGCCCTGCCTCCTCTCCCAGACAGTGGGGGTTGATGGCCGGAGCTGGGTCTGCGGTTGTCAGAGCAGCATGAGGGAGAGGCAACCTTAGTTGAGGCCTTGCCTGGACTTGGGCTCCCCTTTGGAAGGACCCTGTCCTAAAGGTCACTGTGGCGTACTGAGGGTCACACCCAGCAGGCTTGGCAGGGCAGGTTCTGCGGGTGACAGGGAGGCTGTGGGTGGCCTTGGGGTTGAGAACCAGTGCAGTTGATGGGCAGTGGCTTGCTGTGGGTGACCCCCAGTGAGCCCCAGTGTTCTCGGCCAGTGCACAAGAGTTCTTTTTCACTGGGGGTGAGCAGGAACTCTGAGGTCAGGTCCAGTGCCATCCCCAAACACAGCCTGGCCCTGCAGAGACAGTGATGAAGCCTGCCTCTATACTTACAGCAAGCAGGGTCCTGTCTCACCTCGCCTTGGGAGCTGGCCTGACCTGGCTTGGTCCTGCCCTGCCATGGACTGGATGTGTGTGTATGTTGGGGGGGGGAGCTGGGCCTCTCCTTAGCTCAGCATAGCTCACATCATTGTTTTCAAAGTGCAGTTTAAAGCTCCAAAGTAAACTTTTCAGCAACTCCAACGTTTGCTTACTGATTTGAAGCCCCTCTGGCGACTTTTGGGGATGTGGGATGTTGTCCACCTGGAACAGCTACAGAGGAGGAAGGTTCTGTCCCCTTTCCCACCCTAGAGCACAGTGGCTACCTGAGGACCCTTCCGAGGCGGAGAGTGGGCTCAGCTTTCTCAGCCAGTAGCAGACCAGGGACAGGTCCCTGGTGAT
Organism: Ursus arctos; assembly: GCF_023065955.2. Taxonomy (NCBI): domain Eukaryota; kingdom Metazoa; phylum Chordata; class Mammalia; order Carnivora; family Ursidae; genus Ursus; species Ursus arctos. The sequence continues at coordinate 48,241,768 of NW_026622908.1, forward strand.
GTCTTCAGAAGCAACAGGGGTTCCCTGAAAACAGAAGGAGACCAGGGGCGTGCGAGCTCTGCCGGCACTGGGACTGCTTCCCTTTGGGGGGGGGGGGAAGCACAGAGACCAGGAGGGCGTGGGCTCATGCCCAGGCAGCACCTGGCTTTGCCCTGTGCTGGCCAGTGTGCTCGGCTCGGGAGATGACCCTGTGCTGGGGCTCAGAGCAGGTGCACCAGAGGTACAACCAACCCTCCTGAGCACAGGTGAGGGCTGTGGGTGGGGAGCACAGGCCCCTGGACCTGGTGGTGACTGCCCATAGCTCCTGCCCTCCCACCCAGGGCACAACACGATCAGCATTTGCATTCCAGGCTATACCTCATGTGACCGTGCACTTGGCTCTGTCTGGAATGGGCTGCTGTGAGGTAGACCGTGGGCTCAGGTGGGAGCGTAGGTAAGGAGCTGGATAGTGCTGGGGGCTTCAGAGTGAGGAGCCTGGGCCAGAAGTCCCCTGCTGCTGCCTGTCCAGTTGTCCCTCCCTGTCCTGTTCCATCTTGGGCAGGAAGTATCCAGTCCTAGTTACTCCCCCTCCCCCGCAGCTGCTCTTGGTGGTGTTGCCTCTTGGTGGCTTCCCTGCTCCTTGTACTCAGGACTTCATGTCCCCTATGGTCTGCCCCAAAAGAACTGGGGAACACCAGGCCCAGCTCAGGGGCCACTCCAGAAGGCTGAGTCCATCCCGAAGTTGCCGACCCCTAAACTCAGCACAAAGACCCCCATCATCGAGGATGCCTCGGTCTCCTGTTCCCCAGTACCCATGGTTGCACCGAGCCCCTGGGTTCTGACCATCAGAGAGCTCCAATCCAGCTGCAGTGCTCACAGGTGGGACCTGTAGCACCCCGGACCAGCACCAGGACTGCAATTTGGACACACTCTGCCCTAATTTCGAGGCTGTGGGCACAGCAGAGGCTTCACACCCACCTGAGAAGCAGAGGGGGCCTGTTGGAAGGCTGGGCAGCCGCACCCTCATGGGGCCTACAAAGCTCCTTGGTCCTGGCCGACCAGGAGCCTGGGGACCTGCCCCCACAAGCTCTCAGTAAATCTCAGTAAACCTGATAGGCAGGTCTGGCATGTCCTTGAGTCCTCATGTCCAGGAGCCATCCCAGTGGGGTGGCAGTTCCTGCTACTGGTGAGGAGTAGGCCAGAGGAGGGGAACCAGGCAGGAGAGGGGTCCACACAGACACCCAGACCAGGGCTGAGGCTGCTGTAAGGCCCCATACTGTCCAACTCTCGACCCAGGAACCAGGCAGGAGAGAGGTGGATGGGCGCAGCAGTTGGAAACGTGAGACCCTACAAGTCCCAACTTTGGGCCCAACTGACCACTGGTCCCTGGGAGACCCCCTTCTCAAGAGCCCTGGTTGTGGCCAGCCCCAGGTAGCTTGCGGTACTCCCCAGTGACCCTGGCTGGTCTCAAGTTTTAGGGCCCACAGACCCTGTTCGGTATGGCCTCAGGACACACTTAAGCCATTCTGGGCAGTTTATTGAGGTTTCAGGGTGGGGTAGCGGAGGCGGCATGCCAGTGTGTGCACGCAGGCACCAGGAAGGGTACCTCCCACACGCAAGCACACACCCACAGGTAGAGCAGTGTCCACACATCTCCCACCCCCAATAAGGAGCCATGGCCTTTGGGGCGTAGCAAATTCTGAGCTGGTCATGCCCCCCTGCTTCTCCAGGGGGTTTGGCAGACTTGGCAAGGACTAGGGCAAGTGTCCTCAGCCTCCCCTTGCCCCCCAGAGCGGGAACCCCAGGGCTCTGAGGTGTTCTGTCTCAGGCCCAGGGCACCAGGGCTCCCCACTGCACGGGGGAATGAATCCTCTGCGACCGCCAACTCTCCGTTGTCCAGGTCGGGCTGGCCTTGGCTGCCCTCGCTCGTGTCATTGGAGCCCAGGGCTGGGCTGGCAGTGGACATCCATTCTGGGCCAAGAGCTGCTACCTCCAGGAGTTCTGCCTCATTGGGGCAACTGTGGGGAGGGCACAGGCTGAAGGGACTGAGGAGGCCCCAGGAAGACCGTGTCCCACCCAAAGTGGGGAAGACAGACGTACTCTCTGGGCTCAGGCCGGACACTAGAGCAGGATTCTGAGGGGTTCTCGTGAGGGGCTCTTCTCTGGCTGGAGGCAGAAGATCCTATGGGGAGAGTAGGTCAGCTTGGAGCTGGCCAGGCCTCCCACCCACCCGGCCTCCCTGCAGAGCCACTCTGACCTGTGTGCTGAGGGGGCCCCTGTCTGGCCGAGGGGTTGGTGGCAGTGCAGCCCCCGTCTGCTGGATGAACTGCTGCAGGTTACACTGACGGAGCTCCCGGTTCAGCTCCTCAAGTTCCTGGGCTTGGGCCTGGGGCACATGGAGCCCTCAGGGGACACAGCCACAGAGCTCCATGGCCTCATGCTCTCCCCTGAGACCAACCCCCAAATCTGCCCACATTGGGGACATCAGCAGGGGCTTGGGGGCCTGTGGGCTTACCTGCAGGGCGTGCTCAGCGGCCTCCAGGGCCCTGCTCACCAGGGCCAGGCTGCCTTGCACCTCTGCACTCTGCCGTTCCTGGGCAGCCAGGTCCTGGCGCAGGCGTTCAGTTGCAGATGCTGTGGGTGAGGGGGGCCCAGGGGCCTCTGAGGCCAGATGTAGTTCAGCCTCCAGGGCACGGGCCTGGGCATCCAGGGCCTGTAGCCGGGCGGCGTGCTCGGCAGTGGCTGCGCTCAGGGCTTGCAGGCGTGCCTGCCCCTCACGCTCCCGTGCCTGCTCCCGCCGCAGCTCCTGCTCCCAGAAGGCCTCCTGACCCAGCTCCACGGCGTTCCTTCGCACCCTTCGCTCCAGGCCCTGCAGGTCTGCACAGGAGCCTGGGATTGGTGCTACGGGGGCCACAGGCTCAGGCAGCGCAGGGCTGGGGGCCAGCCCGGGGCACCCCAGGCTGAAGGTCAGTGCTCTGTGCTGCTCGTGGCCCACGGCTGGCCGTGGCTTCGGGGGGAGGCTGGCACGGACTGGGCAGCGCTCAGGAGGTGGGCAGCTGTCTGAGGAAGGCCTCCCAGCGAGGCTGGGCCCTGTCCGCCTCAGGACAAACTGGACATCACTGGCAAACTGTCCACAGGTAGCCTGGGCACCCACTGGACACTCCTGGGGCAGCAGCTGCCGTTCCTTTTCCCTGAGACGCTGCACGAGCACAAAGCGGCCCGTCTGGCCTGGGGTAGAAGGAGACAGGTCAGCCTGTGCCCGCGCCCCCCCACCCCCCGCCATCCACCTGGCTTGAGAAGTTAGGGGAGGGCAAGAGGGATCAGCAGCCAGCTCCACCCTCGCTGGGGGAAGGGGCCCGAGGACCAGGCCCCACCGCAGGTGCACCTGCTAGGCCATCTCTGCCTGAAAGGACTCACCTATTGCTTGGGCTAGTGCGATGACCACTTCCTGACAGGTGGTTTGCTCAGAGACCCCACAGACCACGCGCTGTATGCCATCCACCCACACCTTCAGCTCCATCGCTGCTAGCCCAGAGAGCATTCCTGTCCTTCAGGGAGGACAAAGGCCACAGGGTCAGGCCCTGCCTGGCCCCACCACAGCCCGGCCCCTCCTCTCCTCACCCCCAGAAGTGGCTCAGGGCTACTGCCCGCCCCTCCCCCCACATCAGTCCTGCTCTCCCGTGCCTGGCCCCACACGTACCATACATTGTTGGGGTGGAGGTAGTCAAGACCAGCCCTCCCAATGGGTAATCAGTGCGTCCTCCAGGAGCACTGTGCAGCTCCCCCACTTCCCAGCCTCCTCTCGCCCCACTCCCGGAACAAGGCGAATCATTAACCAGATGCAGAACTTCCTGCCTCCCCAGTCACCTGGCTCGAAGGGCACTGCCCCTCCCACGGGACGCCGTCCTCAGGCACCCAAGGGCGCCCTCACGAAAACACGGCTTCCCGCTACCATGGGAACGCCCCCTCCCCCGCGACTCAGACCTCGGCCCTTTGGAGCTACGGAACCGCGCCTGGGCGACCCTCGCCAGCGCGGGCAGCCCACTTCTCGCTCCCGCCAGCCGCTGCGCTCGCCCCCCAGGCCGCCGTCGCTCCCGCGGAGCCGCTGCAGGTGCGGCGCGGCCCCCACGGCGGCCCAGCTCGCGTCCCTCCATCGGAGTTTCCGCCCGAGGCCGCGCCCCGCACGCAGGAGGACCTGGGACCCTGCGCGGCTCACCTGGGCGCTCGCTGGCCTCCGGGACCCAGACTCGAACTGGCTGCTGCCCGGCGCCCGGCGCCGCCGCAACCTGCCGCCTCCAGCGCAGCAGGCGAGCCCCGGCTCGCCACTCCATTGGCCCGAAGCCCGAGCGCCCCGCCCCGCCCCCCTCTATTGGCTTCCAGGGTCGCACCGCCCGCCCTGCGCCAACGCCCATTGGCTACCCCTCCTGCGCCCCGCCCCTCCCATTGGCTCCCCGCCCGCCCCGCCCCCGGCGGCGCCCAGGTGTGGGCGGAGCTCGGCTGCGCGAAGGGGCGGGCCGAGCCTCGTCCACGCACGCCTGAAGACCGCGAACTACGCGGAAGCGCGTCCCCGGCCCGCTGGCGGCGCGTGGGACAGGTGTCTGGCTCCGCTCCCGGGCCGACTTCCTCAGAAGCCTTCCAGTCCGATGAGTCTCTTGCCTAGGGTGGGGGCACCGGCCTAGGACCCCGTAGCCTCTGCACCCAGAGGGGCAGACGCGACCCCCAAAGCCAGGGCCCCACCGACCCGACTCCCTCAGGGCCCGTCGTCGGGACGGACAGGGGTCGGGAGCTGGGAGCCCCCGCAGGAGGGCGATGGCGCTGCGGGGCTGGAGGTGGCGGGCCGCTGACCATTTCTGGCTGCAGCCAGGCTGACGGTTCTGGTTGGGGAGAAGGCTGCCCTGAAGCTGCTGGGGATAAAGCAAGACAAAGACCCTGGGCTCTTTTACCCCACCCCTTCCTGCCCCCAGTGGGGCCCAGTGCCCCTCGAGTTGTGGACACACGCAGGCACCTGCCTGGCAGAACGCGAGGCAGCTCAGCAGCCAGGGTCCCTCACAGCCTCAATGCTGTCTGTGGAGCAGGCATTCAGAGCCTGCTCTGCTTCCTCACAGTGGTCCGTGGGGGGGTCCTCCTACCTTCCTGTATGCTCCCCAGCCCAGGACGTCCTACAAGAAAGCAGAGTTGAGAGTCTTAACGAATGAATGAAAGTAGGGTGGGGTGGGGGTGAAGGCTGGAGGACGTTGGTCTGTGTGTCAGGTCTGGTGTCTCATTTTTGTTCTGGGGCAGAGGGAACTGTTGTCATAGTTATGAGAGTGTCACAGGTGGTGGAGACAGACGGGGAAGGAGAGGCTTCCAGCTTGGGGTAGGTAGGTGGGCATCAGCCTCTGAGGGCAAAGATGCTGTGGGAAGCACTCAGGAGGGGCTCACTGCTGGATAGAGTCCGGTAAGCCCCCATACACAGGGCAGCAATGCCTCCCCTACCTGCCGGCTGCCACCGTCAGGCTGGGGAGGGACTGTGGGGGCCTCCGCAAGCTTGGTTGGGGGTGGCAGACTGAGTATGTGACCATGGCAGGCCAAGCTGGTCACTCCAGGGTTCCCTGGGCCTGCTAAGGCCAGCTGGGCAACAACCCAGTGTTTCAGAGGTCCTCCTTCAGTCTGGGTCTGGAGGTGGGCCCAAGGCTCACTCAGGGCCCTGTTCTGGGGTTTCCCTGAAGCCCCCCCACCCCTGTAACAAACAGCCCCTCCCCTTCTGGGTGCTGGTATCCATGGCAACACTCTAGAGCCTTTCTTTCCCTAGGCCTCAGGTGAGTGTTGGGGGTAAGGCCCTGGGCCTGGGAGCATCACAGGCAAAGGACCATTCCCTCTGGGGACGCCTGTGTAGGTTGAGGGACAGGACCTCAGGTCCTAGAAGACAAGGGTGTCAGGGGGAAGAGAACAGGAAATGTGCAAACATTCAGGTGACATGTTGCCTGGGGTGGGGGGTGACCTGCTGCCTTGTCCTGGTCAGAAACACAAATACGGGCAGACATGTGATGAGCAGGCTGGTGTCCCATGGGGTGCGTGCGCACACGCACACAGACCTCTTTGGAGTGGTACTGTCTAGGGCTGTCAGACATAGGCACACGCTCATGGCCATCTGAGGAGAACTCTACAGGGGTATCCACACGTAGGACACAAGGATGACAGCCACACCATCCCTCTCAGCTCCCCCAGGAACATCGAGAATGGCCTCTGAGTCTTGCCAAGAGGCTAAAGAAGCTGAGAAAGAGGCTCCCTTATCCCTGGTGGACCAAGAGCCGGTCAATGGCCACCTGGAGCCTCCAGCTGGCACACCCCAAGAGCCAGTGGCTCCCTCATGCCCACAGGACACCAAGCCCAGCTCTACACGGGTGGTCTTCTCTGTCAACCTGCAGTAAGGGAGTGAGGGAAGGAGGGCTGGTCAGCCACTTGGGCCTGGTCACCCAGAGGGCAGGGCCTGATCGCTGGCATTGCAGGTCGGCCCCTGAGTCGCTGGACCCTGGCACCCTGCGGCTGCTGTGGCGTCAACGGGAACTAGAGATCCAGGCCCTGCGGTGGGCCATCCAGAACCACCATGATGCCCGGCACTGCCACATCCTGCACGAGGTAGCTGGACTTCCACCTGAGAGGTGAGCAGCAAAGCGCTAGCCCCCCAGCCCAACCCAGCCTCTGTCCTGGCCTGAACTGATTTTCGTCTGACCCCATCTCCAACCACTGGTCCTGACCGACACTCCAGCTGATTCTTACCCTGACCCTTGCCTCTAACTCTAGGCCTTACCCGGTCCCTGACCCTCTACCCTCACCCTGAAAAAGTGAATATATCGTGAACGTGCCCAGACCCTAACTCTGAACACATCGACAGTCACTGAACCTAGACCCCACCTATAACCCAGACCTCTCAGAGCCAGACCTGGCCTGGCCCACTGGAACTCAGTGCCCTTGGGCCCCCCATGTCAGTGAAGAGGAGCCCCTCCTTCTCCCTTCCTTGGCTACTGATCTCAAGGTGGGGGCTACTGAGATTGCCCCTTCCCCCAGGAGTGCATGCAATCAGGAAAAGGTCCTGCAGAACCAGGTGCAAAAGCTGACTCTGCAGTTGAAAGAGCAGAAGGAACAGGCCCAGCTGGTGAGGGCAGGTGGGATCAGGGAGTTGGGCAGGGGACCCGAGCTGGGGTGAGGATCAGGGGCCAGGTAGGGGTTGGCCTTGGGGGTCGGTGCCTGGAGAAGACCCTGCCCACCTATGCACCATCCTGGAGCAGGAGAAGTCCCAGCTGGAGGAGCGTCTGCTGCAGACCATGACCATGATGCAGCAGCTGGAGGCTGAGCTGCAGGCCTTCCAGAAGTCCTGCCTCCTGCAGCTGGCCCACCACTCCTGGGTGGGTCGCATACTGCGGTCTTCCACCGGCAGTGTGGAGGTAAGCCCGACTCGGCCCACCCTAACCCTCCCACGGCCACTCCCCAACCCTCCTCGGACGTCCCTTGGGTAGTCAGTGTTTCTCCTCCAGGTCCTTTTGCTGGGGGGGGGGGGAGGGCTGGCCTGCCTGCAAAACCTGTCTCCCCTCAGGACCGCGGGGCAGGGAGGAACCCCCTGGCTCCGCGCAGCTGACACACAGCAAGTGTGTGCCTCTGGTGCTGGTGGGGTCAAAGGAAAGAAGCTCTTTCCCCCCGCCCCTGCCACTGGCCTCCACTCCCCCATGCAGGTGGTAACTGCAGAGACCCTGATGGACTTTAGCGACCTCTCTGAGAGTGAACAGGGCCCCTCCACTGGGGAGGTAAGCAAGGCCCCCATGTGCTTTCACAGCTGGCAGCCCTGTGGGAGGGGAGGGCCACATGCCTGTTGCTTCCTGACCAGGGTTTCCGGCTGGAGGATGTGGACTGGAACAGCATTGCCCAGCGGTATCCCAACCTCTTCATCAACATTGAGTCCAACTCAGACCAAAAGTAACTGCTAGTCAGGCACTCCTCCAGGGGTGCAGGGCGGGGCGAGGGGGGAGAGCATGCCTTGGCATATGTGGACCAGAATCCAAGTTCTACCCTTAGTGTCCCTGGACAAGTCACTTAACACCTTCCAGGGTCAGTTCTCCCATCTGTAGGACGAGGTTCACAGTGAAGAGAAAGGGCTCCTGAGCCCTCACAGTCCTTCCAGGAGCCTCTTCCCCAGGCTGGGTCCCAGCGTTCCCCACGCACCTTGGGGAGGCTAGATGGGCGCAGGGCTGGAGTCTAAAAGCCAAAGCCAGCAGCAGCGAGCAGATGAGTAGACTGTGGCCCACAGGCACCCACGGCCCCTGCCACCCCCACAGGCCCCACTGTCGGACGAGTGGGGCTCAGAGCTGCGCAGACATTGCATGGAACAGCGTCTCAAGAGTGTCGAGTGGAGTTCCCTGCCCTTGATGAGCACTAGCAGCTCAGGGGGCGTGGACTCCGACTCCAGCAGCGACCAGCTGGCTGAGCGTTATCGCGTTCGGAAGGTGTCGGGACACCCAACCTGCACGCCAGGCCCCAGTTCTTCTGACCTGACAGAGGCACCCTCGGACTTCAGCAGGGAAATGCAGACACAGCCTAAAGGTGGAGTGGTCTCCCCAGTTCCCCCCCAAGGCTGTGATCTCTGTGTCCCCCAACAGCTTAGTCTTCCCAACAGCCCAGAGCACGGCTGCTGAGGCCTCTTCAGTCTTGTCCCCAGGGGTTAGGGTGGTCTTGGATGATCCCTGCTGCTGCCTATGCACTCCGGCTCCAATATCTGCCCCCCCCCCCCGTACTTGGAGTTATCCCTCCGCTTCCCTCAGCCTCCAGGGTCCAGCCCTCCTGCTCTGGACCGGCCCCCCGGAGCTGCTCCTGTCCCGAGGGCACCCTCAGAGTGCTGCAGGTCTGGCCTCGCAGGAGTCGTCCACAGTGGATGCTCCATGTGGAGGTACTCCTTCCAACAGGTCTCCTTTCCCTGGATCTCCGGAAAGCCCACCAGGACCAGCCTGGCAAGACTGTCCTGACCAGGGAGTCCTGTGTGGGTCCCGAGCATCCGCATTCCGGGTGCCGCTGGAGGTGAGGGGGTGACTCCGTGGGGTCACAGCAGGAGTGGGTCTCCTACCAGGACTCAGTGGAGGGGTGCCCAAGCCTCTCTGCACAGCCCCCCTCCCCTCGCTGCTCTTCACCCCAGCCCAACGGGTTCCTGCCTTAAGATCGTGGCCGTTAATGGCCGGGAGAGGTTTGTGCGCGTCCTGAACCAGTCGCTGGAGGAGACTGCAGACCTGGGCGGCCTGACGCTGCAGCAGCGAGTGCGCGACTTCCCTGTGTGCATGTACCGCTTCCCGCCTGGCACGCTGCTGGCGCCGCGGCACCATGTCACGGTGCGCCCCGCTCCCCGCGAGCCCCGTGGTCCCCGCTCAGGCCCCCGCCGCTCCTCACCCACTGCCCCCTGATGTCCACCAGGTTTGGGGCGAGGGGCCGTGCAACACCAAGCGGCAGCTGCCCTCGACCTTGGGCCAGGAGCCCGTGCACTTCCACTCCAGACGGGGATGTGTGACTCTCCTCCTGAGCCCCAAGGGCGAGGTCAGTGTGCTTCCCAGTCGGAGGGGGAGTGCACCGTGAGCCCCACAGCACGGGGGTGACCGCTGCGCCCCTCCCGGCCGCCCCGCAGGTCTTGAGCGAGCATCGGGACCCCCACTGCGTGTCCCCCGTCTCGAGGATCTTCGCGGACAACACCGATTTGTCCATAGACCGCTTCCCGCTCTCAGAGGCCGAATCTGCGGCTGACACCTGCGAGCAGAGGCCCGGGCCTCAACCCTCGCGCGCGGGCACGGTGCGGGAGGCCCGGGCCAGACGTCGGAGGCCCGGGTGGGTACCGCGGGTCCCTTGGTCTCCACTTCCTCCCAGGCCCCACCCTTGCAAAAACCGTCTCCTCAGACTCTCTGTTAAAGGACCATTCCCTTACCTCAGGTCCAGTCCCCTCTGGGGCCGCTCCCCAGGCTGGTTTCCGTCCAGGACCACCACCCACCTCCCCAGGTCCCGTCCTCTCCAGGCTCGCCCCCTAGTAATTCAAGACCACCCCCAGGCCTCCCGCCTCCCCAGGACCCTTCCCCGCCAGGACTGCCCTTCCCGCGGGCGGGCTCCGGATCTCACGACCCCCTCGCCCCCCCAGGACGCGGGGCCTTCTCCCCCGGCTGAGCACCGGCAAGATCTTCCGCTCGCGAGAGGTGCCAGCGCCGTCCGAGGCCGCCGAGACCCTCGCGCCGGAGCTCCTGCCCGCCATCCCGGGTGAGCGCGCCGTGACGCGGAGGGCGGGCGGCCCGGCCCCATCCCTAACTGTTCCCGCAGACGCTGGGCTGTGCCTCGAGGACTGCCAGGCTAGGACGGAGCACAGGGTCCGGGTGAGTGCGCGCGCCGTCCCGCGCCCCCTGGCCTCTGCCCCTGCCCCGCCCTGCGCCGGCCGCGGAGCCCCTCCCCTCTCCCCGCCAGCGCCGCGCCCCTCTCAGGCTCCGCGCCCCCAGGTTTGCCGGAAGAGCGTGGACCGGAGCTGCCCGATGGTGGCGCTGTCGGTGCAGAGCACGGCTGAGAGCAAATACGGCTTCCGCTTCCTCCCCTGCCCGCCGGTCACCACGGACCTGAAAGCGCGGGTGGAGGGGTGGAGGGCAGCGCGGGGGTGGGCACCTGGGACCGAGGGGCCGCGCTGGGAGAGAGTCGTGGAGGCAGGCCGTGCCGGCCGCATAATTGATTGAACCAACGTCGCCTGCGAAGTAAACCGTATTTATGCACACCTGAGAGTCGAAAAGGATTCGCTTGGTTTTGGGGGATCCTGCCCCAAGAGAAGGGAACTGGCTAACCCCATCCCTGCGTGGGCGAGGAGCCACACTAATTCACTGGGGATGGGAGGCCTGGCTGCACCCTGGCATCCGGAGGGCCGGCCAGAGAGCTGATGGGGCCCCACTCCAGCCACCTCCGCCTGGGCCAATGCTGGGGACCTGGGCTCTCTTAGCCTGGGCTCTTTCTTGTGCCTACCGCTGGCGATCCCAACCCCCGACTCCCCTCCACCAACAAGGGTCTCTCCTATGTCAAGCCTATGACCCCCCCCCAACACCCCGCCCCCCCAAGATGCTCTGGGTTCCATGGAGCCAGAATTCCCATGGAGCTCCCACGACCACACTGGGGCTCCTTGACCCGCAGTCCAGGCCAGCTTGGCAGTAGGTGGGGGATTACACTAGGGGTGGGACTGGGCTGGGGTGATAGGGTTCAGGTGTGGCCTGCATCGGAGGCCAGGGGGTCTGGTTGCTGGATCTGGTGCTGGCTTTGGGCCTGGACATCCTTGGGCTCGAGGGCTTGGGCCTGAGGTCACCTCCAGGGCTGTCAGAGCTGTCACTGTAGCCAGTCCCTGCCCTAGGCCAGGCCCTAAACTACACAGGGCTCTGAGCCTCCGCCTCCGGAACTGCAGGCCTGTGGACCCCCAGTAGCTGTTGCTAGAATCAGCAGGCATGGGCATCTTGGGGGGAGAGGGGGTCAGGCTACAGCCCAAGGTCCTGGAAGGCTCTGGAGAACAAGGAAAGGGCTTGTCAGACAACGGCCCCATAGGGATCACAAGGTGGGGTGGGGGTCACCACAGGCAAGGTGGCAGTGTCCACTGTAGTTCTCCCCCCTAGCCCTTCACCCCCCCCCCCCGACTAGGCAGCATCCCTCTCTTCCACTTCCTGTGCTCCCCTGGGAAGCTGTGTCCCTGCAGCCCTGTGACTTCTGATAGTTGCTGGGGCCAGACTCCTCTGGGGATGCAGAGGCCATAAAGCCTGAGCTCTGGCGTTGGGTCACTGGATCCCATCCCCAAGGGTGGTCCCAGGCCAGGTCCTAAACCTCTGCTATAGAGTGAGCCCCTGGCACCTTCCCCCCACCCAGGGCAAACTGGGCGGTATGGCTGTAATCACCCCGTGCTTACCTGGACCGGGCCTGGAGTGGGAGGCCCTGGTACCCCTTTTTTCCCTGAGTCCCCACTGTCTGTCACTCCTCCACCTGGCTGCCCTGCCTGTTCTCCCTCAACCCCCCCCCCCCAGTAGTTGACAGCTCTCGACTAGCTGGTCTAGGGCCCACCCTCTCTGGCCCTTCCCCCCCCAGGCACCTGCCAGCCCATGGAAGGCAGAGGCTTTGCCTGTCATGTCCCTGTTCCATCCTAGCCCTTTTGACTCCCCAGCCCACAGGAGGGTCATTCAGCCAACCTTTAAGCCTGTGTGCCTGCTGCCCCTGCTTACACGGCCCCTTCCCAGGCTTGTCCACTCAGTTCAGTCAGTTCAGACCCTTCTTCTGGGAAGCCTCCCTGGGCCCTGCTGGCTAAGGGGTCTCTCTGCCTTGCAGTCCCTCCTGTTTGTTCCACTCAGCCACCGTCACTCTGAAGCCAGTGTCCTGAACCCAGTACAGGCCCCGTGCGCAGGTTAAGGGCAGGACCTTCCCTGCCATAGTCTCCTGGCCCATCTGGTGGCCTCTCTCTCCATTGGCCTGTGCCCTGCTCTCTGCCAGTGGCCTGCCACCCTGCCCTCTCTTTTAGTCCAGACTCCCTGCTCACAACCCCCCTCTGTCCAGCTCCTGTGGCCTTATGATCCCATGGACTCAGGGAGGAGGACTTGGGATTGGAACCTCTTGAGTGTAAGCACGCCCCCCCCCCCCCCTCAGGAGAGGACCTGTCTGTTACAGCCCCTCTCCAGCTGAGGAAGGGGCCCCAAGCTGATGAACGCTGGTCTGGGGCAGTGTGTGGGGTCACTCTCAATACCTGGGGCCAGGCATAGGGCACTGTAGGGAGTCTTGGGCCTCGACTTGTCCTCTTGCTCTTCAGGGCCCCTCTGTGTGCCCCAGGGGGCTGTGGCACCTTCCTGCTGGGGCTCCAGGGACCTACCAGGGAGGGGGTAGAGTGGGGGGAGGGGGTTGCAGATCTGCCCTGCGAGCCAATCCCAAATGAGTGTGCCCCTGGGATGATGCCCCAGCCTCAGGCTCCCATGGCCAGCTCCTCCAGCCAACCTGGGTACCAAGGCAGTCCCCAGCCATGACCTCCCACCAAACAACATGCAGTGGTAGGTCTCGGTTGGGGTGGGGGGCACTCACCGCAGGCGCAGCTCCCTGCAGGCCGGCAGCCTAGCCAAGGCCAGGAGGTCACTGCTATCTGTAGGATCAGACCCTGGGTTGGAGGCACTGGCAGCCAGGTCCTTCAGCCTGTGTGGGGGCAGCTGTTCCGGAGCTGCCCAGGCCTGAGGAGAGAGAGGGCTGGTTTGGCACAGCCTTCAAGTGGGCTGGGCGGGGAGTCCCCTGAAGATAGAAGGACTTATCTGGCTGTGGAGGGTGTGAGAGAGCTGGGGCCTCTGGCCAGCAATGGTTGTGGGGCAGGGTACTGTCAGGCCAGGACACCGGTCCCCTGTGGTAGTTCTGGAGTCCCAAACCAGCTGTGGGTGGCAAGGCCTACCTGGCACTGGTGTCGACGCTCCCGCAGGCCTTTGGTGGGATTCCCACAGAGGACTCGGCTAGCACCTAAAGAAGAGTAGGTATGGCTGGGTCTGGTTTAGGGTTGAGGGGCTGCAGGGTCAGCTTTGTGCTGGGTTGGGTTAGTTACCATGGGTAAGGTTGCTGGTGTCATCCTCTGGAGCTGGGTCCTTGGGAAGCAGGCTTTCAGGCAGGGGACCCCCAGTGACCAGTAGGGAGAGGGGCCATGGCCTGGGGGCCCATGGCTGGGTCTCAGGCAAGGAGAGCTCGGAGCTGAGTCTCTGAATGGGGGCTCCGTGGGGATGACCTGCCCGAGGGTCACAATCAGAGGTCATGGAAACCCACGCCAGCTGACCAGCCCAAGAGCCCCCACCCCCCTCACCAGAACTGTCCACAGACCAGGGACCCCTGCCACCCAACATGTGTGTCTGGACGCCCATGTCCCACCAACCCCTGCTCACAGAGAGGTTATCCTGGCTTGGGGGCAGGTGTGCAGGGCTCTGGGGAAAAAAGGTTAAGGCCGAGAAGGGATATGAGATGTGGCTCTCCATCTCTGAGAGGCCTAGGGGGGTGCTGCGGGTACAGAGCTCTCTTCCTGGGGATGGTGGGGGGTGGCGGCCTCTTCTGGGGCTCAGTCAGTAAAGTCTCCAGGCTGGGGGGGCCAGCCCTTGCCAGAGGGCTGGTGAGTGGCTGCCATACCCAGCCCAGGGAGCAGGCCATCCAAGACACTGCCCTCCTTGATGGCCTCCTTCACCATGAGCCAGTCCTGGTCCAGCTTCTGGGAGGCCGGCAGGCCTGTGTGTGTGGCTGGTACCTCATCCAGGACCTGTAGCTGGGGGATGAGCTTCCTCACCTCTGCCCGATAGTTGTAGCCCTGGGGCACCTGCAGGGTGGAGGGTGTGGCAGGCCTGGGTCCAGTGGGCCCTTCAGGTCGTCCCTATCCTGTGGCTGCTTTCTCCAGACCCTCTGTGGGGCAAGGCAGGGGAGCTAAGGGTTGGCGATTCTGCCCCACCCTGCCAGGGCTGGCCTGCGTCACGCTGGGCCAGCAGGGACTGTGGGGACCCCGGGCTCTCACCCATGATGTGATCTCACTCTCTAGGCTCATAACCTGGCCTGCGGGGCTGCCGTGAGCTCAGAGCTGTGGCCCCGTTGGGCAGTCACTGTACACCGGGCCCAGTGTGCAGAGCTAGCAGGGCGGGAATGTATGAGTTCCAGATGTGCATGTGCCCACAATATATGAGTGCATTCCCACCCAGGGCACGCCCAGGCCTGTGGGGGATGGGGGGGGGCTTTGGACTGGGCCTGTATGGGTGTGAGTGTGTGAGAGAGAGAGAGATGCCATGGGCAGACTGAACAGACTTCATGGGGGTGCATTATGGGCTGGGGGGCATGGCGTGTGTGCCCGTGGCCCCGTGGGACCCCGTGGGGTCTGGTCTGGGCCCAGAAGGTCTCCAGCGATACAAGAGAATGAGTTCATGGTGAACAAGGCACAGGGTGCAGGCAGGCTGTGCCTCGGAGATGTGCTCTGGGGATGCTCCCGTTGCCCAGCCTGGACATGCCCAGTGCCCAGGTGGGCAGAGAGGCCCCTGGGACCGCAGGAGGTCCACAGAGTGCCTCCCTGTCCCGCGCACGTGCTGCCTGGGTGCCCAGCATACGCACCTTGTTAGAAGGGCTGGGCCCTGGCCGCAGGCACACCAGGTTGCCCTCCAGGGTGAGTGTGGCCAGCCTTGGGCACAGCTGCAGGTAGCGCACCTGCCCCAGGTCCTCTACACTATTGCCCTCCAGGTCCAGCACCTCCAGCCGCTCCAGCAGGCACAGCGGGCTCAGGTCTGAGACGTTGTTGTAGGAGACGTAGAGTTCCTGGGGCAGCAGGGGGCTCTGCTAGGGCTTGGCCTGGCACCCTCTCCCCAGCCCAGGGCACCCAGACCCACCTTCAGGGCCAGGAAGGAGCCAATACCATCCAGGTCAGTCAGGCCGCAGCGAGCCAGCCACAGCACCTGCAAGTGGCCCAGGGAAGTGCCCAGGTCTCTGTAGAGGGCAGGGTTGGCTGGTCAGCACTGTCTTGGGCTGGAGGGCCATGTCTGTGTCCGTGAAGATCCTGTGCCTGCGCCTCGTGCCCTTCCACCACCCACATCTGTCTCTTTCCAGGTGCAGGGGTGCCCGTGACCTGTGGCTCCTGTGTGGCAGCCTCCAGGCTGAGGAAGGGGCCCCAGAGCCCCCTGCCTCCCTGCATTCCCTCCTTGCCACAGCCTCCTGGTCTCCAACACAGGCAATATCCAACTTCCCCTGCCCCTGGAGGGCCCAAGGCTGGCGGGGGGGGGGGGGGGGGGCGGGGTTGGGGGGGGGGCAGAAGCAGGGGTGGGAGGGGTGCTGCCCGTGCTGGACGGCTGGCTGGGCCCCACCTACTGCCCGCTGCAATGAGGGTGGACAAAGCAGCCCCTTTCCCAGTGGGGTCAGCCCCAGGCGCTTCTCCCCTCCTGTCTCTCTTTGGCCTTTCTTGTGGATGGCTTCCCCACATTACAGCCCCTCCACCAGCCAGCTCTGCCTGCAAGACCTCCTCCACCCCTGCCCACGGCCAGTCCCTTGCCCAAGCCCTGGACTTGTCACCCTCCCTCTGCCTGCTTCTCCCCTGCAGACGGCAGGCCAGGGCTCTCTGGGCCCCACCTCTGCCTATGGGGTCCTGTTGTCCTCAGTGTCCCCTGATGTCCCGTGTTGGTCCTCCAAGAATGACCCCGTACTCTTGTCTTCTCTGTCCCCTTTACCTGTTGTTGCCTTTCCTTCTGCTTTCCGGGAGATTTCTTCATTCCCACCTCGCGCCTGACATTTCCGTGTCGGTCGTCACGTGTCGGATTCTGAAGTGTCTTCATGGCTCTCTGACCCATTTTCCCGGCGTGCTCTTCTTGTTTTGAAGACACGGAGAAGCCACGCCTTCTGTCTCTGGTATTTGTTGACGAAGTCCGGACTCCGGTCTCACCCCTCCCTGCGCTGTCCGCTCTCCTCTCGGAACCTCTGTTTTGACCTTTTCCTTTGTGCTGCAGGGACCCTAACATTTCTGATTATACTGTTAATAGCTTCTTGGCATTCAAGTTGGGAGTGAGGGTGTGGCATCCTGCTTGGAAGGGCCACTGGGGGCCCTGGCGTGGGGGGCTTCCCTGCCGGCGCATGAGCTGATGGTGGGGGCCCGTCGCTGGGGGTGGAGCGGACCGGTGCGTGACTCCCACGCTTGCCCGTGCAGCTGCCTGCGGGGCGGGCTGCCGGGTGTCCCCGTTCCTGCCGTGGTGGTCTCCCTGTGTTCCCCACACGCACCTGCGTTTTCGTACCTGGGGACTGGGCCCTTGCCCTTCCCCCTGCTTAGGTGCACCTGTGCTTGTCAACTCCTTTCATCCACGTGCTGTACGATGACATCCTCAGGGCCCTCTTCTGGTGCACACGCTCCCCGTGGGGATGACCCACCCTGCCACCCGGCCAGAGTCCCCTAACCTCCAGACCACCTGAGTCTCAGCCTCTCAGTTATGAAGACGCCACGTGTATCCCCAGCCTGCTGCTGTGAGTGGACTTCCCCACCATCTCTTAATTGGCTGAAATTTGTGTCTCGTGACGTCTTCAAGAGCAATTAGACTGTTTTCCTTGATCTCTAACTCATTCAGAAATGCTGGCTGGGCGTGAACGTCTCGGTTCATGCCTTCTTTCCATGGGCCCGTCTTTTGGCTTCTCCATGGAGAAGTCTGAGGAAAACTTCATTCCCCTTCTTAAAGGAAGAGGTGGTCTGTTTCCTCAGCAGCCTCCAAATCTCATCTTCACGTCGGTAACTCGATCAGGGCTTCGGCGTTGGCAGGTCACTTTCGATTTTTTTCTTTGTCTGTAGTTGAAAGTCTTCTTTTATGTCTGATGAGATTTCTTTAAGTCTCCCTTCTGTTCTAGAATTTCGGTTTCCTTCTGCAGCGATCGCAGTTGTGCACGTGTCAGACCCTCTATCTGCCGCCCGTCTCACGCTCGCTCCTAGACTCCGCTCGTGGACGGTGAATTGTGCTCGTGGTTACTGTCCCTGTCTTCCCGTGCAATCCCCTGACTGCTGTCCTGCAGTATTTCATCCACGTTTGCCTTCATTTCTGAGCTGGTGTGATTGTTTCATCCCATCTGTTTCCAGAGTCTGTGGTTCACACCCGGCTGCAGGGGAGACTGGGTGCTTTGTGCCCGGCTAAAATTGGGGAGCCCTCTTTTATAGAAGAATAAAGATTGGGGAATAACTAGTAGATTTTGCCTCATCTCAGATTGAGTAGGAAAATTACCAGATATTTAGAACAAATGACAACGACAAAGCATATACAAAATTTGTGAGCCCTAACCCTAAAGCTGTACATAAAGAGAAATTTACATCTTCAAATACATTTATCCAAAAACCTGGAAGGATTACAACAATTAAGCTGAGCATTTAGCTCAAGGAGCTACAAAAAGAACAGCAGCAAGTTGCAAAAAGAACAAGAAGAAAAGACCTAATAAAGATGAGGATGAAAGCAGCAGCCACCAGATGGCTCTTGGAGAAGACTAACAGAGCCCAGAGCCGGTCCTTCAAGACATGAACGGACAGTCGCCAGCAAGACTGATGACGGATAAGGAGAGAGGACAAATAAAGACACACGACTTCAAAAGAGGAACCCTTAGAGCCAGAGCAGCAATCAAAGAAACATGGAAGCCCACTATAAACAAAGTCGCGCCAACATTTCTGAAACCCTAGATAAAGCCGGCACCCAGAGAAACAGGGAGCTGGATGCTGACTCCCCCACCCCCGCCCCTCTAAGTCCTCAGATCCGGACTGGTTTTAAAAGTAAGTTCTAATTAGTCACCGTGGACTAGACACTCTCGATCTTCCACAACAATTTCTTATACAAGAAGTTTCAAAATGAGAGCAGCCGAAAAGAACAAGAAGAGGGAGAGGCAGCCTAGGGGTCAGGCATGTTGATCCCAGAACCGGAGGAGCAAAACGCCTGGGGGCCGTGGGGTGACCCGCATGAACACAGGCGTGAAAACGCCCAGCAAACAGTATTTCAGCGTTACGGTGCTTGTCACTCAGCACGATGGAGTCCCGTGCATTGACAGCCTAGAGGAGAATTACCACTTTCTGGCCATGTTGACGGCCCAGAGACCCAGACGCACACCCATTCAGATAAAAGACAGACCGAGAGTGCCCGCTGCGTCTCGCTGCTACTGAAAACCGGTGCTAGAAGGTAAGAACAAGGGGCGCCTGGGTGGCACAGCGGTTGGACGTCTGCCTTCGGCTCAGGGCGTGATCCTGGCGTTATGGGATCGAGCCCCACGTCGGGCTCCTCCGCTGTGAGCCTGCTTCTTCCTCTCCCACTCCCCCTGCTTGTGTTCCCTCTCTCGCTGGCTGTCTCTATCTCTGTCAAATAAATAAATAAAATCTTAAAAAAAAAAAAAAAAGAAGGTAAGAACAAGAAGCATGAGCGCTGGGAGTGAAAGACAAGCCTCATAACATGCTGGTAATACCCTCCTCAAAACAGAAACCCCAGGGGAGTTAACAAACTATTTGAATTAATATGAGTTTTGTGGTATTGCTAAGGCAAAAACAAGGACACAGTATTGCCAGATACAAGACCCATGCGTAAAACTCAACCGTGCTTCATGATTTAAAAGTATGTTCTAAATCAGCATAACGTTTGTCTACACTTGTAATAATCAACCAGAAAATACAATAGGAACAGGACCTCGTTCATGATTATAAAAACACTATAAATGTGCGGGCATTATTTTCGTTCTGGTTTCAGGGAGCTCTGGCTTCCCAGGGGGCCGGTGTCCTGCCCTGTTCCAAGGGGCAGTGGGGCAGGTGGGGAGATGGGTCCTGGTTAGCCCGAGCCTGTCCCCATTCCGTCCTCCTCGCGGTGGCTGGTAGAGTGCGTACACGCTACGGTTCTCCCCAAAGAAATGGAGGAAGAATGCAGGACCCTGCTTGTTCTTACTGGTGGACGCAGGACGGCGCACTCCCTGTTACAGGATGAATTGTGCGCCACCCCCCACCAACATGCCTATGTTAACGTCCTGACCCCCAGCACCCACAACGGGACCCTATCTGGAGCCTAGTTGTTGCAGATGTAATTAGTTAAGATGAGCTCACACTGGAGTGGGGTGGGCACGGATGCCATCTGGTGTCCTTATGAAACGGGGACCTGTGGACACAGACACAGGGGGAATGCCGTGTGCACATGCAGGCAGGGATTGGGCTCCTGAGTCTACAAGCCCAGGAACACCGAAGATCGCCAGCAAAGTCCCGCAGGAGGAGAGGGGAGTGAAACGGTTCTCGCTCACAGCCTCAGAAGGAGCCAACGTCGTCCACCGTGATCCTGACTTCCGGCCTCCACCACCGGGAAAGGATAGCCTTCTGCCGCTCAGGCCACCCCGTTCGTGGGGCTCTGTTCAGCAGCTCTGGAAATCTAACACGCTCCCTCAGTCCGCCAGTGCCTGCGGAAGCCAGCAGGGGCCGGGAGGGGACATGGTGAGGACAGAGGGTCACACGCTGTGGGGAGACCGGCTGAATGAACCTGACCCCGAGACCAATACTGGGCTTCCCGTGGGCTCCACCGGGACAGAGGCTCTTGTCTGTTCTGGTCACTGACGCGTCCTCAGGGTTTAGAACCAGGTTTCTGTAACTTGCAGCTCAAAGCTAACTGATAGCAAACTTTATAGGCAAGTTTAAAGACTCTATTAAAAATATAAAAACACATGAATGGAGAGTGATTATCATATTCATGAATGTAGATGACTTAGCAAATAACCCATATTAACACATGAAACTTTTTAATTCCAAAAGAGCATTTCAGAAAGAGTCCTGTGTGTGAAACCCAACCAACAGTTCGTAAACTTCAAATGCAAGAAGAGTTCAGGAATAGCTAGGTCATTTTCGGAGAAGGAAGACTAAGATGAGGGTATCAGACATGAACCAACAAACACAAAGACGTACCGGTGAGAAGTGCGGCCCTGGGGCAGGAACAGACTGACAGATGGGGCAGAGAGCTCCCACAGTCACGGCCACACGTGGGCCCCTAAATGGCAGAGTCGTACCACCATCAGCAGGGAAACGGGATGATGTTGGGAAAACAGACTTACTACACGGCAGGAAATAAAACTGGGTCCCAACCGCGTGCCTGGATTGAAGGTGACCTCGCAGGTAAGTTGGATTAAAGACCTGAAAGTAAAAGGTGAGACCCTAAAAGTGCATAAGAGAAAAAGTAAAATATAGCCCCCTAAATAAGACCCAAATCACCAACCAGAATTGATGGAATAAATCAAAACAAAGGGTTTCTGTTCAAGTGAAGGCCGCCACAGCCCGGGTTAGCGGGAGGAGGCAGGGGGAGGCACCTTGCAAGTCTAAACCACACTCAGCCTACGCAAGAGCCAGAAAGCAAGAAAAAGACAGAACCCACCTGAAGAATTGGTACAAGGCGTATGAAGCAAGACTTGACGTTTTCAGTAGTGGGAGAAACGTACACAGTTATGCAGGAATGAACGACTTGTTAGCGTGCTGCTTCCCACACAACTAGTACTAAGGAACGGCTGCTCTGGTGCGCTGCGGCCGGGGCTGAAGCCTCCCGCATCCGCGGCTGTCTGGAAGCCGGCTCCACTGCCTGGAATGTTCTCCATGCCAGCCGGTGCCGAACTCTCTCTCAGCTTCCCATGGACAGATTTTAAAATTATTTTCCAGTCCTTAAGATACTGCCTGAGATTTTATTTTATTTTTATTTTTTTAAGTACTCACTACGCCCAACATGGGGCTCAAACTCCAGACCCTGAGACCCACGGCTGCGTGCCCCTCCGACTGGGCCAGCCCGGCGTCCCTCCTGCCTGAGATTTTAATGTCCCGAGTGTGGCTGTTATCAGCTAAGTTGTAATAGGAGTTTACTGGACTGCCATATCTAATTCGTTTCCTTTTACGAACTTTTGTCCACCTTCAACCCATGGACATTAGCAAACGTCCTGTGGCCAAGTTTCAGGATCTGACGGCAGAAAGAACTCCGGGACTCACTATGTCTCTCACTGTTGTCATCAAGGGACAGGACATGTTTCCTTGCAATTCATGATCTCATCACTTCTCTTGGAATTGAATATTTCGTGTTGTCACAAACGGTGGGTCATATTTCTTAATTTTACAGCTTTATAGTACCTTCCACTTCTCCTTATGATCTTCACCCTTTATCGTATATGCTCTTCACGTGCCGTATTCGTCGCCGTGCTAATTTGAACGCCTTAACAAGGAAGGACTACAGGTGATTTTTCGTCTTTGTTAAGCTCTCTGTCAGAACACTGCTTAACCGCGCATGCAAGGTGTGTCTCTGAACCCCCGTTTCCAGGCCTTCCCGTGCAGACGCGGGGGCGCCATGTCAGGTGGCAGCCCCGCGAGCCGCTTCTCTGCTCTGGGTCTTGGGGCCACGCGCTGAGGGCCACATGGTCTTCCAACTTTCTTTGCTTCCGTTTCCAGATCTTTCAGTGTTTTATTAAATTCTTTTTGATTTTTTAAAAGATGTATCTATTTGTCAGAGAGAGAGAGCGTGCGCGCGCACAAGCCGGGGGAGGGGCAGGGGCAGAGGGAGAAGCAGACTCCCCGCTGAGCAGGGAGCCCGAAACGGGACTCCATCCCAGGACCCTGAGATCATGACCTGAGCTGAAACGGAGAGTCAGATGCTTAACCGGCTGGGCCACCCAGGTGTCCCACAGCAGCAGTGCTTCCGTGCGGCCCATCGTCTTGGAGTACCTAATGGTCTGATACTACTTCGGCTTTGTTCTTTGCAGCCAATGAGGTTAACAAAGGACATGAATCTGTCGTTAGTTTTGAATTCCGTCTTTTAGATTGACTATTCAAGCGTTGCTGTGTTTTATGTGAGGCCGTGCTCATCTGCTCTTCTTCTGGGCACCAGCATGACCCCCAGGCCCCCAGCCCCAGCGGTACATGGATGCCCAAACCCTGAAAGCTTGGCGGTGTTGGGGCACCCACCAGAGACCCCTTGTTGGCTGGGAGCCCTTCCAGGCACCCCACGGTCAGCCACACGACCTGGTGTGACCGGCCTGACACCGACCACGGGCTCTGGGTGGCATGGGTCACCCTCAGCAGGGGCCTCCACCCAGCGGGGGTAGGGGACACGAGCTACACGTACCAGAGTCAGGCTGGAAGGGTGGGCATTAGGGCTGGGAGCTGAAGACGGTAGGACACCCAGGAGCCTCTACATGGGGACGCTCCCCCCACCCCATGCCCTAGAGGGGCACTCACCTCACGGAGCCCACGCAGCTGCCGTTCAGCTTCAGCTGGTTGAGGTTGGGCAGGTGAACCCCTGTGCGCCACAGGAGAGACAGGTGGGTGACAGAGCCTCGCGCCCTCCCTCACCTCTCTGCACCCTCGTCAGTGCCCCTGGGCCCCTGCGGCGCCACGGCTGCCCGGAGCCCTAGTGCAGCCCCAGGGCCCTGCACTTACGTCTGCGGCCTGCCTCAAGTGGAGAGGCACACAGGACGCGTGCAGAAGGTGCACCTGAGCGGACCGAGCCACCCGGAAGGCCAAGAGGCCACTGGACTCCGGGAGTCTGCGTGGAGGAGGGGAGCCTCACTGTCGCGGGTGGGGCCACCACGGCTTGGGTCCTGCCCCTGAGCCACATGCCAGACCCAGCCACGGGCACCCCAGACCATAACCTCCATCAGCTCGCAGCACTGGGTACCAGAGCACAGGAACCCCCTAGCTGGGGTCCCGTGCACCCCAAAGCCCCTGGCAAAGTGTTCTGAGTTAGACTCCTTGGAAGAACAGGGCACTGACCCTGTGGGACAGTCTTGATCCCTTAAAGAGGGGTGCAGGACGGGCCTGCGGGGCACAGGGCAGACTTGCAGGGTGCACGGCAGGCTCGTGGGGTGCAGTGGTGCAAAGACCAGAGCCTGGCTGGCAGCACTGAAACAGATGGGCCCTCAGAAAGAAGTCTGAGCTTGCCCGTGGTGGGGTGTGGACAGGGAGGGGCTCTCACCAAAGTTCCCCAGGCTGTTCTCACGGGTGTCGACGCACATCTCCAGCATGTTCACCAGTCCAAGGTCATCTACCTGGGCCAGGGCCCGCTGCAGAAATCGATGAAGAGTCATCCCTGGGGACTGGACAGTGGTCACTCGCTCCCAGTGAAGTCTCTGCCTTTGGCTGTGGGCTGGGACAGGTGGCAGACATTTCCCTGCCTCCTCTATGCTGCCTTAGCCATGGATGGCTTTGGCTGGTGGGGTATGAATACACAGGATGCGAATAGAGGTAGTAACTGTGCTTGGCTGGTGGGCCCATTTGCAGAGTAGGGCCTGCGGGGTGCCAGTGTCCAAATGAGACCCATGGGACAGACCCACACAGCCCATAGCGTGGACCCCAGCTCTGCTGAGCATGGCTGAA
The DNA here is from genome assembly GCF_023065955.2 of Ursus arctos. Lineage (NCBI taxonomy): Eukaryota > Metazoa > Chordata > Mammalia > Carnivora > Ursidae > Ursus > Ursus arctos. The sequence goes on from NW_026622908.1 coordinate 48,265,604, forward strand.
CCACAGCCTCCTCGGACCTGTGGACACTTAAGACTATAAGCCACGGAGCTGGAGGGGTTGTTTGTTACAGAGCATCATTGCCCCTATAGCTGATTCATACAGAACTTGGGACCTAGATGCTGTTCCAGTAGCTCCCACAGCAGAACACCTCAACAGTGTGATGTTGGGTTTAGGACCGGGTTGGGGGCTGAGGTGAGTGCTGCTGGGCCTGAAAAGACAGACACCCTCGTCCTGCGGCCATGGTAGGTCTCCTGAGACCATCTCCTGGGGTGGGCTGCATGGCAGAAAACGTGCATGAGGAACCTGTCACATTGAGCGGAGAGCTGCCAGCACCATGTGGGTGGAGTGAGCTTGGCTGTGCTTGATAAGGTGCTGTGGGACGCGGGGTTCAGGGGGAAGGGAGAGAGCCCAGGAGATTTGGAACCCACGGGTCTGGAAAATAAAGCGGTCTCTCAATTCCAATCAGCCGAAGAAAAAGCTGAGAAGGTTTGCAGGTAGGACGACCCAGTGAGTCCGTCTCGGGGAGCAAGCCAGGTTGCTCCGTGCCCGCTACAACCGCAGAGGCTCTGGGGTTCTCAGGGGAGGTCTCCGGGAAGCTGGCGACCCCATTTTCAGTGACCGGGTCTGCAGAGAGAAATGTGTCCAGACACCCTCGCAGGTATGACTCTTGGCACCTGGCATCGACCGGACTCTACCACGTTGAAAAGCACGTGTGGTTGTGGACCTCTGATCACCAGCTCGCTGTGGCCTGGACTGGGGTTCACAGAGATCATCCGAAATGACAGTGTTTGAGGCCGTGTTCTCCAGCCAGGAGCCAGGTGGAGAAGGACGGAGGTCCCAGGATGGACAGAAGCCACACAGGGACAGAGCAATCTCTAATTAAAGTGTGTTCCCAGCATGGGGCCCTCAAACATTTGTCCAGTGGGTGTCAGCGTCTCCTGGTTCCCTTCCCAAGAGGGAGAGGCTGGTGAGTTGCCCTGCTGCTCCCACCTTGCAGGATGGCTGTGGGGGCCACACTGGTCTTCATGCTTGCCTGGTCTCATGGACAAGTCCTTCTTCGGATGTGCGCAATGCAAACATGTTCTCCCAGGACGCTGGACTCACCTGATGTGTGGTTAGTGGGGACTTGGGGGTGTGAAGGCTCTGGATGTGGAGGCAGGTGGGCCAGTGCTCATACTTGTCACTCCTCCCCTGAATTAGAACTGCGTGTCCGTTCCCCGGCCAGTGACAACACAGACCCCAGAGCAGGTGGTCTTGTCCGTGATGGGCTTGGCCAAGGGAGTCCTCAAGTGTGCACCTGTCGTCCACCTGCTGCTTACCCCCAAGTGTCGCCCACGAGTGGGGCAGCCCCATGTGGCCCCTTAGCCTGGATTCCAGTGGGACCCACTGTGCAGACCCCAAGCTGAGGACAGACACCTGTTGTTCCAGCCAGAGTCTGGGTGGTTTGTGGTCAGATTATGTGACCACAGATGACATACGGGATACAGAGACCCTCCAGGCCAAGGTGTTGGGGAAGGAGGCCTGCCAGGGACTGCTAGGGGATTCCCACAGCAGCAGCCTGAGGTGGGCGCTGCCCTGAGGATGACGAGGGGCGTCCGTGTGGATCTGAGGAGACAAATGCATGATACTGTTTGCACCCCAACTGGCCTGATTTTGTAGGGATCCCAGGCTGTACAAGGCCTTCTGTGTGGCTGGACATCTCCAGGGGGGTAACCCACCAATTGTCTGAGGAAGACACAGTGACCACACACACTCCTGCAAAACCACTCCCTGTTGGGCACTGCCTCCCACGAATGAACACACAACGGAAAGGAAACAAAGCACAGATTCCAGTGAGCACCAGGGATGTCGCGGCTCCCGGCCTGGCTCCTGCGGTGTGGTACTGGGTGGATGACAAGGCTAGGTCCACCTCCAGGTCCAGCCAGGATGCGGTGGGCGTCCCTGCCCTACCTGCACCCTGCTCCCGGCACTCCTGGCATGGTCAGGCTGGACCCTCCCTGTCCTGCTATCCGGGGCGGGGAGCTCTGTCCCCAGCCAGCTGCTCTGTCCAGCAGAGGAGACGCCAGCTCTGTGCACAGGCTGGCCAGGGCCCAGAGTCCCCTCTCAGGGTCAGGCTGTTGCCAGTGCAGCCTGGTCTCCCTGTGGCCCCAGGAGGGCCTGAGACAGGGGTACCGGCCTGAGCTCTGTGCACACCGGCCCCTCCAGCAAGCCCACTTTCTGTGTCTAAACCTAGACCTCATATGTGCAAAGGGACACAGGACCCCAGAGCTGGCCGGTACAGAGGTGGCCTGCAGCTGTGGGTCTGTTTCTGTCCCCCAGGGCAGTGTGGGGGGCTGCTGAGCTGGTGGGAGGTCTGTCCCGATGTGTTCCCTGCTGGACCAAGACACTGGGAAGATATGGGCCCACAGGCCTGGCTGGAGGGCCGCATGCACAGAGGAGCCAACTTGGAGCCTGGGGATGGGGGCCTGGCAGGAGTGTCCCTTCTGCCGTCACTGACCAGGTGGTGCAGATGCTTCTGTGAGTTAGTTGGTCCAGAAGGCGGGCAGAGACCTCGGGCAGCCAGGCTCCCTTCTGCATGCTGGTGAGCATGTCACCATAGGGTCTCCAAGGGGAGGGGTCCTTGTGCAAGGGTAGGTGTGGGCCTGAGGGCTGCCCGGGCAGTGCCTGTACCCGGTGGGGCCTGCCCCCTTAGCATGGCCAACAGTGGGTGAGGTGTGGAGTTGCTGGGTGAGAACTGGGAGTCAAGAGGGCTCTGCATATCCTGGTGGGCTGCAGGGTGGCAGTGAGGGGCGGCAGCAAAACCCCACCCCAGGTTTGGGAGAAAGCCTTCACTAGCTGCCCCAGGCACAGCCAGTGGGATCCTGGAACGGCCCCCGCTTAAGCAGCCTGCCCTGGATGGCAGGGCTCCCCCACTTTACTTGTGGTTTCGTTTGTTCCTGGCAGTTGGCACCTTCTGTGTGCCATGAACTTGCACGGTCTGACGCCCTGCCTCCCGGCAGAACAACAGGTCCAACAAGGGGCTTCTCTGGTGCATGGACCCAGCGCACAAGGCCTACTCGGCAAATACTTGCAAAATTCCTGCCTGGCTCGTTCCCTTGGTGTGCTGCGTGCCTGGGGGTATCTTAATCACCAAGCACCGGGGGTTGGCCCTGAGGGTGGGGCAGGTACTGGGGGCACAGCAGGGCCGAGAGCGACCATCCACCAGGCAAGGCTAGGAGGGCTGAGGACAAATGGCAGGCTGGACATCGGCCCTGCAATGGTGCCCCATGCGGACCCCCGTGGCCTGAGCCCGCAGCCCCCCAGCACTCACCAGTCGGGCAGGTGACAGGTACTCCTCTACCAGCCGCTTGCCATGGCTGTCCCTGTGGCTGCCTGGGTCCTTGCTCTGTGGGCGGGGATTGTGCAGGCCTGGCCAGCTCAGCTCCCGCACTCGGACAGTGGCTGGGTTTGGCCGAGGCCAGTGGGTTCTGTCCCAGGCCTGGTCCATTCACATCCGACCTGCTAGGATAGGCAGAGGGCAAAGCTACTAAGCCTTTGTTCTTCCTCTGATGCAGCCTGGCTGGGACCCCCGCTCGGCAAGCCTTCGGGGCTCACCCTGCCTGGTTCTGATGGGGCTCTCACTCACTCAGTCTCTGCCTGCCTGGGGCTTGTGATGGCCCTGGCATCGCGCACTCAGCCTTAGCTCTCACCCCACTGGGGTCCGGGCGGGTCACCTCCTTGTGTTTCTGCCTATCCTCCAGGGTCCACAACAGGGCTGCTCGGTCCAAGCTTCCCTATCTGAGGTCCTGCCTAGGCTGTGGGCCTGAAGGGGGCCAGTTAGCCCTAGGTCATGTTTGCTCCATCAGCTGTGACCAGCAGCAAGCCATTGGCTCAGGCCCTGTGCTATGTGTCTCCACCAATGGTCTCCAAGCTTGGGGGCCCAAGACCAAGCTCTCAAGCATTCCCCCCACCCACCCCTATGCCCACTGAGCCCCCTCACCTGGAGGCAGCTGCCTCTTTCCACCATGGGTCAAACATCCAGATAAGGGGACAGCATGTGTCTTCAAGCGGCACCTGCAGCAGAGATTTGGGGTGGCCTCCTGGCCAGGTCACTGTGCCAGGGGACTTGGCACAGGCAGGGCCCAGAACATAAGTCAGGTGTGGAGGTGGTCGGGGCTGTCAGTGTGGGCACTGGCCGTCAGGTCCTTTTGATCATCCTGATGGGGGACCCGGACTGGCTGATGAGGAAGACAGTCAGGCGGCGACTGACTCCATCCTCTCTCCAAAAGGGGTCCCGGGTCTGCCACTCTGGACTGTCTCTCATGGGCTGGCCTCCCTGGCACCCTGTCCCTCCTGAGCCCCTCATCCCCAGGCTCCAAGGGAGGTTGTCCAGCGTACCCCTGGATGCCTGCATGAGGCTCCCCTGGCATTGCTCCTTAAAGATGCAGATACCTGGCCTGACCCCAGACCCTGGAATCATTTCTAGGGTCTGCCTGGAATGTTCTGGGCACTTCCCTCCAACTTGGGTTGAGGCCTCGCTGACCACTACACCTGTATTCCCTCCTGCCCTTCCCGGATTTACTTTCCTTGTAAGTCTGACTCCTTCGATGGTCCTCTGCTCTACAACTCATTCTTTAGAGTGAGTATGTCACTCCAAGACAATATGTGTTCTGGGCAGGCAAGATGCTTCCTGCTTTGTCCATAACGTACGGAGGAGGGGCTCTCAACTGCCCTCCGGAGGAATCAGTGAGTGTGGTGCACGCACATTCTAGCACTGCTCTCATCTCTCAGCCCCCTGGACACGTTCAAGATGCATCCTCTCCCTCATGCCTAGGGCTGGGGCAGTGGCCAGCTGGGCTTTGACAGAGGCAGTGGAGGGGGCCGCGGAGGGACAAGCTGCCCAGGCTCTGTGTGCCTCAGTGGCCTCATCTGAAAGTGATCTGTACACTGCGGATCCAAGGGGGTTAAGGCCATGCAGGTGAGACCCACATATAGACTCACGGCGTTTCCAGCCAGGATTTCTTTCCAAAAGCTCCCTCTGCTGTCTGCCTTTTTCCAGCTGATGAAAAGCCCCAAGCCTGGCAGGAAGACCCCACCACCGTGCCTCCTGGGAGTATGCTGCTCACCCCCATCCCAGGCCCGTCAGCCTGCAGCCCCAGGATGCCTTTGGGCAGCATTAAGGGCCAAGCCCACTGCCTTTCATTCTGTGCCTGATGGCAGCTGACCAGAGGTCCTACACCTGACTAGGGCCAGCATACTGGTCCCATCTCGCCCAAAGGTCTCAGGGTCAAAGGAGCAGGGCCTGGGTTGTTGGCTGGAGCTCCCATGAAAAACACCGTCCCCTCACATTCACACACTGGCTGCAACTGTCTTGGCCCTGCTTCCACCCTGACCTGACACTTTGGGAGCCCCACAAACCTCCCAAGTAGGACACCTGGGGGCCTCTCTGTCTCCACAGCCCAAGGTTATGCCAGCCCCTCGTCTGGCTCATCAGCTCTCTGGGTCCTCTCCTCTCCTCCACCCCTCCACCTCGGAGGGGAGGGGTTCGGAGGGCAGGGCCTCCTCCCCTCCTCTGTCCAGTCAAACTCCCAGAGTGGAGCCTGGGTCCCTGCCTCCTTCTCCCCCCCAGGGCCAGGGGTCCCTCCTATCCCCGTGACTGGGAACCCTTGGGAGCGCAGCTAGGAGTTGTGGGCAGGGCCCCTGGAGGAGCAGAGTGGACATCTAGGGGTACCACTGAGTCTCCCACTGGCTTTGCTGCTTCATCCTAGGACCTGTCCTCGGCCTCAGTTTCCCCCCAGGCACAGGGGAGGTAACAGCGAGGCCTGAGGCCCCAGGTCCAAGGGTGTGCTTGGCTCTCACCTGAGGGGTCGGTCTCGGTGCCACGGCCCTGGGTGCCTTCCGCTGCCTGGCCTTCACTCTGACTCGGGGTCGTTCTTCCGGTGGCGGGGTTGCAGGGCCTGGCCGCCTTGGCAACGGGGCCCGGGCATCATTTGAATACTCAAATATTCATGAGGCCGCAGGAATGTCCGGGGCTCCGCGGTCGAGCCATGCCCCTTAGCAACGGTTGCTAGGGCAGGCCGGCGGGGGCGGGGCAGCAGCCAACCGGGTTTGGGATCTAGAGGGTAGGGCCCCACGCGGTGGGCGCCCTGTGGGCTGGGAGGGAACAAGGGGGGGAAGGTGAAACGCCGTCAAGCCGGGGGGTGGGGAGAGTGCCGAGGACAGGCCAGGTGTCAGCCCCTGCAAAGGCGGTGTCTGGTGGAGACCAGCGCCCACCTTTCCCAGCTGGGAGGGTCGTACCTGCGGCCCTGGCCTTAAGGGATGTACCCCCGCCTCCAAGTGTGGCCGATGCCAAAACAAAAGGAAGCGCCGTGGGAAAGCACCCCCTGAAGACGAGGGAAAGGCAGACCTGGTGTCCCCGCTCGCGAGGGACGCCACCACCCGCTTTCATTTATGCGCCTTTACTTCGCCTCTATGCGCGTCAGGCGCAAGCCCGGCTCTGTTGTAGCCACCGCGCAGTGGGGTCGGTGATGTGGTGGGGGCGGGGGCGGCCCCGAATGGGTCCGCTAAGGTCACGGCCTGCAGTGGGGTGAGCTCCAACAGAACGGCACCGAGCCGGCACGGGAGGAGATAGGGGATGGGAGGGGGTGCCATCTGAGCAAAGCAAGGTTGGGCCCTCTGTCTAATGCGCCATTCTTTCTTCGTAAATAAGGAGGGTGTGCTTATGCACTACTTGGAAATTTTAAAAAATGTTAAAACCATGTCTTTTTGAAAGTCTCAGGGAGACGGGATGTGCGTTTGTGCTTGGAATGGGGGAAATTTCAGTACATCCCCCTTGAGCAACTTTTGGGTGGGATTTGCTGGGTACCATTTGTTAATTGGGCTACACGGTAAGCTTCTGCAGGGTTGGAAGCGCTGGGCTGTGGGCAGCTGAGCGGGCCGGTCTGCAAGGCCTGCCCAAGTTGGGCGAGGCTGGTGGTGAAGGGGTGCGGGAGAAGGCCCGTCCTCGGAGCCCCAGGCCGGACTGCGAGCTGGAGAGAAGCAAGACCCCCTACATGGAATAAAACGATTATGTCTGTCTCTGCTGCTCCGCGGGCTCAAACGCAGACCCCCACCTCCCGCTCGCCCGCCCAGCCGAGACACCCCTGCACCGTTTGGCCCTGGGCGCACTGGCTGTGCCGCGCCCAAGGACTACGCCGAGGTGCCAGGTGTCCTTTGAAGGGGGCAGGCGCCCCTTCCGGAGCCACCTGACGGGAAGGGGGTGTAGGGCAGCCTAGCCTCCGGCCACTGGGGGTCCCAGAGGCTTCCGGCGCGGCCCGGGCCCGCCCTGGGCGCCTGACCCTCGTCCCGGCGGCCCCTCCGCTTTGCTCCAGGCTCCCCTCCCCAACACGGGGGGGCGTCCGCGGTGCTGACCCTCCTCCCTCCCTGAGGCTCGCCCCCGGACTGGCCCTCCGCTCCGGGACCCTCTCAGCGGGCCGCGCGTCGCGGCGCAGGGAAGCCCTCTCGGGCTGGCAAGGGCTTGAGCCGAACCGCAGCGACCCCGCCCCAGTCTACAACCGCCCGCGGTCCCGCTTTCCGGAAACTTTCCGGAGAAGCTGTTGCCCCCGGACCCGCGACCCCCGCGTCCTAGCTGTCCTCCGGCCTGGCAGAGCCCAGCCCCCCTAGGCCGCGGCCCACGAGGGCCTCCAGGGCCGGCACCGCCCTCCGCGCCGTTTCCCGGAAGCCCCGCCCGGCCGCGGCCCTTGATGGGCGGGCGGGTCGGCCAACCGAAGCTGGGCGGGACGGGGCGGGACGGCTCCGGGGCGGGGCCCGGCACCCGTGACCAATGGCAAGCCGCACCAGGCTGATGGACGGGCGCGGGGCGGGGCGTGCGCCGGTCCCTCGACCCCCCCTCCTTCCCCTGGGTGTCCGCCCGCGCCCCGCCGCCGGCAGCCGGAGCCGCACCCTCCGCGGACGGAGCCCATGCGCTGGGCGAGCCGCGCGCCGCGGCCCCGGCCCCTTTCCCCGCCCCCGCCCCAGCCCCGGCCCCGGCCCGGAGGGCAGTCGCGCCAGTGAGCGGTGAGTGCGGCGGGGGCGGGCGGCGGGGCGGGCGGCGGCCCCGACCTGGGCTGCGGCGCGGGGCGTTGGAGGCGCGGCGGCGGCGGCGGGGCGCGCGGGGGCGCAGGTGAGCCGCGGGCGGGCGGGCATGGCGCGGCGGCCGGGGGCTGCGGGCGGCGGCGGGGGCGCCGTGCCTCCGCGTCCCTTGCCCTGCGCTCCGAGGGGCCCCAGCAGTGCTCTCGGGCAGCGTGCGGGGGCTCCCCCGAGCCGAGGTCCGCTGCGGCCCCCCTCTAGGCGCGCTCCCAAGGGCTCGGGCACCAGGCGGCCATCACGATACACAGCAGGCGAGTCAGGGGTTAGGAAATCACTGCCCACAGTCCGGGGACAAGAGCAAGGGCACCCCTCGTTAAACCTCGCAAATTGGGACACCTCAGCTGGAGGCCTTGGTCCAGGCCTTTATTCTTTCTCACCTGTACCCCGGCTCCGCACCTCCGTTGGGTCTGTGCCTCTCAGTCTGCTTATCGGGGACCCCCGCCCGGCCCCGCACCCGACTGTCTCGTTTGCCTTATTTTCTCCAAAGCTCCTATGGCAACAGCATGCCGTGTGTTTCTCCGTATTGTAACGTGTGCTGGTCTTTTCCTTGGAGCGGGGGCAGGGGCTTCTCTCTGTGCTTGTCACCCTGTGCCTGGAACAGCAACTGGCATGCAGTAGGCGCTCGATAAATGCTTGTCAAAAGCAGCAACATGCTGGGGGGGGGGCCGGAGCCGGTTGTAGATTGGCACTGGCCTGCCTGGGCATGCTGCTGTGCGCTCCGCTGTGGCAAGACCTGTTCTTGCAGGGAGGGGACTGGTAACCTCAGCCTGCAGGGCCTTCGGTTCAGGCTTTCTGCCTACCCAGCACTTCTAATTTGGGTGCGTGGTTGGGAGATGCTCTCAGCTGTCAGCTCTGCCTTTGGGGGGGCCAGCTCCCTGCTCTCTCACAGCCATAAGTGCAGCTGGAGGTGGGGGCCCCCTCCCACCCCTGGACTGGAAGTGCCACAGGTGCGCGGCTGGGCCACCATTCTGGTGGCTACCCCTGTTCCCTGGTTGTCTGGGGCCAGAGGGTGGGGCGGGCCAGCCCAGGGAGCTCAACAGGCCTGCTCTGCGGGGCTGGGCCTTGGCTGAGTGCAGCTTCCTCAGCAGGTGGGACAGGAGACCACCACAGTGCCCCGTGCTGCATCCCTTGAGGAGCGATGACGGAATATAAGCTTGTGGTAGTGGGCGCTGGTGGTGTGGGGAAGAGCGCCCTGACCATCCAGCTCATTCAGAACCACTTCGTGGATGAGTACGACCCCACCATCGAGGTGAGTGCCGCTGTTCCTGCTCCCAGCCCTGAATCCTGATGTGGGCTTGTCTTCTGATGCTCCATAGGAGGGCGTCCCCTCCCCCTGGGATCTGGGGGCGGGGCAGGGGAGGTGCCCAGAGGGGCTGACCGTTGGATCCTCCCATCCTAGGGGAGGTGGTGGGGGGTCCTGAAGCACTGTCCTCCTGCAGGACTCCTATCGGAAGCAAGTGGTTATCGATGGTGAGACGTGCCTGCTGGACATTTTGGACACAGCGGGCCAGGAAGAATATAGCGCCATGCGGGACCAGTACATGCGCACTGGGGAAGGCTTCCTGTGTGTGTTCGCCATCAATAACACCAAGTCCTTCGAGGACATCCACCAGTACAGGTGAGCTGCTGGCCGGCCCTCAGGGGCCTCCCCGTCCCTGTTTCTCATCGTGTCTTTCTGACCGGGTCCTGGATGCAGCCGTGACCGCAGCCCAGTGACTGGCTCCCACCTTCTTCCTTGCAGGGAGCAGATCAAGCGAGTGAAGGACTCCGATGACGTGCCCATGGTGCTGGTGGGGAACAAGTGTGATCTGGCTGCGCGCACTGTGGAGTCCCGGCAGGCACAGGACCTTGCCCGCAGCTATGGCATCCCCTACATCGAGACGTCGGCCAAGACGCGCCAGGTGAGCCAGCTCCCCACCCCACAGCTAGCCAGGGACCCGCCCCACCCCACCCCTGCCAGGGAGCAGTGCTCATTGCCCCCTCTCCCCCGACACAGGGCAGCCGCTCTGGCTCTGGCTCCAGCTCCGGGACCCTCTGGGACCCTCCGGGACCCCCGTGACCCAGCGGCCCCTAGCGCTGTAAGTGTCCCCGGACGGCAGGGCAGCGAGGGAGGCTGGGGCCCAGGGTCTGGGCTGACACAGCTCCTGGGAGAGGCAGAGGTCCCTGGAGAGAGCTGCCCTGAGCCAGGCCGGAGCGGCGACCCTGGGGCCCTGGCCCCTCTGCCCCCAGAGAGCCCCGTGGGCCCTTGTTGGCCCTGCCCACTTCATGGGCTGTTGGGGACAAGGTTGGTAGGTCAGAGAGGAGTAGGACACGGGATGTTCAAGCTGAGAGCCAGACCGAGGGCCCGCCCTGTGGGGGAGCTCCTGAGGAGCGAGCTGCCTGATGGGGGGAGCCCTGGGGCTGCAGGCTGAGCAGGGCCCGGCTGCCTGTGTGGGAGTCGGGTTGGGGAGAGGGTGGGAAAGGGCGGGGATTCTGCCTGAGCTTGAGGCCGGGGTCCCTTGGTCCCCTCCCCTGCCAGGCCCCCAGGCCGAGTCCCACTCTGAGCCGGCCTCTTCTTCCCAGGGCGTGGAGGACGCCTTCTACACGCTGGTGCGAGAGATCCGGCAGCACAAGGTGCGGAAGCTGAGCCCGCCCGACGAGGGGGGTCCGGGCTGCCTGAGCTGCAGGTGCCTGCTCTCCTGACCTCCCTTCCAGGCCCCCTCTGACATCCCCGCAGACCCTCTGTGCCCCAGGAGCACGGGCACGGGGCGTGGAAGTGCCGGATGCCGGGAGGAGGTGCCGACGGAGGAAGGAGGAGGGGAAGGAAGGAAGGAAGTGCCACCGGAGCCCGGCCAGCCCCGGCTCCCCGGACAGAGTGACCGCAGACCTCCCAGGACGCTTTGCACAGACTGTGGTGACCTGAGGCCCCCGGCACCCCGGCTGTCGCTCTCCTCCCAGCCCCGTCCTGGCCCTTTGGCCACAGGCTGAGTCGCAGTAAATTATTTGATGGTCTTGATCCTGGCGTCTGGCCGCGATTGGAAGGCACCTGGGACCCTCAGCTTTGTCTGCCCGGAGGCCCCTCTGCGGGGACACCTGCAGGGGTGGGTGAGGCGGCCCGGGCCGAGACACCCTCTTCTCTCTGGGTGTCTTCGTGCTCAGAGCTCTGGGCGCCAAAGGAACAGGCCGGCTTTGCCTCGTGACAAAACGCTTTATTGACCTTTCAGCAGCAGACGGGCTAGGAACCGAGGGTGCGAGCCTTCCCCTGGGGCGGGAGACCTGCTTTTCCTTTCGAGGACTGCCGGGGTCACACGGAGGCGTGGGTGCTGGCGTCCCCCACCTGGCAGCCTGTGCTGACCCTGGGTGTCGGCACGTTTCCTGCGTCCGGGGCCCCCGAGAGGCAGGTGCCGAGGACCGAGCTGCAGCCGTGGTGCTGGGGTTCCTGGACAGGGTCCCCGCACGTCTGCGTGACCTCGGCCTCTGCCCCGATGCTGCCAGGCGACCGCTCCAGACCCCATCTCTGGTGGCACGTGCCTCCTGCTGTGGGGGGGGGGCCCATCTGCCTGCCCCTGCTACGCCTTAGCTGGGGTGGCCTGTGGCTCCCAGCGCTGCCCTAGGTCAGAGACCTAGATCTGTGGGACATGTCCAGGTCCCATGTGGCCACGTAGAGCCCTGAGAGGGCTCGCCCAGCCTTGGGCCAGAACCCGGGACTGGCCGGGGCCACGGGGCGCTCGGTCCCATCCGTCTTCATTCTGGTCGTGGGGGGGACTTGTGTCGTCTCTGCCCCCCTAGGGCCTGGGGCCAGGCCGGCTGAGGTCCCCCTGGGTCAGGGACTTATGCCTCCTAGGGGGGTTGCCGTCCTCCAGGAAGGCCAGTGTGACGAGGCAGGGCATGGTGCTGGCCGGCCAGAGCCTCAGGGCCCCCACGCTCAGCACCACGCTCTGCTCCAGAGGCCAGGGGGCATCTAGCTTCCCCATGGACGTGGAGGTCAGGGGGTTCCGGGCAGGCGTGGGGCCTTGGGGCTGCTGGTTCAATGCTGCCCTGACTCTGTCTCGGCTATGCCGGTCACTCCCTAGAGAGGGGCATGAGCTGCAGTGGCCGCAGGGCGGGAAGAGTGTCCTGGGCCCCACAGCTGCCTCTTTCCTGGGCTGGGTGGACGCTGTCCTGGGAGTCCCAGGGGTGTTCCGGGGCCTGGTCTGTGGTGTGGCCCCCGGGGTGGCCCAGGTAGGGGCTGAAGGGAAAGGGACCCAGTACTGTGCCTTCAAGCCCACATCCAGGGGCCACCTGCCCGCACTGTCCTGGTGCCCTTGGAGGTTGGGCAGGGAATTGCATCGCTGGAGGGGCAGCCGGGCCAGCCAGGGGTCCTGGGCTGGGGGCAGCTGGGTCAGAACCTGAGCCCCTGGGGCTCCCGGCCTCAGGGGTGCAGCCGCTGGCTCCGTGGACGTTCCCTCCCACAGCAGCGGCTCCTCGGCCTGGAGGATGGCCTGGCTGGGAAGGTGTCCCAGCTGCTCATGTTGGGTGGCTGGACCTGGGGAGGCCGGCCCGTCCACTCCGGGGAGTGTCTCAATGCTTGGAGAAGGGAGGAGGGGCCTGGGTGCCGGGGACCCTTGCTCCAGGCCCAGGGGCATCGTGGGGAACTCCTCAGGGCCCGCTGCAAAGAGGCAGACTGCATTAGCGTCTCCAGCAGGCTGTCTGTCCCCAGCCTGCTGGGCCCAGGTGGGCTCGTGGCTCCCTGTGTCCACCCTGGCCTGCCCCTGACCACCACCCTCCAGGCTGCTGATGCCCGGCCCCTGCAGTGAGCGCCCGGGTGCCCCGCCCTGGCCTGGGTTCCCCAAGGTGGGAGCAGAAGAGGAGAGGGACGGAGACGAGGAGGAAGGCCCCGGGGGCTCTGTCCACTGTGTGCTGCCCCAGGAGGGTGAATCCGGAGGGGACGGGGCCCTGAGCCCACCTGGGGGGGGCAGGTCGCATTGCATCTTTCTCAGCTGGGCCATGGAGGCCCGAAGGTGTCTGAGCACCCCCTCATCGTCCAGGGCCCAGGGCTGGGCCAGGGTGTCCTGTAGAAACTCCCGCAGACCTTCCAGGGGCAGCTTCAGGAGGCGTTCTGGCCAAAGGGTGTGAGTCAGAGCCAGGGAGGCCCAGCCTGCTGCCCCAGGGTGCCTCCCAGGGACGACTGCTGGGGGTCCAGCTGCGCCGAGGAGTGCCGCGGGCAGAGCCGTGGCCGGGGGGACCCCGTGTCTGCTGCTCGTCTGCAGGGCGCCCCCCGACCCGCCTGCCGGCCCCCGTCCCTCCACTGAGGTCTGCACGCTCCGCCCCTGCCCTTCCCCGACACCCCGGGCTCCCGCGGGCTCACTCACTGCTGTGCACCTTGAGGACGGTGTAGGCCATGGCCGTGAGCACGCGCTCCCCGTCCAAGATGTAGGCGTCCCAGAGCTTCAGGGTGAGCGAGAAGGGGGTCTGTGGGGACAGCAGGGGTGAGAGGAGCAGCCTCAGCTGGGCCCACGGGGAGCCCCTGCCGCCCCTGCCCAGCTGCATCCGTGGAGGCCCCACAGCCCCTCCTGGGGGCGTGCTCCGCCCGGGGAGGATGGGGCTCCAGACGCCTCCGGGTGGTGAGGGCCTGGCCGGCACAACCCGCGGACCTGGGGGGCCACAGACTCTGCCCCACGCTCGGTGGCCACACGCCCCGAGAGGACTCCAGGCTGGCTGCAGAATGGGCCAAGGGCCTGTCCACGCCCCAGGCTGATCTGGCCTTCCCTGGGAGAGCGGAGACGGAGACAGTCCGTCCTCTGAACCTCCTCGAGGGGGCCTCTTGGGTTCTCCCCGCAGGCCTCAGCCTTTAGGGCCGCTGGTCTGGAGAGTGGGGCTGAGCTCGGGCCTCCCCGGGGGCCAGGGGCAGGGAGCAGGTCAGGCACCGGGTGGGCTTGGGTGGCCTTACCCGGTCGATGAAGCACTGTAGGAACCACTTGGCCGTGTAGATGCCAGTGCCCATCTGTTCCTCGTCCTGGTGGAAGGGCAGAAGGTGCTCAGGACCCAGCCAGGGCCAGGGTCCCACGCACCAGGTGGTTACACTCCCCACGGCCCCGCTCAGCCCCGACGCCGCCCCCGGGCCCAGCAGGAGAAGGAACAGGACAGCAGGCCATGGGGACGGGGCGTCTGGACAGCGTCTACTCGCCAGGTGCTCCTTCAGCCTTGGCAGTCCTTTGGCAAGAATGAGGTCATGATGGGCCTGAAACCTCAGCAATTTGGGGAATCCTGGAACGAAGAAGCCTGAGAAGGCCCCAGGCCCCCCAACAATCAGGGCCTTCTCCCCCACCAGGTGGGGGGTGAGTCCTGGCAGGTGTCTCCTCTCCCGTGCCCTGGCTCCCGTGTGTGTCCACAGCCCTCCCGAGCCCTGGCTGGACCCGCTCTTCCCAGACAGCAGGACTGCCGTCCAGGCCTGGGGGTCAGGGGCAGAGGACCCTCCTCCTCACAGACACCCAGCGGGGTGGGTGCCCTGGGCTGAGGACCAGGCCCATCTGACCCAGCTAGTCTCTCCTGCGGTGGTCGCAGCAGGGGCAAGGGGGTCCCCAGCACCGAGGGGCAGGGAGTGCAGCCCACGGGGAGGGTAATGGGGGTGTGCAGGGCCATCTCCTGGGCTTGGGAGCCAGGCTGGGGGCCCACGGGAGTAGGAGAGGCTGGCGCCTGGGTTCTTCTGGCCGTGGGCTGGCGGGAGGGGTCGGGGGGGAAGCCGGCAGCCAGACAGGAGGCCGAAGGACCGCGAGAATGCGAGAATGGTCTGCAAATGGTGGGGTTGGAGGCCAAGGCTTCGGGACTGCGAAAGCCCCCTGGGGAGGCGGTGTCCTTTGCCAGTGGGGAGGCGCGCTGGGTGGGGGTCCTGGCCTCCCCGCTGCTGGAGCAGCCGTGCAGGAGGCTGTCCTGAGCTCCCAGTCCCGTCCAGGCGCCCTGCCCGCCCCCTACCGTGCATGGCGTGCCGCTCCGTTGTCATCAGCTGAGCCAGCGCCCAGAACGCGTCCTCCTCCGACAGGAACATTAGCAGGAGCCCCACGATCTGGCTCATGCCCTGGCAGTAGCCCACCTCCTGCAAGAGCCAGGCCCCGATGGAACGAGGCCACCTCGTCGTGGTGGAGGTCAGGGTCATGGGAACCTCCCTCCCCGCCCAGGTTCTGATTCAGAGTATGGTCTCTTTAGGACCAGACCGCAGTTGTCGCGTCACAGCGGTGCGGGCTAGAGCACCTGGCGACCCCAGGGTTCAGGGACTCGGGGGCCGGCTGGCCGTCCCCTGCCGTGAGGTCTGGACCCCCCCCCCCCAGCCTCAGTCCTAGAGTCGGGAGCCCCTCCCTTGTGTCTCTGGGACATTGGGAGCTGGAGTCCTAACTATGTGCCCTGGTGGGTCAGGAATCCTCGAGACGGAGGGCACCCGCGGGGCAGCAGGCCGGGCAGGGGGACACTCACGGTGTTGTAGATGGAATACGCCGAGAGCACGTGGAACAGGGCTCGCTGCCTGGAAAAGGGGAGAGCAGGGTGGGTGGCTCTTGTCCGGCCAGCCCGCACAGCGAGGCCGGCGGGGGCAGAATCCAGCCTCCCGGGACCTGCGGTCTTCAGGGCATCTGGGCGGGGGCCGTGTCTTTGGGGTCAGGTCTACACACAGTGACGTGCAGCCAGCTCAGACACACAGTGCGGTGGGAGTTTATCTTCATTCTGCTGTTTTCTGTTTGCCTCCATGACAGCTGCCGCCCTGGGATGCTCAGCTCCTGGGTTTTCACGGAGCCATCAGCTCGCCCTGCCCCTGCCCCTGCAGCCCTGGAGTGGCCGCCAGCTGCACCCTGACCATCCCCTTTGGGGCCAGGCACTCCCCCTGCACCGCTGCCCGCAGCCCCTAGGCCTCTCCTCCGTGGGTTCGCCACCAGTCCCTGTCCCGGCGCCCTCTGTCGCCGCCGACCCCGGGGGCTACTGGGTCATCCCCAGCGCTTTTCCCACGCGGCAGGACTGTGTTTGCTGCCGTCACCCCCCCTCCGCAGAGACCCCGGGTTGCCCCCCCAGAAGCCCCTGGGCCACCCTGACCCCTGAAGTGTCCCCTGGGGACCCCAGAAGCCTGCTTGCCCCGCAGCCTCACCTGATGCCATAGCGGTCCCAGAACATGACGTGGTTCCGGAAGGTCCGGTTCACGTCCAGATCAATTTGCCGGATGTCCTTGGAGAAGAGCTGGGCCTGCTCCTTCATTTTCTGTGGGCAGAACCGGGGAGGAGGGGCTGCGTCAGGGCCACGGAACCCTAACTGCCCCCAACTGCCCTCCTCAGCAGGGAGCACTGCTGGCCGCCGCGTCGTGTGTCCTGCAGAACCCTCCTTGCGTCCCTTGTCTCTGAAGCCGGAGCCCCGCCCCAGTGCCCACCGTGCCGTGATGCCCGCTTCGGGGCTCGGGCTCTGCAGCCCTGGGCAGGGAGGGCACTCCCGATGGTCAGTCCGAGGCTCCTCCCCTCCCCCACACAGGGGCCCATCCTCCAGGACTGAGTGCCAGCCTGGGCCCTGAGCGCGTCCCCGCAGAGGCTGCTCCCTGGAATGTGCTCCCAGGGCCCAGGCCCATCTCAGGGCACTCGGGGACACAGGGAGGGTCCCTGGGCCTGTGCTCCTGATGCCCCCTGGAGCCCTGCAGCCCCCCAGGTGGGGCAGGGCAGGGCAGAGGCTGGCTCTCCTCCCCTTCGCATCCATGAGCTCCTTCTGCGGGCCGAGCAGGAATCTGGCACCGGCCCACCTGGCCGGCCCCCATCCCAAGCTCCGGGGCCGGGAGGGCTGCTGTGGGGCTCTGGGCCTGTCCAGGGTGCCGGCTACCATCACCCTGATGCTAAGCCCGCCCAGGAGGAGGACAGAGCCCCACAGCCCTGCCTGTCTCTGACCCCATGCCTGCCCTGCTCTGGGGCCCATGGGACTGAGGCGGGGGCAGCAGGGAGATGGCGGGACCCTCGGGACTGAGAGGCACCAGGAGAGTGCTGGGGTCGCCCCGGGTCCCCAAGGCACATGACCTCACCTCTCCCTCCCCACGGGTTCCCCTGAGCTCCTGCCGAGGCGTCATCCAAGGGCCATGCCTCTGCTGGGGGTGGAAGGGCTTACCTCGTATACCCCTTGGTTGGTGGCCTTCACCGTCTCGATATCGAGCAGGAGGGCCCACAGCTGACCCCGCACCTGCGGAGGGACCCCTTTGTAGACGCGACGGCGCATCTACAGGAAAGAAGGTGGCGCTGGTGAGACAGGCCCGGCGGCACCACGGAGCCCAAGGAGCACCAGGCATGTCGAAGCTTCTGGCCTTGGCTCCGTGGTGTCTGCAGAGAGGCTGGGTCTCCCTAGAGCGGGGCCCCGACTCCCACAAGGAGGAGGGGACTGTGGCCCGGCCCTGTCGCTCCCTCTGTTGTCCTCCTTGGGCCTGGGGAGGCTTTGGCTCTGGCAGCATACGCTCCCCAGGCAGGGGACGATCGTGGGGTCGGGGGGTTGGAGGGAGGCTGTGGGCTGCACCCCACCCCCGGGCGGGACACAGTGCCGTCTGCGGGGACGCGGCGCCCCACCTTCTCACTGTGCCGGTAGCGGTCCCAGTTCCGCAGCATCTTCACCCACTTGTCGGCTCTCCGGGTCTCCTGGCGACGTTGCTGGAAAATGAGAGGGGGGTCAGCAGATAGGCCGCCCGCTGCTGTAGGTTGGTGCCCGGGCAGTGTTAAGGCACCCTTCGGGGCCTTCGTGTGAGCAGACACAGAGGAGCAGAGAGGCACGGGGCCGCTTCCGCTGACCGCGGCTCCGGGTCTCAGGTCCGTTCCTGGCAGAGCATGGAGGGCTGGGACGGGGGTTTTGGCAAAATAGCCCTGGGGCAGCTTTGCGGACTGGGTCTGCCGTCACCTGGCCCCAGGCCCACCCACCGCGTCCTGCTTGAGCCCCAGGACAGGCTCGTACCTTTGCCTCGTGGGGGCTGGGGCCGGGCAGCTCCTTCTCCCTGGAAGGCAAGAGAAGCAGAGCTCTGAGGACCAGGCCCCGGCCCTACAGCCCCCAAGGCTCAGCCCGGGAGACTCGGGAGGGGACGGCTGACCCCAGGGAGGGCGGGGGCCGCCAGCTGCCTGTGGCTCAGGCCGGGGCAGCTTCCTGTCTGGGGTGTGAGAGAGGTTGTTGCTGGCAGGTGGGCTGGGCAGGGTTTCTCAGCAGTCCCCCAGAAGGTCCCCTGCCCGTCCTGGGATGGGCCAGCATGAGAGCTCTCAGTGCAGCCTGGGGGCCTCCTTGGACCATCGGGCTGAGATCCCCAGGCCTTCCTAGAGCCTGGCTGCCCGGCGTCCAGCCTGCCTCTCCCTCACCCTGGCCATCACCCCTGCTGTCCCCCGACTCCACCCCTCTTGTAGGTCACTCCTGCCTCTCTGGCCCATTTTTACCCCTTGTCTTGTCAGAGCCCTGAGCATGACCCACCCCTGACCCCTCCAAACGGGCCCCTGTCCCTGGGCGGTGAGCAGGGACTGAGACCCTGGGAGCAGCCTGGTGGCCACACAGGGAGTCTCCAGGCTCGGCGAGGTCTCGTGGCGGCCATCGGCCCAGCAGCCTCCTTTCCTTGCACCAAGGCCACTGCGCTGTCCCTCGTCCCCTGTTCCCGCCCCAGGGCAGCCTCTTCCTCCTCTTCCCGCCTCCTGCCCAGGCGGGTCGGCCCCTCCCTCAGCTGCCCACCCTCCCTCCCTGACCCTGCCTTGTCCCTGGCATCTTCCTGCCATCCTGCAGGGGCCTTCAGGAGCTGTGACGGCCCTGGCCTGGGGGTGTCACTGAGGAGCACCCCTCCGCCCTCGCCCCAGACCGGAAAGTACGCCACCTTCCCAGAGCCCCTCACCCTCTGGAGCCCCTGCTCAACAGACTGGACCCGTGCTCTGAATGCTGGAGGCAGACACGGGCCCTCCCCGAAGTGGGCGTGGAGGCCCCTCCTCGGAGTGCCCAGGGGCCTGGCCCAAGGCCCGGCTCCATGGCTGCCCACATCCTGGCTTTGCCTCCTGGGTCTCTTGGCTCCAGCCCAGCCCAGACTCCGGCCTCAGAGGGCTCCAGGAGACCAGGCCCTGAGCTGGAGAGATGGGTCCTGCCTCGAGAGAGGTGTTCCTACAAATGCAGTCCACCCCGAGATGGATGGAGGAGGGCCCGGGGACTCACTGCAGAAAGCCGTGATGGTCCGTGAGCCTGCACAGCGAGAGCTCAGCATCTTCCTGTGGGCCCCGGGGAGACCCTGCTGGGCGTGCCTGAAACAGGGGACGGGGTGGGCACCTCTCAGAGCCAGGGCCACGGGGGAAAGGAGGGTACAGAATGCCTCCTCTCTCCCCTGCATCCTCAGGGAGCCCAGGACCCTCTGAAAAGGGCCCAGCACGAGAGGCAGGACCTGTCTGCCCCAGGGGAGCAGCCAGACAGCCTGCTTCTACCAGCGATGAGCCCCCCTGGCTTCCCTGCTCCTACTGGCAATGTGCCCACTTGGGCTCAGCTGCTGGACTCTGGCTCCGCTCACCACCGGGGACACAACTGCTCTTGCTGCTGGGACTCCTTTTGGGCCAGAGCTGCTCACACCTGCCTGTGGTCCCCACCTGGGCCTCATCTGCTATGGACGACTGTGATCCCGGATGGACCCTCACCTGCTGCTGATTGATGCCTAGGACCCCCTCCCTGCCCCGGATCTCTCTCGTTCCTGAAGACTCCGGTCCTTGTCTGGGCTGAACGGGCCCATCCTTGGCTCTGGTCCCCACCTGGGCCCCCCCGTGCCTGCAGGCTCTGGTCCCCGCCCCTGCAATGGGTGCGCCTCGTGTCAATGGGCCCTCTCTGGGCCTCACCTGAGTGTAATTGGCGATGATGTTGGCCCGTTCCAAGGCCAGCAGGGTCTCCAGGTCCTCTTCCATGGGGCTGCAAACCAAACACATCCAGATAGGATCCTGTGTGAAAACCTCCAGAGCACAAGCGTCTGCTCCCTGTGGCCAGATCCCCAGTTCGTCTGAGCCCAGAGTGGAGAAAACCCTTTAGCTCCGGGGGGACGTGCTGGGCCGGCGGATCCCACGCGGGCCCTCCCACTCGGTAGCACTCCTGCCTCCAGACTCCCTTCCCGGCCACTGTCCCAGGACATGCAGTCACCCTGAGATGACGGGGTCTCTTCACCCCGTTACCAGGAGCACACGGGGGGCCGGGAGACTCCCGGGAACCGCTGACCTGATGCTCGGTGTGGCGTCCCCCAGCCTGGGGCCGGCAGCACGAGGCTGGCTGGAACGGCCGGCCAGTGAGTGTTCCTGCGGGTTTGGGGGGATCAAAGGTGTCTCTCAGATCCCACAAGCTCACGCGACACGAGGGAAGAAGCAATGAACTGGACGTCATCCACATGAATGACTTTGCCAGCAAAAGTGTGAACAAACTCCCACCCTGAACGCCAGGACTGCGCATAGCCCGAGGAGGGGTGTCGGGAGAGCAGGAGGGGCTTCGTGTTCCCTGTTTGGGGTGGAGCACGCTGGCTCCTGGCCCAGGAGGCTAGGACTGGGGCAGCAGGGGGGCAGTCCCGACCCCACGGAGCCGTGGAAGGACCGCACGCACACAGTCAGCACTCAGGGCTTGGGGGTTCTCGGCCACAGCCCGGAGGCCAGCACGGCCCACCAGGAGCCCACAGGCCCCACAGTGGCCCCAGGGGAACGGGGAGCAGCTCACACTCACCTGTGGCCTGTCGCTGTGGGAGCTGCACCTGCTGTCTACACGGGGGTCGTGGGGCAAGGGAGTCAGTGCGAGTGTGGCAGAGCCAGGGACAGAGAGCGCGAGCGCCTCCAACTGCCTGCGGACACAGAGCAGAGTGCGCGCCAGGCAGCGGTGGAACCCCGGGGTGCCACCGTTCCGCCCGCAATGGGTCCCGTGTCATCAGTGCAGGTCGGTGGGTTCCGTCTGCACATAGCCCTTCATCCTGAGGGTCAAGCTCCTGGGGAGGGTCCTGGCATCATGCACGCACGGTGGGAAGGGCAGGCGTGCCTCCCTCCCACCATCCTCGGCGCCCATGCTCGGGCCCTCCAGGCGTCCCACCTTCTAGGGAGACTGTGTCACAGATGTCCTCCCACCCCCAGGGTTCACAGCATGCGTTTTGCACTTAAGAGCGTTTGAGGGGCTCCTGGGTGGCTCAGTCAGTTGAATGTCTGACTCTTGATCTCAGCTCAGGTCAAGACCTCAGGGTAATGGAAACAAGCCCTGTGTTGGGCTGGGCTTGGCATGGAGTCTGCTTCAGATTCTCCCTCTCCCTCTGCCCCTCCCCCTGCTCACACCTGCGAGAACGCTCTCTCTCATAAATAAATCTTTTAAAAAATTAACATGTAAGAACATTTGAGAAATCTTTATCATCTCCGCAGAGATGCCTTCATACTGGTAATGGCTGCATGATTGCCTTTCATGGGTTCACCGTGATTTCTATCAGAAGCCTCTAGTCTTGATTATTTATTGAAGTATAGTTGACACACAATGTTATGTTAATTTCAGGACTACAACTTAGTGATTTGGCAATTTTGTACATTACTCAGCGCTCCCCACAAGAAGTGTAGTCACCATTTGCCCCCATACAAAGTTATTACAATACTAATGACTGTATTGCCTATGCTGTACTTTTTAAATTTCCGTGACTTGCTTATTTTATAACCAGAAGTTTATAGCTCTTAATATTCTTCATCTATTTTGCCCATCTCCCACCCACTTTCCCTCTGGTACATTACATTAACAAAGGACAAAAACCATACGATCATCTCAATAGTTACAGAAAAAGCGTTTGACAAAATACAACATAAAAAGCATAGTGGGTTTTGAGGAAATTTACATCAACAGAATAAAGCCCATGTATGAAAGACCACAGCTAACCTCATAATCAATGGTGAAGACCAGAAACCATTTCCCCTAAGACCAGGAACAAGACAAGGAAGTTTCCTCTCAGCACTGGAAGTCCTAGCTGCAGCAATCAGACAACAAAAAGAAAAGACATCCACATTGGTAAGGGGGAAGTCAAACTGTCCGTATTTGTTGAAGACATGGTACTATAAATAGGAAACCTTAGAGACTGCACCAAAAACTGTTAGAAGTGATGAGTGAGGGGCACCTGGGTGGCTCAGTCATTGGGTGTCTGCCTTCGGCTCAGGTCATGATCCCAGGGACCTGGGATCGAGCCCCATGTTGGGCTTTGTGGTCAGTGGGAAGTCTGCTTCTCCCTCTTCCACTCCCCCTGCTTGTGTTCCCTCTCTTGCTGCCTCTCTCTCTGTCAAATGAATAAATAAAATCTTAAAAAAAAAAGAAGAAGTAATGAGTGAATTCAGAAGGTTGCGGTACACAAAATTAACATACAAAAATCAGTCACCTTTCTATGTACCAACAATGAACTACCCAGAAAGAAAATAAGAAAATAACTCCATCCCAGTAGCATCAAAAAGAACAAAATACTTAGACTTAACCAAGGAAGTGAAAGACATGTACAGTGAAAACTACAAGACATTGGGAAGACATCCTGTGTTCGTGGGTTGGGAGACTTCCTATTGTCCATAGAACTTAAAGCAACATTCAGTTTCAATGCAATTCTATCAGGATCACAACACCAGGGGTTTTAAAAATATTTTATTAAAGATTTTATTTATTTGAGATAGAGTGAGAGAGAAATAGAATGCAAAAGAGAGCATGACCTGTGGGGAGGGGCAGAGGGAGAGGGAGAAGCAGGCTCCTCGATGAGCAGGGAGCCTGATGAGGGTCTCGATCCTAGGACCCCGAGATCATGACCTGCTCCAAAGGCAGTGGCTTAACCGACTGAGCCACCTACTTGCCCCTGGTAGTTTTTAGAAATAGAAAAAACAACTGTAACATTCATATGCCCCCACAAATGACCCTGGACAGTAAAAACAGTACTGAGGAAGAAGAACAGAGCTGGATGCAGCATGTTCCTGATTTCAAACCATGTTAGAAAGCTACAGAATTAAAACATTGTGGTTCTGGGGCACCTGGGTGGCTCAACAGTTAAGCATCCGACTCTTGATCTCAGCTCAGGTCTTGATCTCAGGGTATGAGTTCAACCCCTGCATTGGACCACACACAGGGTGTGGAGTCTGCTTAAAAAACAAACAAACCCACAACAATGTGGTTCTGGCAAAAGCCAGTGGAGCAGAATAGAGAGTCCAGAAGGACACGCACTCTGATATAGTCAACTGATCTTTTTTAAAAAATTAAATTAAATTTTATTTAAACCCAATTAATTAATTAATGTATAGTATATTATTAGTTTTAGAGGTAGAGTTCAGTGATTCATCAACTATATATAACACCCATTGCTCATTCCACCATGTGCCCTCCTTAATGCCCGTCCCCCAGTTTCCCTGTCCCCCCACCCTCCTCCCCTCCAGCAACCCTCTTAGTTTGTTTCCTATGATTAAGAGTCTCTTATGGTTTGTCTTCCTCTCTGGTTTCATCTCGTTTTATTTTTCCCTCCCTTCCCCTATGCTCCTCTGTTTTGTTTCTTAAATTCCACATAGGAGTGAAATCACATGATAATTGCCTTTCTCTGACTGACTTATTTCACTTAGCATAATACACTCTAGTTCCATCCATGTCGTTGCAAATGGCAAGATTTCATTTTTTCAATGGCTGAGTAGTATTCCGTTGTATATATACCATATCTTCTCTATCCATTCATTTGTCATTGGACACCTGGGCTCTTTCCATAGTTTGGCTACTGTGGACACTGGTGCTATAAACATTGGAGTGCAGGGGCCCCTTCAGATTACTGCATTTGTATCTTCGGGGTAAATACCCAGTAGTGCAATTCCTGGGTCCTTGGGTAGCTTTATTTTTAACTTTTTGAGAAACCTCCATACTGTTTTCCAGAGGGGCTGTTTTCCAGCTTGCTTAAGAGGGTTCCCCTTTCTTCGCATCCTCGCCAACATTTGTTGTTTCCTGACTTGTTCATTTTAGCCATTCTGACTGGAGTGAGGTAGTGTCTCATTGTAATTTGTATTTCCCTAATGCTGAGTGAGGTTGAGCATTTTTTTCATGTGTCCGTTGCCCATTTGTATGTCTTCTTTGGAGAAATGCCCGTTCTTGTCTTTTGCCCATTTCTTGATTGGATTATTTGTTCTTTGTGTCTTCCTCAATTTCTTTCATGAGTACTCTTTAGAGTAGATCCTTTGGCTCTTTGGTTAGGTTTATTCCTAGCTATCTCATGGGTTTTGGTGCCATTGTAAATGGGATCAACTCCTTAATTTCTCTTTCTTCTGTCTCATTGTTAGTGTATAGGAATGCAACTGATTTCTGTGCATTGATTTTATATCTTGTCACTTTGCTGAATTCCTGTATGAGTTCTAGCAATTTTGGGGTGGAGTCCTTTGGGTTTTCCACATCGAGTATCAAGTCATCTGTAAAAAATGAGAGTTTGACTTCTTCTTTGCTGATTTGGATGTCTTTTATTTCTTTTTATTGTCTGATTGCTGAGGCTAGGACTTGTAGTACTATGTTGAACAGCTGTGGTGATAGTGGGCACCCCTGTCATGTTCCTGATCTTAGGGCAAAAGCTCTGTTTTTCCCCGTTGAGAATATTTGCTGGGGGCTTTTCATATATGGCCTATATGATATTGAGGTATGTTCCCTCAATCCCTACACTGCGGAGAGTTTTAATCAAGAAAGGATGCTGTACTTTGTCAAATATATTCTCTGCATCTATTGAGAGGATCAAATGGTTCTTGCTCTTTCTTTTATTAATGTCGTGTATCACATTGATTGATTTGCAGATGTTGAACCACCCTTGCAGCCCAGATATTAATCCCACTTGGTCATGGTGAGTAATCCTTTTACTGTACTGTTGGATCCTATTGGCTAGTATCTTGCTGAGAATTTTTGCATCCATGTTCATCAGGGTTTTTGGTCTGTAATTCTCCTTTTTGGTGGGGTCTTTGTCTAGTTTGGGGATCAAAGTAATGCTGGCTTTATAGAAAGAGTTTGGAAGTTTCCTTTCCATTTCTATTTTTTGAAATAGCTTCAGAATAGGTATTATTCTTCTTTACACGTTTGGTAGAATTCCCCTGGGAAGCCATCAGGCCCTGGACTGTTTGTTGGGAGATTTTTGATCACTGCTTCAATTTCCTTGCTGGTTATGGGTCTGTTCAGGTTTTCTATTTCTTCCTGTATCAGTTTTGGTACTGTATACATTTCTAGGAACGCATCCATTTCTTCCAGACTGCCTAGTTTGTGGGCAGATAGTTGCTCATAGTATGTTCTTGTAATTGTTTGTATTTCTTTGGTGTTGGTTGTGATCTCTCCTCTTTCATTCATGATTTTATTTGGGTCCTTTCTCTTCTCTTTTTGATAAATCTGGCTAGGGGTTTATCGATCTTATTAACTCTTTCAAAGAACCAAGTCCTTGTTTCATTGACAGTCAACTGATCTTTGACACGGGTGCCAATAATACACAGTGGGGAGAAGACAGGCCTTCCATGAATGGAGTTGGGAAAGCTGGACATCCACACATCTACATGCAGAAGATGGAATTTGGACTCTTATCTTACACCAGCAACACCATAAATGAACTCAAAATTAATGGCAGACTTCAAGGTAAGACCTGAAACTGTAAAACCCCGGAAGAAAACACATGGGAAAGCTTCACCTTGCTTTCCTATGCCCAACAATTTTCTGCTTCTCCGCCTTGTTTCAGATTGAGCAAGACTTAATTCACATTTTCCCACCATCCTGCTTTGGCAGTTCACTGTTCCATTCGCCTTACTATGGTGGCTGCTCTGAAATCGTTACCTTGAGCCTCACTATGGAGATCCTCAGTTGGACTTCAAGGGTGTAAAATGTTTTCTTGCAGGCAGCTTTTCCCTGCGTAGGACAGTTGCCCTGGGGCGGCAACCAGGACGTCAGACTGCTGGGCCAGAGCTGCTCTTTCACGGTTCTTGACTAGTTTTGTAATTTCCATCATTTGCAAAGATAAATAGTATGATGAACCCCCAAATGCCATCAGCCAGGTCCAGCCCAGGGTCCTGTGTGCACCACATGCTTCCCCAGAAGCCAGTGTGTCACAGCAAATCCGAGACCTCAGGTCGACTTTATCTGTAGACATCCCCTATGCATTTTAGAAAATGGGGAGCCCCTTTGTATGCATGCCAACAACACCATCACCACACTGCAAGTATTTAGTGCACATCCTTAGTATGAGACAGTGTTTGCATCTCCCCGGCCACTTTATGGCTCTCTGGAAGCTCTGTCCTCATCAGTGGATATCCTCCCACCTTACCTGTCTGGCTTCCTTGCTGCATTCCCAGTGCCTGGATTGTCGCTGAAGGGGCAATGCTTGGTGTCAGTCTGATCACCTATGGTGTGGCTATGCTGTTGGGTGTTCACACATTCTCTCTTCAGGGGCGTTCCCATGGCCCCATGTTTCTGCTGTTCCAGGCAAAGCATCAGCAGCTTCACTGTGCATGCATCCCCATGTGCTGATGCTTCTTTCTGCGGGATTGTGGGGATTCTCAGGAGGGGAGACAACATCAGAGACTGACATCATTCCAACTTTGCCAGATGCTTCCACAAGATTTATTTATTTGTCAGAGACAGAGAGCGAGCACAAGCAGGGGGAGCTGCAGGCAGAGAGAGAAGCAGGCTCCCCGCCGAGCAAGGAGTCCGACGCGGGACTCGATCCCAAGACCCCGGGATCACAACCTGAGCCAAAGGCAGATGCCCAACCCACTGAGCCACCCAGGTGTCCCGAATTAAACAATTTATATTAAAATTGTTAAAATAAAACTTTAGCACTTAAAGAAGTAAGTTCTCAAGAAAAGCCATTTTTTTCTTGAGCACCCTCCCATCCCTTTTCCTCCAGCGGGAACAGGAGCTCCTGGAGGACAGGTACACGTCCTCCCTGCTCCTTACTGCTACTTCCGGACCTTTCTTCCCCCTCTCAGTAAAACTCCCAGCTTGCTTGCTTGCTTGCTTTCTGTCTTTCTTTTTTTAAGGTTTTATTTATTTGACAGAGAGAGAGAGAGAGTGAGCAAGCGTGACCAGGGGAGCAGCAGGCAGAGGGAGAAGCAGGCTCCCTGATGAGCAAGGAGCCTGATGCAGGGCTGGATCCCAGGATCATGACCTGAGCCAAAGGCAGACGCTTAACAACTGAGCCACCCAGGCGCCCCCAAAACTCCCCTTTCCATTTTATGTCCTAGGGCTCAGCACCACGTGTTCAGTGGACACGGGACACGCCCCACAACTCCTGGTCCCTCCTCCCAGGCCTGGCCTCCCCCTTCCATGCTTCTCCCTACCAGGGATTTCTGCCTGTTCTGCTCAGTGTTGAATCCTCAGCACCTACAACACAGCCGGGCACAAAGAGTTTACACAAGAAATATTTATTGAATGAATGCATTTAGGTGAGACACAGAATTATTAGGAGTTTTTGACAATGTTAGATAAATGAACCATTGCCCATTGATTACGAACGTTGCCTTAATGAATAACACTTTCTTTCTTACGAAATCATCTTTGCGTCTATCTACCCACGTATACTGTCCAGCTCTACCAAGCAGTCCGCGCTCCGCAGAGGACCGCTGTGCAGAATGTGCATTCCCAGACCTTGCTGGAAGAAGCCGAACCGAGCCCCCAGCCCCATCACGTTAATGTCACCGCCTGGGCCGCACGTCCCAGGAACACCTGCCAGGGGGACGCGAGGGGGGGCCGCACCGGGACCACCACTCTGCCCTGCCGCCACGTAGGAACTGGGAGACCCACTACTCCAGCCAAGGAGAGCCAGCCAGCGCCCCACGCGAGGCCTCACCCCCGTCGCCCAGGCCCCGCCTCACAGAGCCTGTGCCCACCCCACGCGAGGCCCCGCCCCGACGCCCAGGCCCCGCCCCACCGCCCGATCCGACTCTGCTGCAAGACCGCGTCCAGCCAGGCCCCACCCCTGTCGGGAATGGACTGTCACTCTCCCTGTCCGTCGTCTGGAGGTCAGTAACTCCTGTGGTCCGTGCCCGGGGTCCGCTGTCCTGGCGCCGACCTTGGTCGGGTCACCTGTGGACACGCGCCGGGCGCTCCTGCGGCCATGCTGCCAAGGATAGACGCGCGCTCTTGAAGCCACACTGGAGAGCGGAGTGCAGGAGGAGCGGGAGCGGGGTACGGCGAGGGTGGGGGCTGGCGGGGGTGGGGCGCGTCGGGGCTGGAGGTCGGCGCGTAACGGTGATGTCAGAGCGTCCAAGTGCGCTCCCGCGCGTGCGCACCTGCCGCCGGCCTGCTTCCCGGGGCATGCTGGGAGTCTCTGCGCTGAGCTGGTTGCGCGCCTGCGTGGTCTGCGTCTTGGTAGGTCTCCGCGTACCTTCTGGTGGTTCGATCTGATCCCCTGGTCCCTTGGCGCCCAGCAAGGTGCACAAGCAAGGGCTGGCTAACCCGACATTTTACTCCAAGTTGAATAACCCTCAGCCCTTAGTCCCCAAAGAGCAGACCCTCCGCCCCGGGAGGACAGACATCCCTGGCGAAGAGGACTCTCCCGGGTCACCGCACGGGGTGCTGGGCCTTGGGCGTGGCCATCTCCCCTCCCGGTAGCTCTACCCCTATCCGGGCACCCGAGAACCTTGGGGAGAGCTGGATGGACAACTCACGGGGGGGGGGGGGGGAGACAAAAACGTAAACAGGACAGCACCTCGGGGGGGAATTAGCTGAGATTTAAAAGGGGAGCCCAGGCACTGCATTACTGGGCTGGTATAACTGGCACGCAGGTGTGGAGACACGCGAGTGTGGGGAAAGCTGGTGGACTTCGCAGCATCTCAGGATGGCAGGTGGGCAGTGTCTTGGAAGGACCTCAGAACCAGGCACGCTCCCCTCTAGGATGGTGTACCAGGAAGATAACCACGTGGGAGAGTGTCCTGTAAAGTCTGAAAAATCTGAAAGCAGGCTAATGTCAACCGGTGGAAGTTTGTTGCGTAAACTGGCAGTGTTCAGACAGTTGCAGGATGTGGCCATTACAAGTTAGACTGTGTGGGGCACCACGGTGGCTCCGTGCGTTAAGCGTCTGCCTTTGGTTCAGTTCATGATCTCAGGGTCTTGAGATCGAGGCCTGCATTGGGCTCCCTGCCCGGCAGGGAGTCTGCTTCTCCCTCATCCTCTGCCTGCCGCTCCCCCTGCTTATGTGTGCGCGCGCTCTCTCTCTGTCAAATTAAATAAAATCTTTTAAAAAACAAAATTTTTTTTACAGAATTAGACTTACATATTGATTAGTGTACCTGTATATTCACGCATACGTAACTATTAAGTGAAAACTGTAGCAGCTCATAACGCATTCGTTTTCTACCGCTGCTGTAACACGTTGTCACGGATTTCTTATTTTACAGTGCTGGAGGTCAGAAGTGAGAAATGGGCGTTAGGGAGTTAACTCAAAGTAGCCATAGGCCTGGTTCCTTCCAGAGTTTCCAGGGCAGAATCTGCTTCTTGGCCTTTTCCAGCTTGTAGAGACTGCCTTCCTCCATCTTCAAAGCCCAGCCTCTGCTTCCACTGTCACATCTCTCTGATTTTGACCCTTTTGCCTCCCTTCCGTAAGGACCCTCATGACTACTTTGGGCCTACCCAAGTAATCCAGGACAATCTCCCCATCTCAAAACCCTTAACTTAGTCACATCTGCAAAGACCCCTTTGCCATGTAAGGTGGGGATTTGGACATAATAAAATTTGGTCATTATTCTGCTTACCATTACCAATATTTCTTATTTTAAAAAAATGTATTGTGTGTACAGAGGAGTAGGAGCAGACACACAGATGTCAGAGCCTTTGCGTCTGGAAGGTGAGCATGCTAGGGCTTTCCATCTTCTTATTTTTATCTTCTGGTTTTTCTACAAAGAGCACATACTGCACATGTGATAAAAATCTTTTACAGCAAAGGAAACCATCAACAAAATGAGAGGGGAACCTATGGAATGGGAGAAGATATTTGCAAATGACATATCTAATAAGGGGTTAATATCCAGAATATATGAAGAACTTATACAACACAGTACCAAAAAAACAAAAAGCTCCAAGCAAGTAATCTGATTAAAAATGGGTAGAGGAGGGGTGCCT
Organism: Ursus arctos; assembly: GCF_023065955.2. Lineage (NCBI taxonomy): Eukaryota > Metazoa > Chordata > Mammalia > Carnivora > Ursidae > Ursus > Ursus arctos. Next base: position 48,295,736 of record NW_026622908.1, read on the forward strand.
GGGTGGTGAGTTGGTTAAGTGCCCGACCCTTGGTTTTGGTTGAGGTCGTGGTCTCAGAGTCGTGGGATTGAGCCCCACACCCAGCTCTGCATTCGTTGTGGAGTCCACTTGAGACTCTCTTTGCCCCAGCCCCACTCCCGTCCCCTGTGCTCGCTTGTTCTCTGTAAATAAATAAATCTTAAAAAAAAAAAGTTAGAAAAAATGGGCAAAGGACTGAACAGACACTTCTCCAAAGACATCCAGATGTCCAACAGACACATGAAAAGGTGCTCATCATCACTCATCATTTTGGAAATACAAACCCAAACCACAATGAGTCATCACCTCACACCTGTCAGAATGGCTAAAATCTACACAACAAACAAATGTTGGTGAGGATGTGGAGCAAAGGGAACCCTTACACACTGTTGGTGGGGATGAAAATCAGTGCAGCCACAGTGGAAAACAGTATGGAGCTTCCTCAAAAAGTTAAGATATTATACAATCCAGCAATTCTATTTCTGGGTATTTACCTGAAAAAGACAAACAAAATGTGAAAGTTGGTTCGAGCCCCGTTGCACCCAGAGGCCCCTCTCCAACCTCACCCCTCTGCTTCACTCCATTCTCTACCAACCTCAGGTTTCAGCAGCTTCTGCCAGAAACGCAGCTCCACCCTCGTTTTCGTGCATCAAGGTGGAAGAGAGCTGCTCACTGCCTTCATGTGACGACTTGTCAACCTGACAACTTGACCTGCTCTGAGGGAGCTCATGGGGGCCTGGGGCGATTGGCTCTGCCTTGGCTCACCTCTCTGAATCCAAGGGGATCTCTGGGACCCTTGGCCCCACGCTGGTGACCAGACCACCTTGTCCGTTGGCGCCCAGCAAGCCACCCAAACAAGGACTGATCCAGCCAAATATTCTCCCCAAATTGAATAACTCTTACTTTATTTCCCCAAAGAACCTACTTCCCAGACAACAAGTCAGGGCCCAGCTTCCTCATCCCCCACCCATTATGTGCTGCCCCCTGGTGGTCACGAAGATTATGCCAGGTCTGCCCCGAGCACCCGTTTGCGTTTAAACCGAACACCGAGGCACCTCCCTCGCGGCCTGGCACAGCCTCAGGGCCTCCGCCACCGGAGGCCTGCTGGCCCTGGGGAGGAGACCTACCTGCCCTCCGCCCTGCCCCTCCAGCACTCACTCACTCCTGATTCGTTTTTATCCCGCGTTATCCCCTGCCTTGACTTTCCACGTTCTAAATGCTATTAATTTACTTTTTGATTTCACGCATTCCCCACATTGGACTGTGAGCTCCCTGGGCCGCGAGACCTTCGCTCTGCTTTGACCACCAGTGTAGCCCAAGCGCCCAGCATAGTGCTTGTCACTCAGTCGGTGTGGGGTAAGCCTCGGTTGAAGTAGTGAATGCCTGTGTGACTGAGAACGCATCCAGCATCCCTGCTCTAACGGTGCGTGAGTCAGTGAACAAATAACGTCAGCGCGGGGTCGCGGGAGAGCTGGCACGACCTCCAGCTGTGCGCGCCCGGGAGGTGACCTAGTCGGCAGAGCGATTCCTAACGCACCCGGGCCCCTCTCCGTTTTTTCAAAGACAGTGTGTCTTGTTCCGCGTATTTACAAAACGGAACAGGTGCCTTTGAAGACCTCTCCCTGCCGGTAATGGTTTTTCTAAGGGGCAGAGTTCCGCTGCTGATGGTCGGGCTTTCTCTTTTCCGTAATGCAAGTGCTTGAGTGAAGTTTTGCTTGCGGAACTCCCGCTGCAAGGACGGCTGTCTCCGATAAACACCCTGCCCCGGAGTGCGGCTAATGGGCCCTGGGAGAGGACTGGGGGGCGCGGACGGGCCACCCCGGCCCTCCCCGTGGGTCCCGGGCCGCCTCCCGGCGCATCGCCCCGCCTGCGGCCCGGCCCAGCGCCTGGCCCCGCCCCGGGGCATGTTGCGCACCGCAGCCCTGGCCCCGGCGGAAGCGGAGGCTCGGCGGCAGGTGAGCTGCGCGGTTTGGGTTGCCGGGAAGCGGGCGCGGGGAGCGGGCCGGGGAGCGGCGGTGGGGCGGTGGTCCCTGCGCGCGAGGCCCGAGCGGCCGCTTCCTCGCAGAGTGACCCCGCGCCGGCCCGGGACCCATGCGCAACCTCCGGCGCGCGCGGAGGGCGGTGGCGGCCCTGGGCGGCCTCGCAAGGACCCCGGCGCAACCCTGGCTGCGCCCCGCGCCTCGCGCAGGTAACCGCGCCGCCGACCGGGGCCGCCTGGCTTGGGGCTCAGTGGGCCCGGGACGCGCTCCTGCCTTCCGGTCCGGCCCGGGGGGCCCAGGCCGAGGGCTCCTGTCCCCTGGACGCGGCCCTGCGGAGCGGCCCGTTCTCACACGTGAAAGCATTAAGCGTCCTATTGGGACCCTAGGGAGCAGCTCAGCTAGTGGGGGTCCTGATTCCAGGAGAAGCAGCGAGACGCGGCGTCTTTGCTGGGCGTTATCGGTTTTCATGGGGTTCTTGAAGGGATCCGTGACCCACAGAGCTTAAGAAGTGTCCCCCTAGTCCCAAGGACCAACCCGGACGTTTCTCCCCCCAGGCTGTGGTTAAACCCTGGGCGGGTGGGGGGGTGCGCTCAGCTGCTCCCTTCGGGTTTCCTGTCCTCGTTCTTCACCTCTCATCACCTCCGGAGAGCCCAGCCCCCTGATGTCAGACTGGATTGTGAGAGAGGGTCGCTCTGAACTCGCCCCTCCCAGTCCCGTTCTCCAGTGATGATGACTAAGGATTCTTGAGTGGGGATTTACAGACCACACCCTGGGCTCGGTGGGGGCGGTCTGGTTTTTGCTCACGTGGCCAGGGGCAGTGGGCTGGGCCGAGGACGCTGGGTTCCTTCTTTTGTTGGTTGCGTGACACGTGGCCAGTTACCAAGATCCTCTCCCCTCAGTTTTTTTTTGGCTGGCTCATCAGTTAGGATGTGCACACGTGACTCTTGCCTGCTGTTTGGCGCTCGGAGCCTTTACTGGTCTGTAACCCCCACCAGCTGTAGGCTCTGAACTGGCCTGGGTCGAGGCCGGGAGTCCTCCCTTCGGCAAGGCCAGGCCCTGCTAGGCACGGCCAGGAACACAAATGAGGCAGTATTCCTAGGAAACTGGGTTTCACAGAACTGGGGTCCTCATGTGGGGTTGAGTCATCCTGTTTGTCCCGTCCTTTCTAAAGGGCAGCTGAATCCTTTCTGGGCCTTCTGACTGCGCTTGAATGAAACCCACCTCCCTTCCCTGCTTCCATCCCAGCAGGCTGTGCTCTTCTCCTGCTGGCTCCCACCTTCAGGGCCTCAGGAACACCCCAGTGCAGTCAGCACCCATCTAAAACTTTGATATCAGTAGACAGTTAATCACCTCTTTGGACTCCGCTGTCCCTGATGTTTCAGGGCCTGTGACTTGCTCCCATGCCAGACTCATGTGCTGAAGTCCTGCCCGATTTCTCCATGGGCCTGGGCTGACCCAGGGTGGGGCAGAGGATGTGTCCTGGCTTGTGTGGAGTCCCCAGCCAGATATTGTGGACACAGGCATCCCGAGTGGCCACCCATGAATGTATTGCCAGAGTGCAGGCCAGGGGCCCTGGGGTCCCCACTTTACCTACTCCGTCCTTTCCAGGGCACCTGTGGCTGGTTCCTCTCGAAGAACTGTTAGCTGACCACAGGCACCTGTCCCACCCTGCTGCTTCAGCGGGGTGAGGCCTAGGGTTCTCGCAAGTAGTTCAGGTCCATGCTTCTCAAATGCCAGGTGGGGGGCTCTCTGGACAGGTGGGGGTGTGGCACTGCTCGGGTTGCTGGCCCTTGTGCTCCACCAGCTGGGGTCTCTACACTGTGGTGTCACCTGGGCAAGTGAGAGGCCGCGGCTTCAGATGGCCAGCACTGGTCCTGGCTCTCCTGGGTAGGAGGGGCCCATAAAGGCTGAGTGCAGGAGGCTGAGAGGTGAGGCTTCTTCTGATCCCACAGCTGTGTCCCCAAGCTCTGTGGTCTGTGCTGGCCTTTGTCAGGGGAGCCCAGTGGCTGCAGCCTCCTCTTGCCTGGCCCCCATTTTTTGCTCCTGGAGGCTGAGGTGAAGAAGGGCACTGGCCAAGGGAGAGGCTGTGGCTTCTGAAACCTCAGCTCCCCACCTGGGGTGTCCTATTAGGACTGTCCTTCCGTCTGCTGGATCTCTGGCCTGTCAGACATTGAGAGAGTGTGGCTGCGATGGTCCCCTCCCTGTGTCTTCTATCTAGAAAACCTGTCAGACATTGAGAGAGTGTGGCTGCGATGGTCTCCTCCCTGTGTCTTCTATCTAGAAAACCTGTCAGACATTGAGAGAGTGTGGCTGAGGTGGTCTCCCTGTGTCTTCCATCTAGAAAACCTGTCAGACATTGAGAGAGTGTGGCTGAGGTGGTCTCCTCCCTGTGTCTTCCATCTAGAAAACCTGTCAGACATTGAGAGAGTGTGGCTGCGATGGTCTCCTCCCTGTGTCTTCTATCTAGAAAACCTGTCAGACATTGAGAGAGTGTGGCTGAGGTGGTCTCCTCCCTGTGTCTTCCATCTAGAAAACCTGTCAGACATTGAGAGAGTGTGGCTGCGATGGTCTCCTCCCTGTGTCTTCTATCTAGAAAACGTGTCAGACATTGAGAGAGTGTGGCTGAGGTGGTCTCTTCCCTGTGTCTTCTATCTAGAAAACCTGTCAGACATTGAGAGAGTGTGGCTGAGGTGGTCTCCTCCCTGTGTCTTCTATCTAGAAAACCTGTCAGACATTGAGAGAGCGTGGCTGAGGTGGTCTCCCTGTGTCTTCTATCTAGAAAACCTGTCAGACATTGAGAGAGTGTGGCTGAGGTGGTCTCTTCCCTGTGTCTTCCATCTAGAAAACCTGTCAGACATTGAGAGAGTGTGGCTGAGGTGGTCTCCTCCCTGTGTCTTCTATCTAGAAAACCTGTCAGACATTGAGAGAGCGTGGCTGAGGTGGTCTCCCTGTGTCTTCTATCTAGAAAACCTGTCAGACACTGAGAGAGTGTGGCTGAGGTGGTCTCCTCCCTGTGTCTTCCATCTAGAAAACCTGTCAGACATTGAGAGAGTGTGGCTGAGGTGGTCTCCTCCCTGTGTCTTCTATCTAGAAAACCTGTCAGACATTGAGAGAGTGTGGCTGAGGTGGTCTCCTCCCTGTGTCTTCCATCTAGAAAACCTGTCAGACATTGAGAGAGTGTGGCTGAGGTGGTCTCCTCCCTGTGTCTTCCATCTAGAAAACCTGTCAGACATTGAGAGAGTGTGGCTGAGGTGGTCTCCTCCCTGTGTCTTCCATCTAGAAAACCTGTCAGACATTGAGAGAGTGTGGCTGAGGTGGTCTCCTCCCTGTGTCTTCCATCTAGAAAACCTGTCAGACATTGAGAGAGTGTGGCTGCGATGGTCTCCTCCCTGTGTCTTCTATCTAGAAAACCTGTCAGACATTGAGAGAGTGTGGCTGAGGTGGTCTCCTCCCTGTGTCTTCCATCTAGAAAACCTGTCAGACATTGAGAGAGTGTGGCTGAGGTCGTCTCCTCCCTGTGTCTTCCATCTAGAAAACCCTTCACCTGGGACCATGAGCCTCGACATCCAGTGTCAGCAGCTGAGTGACGCCCGGTGGACGGAGCTTCTGCCTCTGATCCAGCAGTACGAGGTGGTCAGGTAGAAAACAGCCATGTTGGTGTGTGCGTGCGCGGGGGTGGCGGGCAGGCTGTCCACCCCACCGCCGTGGCTCTGCTGCCTCCGGCCAACACCCGCGAGTGGGCGGGGTGAGCTCGAAAGCACTGTTTGTGGACTCGCAGTGTCACTTTTATATGATCTGCACGTGGCGTGAGATGTTATTGTACTTTCTTCCCACGATTTGAAAACAGAAACCTCTTCCTGGCTCAGCTGTGTGGGCAGGATTTGGCACGGAGGCTCCGAGGACGGGCGGGCAGAGCAGACTGTCTTCCTGAGGAGTGTGGGGGCGCTCGCTGCGCGTCCGCTGTCGCCGCTGGGCTGTGGCTGGGAAGCTGAGTCACGACTGGGTTTTGTTGCTGAGCTTCTCAGACCCGCAGGTTCCCCAGGGTTTACAAGCAGGGGATGAGCGCCTTCGTACTTCTTCTCTCTTTTACTTATTTGACATAGTTGTAGGTTTATAGAAAGGTTATAAAGACAGTAAAATGAAGAGCCCACACAGCCGCCTGGACTCGGACGCCACCAGCTTTTCCACTTGTGTCCCTTTCGTGCACCCGGGTCTGTGCAGGGTCCCGCATGGCATTTAACGTCACGTCTCCTTGGCCCCTTCCCGTCTGTGACGGTCCCTCTGTCCCTCCTTGTCCTTGGCCGTCTGACTCTTGAGTCCTCTCAGGCTCAGGTGTCCTGTCGTGGCTGAGACACAGGTTTCTCGTGAGAAGACACAGAAATGCTGTTGTGTCTGCCTGTGTATCCTGTCGATCGCCATGGCGCTCTGGGGTCACCCCTAAAGGTCCCCATGGCCACCTGTTCTCCACTCTAACGTCACTGTTTTCTCTTGGTAACTGATAAATGTCTCGGGTGAGGGGCCTGGAGACTGCTCAAACTTTTGCTTACTGATTTTGTCATCCCTCGGTGGATCTTGCCAGAACGGTCGTTACTGGGCCTTTTCCTCACTGGGATTTTTGATTTCTTCATTCCTTCCACATTTATCTGTTGTCATTCTCTTGTGAGCAAGAGCTGGCTTTTCTCCCACCTGTCCATGTTGGGTTTTCCATGTAGTTGGGGCGGCCCTGCTCCTGGGTGACGGTCAGCGTCGTTGCCCGCCTGTCTCGTGAGCCCCTCCGGCGTGTCCCTCGGTGGTGCTGTGCCCTTTCCCAGCACTTCCTCGGTTTGGTTTTGCTCTGGAGATGGGAGCTTTCACGTGCCGACTGTGCCGCCCGGGAAGGTGCAGAGAGCGCGGTGGCCCAGCCACGTGTCTGTGGATGTGCCAGGACCTGCAGCACATGCTGTGTGAGATGACCCATACGCGTTTCTGTTGCTTTTCTTTTTTTAAGTTTATTTTTTAAAGTAATCTCTATGCCCAGTGTGAGGCTTGAACTCACCACCCCGACATCAAGAGTCCCATGCTCCTCTGACTGAGCCAGCCAGGAGTCCCCCCATTTCATTTTTAAACGTTTTGGTTGTGGACCCCTCCCCCCCACCCCGTGGTGAGTTCTTGGCCCACTAACAGGCCAGGACCTGCTGTGTGAAGTGACTAAGCGTCCCGTCCACAGGCTGGACGACTGTGGCCTCACGGAGATGCGGTGCAAGGATATCAGCTCTGCGCTGCAGGCCAACCCCTCCCTGACCGAGCTGAGCCTTTGCACCAACGAGCTGGGTGATGCCGGTGTGCACCTGGTGCTCCAGGGCCTGCAGAGCCCCACCTGCAAGATCCAGAAGCTCGGGTGAGCCTGTATGACGCCAGCGTGGTCCCAGGTGCTTGCCCCGCCCTGGGCTCGGGTCTGAGCCTCCTTAGACGGCCCAGGGAACTGGGGGCTTGCAGGCAGCTGTGGGTGGGCTTCAGCCAAAGGTTCTGGAGCGTGGGGGCCCTTCCTGCCTCGTCCCCGGCCCCTGTGCCCCCGTGGGGGCGTGCTCATGCCACAGCCCTGTCTGTCGTTCCTGGGCTCACGGCCCAGCTTCCTCTGGGCCTTGAGGTGCATCTGAGCAGCCCTCCTGCTCTCTGTCCTTGGCCTGGAGACCCTAGAGCCCGACCCGGAGGAGGAGCCAGCCCTCTTACAAGGCCAGGCTCGGTGGGCTCCCATGGGTATGGGATTCAGAGGGCTGGGGGGGCTCTGTGTCTGCCTCGCCCTGGCTCCTGAGGACAGAGGGCGACTTGCACGGGGCCGTAGCCGACGGGAGCCCTGCTGATGGCCAGCTCGGGTGTCTCTAGCCTCCAGAACTGCTGCCTGACGAAGACCGGCTGCGGGGTCCTACCTGACGTGCTGCGCTCCATGCCCACCCTGCGGGAGCTGTGTCTCAGTGACAACCCGCTGGGGGATGCAGGCCTGCAGCTGCTGTGCTCAGGACTTCTGGACCCCCAGTGCCACCTGGAGAAGCTTCAGTGAGTGTGCGACCTGCCACCCGGGCCGCCCCTGGCCTGCACCCCCGTCACTGTGGTTTTGGGGGAGCCCCTGCCCCCACACATTGGCTGCGGGGAGCTTTCAGGAAGGGGCTCTCAGAAAGCTGCCAATACTGCTGTGTGGTGCGGGGGCTGTGACCCCCATCGGATGCCCCGGGCTCAGCTCGGGAGGCCGCATCTTTCTCCTGGGTCTAGTGCATCCCAAGCTTGGGGCGGGGCTCGTGGTCAGTGACCGGCTTCCAGGAGGCTTGGGCACCGCGCTCTGAGGAGATGGCCCTCAGCTACTGCTGTGCTGTCCCCGTCCGGCGGCCCTCCAGTCTCACAGGCCCCGCAGCCCGGGGCAGGGGGGGCGACCGGGACGGGGCTCCGTCGGCTGGCGTTCTGACACCCGCCCATCCCCAGGCTGGAGTACTGCAACCTGACGGCAGCCAGCTGCGAGTCCCTGGCCTCGGCGCTCAGGGCCAAGCGGCACTTCAAGGAGCTTGCGGTGAGCAACAACGAACTCGGCGAGGCTGGCGTGCGGGTGCTGTGTCAGGGCCTGGTGGACTCGGCCTGCCAGCTGGAGGCGCTCAAGTAAGCGCGGGGCCTGGCTGGGGGGGGCGGGGCGCTGGGGGTGATTGGAGCTGCAGGGGCTTCCCAGCCCAGCTGGCCCTCCTGTGCCCCCAGGCTGGAGAACTGCGGCCTCACGTCGGCCAGCTGCGAGGACCTGTGCGGAGTCGTGGCCTCCAAGCCCTCGCTGCAGGAGCTGGACCTGGGGGACAACAAGCTGGGCGACCAGGGCATCGCCACGCTGTGCCCCAGCCTGCTGCACCCCAGCTGCCAGATCAGGGTCCTGTGGTGAGTCAGCACCCAGCCTGCTCTCTCGGAGGGCCGCGGCCTCCGCGGGCAGCGGGGAGTAGCTGAGGTCAGCTGTGTTGCCTCCGGGGACCCTGCAGTGACATGTGCCCTGGCCCCGCAGGCTCTGGGACTGTGACATCACCACCGCGGGCTGCAGAGACCTGTGCCGCGTCCTCAGGGCCAAGGAGAGCCTGAAGGAGATGAGCCTGGCGGGCAATGCGCTGGGGGACGAGGGTGCCCGGCTGCTGTGTGAGAGCCTGCTGGAGCCTGCTTGCCAGCTGCAGTCCCTGTGGTGAGCGCGGTCCCGGTGCCGGCCAGGGGACGGCCGGGCCCGTGCAGAGATGGTGCCCGAGGGGACCCCGTGGATGAGGGTGCTGCTGAGGCCCCGGGGCCCCGGGTCGGGGCCAGGTCAGCCTCTGTGCCGAGGGCAGGTCAGGGGTGCGGGGCCTTCGAGATGCAGGTGCCTCTGCGAAGGGGCGGGGGCGCTGGGTGTCTGCGGAGGGCAGGGTTGGGGGGGGTTCATGCTCGGCACAGGGGCCTCCGAGGTGCGGAGGTGCGCGCCCCAGTCAGGCCCCGGTCCTGCCGCCTCTTGCAGGGTGAAGTCGTGCAGCTTCACGGCGGCGAGCTGCCAGCACTTCAGCTCCATGCTGACGCGGAACACACGCCTGGCGGAGCTGCAGCTGAGCAACAACAAGCTGGGGGACTGCGGCGTCCAGCAGCTGTGCCAGGGCCTGGGCCAGCCCGGCGCCGCGCTGCAGGTGCTCTGGTGAGCGTGCCCGTGCGGGGACCCCGCACCCCTCCTCCTCCTGCTGGAACTTGCCCCCCGGCCTGCGCCGTGCAGCCGGGCTGGGTCCTGCTTCCTTGACCCGCTGGACGCTTGGTTGCGCAGAAGTCGTGTGCCTTCGATGGTTTTCCTCGCGAAGCGCTCGGAACCGCTGCTGCGTCTCGCGGCCGGAGGCCCGACGCACCGTTGTCTGTCCTTCCGGGTTTTTGTTCTGCGTCTCGCGGCCCGTCTCCGCCGTCCTTCGTTTCTGCCGTCCTGTTTGGTCTCTGCTTCTCACCGCGGCTCCTGGGGATGCCCGGCCATGCTGGGCGGGGCACAGGCGAGAGCAGCAGCGGGCCTGCCCTTGTCCGCCGTCCTCAGCCGGGAGGCGCAAGGCCCGCGCACCGCATACCCGCACCCCAGCGCCTTCGCCTCTGGTTGCCTCCTTGGCAGCCCCCTCCCACCCAGCCCGCTCCTCACTCACTTTGGTGGGCGAGGAAGTGAGGCGTCGGACGAGGCTCTTTGGTGCCCCCTCCTGCCTGCCCGGGGAGGTGTGGCCCTAAGTCCAGGGTGTGCGGGCCTTAGGTCAGCCTGACCACTGTGCCTGCGGAGGGGAGCTGTGCACGCCTGTTTCTTGGGCGGGGACCTCCGCCTGGGGCCACAGTGGGAACCCCATGAGCTCCTGAGCTTGAGGTCTGGGGAACAGCCGTGACCCTGGGGCCCTACTCACTGCGTAGCCCTTGTCACCCCGTGTTCTGTGGCACGGGCCCCGGGGGGGCATGGGCCTGACCCTCTCGTCCTGACCTGTGCCCTGCTCTCCGCGCAGCCTGGGGGACTGCGATGTGGCCAACAGTGGCTGCGCCAGCCTGGCCTCCGTCCTGCTGGCTAACCGCAGCCTGCGGGAGCTGGACCTCAGCAACAACTGCATGGACGAGCAGGGCATCCTGCGGCTGATGGAGAGCGTGGAGCAGCCCGACTGCGTGCTGGAGCAGCTGGTGTGAGTGACGCGTGCGGGGGGGGGAGTGGGGTGGGGTGCGGGCCCCACAAGGCCCTGACCTGCGTCCCCTCCCCTCCCCCGCTGCCTCACAGCCTCTACGACATCTACTGGTCGGAGGAGATGGACAACAGCCTGCGGGCTCTGGAGGGCCGCAAGCCCAGCCTGAGGGTCATCTTCTGAAACCCGGCCCCTCCCCGGGGCTGCCCCGCTGGTGTCCTGGCTTGGAAAACGCGCTAATCAACTCACTTCGCAAGAAAGTTTTAGACACTTTATTAAAGCACTTTTATGGTAGGAGGGCTGCTTGTTCTTTCTGTGGGGTCCCCACCAGGCGCAGCTTCCCGAGTGTGTCGTCAGGGCGCTCTGCTGTGTGCGTGCACACGCCCGGACAGCGGCCTCCCTCACCCCCACCACACCCAGCTCCCGGGGCCGCCCCTCCGCATGCCGCCACCGACGCGAGTGGACAAATGCCGCAGTGGCCCTGCCCCTCCCCCCCCGCCCCTCTGGGCAACCCCTGCGTTGGGTACAGGACGGGGGGGGGGGGGGGAGGGAGGCTGGCAGCCAGTGAGGATGGCGCCAGCTGCAGACCTTCGTTGCCGCTCTTTGTTCTGTTTGCTCGTGAAGACGACCCTCAACCCCTCCTCCCCACCTCAGGCACAGGGCCTTTGACTCCGTGTTCCTCAAGGGACCAGTCTGTGACTCTGGCCCCATTCCCACCCCTACGTTTGTGGGGTCAGATGAAGCCTCCCTGGGAAATGGCTCAAGGCTGCCTGCTCAGACCTGCCCCTTCTCAGCCATCTCGGGGTGCCCTTTACACGTGCTGCCAGGGGGCCTGGGAGCAGCCAGCATGGACACCCATGGCCTGAGTGGCCAGGGGCCCAGGGAGCAGAGAAAGGCACCGCGATGCCTGTGCTGGGCAGGGCTGTCTGGTGCTGAGGGCTTGGTGCGGCCCAGGGGCCAGCGGGCTGATGGTGCAGAAAGGGGAGGAGACCGGCTGCCCGGGGCCAGCCCAGCCACACCTGTCTGCCCGAGAGAAGCCTCAGGAACATGGAGCACACGTGCCCACACCCATATACCCCGTGTTCACACACATGTGCACACACCACACACGCCCAGGACAGGGGCCACCTTTGGCCCCCAGCCCGCAGAGCCCCACTGTGCGCACGGGAGAAAGGGCGATAAAACTGCAAGGGCCGAGGCCTGTGGGAAGGCTCCGGAGGCCTGGGCTCCAGCCGGTCATGAGGTGCATCAGTTTGGGGCCGGCGCCCCCTCCCCCTCTGCCTCTGCAGGCCCTGGGGGGTCTTCTGGCTCAGGCAGGTGTCCATCCACGCGGTCCACGGCTCTGCCCTGGTCACCCCTGCTCTGCTGCTTCTGCCGCCGAGTCTCCTTGTACCTCAGGGTGATGTCCCTGGGGACAGTGGGAGCCGTGTCACCGGCAGCCGGCCCACGGAGCGACCCCAAGACCCAGACACCAGCTGACCCAGCCCAGGAGGCGGCCGATGGCCCGCGGAGGCCCACGGCACTCACCGCAGGAAGAAGCGCCAGATGGTCCAGGTGAGCACGAGCACGGAGCCAAGTGTCCAGCACTGGGAGATGTAGAAAGGCAGGGACAGCGTGAGCGTATGCGGGTCGTACTTCACGACGATGAGCAGCTCTGTGGCCGTGATGGCTGCCACCAGCCACGCCTGCTGGCCCAGCTTCTTGTGCAGCTTCCTGTGGGGGGGGGGGCACGCGGCTGAGGGCGACGCGGCTGTGCCCCAGGGGCGGCCACGCCAAGTGTGCGCCCAGGCCCGCCCCGCCCGCCCCGGGCCCTCACGGGTCATCCATGAAGTCGTAGATCTCCCGCATGGCCACGCCGCCCACGTTCACGAAGAACACCAGCCGCAGGAGGACCAGGTAGTGCTCCGGGGGCAGCCACAGCACGAACTTCAGGTAGAAGGTGTTCAGCTCTGCCAACAGAAACTGGGGGACACGGGAGGGTGGGTGGCGAGCCAGGCTGCCCAACAGGCACGCCCACGAGACTGGCCAGCCTTACCACCAGGATGATGCCACACACGGCCAGCCAGCGGCGCAGGCTGGAGGCGGGCTTCCACTCGAAGCGGACCCAGCTGTAGGGCGTGAACTGGAAGGCGATCCTCTTCATTTTGCCCCTGGGAGCACAGGTGCCCGTCACCCTGGGGCGCCTCTGCCCCCGACCCCGACCCCCCCCTCCCCCGGCAGCCACGATGGACCGGCGGGGAGACTCCACTTCCCCAGGGCCCTCCCGGGTCTGTTCCCGGACTGCTGCTCCGAGTCTCCAAGTGAACATGACCGCGTGCCCGCAGCACAATGGGAGGAGGGCAGCCCCCAGAGGGGTGACCCGGAAGCCTCTGAGAAGGGCGGGGGGGGTGAAGAGGAGCTGACTGGACAGGGTGGTGCTGAGGCCCACCTCCCGGCCACCACAAGGGCCCGGGCCGGGCTCCCGCGCACAGAAGAAGCGCGCAAGATCCCGGTGCACCCCCAACAGGTGTACTAGCGGCACCTCCAGACCCCACGGGGACGCCCTGGCCCCCACGGAGTAGGGCGGCGGCTCGAGAGAGACGCACTTGTAGGTTGGAATGTTCCAGAGGCCCTGCCACTTGTACGTCTTCAGAGACAGCCACTCGAGGGTCTTCATGCCGCAGTAGATGCCCAGCCCGTTGCAGACAAGCACGTCCATGATCCACTGGGGGCGGGGGCCAGGGAGGGGTGAGCGTGCTGTCCCGCCCCGCCCGAGGGCCTCTGCGCCCCGCGACCCCCGGGAAGCTGCCGGCACCTACGTGGTCCCACCAGCATTCGCTGAAGTTGGGCAGCTGGTGCTCCAGGCTGTACTCGAGGAACTCGAACATGACGCTCACGATCGTGCACATCCACCAGTCTCGGATCATCAGGGTCTGAGGCCGCGACACAGCGTCAGACCCTCCGGGGACGCCCCGGCGCCCTCCCGAGCAGGGCGAGGCGCTGGCTGCAGGCCCTCGCCCACCACACTCCAGCACTCCCGACGTCAGCGCGTGGCTGCGAAACGGACTCGGGGCACGGGGCGGACCCAGGGAGTCCTCCCGCCGAGGCTGTCTTACCTTCAGGTACCAGCCAAGGAAGTGCGCAGGCACAAAGCCGTCCAGCTTGTCCTGTGCGGGCAGGACACCAGCCTCGTGTGCAGCCCACAGCCACCTGCCCCCCGCTCCCACCCAAGTCCAGGACTGCTAGGACGGTCTCAGCCTTCCTGAGCAGCGCCGGCTGGACCCGAGGGACAGAGCTGGGGTCCCGCGCGCGAGCCGACAGCAAGCCCTGACCACCGAGGAGAGCATGTGTCCCCGTCACTGGGGCCCCTGGTGAAGTTAATGGGCTGGGCCGAGACTAAGTCTCTAGGCTGGAAGGCAGGGACCTGCTTCCTGGTGAGCTGGGACGGGGCCCCCATGTGTGGGCTGCACAGCCCCTGGGTCCCCCTACACTGCTCCAAGTGGGCGGAGCTGAAGGGAGCCCCGGGTCAAGCAGGAGGAAGCCCAGCGCCTGCCAGGGCCCCTGCCAGGGCCCATCCAATCTGGAGAGTGACCGGGGTTCCCAAAACACCACCCAGGACGACTCAGCACCTGGGAGCTTGGCCCCACCCCGAGCACTGGGCTCCCTGGGCCTGTCCATACCCAGACGTTGTGGAAGGGGTCGCTCTCGTTGTGTGCGTCATAGATGAGGCAGTTCCCCCCGTAGTCCCTCTCAGGCAGTGGGACGCCCAGCCTAGGGTCCACGTACTTCAGAAACTGGCGGCCGTCCTGGACAGTCTGCAAGGCCAGCACCCTGGTTAGTGGGGCCAGACGCTGCTGGTGGCGATGGGAGAAACCAGCTAAACCCCCAAAACCTTGAGCCACGTGTATGGCCTGGGGGGTGTGGAAGACACCTCCACCGAGCGGGGGCAAACATCCTGTCTCTACTGCCGTCCCCCCAACACAGGGCTGGGCAGACTGCCCCACGGCCCCCACGTGGGGACACAGGTGGGGTCGCAGGGCAGGGGCTCAGGTCACTAGTCTTGCCGCCTCCCCTCCCCATGTCCCCTCACAGAAGGAGCACGACATCAGGGCAGCTTTCCCAGACATCGCTCCTTCTGGTCTTAGCGCCAGGAGACTTCTGGGGTCGCGTGGACACGAGCCTTCCCCCTCCCTCAGGCCCTCTCCGGCTACCAGCTGGGGCCTTCAGTCCACAGGGAGGGGCCCCAGGACACTCGCTGTCAGGACCCTGTCCCCCCACTCCTGCCCCAAGTACTAGCCAAGAGATGAAGCAGGAAGAGGGTGAGAGAGTGACAGACGTCTGCGGCCGATGGGCAGAAGACACTCAAACCTGCGTGGTGTCATGTGACCAAGGCCACCTGTGCTACACAGACACTTTGCCTCATCCTGCAACTCGACCCTGTGCCCCGGCTGGGGTCTCTGGAAGTGACCCCGGGACAGTGACTTCGCTACCAACTGAAATCAGCCCTGTGTGGTTTCGGTAACCAGGACACCACTGTGTCCCTACGTCAGGAGAGCAGGTCAGCAGGAGCCCAGAGTCGTGGGCGCTCGAGCCCCACGAGAGGTCAAACCTGTGTGCGAGGTGAGGAGCCTCTGAAGGCTGAGCGCCCCATGGGGGCCGCCCCCCAGCGCGCACGCTACTGGAGAGGGCATTCCAGAAACGCCAACGAGAGCAGGAGACATGACGGCACGCCAAGAGCGGCCGCAGCAAAGATCCTGACAAGCGCAGGGGTGGAGCCGTCTGGCCGCTCCCTACAGGTGGCGTGCGCGGGACACGGCAGGCCCACAACCGCGCTCGGGTGCACGCGAAAGCCTGTCGCCAACAGCCCCGCTCCAGCAACAGCTCCGATGTCGCCGGCCACCCCACGCGGCAGGAAAGAGGCACAGGACCTGGACGCCCTCCAGGGGTCCAGGTGGGGGAGGGAGAGCGGGTCAGTGGCTCTGGGGGAGACCGCGTGGGGTCACACACACACGGGTCACCGTTCACAGAACCGCACCTGAAGGAAGTACACTCGACCACACCACCAGCACCAACCGTGAGCGACACACGGACAGCTCTGCGGCTGTGAGTCAAGTACTTCGTGAACTGAAGATCGCCATCAAAACGTACACCGAATTAAGCAACATGAGGGACGTTAACAGAACAGATGTCCGTGCCGGCAAGTCCTGACCCAAGGGTTACTAAGGCGAGGAGTTTCCAACCTCCCTCCCGACCACCCTGTGCGCCCAGAGGGCCTGAATGGCCGGGGCCACCTTCAGTCCTGAGTGCCGTGTGGGAGCAGGTGAGCTGGGGCCCCCCTCGGCCCAGAGCACCGGCAGCTCACAGGACAGACTGCCCAGCAGGCGTCCGCACCTGAGCCAGGTGGTTCCGCTGGGCCTTGTCCTTGCTCCCGACCGAGGCCGTTGGGCAGGGCCCTCAAAGTGCTCCACGCTCAGGGCGGAGACCCTGCTGAAACGTGGCAGGTAGAGCCTTTCCACACCTGGATCCTTCCGGAGGGTCCCCCCTCGCAGCCTCTGCCCACTTCTAGCGGGGTCCAGCCTCGGGTTCCGCCAAAGCTCTGGAGGGGCCGACGGGCAAAGTCTTCTCGAACCCTTTCCCTTACCGGGGGCCACAGCATCACCTGCATTCCCAGACCACCCAACCGAGAAAAGCCGCTTACCTGGAAGAGTATGAAGATGAGGAACAGCTCGTAGACCACGCTGACGCAGAGCCAGAACCTCCAGTAGGCTACAAAGACACGGAGCACAGGCTCAGGCGGAGCCCCCAGGAGGGCGCAGCGGCTCCCTCACGGACGAGCACGGCCCTGCGCAGCGTGGCTCCCCCCCTCCCCTCCAGGTTCGGGCAGCTGCGGGGCAGGGGCAGCGCACACCCCTGTCCGTGTCTACTAGTCACCTTCTGCCCTCTGTCCTTAAGCAAATCTGCAGTACCCTTCAGACGCCCTCTACCAAGTTAAGAGAACCTACTAAGTCCAGCTCGCTCTTCTCCCGGGATGGGCAGGAAGTTCTACCCCTCCTTACTAGCGCTCACGTGAGGAATTACACCGCACGTTCTCTGACGCCGGGCCACCGCCGGGTCCCTGGGATAACCCGAACCTGGCTGTGGCGACCTCCTCCATTCTGGCAGGACGACTGGTCCCTGGGGTGGCTGCAGCTTACGTGAGGGGACCGCGTGCTTCCACGCCACGGGCGGGGCACATCGCACACGTCTCACCACAAAGAGAAACTAATTCTGTGAGGGGACGAAGGCCTTCCCCTTGCCGTGGCCGCCAGCGGACAGCACACACGTGTGTCCAACCATCTTGTACAGCTCAAACCCACACATCAGGGGTCGATTAAACCTCCACGGAGCTGAGAAAAGAAGAACTCGTCCCTCAAGATCCGTTTGAGTCGCCAGGACCCCTCTCCACACCTGGTTTTCATAGCTTGGCACGGAAACCTCGGTGTTTCACCAGGGGAGGAGATAAAGGCAGAGGGATTGCCTACGCTCTTCTGGGACACAGATGATAACTTTCGCCTTCCAAATGTCTTGATAATCCTGTTTAATAAAGGCCTAAAGTATCTACTTTCCCTTCACTTACGCCTGTTTACAAAAAAACCACCAGCCTGCTTTTAAAAACTCATTCCCCTTGAATAAAAAAGGTGGTGCTTGCAAACGTGGAAGACCCCCCGCCTGGCCTCGGGGACAGGGGCAGCTCGTAAGGGCTCCAGGGCCCACCCAGCACCCCAGGGGCCTGCACCTCACCTGCTCCCGAAAGCCCGGGCTGGTGTCACGGGCGGGAAGCGTGAAGATGGTCAGTTCTTAGGGCGGTTTGCTGAAGTACTTCCAGGGCACGGGATAAAAAGTGGACATGACACACTAGCCTTGCTACCCTTGAGTTTGGGAAAAGCCTGGAAAGTTCTCCCTGGTCAAGGGCTGCAGCAGGAACTAAAGGGCCTGCCGTAAAGCAACTCAGGGCACCTCCCCCGGAG
The DNA here is from genome assembly GCF_023065955.2 of Ursus arctos. Lineage (NCBI taxonomy): Eukaryota > Metazoa > Chordata > Mammalia > Carnivora > Ursidae > Ursus > Ursus arctos. The sequence goes on from NW_026622908.1 coordinate 48,313,364, forward strand.
CGCTCGCCCCATAACCATGCGACAGCACCTTCCCCGTGGACCCTCTGACGCTGAATCTGTCTCCTCGGCGACCACCGCCCCTGGCCAGGGCGCCGGCCATCTCCCGCTGCCCATCACCCTCTACCTGTAGAGCCCCCAGGGCCCCAGACCTGCCCACCCACCCCAAAAACACAGCAGGCGCTCCTTCTACAGTCCCACTGGGAGACTCCTGAGGCTGGTTTCCCTCAGTGGCCGCCCCACTGGCACGCTTACTTTCTCCCTAAGCATCGAGTCTGGCTGCCTCAGCAGCCCTGGCAATATTCTATTTGTTCCAGTGTACGGAGGGAGCCACAGATGAGAATAAAAATTGTGAAGAGAAGGATGCCATTTCAGTTTCGCTGGAAACTGCAGCCAATTCCAGTCCCCTCCCAGACTGTGGGTCGTGCAGCCCCACAGCATGTCCTTCCTGGAGACCCTCCCACTGTCCCCACAGCATGCTGCACAGGGCTGACAGGACTCACGTCCAGCGTGTCCTGATCTGGGAAGTCTGAGGCCTTCTGCCGACCAGGATCCCCACGTTGGTCAAACCACAGACTGGCAGGGAGACAGTTTACACCAAGCAACCACACCAAAAGGAAGGTGGAGCAGAGCTCAGAACACGAGCTGGGAGACCGCTTTCTGAGGACGGGGCCCTGGGTTAATGCGCACGCAGCCCCCAGAAACCACAGGGGAGCCTTTCAGATGAGGGTGACTGGCACCCCAACTGGACAGAGCGCAGGGTCGCCAGGAGTCCAGAGGCCAAACAGCCACCCATCGGCGGTCCGACCCCCAGGCAGGGCCCAGCGCCCCCCAGGGACTTGCCACGCCTGGAACCACTGACTCTTCCCAATCCAACAGGCACTTGCTGCCCCTGGACTTTTACTGTGATTTTTGGTGGTTTTTAAACTGTTCTCTCACTTCTCCACTGTTCGGCTGGGAGTTCAGACCCCGCAGAGGCCAACGAACTGAGCAGGTAGGGAGCTGGGGGGCTGGGCCCTCCCCACTGCCCCAGAGGCGGTGTCACCTGGCATCAATGTCCCCAGCACACTGAGGGGGGGCAGAGCAGCTGGCAAGCCTGGCCAGTGCAGGCTCCCTGTGCAGGGGCCTGCCTCACAGCCACAGCGCTCACTGACCTCTTCCAGAGGGCTGTTTGGTCACCTCCGCCACGGGCCTACGATGTGCTCACCCTCCAGCGCGGCTTCCCCTCCCCGGGCTCGGTGTCGAGTGACCGGTCCGATACATACACACAGACGCAAGGGCAGAGATTCACCACAGCCTGCTTTACGAAGGCTGGAGCGCGTGACGGTACGGGACTGCTAAGTAAACTGTCGTACATGGAATGATGGCCAGACAAGCAGCCGTTAAGTGTCTAGCTGTCCAATAAAAAATTCCTAAGGAGGGGCGCCTGGGTGGCGCAGCGGTTAAGCATCTGCCTTCGGCTCAGGGCGTGATCCCGGCGTTATGGGATCGAGCCCCACATCAGGCTCCTCCGCTATGAGCCTGCTTCTTCCTCTCCCACTCCCCCTGCTTGTGTTCCCTCTCTCGCTGGCTGTCTCTCTCTCTGTCAAATAAATAAATAAAATCTTAAAAAAAAAAAAATCCTAAGGAGCTGTCTGCATTAGCCTGAAGTGAGACACGCATGATATAAAATCACACCCAGAGGAGGAGCCCAGTTTTTAAGCTGTGTGTGTGTATATTCATAAAACCACGTTAAACTTCACAGTGGTCGTATTTTCCAAATATTCTACAATGAATATACATCCCTATTAACACAGAAAGGAAACATGTTACTAAGCTCTAAGAATTCAGGAAAATTCACCATGCCCTGCCCTTAGAGGCAGCCAGCCCCTCAGTGAGGCTGGAGCCCTAGATGCACTGGTGCTGGGGGCAGGACCAGGAGGGAAGACCAGGGACAGGACACGAGGCAGAAGCAGGGGGACAGGGCAGGGGGCAGAACCGGGGACAGGATAGGAGGGCAGGACCAGGGGCAGGACCGGGAACAGGATAGGAGGGCAGGACCAGGGGCAGGACCGGGGACAGGATAGGAGGGCAGGACCAGGGGCAGGACCGGGGACAGGATAGGAGGGCAGGACCAGGGGCAGGACCGGGGACAGGATAGGAGGGCAGGACCAGGGGCAGGACCGGGGACAGGATAGGAGGGCAGGACCACGGGCAGGACCGGGGACAGGATAGGAGGGCAGGACCAGGGGCAGGACTGGGGACAGGATAGGAGGGCAGGACCAGGGGCAGGATAGGGGGGGCAGGACTGGGACAGGATGGGGGCAAGACTTGGGGCACAGGACGGGGAATAGGACAGGGGGATAGGACCAGGAAGAGGACAAGGGGGCAGGAGCAAGGGCACACGATGGGGGACAGGACCACGATAAGGGGGCAGGACTGGGGGAGCAGGACTGGGGACAGGACTAGGGGCACAGGAACAGGATAAGGGGGCAGGACTGGGGACAGGATAGGGGGGCAGGACCGGGGATGGGATAGGGGCACAGGACGGGGGACAGGAACAGGATAAGGGGGCAAGACCGGGGACAGGATAGGGGGGCAGGACTAGGAGCAGGACTGGGGACAGGACAGAGGGACTGGGGACCAGACAGAGGGACACAGGACCAGGGACAGGATAAGGGGGGCAGGACTGAGGGCACAGGACGGGGGACAGGACCAAGATAAGGGGACAGGATGGGGGGCGGGACTTGGGGCACAGGACAGGGGGACAGGAACAGGATAAGAGGGCAGGACTGGGGGCAGGACCGGGGACAGGATAGAGGGACTGGGGACCAGAGGGACACAGGACCAGGGACAGGACAGGGGGACAGGGCTGGTGGCAGGACCAAGGGCAGCCTGAGTAATGCTCTGCAGCTCCGAGGCTCAAGGGGGTGTTAGAACTCCTCCCTTAACTTGGGGGTTGGGGGTCAGAGACAGGAAGACTCATTGCAGATGGCACACGGTGAGCACCTCAATGGTAGGGCCACCAGCTCAGGCCCACGCCGACCTCGTGGACAGTCCTGGGGCACCTCGCTCTGCAGAAGAAGCCCCCTAAGACAGAGTGGGTGGAAGAGGAAGAGAAGGACAAGGACAACGCAGGACAGGGTGAGGAGCAGAGAGGGGGGAGAAGGGGCTGAGACAAGAGGAACCCACCCCTCACCCTCCTCAGCTAATGACAGCATGCCTGGCCGGCCAGGAAGGGCTGGGAAGAGGGAGGACAGGACATTCGCAGCCGGCAGCACGGACGCGGAGTGACTGCTCAGGACAGAACTGTCATGTGGGCACACGCGGACAAAGAAAGGACAAGTTACCTGGATGAGGTCTGGAAAACGGCCCGTCTTTAGCTTGTGTGACTCCAAAACATAAGAAAACCAAAATACTGGCCACAATACCTCTGCAAATAAAGAACAGACAGCCCCTCAGTGCGCGTCTCCCAGGCGGGAGGGACCCCAGTGGGGCGGGAGGCGGCCTCGGGGGTACAGGTGGGCGACAGGGCAGCACCCCCCGCGGGAGAAGGCCCTTGGTTAGGGGCTGGGCTGCAAAGTGTACCCACTACTGCACGCCTCCCACTTAAGGAGCACCCACCATCCCACGTGTGAAAGATGCTGGGGTGGAACGGCTTTCTGCTCCCACGAGGCAAGGACTCGGCGGACAGCAGTGCGATCCACAGCACAGAGTGCACGCGCCGCACTGTGGTCGTCCAGACGCGTAGACTCGCGCCTGCGTGGTGCAAGGAGCAAGGACAGGCACACAGCCCTGCTCGCGGGCCGCTCCGACCACCGCCCTGCCCAGCAGAGGGTCTAAGGGCTGCCGCGCACCCCGGCCTTCCCACTGCCGGCAATCACGCGGGAAAGACGCACACGCCCGCTGTTTCCAGGTGGGTTGCTCTGCTCAAACACGCATACGACACAAGACCACACAAGAGGCCAAAGGTGTCAGCCTGAAAACACCTTATCCCCCTCCGCCCACGAAATGCACTCAGGAGTCGAGGGCAGGCACAGGTGAAGTCGGGCCGCAAGGGTGGTCAGCACCTGCCCTCACAGGGCACCCCAGGACACCCCCTGGCAGCCCTCTGCCTGTCTCCACCCCAGGGCCAGGACTGGGGCAGAGGGCTCTGTGCGCCCCTCACATGGCCAGGATGAGGTCTGATCATCCTGGGCGGTGTGCTGCTGTGGGCTGGCACACCCCCAGGGGACACCTGAGTCTCTGGGCCTGGCTCCCTGCTCCTGCAGCTGCTGGCCTCTGGACTGCAGGAGGCACAGAGGGACAGATGGACACTGGCCACAGTGCTCAGCAGGCAGGACCCATGTCCCCATCAGAGGATAAGGGGGCAGGACTGGGGGAGCAGGGGCCCATACAGAGGGCCCGGGGGTGCCCACCTGCCCAAAGACACACACTGGTCAGTTTGGGGGTGGGGGGAAGTCCACACAGGCTGCCTGGAGGAGCACGCAGACCCCCACTCAGCCACCTCCCAGTGTGACACCCTCCACGCCCAGGAGAGGCGCCTTCTGGTGTGATCCAGAGATGGCTCTGGAGTAATGGGTGACCAGCAGAGAGGTCACCATGAGAGCAGAACAAAGGAGGCGAAATCTCAGGGCGCCTGTGCCCCAGTGCTGCTGGATGACCCCTTCCCCTCCCCAGGTCCGCTTCATGATTCCAACCTTGGCGTCGCACCATAAGACATTTAGGGTTACTTAGCAAGACGTGTCCGTCAGGCGCAGAATGCACAGAACCCCCTATTCCCCACACCTACGTCCCCGTTAGCGCCCTACCCTAGTACGGGGCGTCTGTCACAACTCACGAGTCCATGCTGGTACGTTAACGACAGTCGGCTGTGTTTTCAGGTTTCCTCACTGTTTATCCAAAGCCCCCTTCCTGCCCCAGGATCGGCCCAGGACATTCCATCGTCGTGGCTCCTCAGCCCCTCTGGGTGGTGACAGGACCTCAGATTGTCCTTGCTTTGGGTGGCCTGGACAGTTTCGAAGAGGGTGTCCCCCAGTCAGTACTGCCAGCTGCCTCCTGTCATTCGTCAGGGTTGCACGTTCCGGGAGTAAGATCACATCACACCGACACAATCTTTATGTCCCCCCGCTGGGTGCACCCGTCGGGTGCCCTCCTGCTCTGCTCTTGGGAGGGTCCCTCTGCACAACCAGACTCAAGGACTGGGGGGTCGAGCCCCCACTCCTTGATAGGGAGCTCCTACATGTATTTGGAATCTGTCTGCTCGGGCGACTTGTCTCTGCTCCTTCACTTACTTACTGGACCGCGTACCTCAGGCGGACGGACGCGTGGGTGTGTATTTTATACTTGCGTTACACTGTGACGTTACTCTTTAAGTTTTGTTGCTCAAACTGTTCCCGCTGTGGCCGTTGCAAGCACTTTGTTGTCTCCCGTACCAGAGCTTTGACATACCCCATCCTTGCGGGATTTTGTGTTTTTCTGAGCTCTTCCTTTCTGGCGCTGGACGACCCCCCAGACCCAGCTTGGCATCTCCTGCCCCAGCCCTGGAATCAGCCTTTTCTCCAGGAGCCCTGGTTCCTTCACCGGAGGATGGTCTGGAACCAAGTTCCGGGGGCCGGTGTGCTCCTCGCCACTGGGGCGTCGTAGCTTCTGGGCCCCTGAGCCGACAGACGGAGCCGTGTGTACCGACTGCATCTACACCAGTCTGAACTATGTCCCTGTGTAACCGTCTGTGTCGGCATGAAGCGGGTGCCTCCGACTCCCGTCCATCATCCCACGGACCGTTCTCCCCTGATTCCCTGTCACCCCCACTCCATAGTGACACCCCAGGTTCCCAGCCTCCGCCGGCCACCGACTTGGTCCCTCCATTCCAGTGTGTGCGTGCAGCAGCGTCAGAGCTGTTAAGCTGGACCCCCGCGGGAAGCCCCCTTGAGCCTTGCAGACTCCAGCCCCATTGCTGAGGTGGCTTCAACGTGTGTCATACAGAGAGAGTCCTGCACCGTCTGCATCGCTCCCTGGGTTCCCCGACGTCCTGACTTAGTTCCTTTTCTCTAATTTGCATCCATTAGGTTTGCTCCCGGTTTTCTGATCAATGCGCAGGGTCCCATAGCTACCATTACGGTACCGTACAGAGCACTTTAAACACCCTCCAATCCCATGCTCCGCCCACAGACTCCCCCATCACCCCAGACACCACTGTTCTCACCATCACATGGCGGCACCTTTGCCAGAATGTCACATGGGAACATCACACAGTACGCGGCCCTTGCACACGGCTTCTTTCTCTTTGTAAGATGCATCAGAGCTCCACAGCAGGCCCCAAACAAAGTCACCTGGGCTGAGCCCCAGTCAGCAAACGACGACGGGCTTATCACCCACCAGAAGAGTCATCTCGACCGCAGGAATGCGACCTTTAACCAGTCGGCATGGAATTAGCTGGCCAGCACTAGGCAGGTGTAATCCGCCCCACCGACCACTTCTCTGCTCCTAATTTCCTTTACCTTCTTTACCTTCCCTTCCTTCATCTTCTGTCTCTACGAACCTTTCCTTTGCTGCAGCTTGGCGGAGCTCCTTCTACTGCTGGCTGGGATGCTGTCCAGCCATGAACCGCTGAATAAAGCCAACTGGATCTTTAAATTCACTTGGCTGAATTTTGTTATTTAACAATGGCTTCATGGGGCGCCTGGGGGGCTCAGTCGTGAAGCGTCTGCCCTCTGCTCAGGCCGTGATCCCAGGGTCCTGGGATCGAGCCCCGCATGGGGCTCTCTGCTCGGTGGGAAGCCTGCTTCTCCCTCCCCACTCCCCCTGCTTGTGCTCTCTCTCTCACTGGCTGTCAATCTCTCTGTCAAATAAATAAATAAAATCTTTAACAAAACAAAAACAATGGCTTCATAGCTCATTTCTTTCTGTTGCTTAGTAATATTTCATGGCCTGGGTGTCCCTGTATGTATCCGCACCTACTCGAGGGCGTGCTGGCTGCTCCAAGTCTGGGCAGTTATGAATAAAGCTGCTCTGACATACACGTGCAGGCTTTTGTGCGGACGGGAGTTTTCATTTCATTGGGATAAATACCTAGGAGTCCAGTTACTGGATCCCATGGTAAGAACTTCTGGTGTTGTATCTAAAAAGTCACCACCAAACCCAAGGTCACCAGATTTTCTACTGTTTGTTTCAGGAAGTTTTATAGTTTCTTATTTTACATTTAGATCTATAATCCATTTTCAATGATTGCGAAAAGTGTGAAGTCTGTATGTAGGTTCCTTTTTGTGCGTATAAACATCTATCTGTTCCAGCTCCGTGGGCTGAAAAGACTTTCTCCCCGAGCTGCCTGTGCCCCTCTGCCCGCAGCGGGGTGACTATCTGCGTGGGTCTGTTCCACTGACAGCTCTGCAGACACCACACTGGCCTCATCACCGCTGCCGGTCAGGGAGGCCAGGTAGGGTCATGCCTCCAGCTTTGCTCCTCTTCAGTACTACAGATCCGTTATATTTCCTGTGTGCTATAAATATGCAAACTACGCTCACATTCTACACGTGGTAACGTATGTATCTGCACATGTATGCTCATGCATGTATGCACACAGCCCAAAGGTCACCAGAGGCTAAACAGATCAGCAAGCAGTGGCCCGTCTACACAGCGACACACTCCGCAGCCACGAACCTGACCAACCCCTGACAGGCAGCAAACACGGACACACAAGGCCATCGTGCCACACGGAGGGACCAGACACGCAGTGCAGGCTGAGTGACTCCGTGTACGTGAAACTGTACCACGGGCAAGAAGAACCTGCAGGGCGGACGGCTGCGCCTCCACAGACGCATACCTCTGTGGAAACGCACTGAGCTGTGCGCTGCAGGTCTGCGTCGAATTACATTACTGGTCGATAAAGTCACCTCAGAAGAAGAAAACCTACTCCCCCAAAGTAACAGAATTTGTTCGATCCATAAAAAGAACAATGATATACAAGCTGCAATTAAGAACTTCAGGAACACAAGCTAATTTTCTACATTTTAAATAATGCAAACATTATTTTTCTTAACAATAAACATTATCTTTAGAAGCACTTTCTTTACATGAAACCTAAGCCTGAGGGCATCAAAAGCTCTGACATAAGCAAAGGGGCTGGGCTGGGGGCTGCCTCGGCCAGGCAGCTGTGCTGAAGTTGGGCGGGCTGCGGGCCGGCCCGGGGTCTGCGGGGTGCCACGACAGATCCCTGGAAGCGGCAGCAGCAGAGCCACAGATGTGTAAGGATGGGCTGGAAGCATCCCTGGGAAAACGGAGGCTTCCAGGGAGGAGCCAGGAGTAGGTTCCAGGCGCCACCTGCAGAATTACAGGGCCAGGGACTACGGGCCATGAAGATTTCCAGTGTCCCCCATGCACAGAACTTCAGAGAAGTGTCTGGGAACCCTTAAAGTCCCAACCCCCTCAAGGTCTCCCGCTTAGCGAAGTTGCACGGGGGCTGCTGGGGTGAGGGCCCAGGCGTCCCTGCTGCTCACTGTCCCAGCCCCTCATGTGCAGGGGCAGCTCAGGTAGGGGCCAGTGCAAGGTGCAAAGGTGGAACATACCCACATGGGTCCAGAGCTGCTGCCCAGACACAGCCAACAAGGCCCCTTAACCTCAGGGTCCAGGTTGGAGGAGCTCGCCGGCAGGCGCCGGGTGAGTAAGAACCAACGTCCTGCCCTTGGAGGGCACTTCCAGGATGCCCCACATGGGCCACTGCGGCTGGGGTTGTGCTCTAAACTGTGACAACTCTTGCCTGGAACTCCTCATCGCTGGCCTAACCTCACAGCCACAGGGGGACAGCCCTCGAATGTGACCAAGTCCTGCTTTCTGGTACTCCCTGCCCATGTATGCCCAGCAGGTCCCAGTGCGGACAGACAAGTTCACAGAGGAGGCCGCATTCTACTTGGAAACCCCCATTAAGCAAACTCGGGCTCCCACCACGACCTCACTGTTTCCCCGTCCACAGGTTCAGTGTCCCTGGTGAAGGAACCCACCACAGTGAGGGCAGCCTCGGGCCACCCAGAGGGGCCAAGCTCCCTCTCCTACTTATGGACTCCATTACCTATGCACGCTGCACCGACCGGCTCCCCCTGCACCAGCAGGGCACCGAGCAATGGGCACTGCCCGAGTGGACATGTTAGACTTGGAGGCTGACTCCCAGGGCTCTGGAAAAAAGAGGAAGACCCAGCAAAGACGCCTGGCAGACAATGTGGGAGAGGCGGGAGGATATCCCGCAAAGCGTGCAACCAGGAGCCAGGGCGTCTTCTCACTGAGGACAAGGCATGGGCCTCCTGTGGGAGCAGAGTCCCCACTCTCTGGCTGCAGCCCAGGAGACCAGACGGGGGCTCTGCAATGCGCGCACACATAGGCGGCCAGGCACGCTGCTGACAGGGGGCACCTAACGTCCTGGCATCCTAACAGGCTAGACACCTGTGGAGCACATAACGGTGCTCATGCCGTACTCCCAGGCAGATGCTAACACCCCCACTTCTCAGGCCCTGGCCCCACCAACCAGATCTGACCAGCGGTCTTCCAGCACCGCTCTCTGCCTCTGTCCCTGCCCTGGTGCCCCGTCCCACTAGAGCAAGTGGGCCAGAGAAGCAACGGGGGGTTCACGGGCCCAAGGTGTCCGTCCAGTACAGAAACCCCACAGCAATCAGTCCTAAAACCAGCTTATCTCCCTCACACACTTCTGAGAGTGGCCTCAGAACCTGTGGGATTCCGGCAAACAACACGCTCTACCAGCTACTCTGTGTCTGGAGATAATACTGAAAAGGCAGGCTACCCACTTCCTGACCTGCAGGATGACACCGTCCATAAGAAAGCCCGTCTAAAATCTTCAGAGAGCATTAGTATCAACAAAGATCAAGAATGGTGCTGGCGGACAGGAGAGACTCGTCCGCCACCGGCCATCACAGAAATCTGGAGACCCCCAGACACCAAAACTCACAGGCTCTGCGATACTGTGATTTATATTAAGAAAGATGTATCTCTCCATCCTTGTTTCTGGCACAGAACCCCTAAGCCCTTGGCATCTCTGCTGTGATCCAGGAGGCTTTTGTTATGTGAATGAGGTGACTTTGGGACCCTCGTCTAAGGATGAGGACTGGCTGCCAGGAGAGCCAACCAAGGGACCACAGGGTTGGTTCTGTCCCACCCTCTGACCTCCGGGGATGGCAGCGGGGCTGAAGGTTGAGTTCAATCGCCAGAGGCCAATGAGTTAGTCAGTCATGGCTAAGTAACGAAGCCTCCATAAAACCCAAAGGACAAGGTTTTGAGAACTTCTAGGTTGGGGAACACGTGGACATCCGGGGAGAGTGGTGTGCCTGGAGCAGCCGTGGACATTTCCCCAGACCTCACCCTGGGCATCTCTTCCATCTGGCGATTCCTGACTTGGATCCTTTTGTAATCAGCTGGTGATCTAGTGAGTAAAATGTTCCCCTGAGTTCTGGGAGCCGCTCTGTCAAATGAATAGAACCAAGAAGTCATGGGAACCTCTGATTTACAGCCGCTTGGTCAGAAGCCCAGGTGACAGCCCCGACTTGTGACTGGCACCTGCACTGGGGGAATGAGGACAGTCTTGCAGGACTGAGCACTCAACCCATGCGACCTGCTGTTGTCTCTGAGCAGGTGGTCTCAGGACCGAGCTGAACTGTAGGACACTCAGGTGGTGTCCAGAGCACTGCTGGTGGGTGTGCAGGGAAGCCACCCTTTCCATCAGACCCGGTGACCCTTCTGGGCTCCACCCCTGGTGCTGTTGCAGCATTCTGATCTGTTACTTGTGCAAATCCCACGCAAGCTACAGGTCCCACGAGAGATGGTACCCTCAAGGGTCCTGGGACCGGTGGAAGTGGGGTTAAAAAAAGCCACACAGCTCCAAGAGGCAGCCTGGAGAGAGGCTTCAGGCACATGCAACGGCGAGGTTGAGAGCCCAAGCAGCCTTTGAGTGGAGATTGGACCAAGCCATGGGCCACGGGCCAGCCTGACAGAGCAAGGACCCATACCCAACCATGCCAGGCGTCTGTACCACCCAGGCTGGGGGCCTGGTTACCTCTTGGTGTTATAGGCTGTGTCTCGAGGTGTCTCCTCCAGCAGAGTCACGTAGCCAAGCACACAGGTGAGGATGAAGAGCACAGTTAGGGTGTGGGCCCGCCTGAAATCCAAACACACAGAGAGAATGTGTCAGAGCACAAAGCACGACCACACCTGTGACATGAGCTCAGCCTTCAACCTCACACTCCGAAACACTGACTGGGAGTCCCTAGTAGGGTGGCTCCGGGCTGGCTCTGCGTTTGCTGTGTCAGCCCATCAGTTAAGTGGGAAGAGCCCCAAGCTGCCAGGAGAGCACACGGCATACTGGAATGTTCAAGGCTGCCGCTCAGAGACAGAAGGCTGCGTCTCCTGTCTGGAGCTGGGGTCCACTGCTCAGGGAGACTGGGCAGTAGGTAAACATGGCAGTTTTCACTGAGCAAGATACGACCAGCCTCAGAATTTGTGAAATGACCACATCTGAGAGATCTGAAAGGACAGCCCAAGAATCAAAGAGGTGAGAGAAAGAGATACCAGGATCCAAAATGAGGAGGTGAGTGTCCCCAGCAGTACCATCTACTCAGAAGACCTGGCAGAGACATGGGCTCCGGCCCCTTCTGACCATCCCCACTCTGGAAGGAGGAGGCAAGGCTCTCTGGCAGCCAGTGGGTGCACCTCCCCTGGAATCAGGGCCCACAACCAGTCAGGTACCCGGACCGCAGGGCAAGCAGCTGACGCCGAGATAAGCCTGCACACTGCCCCATGTCAGATACCACCCTGGCCCTCTGCATTCTAACAACTGCTTACAACGGGAGTCACAGACCCAAATCCCAAATCCAGATGAGCAGAGAATGTCCCTGGAAAGCATGCAACCCCTCCAAGCCTCAGGGTCCTCATTTCTAAATGAGGATGCTTCCAACCTTGAATGATTCCATACCCAACAAACACCCTTCAGGAATGAATGTGAACACTCTGAGCAGGAATAAGGAGAGAGGAAGGAGAGACGGAGGCCTGCTCCAAGAGGACCACTAACTGAAGTCTTCAGACAGAAAGAAACCAGGCCACAGGAAGGAATAAGGAGCAACAGAAATGGTAAACGCCTGGTGAAACAGACGGTTCTCCCCAGTTCTTCAAAACGTGTCTAACTACTGAAAGCAGCCACTGTAACACTGTGTGGTGAGGGCCCCCGCAGCCAAAGGGGAGAGGCTGAGTGGGTCCACACAGACCTGATGTGGCAGAGCGGGGAGACTGGGACCATGAAAGCTCAGGAGGACTCACTGCATCCCCAGGGCAACGCATTCGCTGAAGCGGAGCACACGATCAACACGGGGCGGGGGAGGGGCAGGGGACAGAGACGGAGCCAAGGAATAAAACGGCAGACCTAAACACATCAATAATTGAACGTAAATTACCTAAAACAACAACTGAACAACGGAGACTGTTACACGCCCAGCACCGCGTGGCTGTGAGGGGTCTCAGGCGCACGGGTGAGAGGCCAGCGTCCAGAACTCACGCACCTCGTGACCCCGTTTACATGGCACTCTCCAAGGCCAAACTACGATGACAGAGAGCAGGCCAGAGACCGGGGGGAGGTTGCGTTCCATGCCCTGCCTGTGACGGCGGTTACAGGCACCTGCGTGCACAGAAGCTCACGGAACTGTGCACCCTACGAAGTCGGACTTGCTGTAGGTAACTTACAAGAGAAAATAAATAAAAATCTCTAAATTGCTATGTATAGACCATTTCTGATACAAGGTCAGAATCCAGGGAAGTGTGTTGGGAGAGCCCCCGAGTGGTCTGAAGGGGTGCAGAGCAGAATGCCAGTCCCACGCACCTCCGAGAAGGCACTACCCAGAGACCAGCTCAGAGCAAGAAGCCTCTGGACCCAATTCCCACCCCCAGCAATTCTGAGAAACAGTGGGTTTCTCCAAAGGCTGCACATTTCTGAAGTGACCCTTGACAAAGGAGAAGTGCTGAGAGTTGTGGACAGCCTCCTCCGCACGGCTTCCCCAGCCGAGGACTCCAAGGGAGGGACAGGTCTGGGGGGCTCTAGGCCTCCAGGGGGCTCCAGGCCTCCAGGTGGGGCGAAGTGCCCACAGCAGGCTGACCTGACCAACAGTATGCAGGGTGCATAGGAGCATCTGGTGGGGGCGCCCGCCCAGGAGAGAGATGGGACCATCGTCCCAGGGCCCAGCCATGGGACTGCACAGCTACCTGGCCCACAGGTTCTCAGCAGGGCAAGTGGCTACAAGCAAACAGATGGGAAGAAGCCCCAGCCTGAGGGAGAACAGAGAGTAAAATAGGTAATGGCCCAGAAGCTGGCATCAGAGTCACAGAAAAAAACAGAAGCCAGTCAGTTTGAGGAGAAGTAAACCACATGTTCTGGAAGAGACCAGCAGGGCAAAGGGAACACCTCACTGCCGCTATGTGGCCCAGGACCCGTCCATGCTGCTTCAGGGACACCAGCACACCAAGGCGCTGCGCACGGGCCAGCGAACAGATTGCTGGGCGGTCCGCCACAGTCCCTGGGCACCCTGCCACCCCTCCACGCACAGGCACTGGGTTGTGTGCAGGATCTAAGACACACGCGGCACAGGAGGCACCCCTGCAGATGTCCCACCAGGACTGCATCTCCGGAGCACAGCAGCTAAAATTAAAACGTGAAAGCCTTTGGTCCTGGGTCTTTTTTTTTTTTTTTTTTTTAAGTAGGCTCCACATAGAGCCCAACACAGGGCCTGAACTCACAACCTTGAGATTAAGATTTAAGCTGAAATCAAGAGTTAGACACTTAACTGACTGCGCCACCCAGGCACCCCTGTCCTGGGTCTTAAAAAAATGACTTTAACCCTCTGGTTTCTTTCATATTACTTTCCACAAACACAATACTCTTCCTGTACTTTCTCTGGGCTAAAACACATCCTTGAGGAGCCCGGGGCAGTTCTGGTCATGTATCTTTCCATCCTCCTAAAAACACAAGGATTACCTGAAAAATAAAAACAACTATTGGTCCCTTGGGATCGATGTTCACACTGTCATTCAGGCAGTCACCCCTGGCCCTGCAGAAGCAGAATTAGAAATAGATAGGACTTCCTCTGTCCCATCCGAGGCAGGAAGGAAGCAGACAGTCAAAGACCCAGGGGAAGAGGACAGGGCAGCACAGTCTCAAAACAGACTCTAGAACTGCTAAATCAAGTGCTATTAGAAAGTAAAATCTTTATTATTAAATTATGAAATCCATCTTTAAAAGCTCCCTCCTTCTGTACAGCAAAGGAAATCATGAACAAAAAGGAAAGGCGACCTACGGAAAGGGAGAAAATATTTGCAAATCACGTACCTGATAAGGAGCTACTATCCAAAACACGTCAAGAACTCACACAACTCAACAGCAAAAAACCAGTCTGATTAAAAAATGGGAAGAGGATCTGAGTAGACACTTTTGCAGTAAGACATGCAGATGGGCAACAGACAGGAAAAGGTGGTCAACATCACCAAGCAGCAGGGAAATGCAAATCAAAACCACAGGGAGACACCACCTCACTCCGGTCAGAATGGCTAAAACGAACAACGCAGGAAACGACAGGTGTTGGCGAGGATGCGGAGAGAGGGGCACCTTCCTCTTACACTGTGTGGGAACGCAAGCTGGGGCGGCCACTGTGGAGCAGTATGGAGGGTCCTCAAGAAATTAAATAAAATTACCATGAGAACCAGTAATTCCACTACTGGGTACTGGAAAGAAACAAAAACACCAAGTTGAAAAGATGTCTGTACCCTATGTTACCACAGCATTCTTGATAGTAGCCAAAATACAGAAGCAGCCCAAGGGTCCATCCATAGATGAATGGGTAAAGCAAATGTATATTTATACAATGGAATATCACTCAGCCACAAACAGGAAGAAATCTTGAAATCTGCAACACGGGAGGGACCTGAGGCATTGTGAAGTGAGTGAGACAAACACTGTGCGGTCTCTTACATGTGGAATCTGAACACAAAAACCAAACTCCTAGGGGCGCCTGGTGGCTCAGTTGGTCGGGCATCCAACTCTTGATTTCGGTTCAGGTCACAATCTTGGGGTCGTGAGATTGAGCCTCGCGTCGGGCTCCACACTGGGCACGGAACCTGCTTAGGATTCTGTCTCTTCCTCAACCAGCTCGCACGTGTGCGCGCACTCTCTCTCTCCAAAACAAAACAGAAAAACTAAACTCATAGAGAACGGGTTGATGGTTGCAGGTGGGACAATAATAAAGTTGCCTTCTTGATAAAAAAAATTTTGTCAAGTCACTTTATAAATTTACTGTATTGACCCACAGTGATGTTTAACTGGCACCTCATTTGTAGTTCTCCGAGCACTGTCAACATATGATTACATACCGTGCTGAAGAAACAATACTATCAGCCCAGTTCTTTTTTTAAAAATACATATATATTTTAAAGATTTTATTTATTTATTTGACAACAGAGAGAGAGAGCACAAGCAGGGGGAGCTGCAGACAGAGGGAGGGAGAGGGAGAAGCAGGCTCCCCACCGAGTAAGGAGCCCAACGTGGGGCTTGATCCCAGCACTCTGGGATCACGACCTGAGCTGAAGGCTTCACCAAGTGAGCCACCCAGGCGCCCCAGTCCAGTTTTTTAAGGGCAGAATCGTAGGTGCAGACCACCTGCTATCATTAAGATGAAGTAGTGTTTGCATGGTCAGGGGCTCAATCCCTGACAGAGCACTTTTAACAGGCAGCTTGTGGCAGAAGAAGGAAGTCCCAGGGCAGCATCCAGGAGAGAGAGAACTCCATTAATTCTAATTTTCAGACCATCGCTCAATCCATGGCCTGTGCTTTCCTCTGATTTTTCACTGTAAAGTTTACGTTTCCCACTTTCACATTTTTCCTTGCAGAGGCAAAGGGACATAGTGGGAAAGTATGGCTTTTATTATCAGGGTTGCAACTCAGTACGCTTGCGGTCTTGAGTAACTTTCTTCATCGTTCAGGTTTAATTTCCCACCTTCAAAATGAGAATAGAAATACTGACTTGCAAGTTTGGTGTAGAAAATAAAAACATTACCTGTAAGTTTGGTAAAAACAAAACCAAAACCAAACACGACCCCCTTGTCTCGCACACAGCACCATTTCCACATCTATGGAAATGCAGAGGACCACTCTACAGGCAGACCTCCCTGTCCCTCCCAGATGCCTCCCTGCTCAACCTCCCAGGTGCGTGGGGAAGACAAGTGCCTCCCTCGGTTCAGTGGCTAAGAGATAACTCAGGGGAGGTTTGGATCCTGTGATCCAGGCACAGGACGAGAGTGGCCGTAAATCCTGTGACTCCCCAGTCACTCAGCAAGAGCGAAGGCGTGAGGACAGCTGGCTCCCCGCCACTATGAATGGAAAATACCCAGATGTCAGTCCCTCCCTAGAGATGACCACGCTCATTATGCCAAGTGGGCAGAAAGGAAGGCCCGCCAAACCAATTAGAGAAAACATGAAGGTGTGGCCGGCACACTGAGAGCACAAGGAAGCCTCAGCCAGGAAAGGCCAAGGCCAGAGGGCCTGCCCCAGGCATGCAAGAGGTGCTTGCGGCCATGACACTGACCCTCCTGGCCTGCTGACCAGCATGACTAAAAAGGCATCAGCTGCTGAGTCAAGCTTCCTACACGTGGGCAAAGCTGGTAAACCCCTGCCCCACTGTGACTGAGAAAGGCATCTTCCAGAACCTGGGTCATTCGCATCACCTCTGCGTGCTCTTGCGGCTACCATATGACACACCGCAGACAGCAGAGTCCTGGGGATCACTAAGAGTGCTCACCCGAGGCCTGGTGGCATAAGACGCATGCACTCCCAGAACGTCACAACCATCCCTCCCCTCCTGCCTTAGGAGCTGGTTAGGAAGTGTGCTAACCCAATAGCAATTCACCCAACTTCCATCTCCAGGTGGCAACATTCGGTACCACCTCTTCAGGACATCAAGTCTCCAAGTGTCTCCTGAGCGATCTTTAGGAAATGAGAGCTACCACGTCTTTGTGCCATTCCTCTGAGTCTGTGGTTCTACACTGCCTCCGGATGTTCCACGGTGGAGACCACAACTGGTAGAAGAGGGGGTGTTCTTGCCACTGCAGAACTCAGGAGTCCTCATGCCCCCTCCCTTGGGCCTGGTTTCTGAGAGCCCAGCTTCAAGTTCCAAGGGACAGGCAAAGGCAAACCCTGAACCCTAATTACGTACCCTGTGGCTGACAAGTGGTAACAAAGACACTCAGAGTCCTACGCGGCCCAGTACGAACACCAGCATGGGGAATCTTTTGTGAAAATCCTAAAAACAAGGTTTTGAATCATACAAAAGTTCCTTTGAGTAATTCCGGAACACAAAATCACTTCCACAAATATATACTTTTAGTCTTTAAATGAATTTTTTTATAACATTCATTACTAAAATTCTCTAAAACACAAGTTTTTTAAACCCTAACACAACAAGCAGTGAGAGGAGACTCAGAAGGTGGCAAGTCGCTAAGCTCTGCAGGTAAGAATTAGTAATTCTCACCAAGCAGGCATGTGGTTGCCTGCCTTAAGGAAACGTGAAGCTCCTTCCCTATACAGGTGAGGGGGAGGCCTGGGATGCAGCAGGAACCTGCAGACCACAGACTGCATCACCAACCAGTGCCAGGGCACAGTACGCATCACACCTGTACTGGGGACCCACCAGGCAGGTACCTGAAACCTGCAGCCCCGTCACATTCCCTCCTGGTCCCCACCAGCCCTCCTCATAGGTAAGCTCAGCTACAGCAGGCATGTGTGTGTCCAACTCCCAACTGACCACGCCCCCTTGTGGGCAGGACCTGAGAGGGGTGCAGGCTCCTGTGTGCTTCTGAAGCAGTCCGCAGGCGCCTTTCACTGCACGGGTGAGATGTGTGCTCCCTGGCTTCTGCTGGTGCTGCAACCCTCAGCATCCCTTCAGCTAGGACATTTCCTGCCTTCTGAAGTTCCAGGTTTATGCCAGAATCTAAGCTTCCCGTTTAGTTCTCTGCTGCAATCCACAGAACAGTACCTGGCACACAGGCGGGGCCCCCAAAATATGTGAATGAATAGGAAACAGGAGCCGGGCACAGCCACCGCATTTCGCATTTCGGGATGGTACCCTCCCTCCTGCAGTCTGAAGGGGGTTGCTGGTGTAGGGGCCTGATCTTCATGGGGCAGGTTCTGCAGGGTCCAAGAGTGCTCCAGGCACTAGCTCCGGGGCCACAGCTCCCTTGATGAGGCACGCTGTCCCTCTCTCCCTCCCACTGGCCCCACGGCCACCTGAATGCATTATGTCCCCAAGGCAGGGCTGGTAGCCATTCCTGTGCCGCAGCTGCCGACACCCACAGGGAAGACAACAATTTCGTCCAGATGCAGGGCTGCACCCCTACGAACACCCCCCTTCCTGCACGGCTCCTGAGTCTGACAAAAACCAGGACACCCATCCAGCCCCACGTGCACCTCCTCCACGGTTCCTACCGTAGAACAGCACCTTTCCCTAAACAGGCAGTTACTCCCCTGTCAGGCTCTCCTCTTCCCTGATCTGATCTTCCGTGACAAGCCCACAACTGGGTTCTCTGAACAGGTGCTTCCAGGTGGCATTCCCTTCGCCGCTGGTGGCCCCGTCTACTTCGCCTGTCCCCCCGCCGACCACAGGACCCAAATGCCGGCACTGTCCTGTTTAGCTGGACAAGAACTGAGCATCCAGTGAAGAAAAACCAAACTCCAACCCTCATGGAGCATGCTTTCTAGTACATGGGGTTTCTCTCTCTTAACAAGGAGGATAGAGACTCGGAAAGGTTAAGGGTTACCCCAAGGTCACAGAGACCTCTGGCGTAGGACCCACTCCCGGGACCTCAAATACATGGGTGCCAAACTCAGCATAAAGCAAGAGCACGAAGTCTCCCAACACAGGCTCCGGGAGGGCAGGAGCTGCTCCTGGGGGCTTCTCCTTCCCCGACACCCACTGAGACAGCCTGCGGGACAGCCTGCCCCGAGGCTTGGCTTGGACAGAGTCGAACAGGCGTCGAGAGCCGGCTCCGCGAGCAACAACCGAAGAGGGACTGAAGCTGCACCTGACAAACACCCACCCCGCTCCCGCACGTGGTGGGGCGCTCGTGCTAGCGGCTGCCACTGCTACGTGCCTGGAGCGCAGACCACTTCACAGACAGAAGCAGCGGACATCAGAAAAAGGGGACACGACGGCGGGCACAGGTGAACGTGGGCCAGGGCAATCAGGAAAAGCCTTTCCGACGTGACTCTGGGGCCTAGTCCTCCCGGGATAAGGGGCAGGGGCCAGCGGCACGGGGCGGGACCACCGGGGTTGGCCGGGCGCGGCTGGGCTGGGCGGGGCCGTCCCGGGGACTCGCGGCCGCCGCTCACCGCAGCACCCCGCGCCCACGCCCCTCACGACCCCGGCGGCCCCTCCGCCGACCCCCACCCCTCACCAGAAGAAGGTGTTGGTGCCGTCGTCGTAGACCTCGGACTCCGTGCTGCGGCGGCCCGCGCCCGGCCCGCTCGCTCGGTCCGCTGCCGCGCCGTCCGGCGGCTCCTCCAGCGAGGCCTTGCCCGCGGGCACAGGGGACCCCGGCCGCGGCCCCCCGGCGCCTCTGCGCTCGCCCCTCCGCATGGCGCCCGCCCAGCCGCTCCGCCCCGCGCCTTGACCCCACGCACCGCGGGTCACCGCGAGGGCGCGCTGCGCACGGCGCGGGGAGCGCCGGGAAGGGGTCGCGGCGCTGCCTCGGCGGGGTCTCGGGAGAGCTGGGGCGGGGGGCGGCTAGGAAAGGGTGTGCTGTGCATTGTGGGACTTGTAGTCCGCGCGCCTGGGCCGCGGGGCACTCTGGGCCTCGTAGTCTCCGATGCCGCGGGTCAGAAGCAGTGGTTGCTGGGAAGAATGCCGCCTAGTTGCTAGGAAGCCGGAGCAGGCTGGCTAGTGGAGTGGCCTCTCCCCGGGGCCTCGGGTACGGGCTGCTCCGGACCCTCCTCGCCAGGCGGCCGGACCCCAGCCCCTCCACACTTTCGCCCCTTCCTAGACCTGCCCGCGCTGCCCTGGAGCGTCCTTCCGCGGCGAGTCCGGACCCAGACTCTCGCGTGGGGGCGCCTCCCCACTCTCCACCCCACCCGCAGCTCGGGACTCTAGACTGCAGGGTCCGCCGGTAGGCGGGCGGGTCTCTCCCGGGGTCTTCACCGGCAGAATGGTGTGGACGCCCGGATTTGGGTTGACTCCAATTGTTAATATAATCAGCCCTCCCCCCGCCAAAAAAAAAGTGTAGCCTTGAGCCACTTTGAAAACCAGTGGCAGCTCCTCAGAGGGTTAAGCGTGGGGTCACCATGTGACCCAGCACTTCCACTCCTAGTTACACGCCCAAGAGAAGTGAGAATATGCCCTCCCAGAGCAGTACCCAGTTGTTCTAGCAACATCCCTCGTAGTAGCCAAAGGGGTTAGCGACCTACCGCCCCCCCCCCCAATGGATACCCAAAATGTGGTCTGTTCATACAATGGGAGGTTCTTTGGCCCTGAAAGAGGAAGTTTTGACACCTGCTATAGCATGGGTGGTGCTCCGTGGACGAAGTCAGTCACAAAAAATTATATATGATCCGTTTACATGAAATGTCCAGAATGGGCAAATCCGTAGAGACAGATCAATGGTCACCACAGGTAGGGAAACAATGGGGCAGGCGAGGAGGGTGATTGCTAAAGGGTACCGGGCTTCTTTTCCAGACCATGAAACTATTCTAAAATTGACTGTGGTGACGGCTGTATACATCTGTAAATATACTAAAATCTACTAACTGTGCGCTCTAAATGGGTGAACTGTACAGTACGTGCATTACACCTCAAAACTGTTACTAATATACGTGTATGTGTATATATTGTCAATCCTAAAAATAAAACTCTCAGTTATTTTGCAAGCAAAATGGGTTTATTCTGGAATAAAATTGCAACCTCAGCCAAACCAGCCACAAGAAAACCAAACGCAAGTTCTGGGAACAGAGGGGAGAACAGTTTTTATACAGGAAGGGGACGAGTTGGGGGAGGGGCTGTTATAAACAAAAAGTCCATTGGGGGGCGCCTGGGGGGCGCAGTCGTTAAGCTTCGGCTCAGGGTGTGATCCCAGAGCCGTTCTGGGATCGAGCCCCACATCAGGCTCCTCCGCTGGAAGCCTGCTTCTTCCTCTACCACTCCCCCTGCTTGTGTTTTCTCTCTCTGGCTTTCTGTGTCTGTCAAATAAATAAATAAAATCTTAAAAAAAAAAAAAGTCCATTGTAGTAGATTGAGAGTTGGAAGTATAGTAGCTTCTCGTCCGCTGGGTTATTGCCCCAGGAAGAGAAAATCTTGCTTCCTCCTGCTGGGGTTGTAAACCCACCTGTTGGCTCTGCAGTTGGTGACTCGTGCTGGGCGCTGGCCTCCTGACTCCATTCTGCACCGAGGTTTCCTTTCATTACCTTTCACATTTCCCTCTTTCGGTCAGGGTCGTTCTCTGAAAGCACCCTGATCAAGAGTCAGGTTTTCCATATTTAGTGCTTTTGTCCCTCAGTGCCAGGAAGGACCTTTTCTGGTTGTCATGCTCCACGTTGGAGGGAAAGAGCACAGCAGTCGGAAAGCACTTAAGGACACATTCAAGTAACAAGGAAGGTCAGGAGGGAGACCTCCCAGGCACTTCCCACCTCTAGTCCATATCTACCAGGATCATAAGCATTGGACATCATGTATTTTTTTTTAAGATTTTATTTATTTATTCGACAGGATAGAGACAGCCAGCTAGAGAGGGAACACAAGCGGGGGAGTGGGAGAGGAAGAAGCAGGCTCATAGCGGAGGAGCCTGATGTGGGGCTCGATCCTATAACGCCAGGATCATGCCCTGAGCCGAAGGCAGACGCTCAACTGCTGTGCCACCCACGCGCCCCTGGACATCATGTATTGAGCACATCATTTTTACAAAAGTTTGACAGGCAACAAAGTTCAAAACTTTATCACACAAAACAGAAGTAGCACTATAATTCCAAATTGTGTGATGGTGCTAACCTAGGACCCTAGGTCTGAAAGTAGCCAACTTATATTTATTGGCACTTATTCTGACTTATGGGACAAGGGTTCTCCCCACAAAGGCAAACCTGGAGTCACACATGCCTCCTGGAAGTCCCCACTTGCAGCAGCCATGAAAGCAGGATAGTGAATACAGCCAAGAGAACACGGACAGAATTAATCAGGTGCATTTGGGGAGATGCAGTCCAGGTATGAACATGAAGCAATAGCTGAAGAAATTTTTGGAAAAATAGCAAAACTTCAAAGATGTATTAAAACAGTGTTGTTATCTCAAAAGAACTGTTTGGAAACAAATGTTATCCAATAAGTCATCCTGTGAGGTTGCAAACTCAGAGGCCATGAGTTTGGATAGGAATCCAGAGCCAGATGCTAGTTCAGATGAAAGAAAGACTTATGAATTCTGAAACTTCTAACCACTCAGAAAAAACAACTGAAAAAATCAATTTGTTACAGGATCATGATGAAGCTGTTTCTAAAACGCCATAACCAAAAAAGTTTTCTTTTTCTCAGGGTTTTGGGAAATGCAGACAAGGACATTGTCCTCCCATGAGAGAGAAGATGCAGCAGTGAGAAAGGATACACAGGCCGGTCTGGACACCTTGGGAAAGTGTCTGATCAGAGGTCATCCGCTGCCATTCCAGGAAATCTTTTTATTTTTGTTTTAAGATTTTATTTATTTGAAAGAGCACACGAGCAGGGGGAGGGGAAGGGGCACAGGAAGAGGGACAAGCAGACTCCCCACTGAGCAGGGAGCCCAACATGGGCCCCGATGCCAGGACCCTGATCCCAGGACCCTGAGATCATGACCTCAGCCAAAGGCTTCACCGACTGAGCCCCCCAGATGTTCCCCAGGAAATCTTGACCTCAGGTCACCAGATGGCGTGCAGGGCCAATCAGGGTTTGGTGCTTTTCTTCAGATGTGTCACGTGAATCCAAAAGTTTTGTCCTTGGAGTTTGGCGTCACAGGGTTGATTCAAAGTTCCTGATAAGGGCCTTTCCAGCGAGGCTGAAAAGAGTCTTTCTGGAGGTGTCTTTTCCTGTAAACGAAATCTCCAGGTTGCAAGATATGATATTTAATGTCATCGTCTCCTGGGAGCACACCGTGAAAAGATTGCTCTACCGAGCCATGGTTATTTTTAATAGAAGAAATTAGGCCTTACAGCATTGACCTATACCTCCTTTTATCAACTGTGGGTCAGAGGAGGCAGGGGCCAAGTGCACTGGGATGTCCTCTGACTACCTCAAAGGGGGAGAATGTATGAGTTCCCAAGGCAGTGGATCTGAAGTTCAGTTGGACCAAGGGCAGTTCTTTCGACCAAGGCGTTTGGAGGGTCTCTACAAATTGTGCCAACTGAGTCTTAATAGTGCTGTTTGCACATTCGAGAAGCTCTGAGGATTGAGTGCTGTAAAACTATCTGAACAGGGCACCTGGGTGGCTCAGTCCTTAAGCGCCTACTTTGGCTCAGGTCATGATCCTGGGGTCCTGGGATCAAGCCCCACATCGGGCTCCCTGCTCAGCGGACAGCCTGCTTCTCCCTCTCCCTCTGCCTGCCTCTCTGCCTGCTTGTGCTCTCTCTCTCAAATAAATAAATAAATAAATAAATAAATAAATAAATAAATAAATAAAATCTTAAAACAAAACAACCATCTGAACAGCACAGACCTATCAAAGAACCTGACCAGTAAAATGGATTCCCCAGCCACCGTGAGTTTGAGAAGGATTCCCAGGTAGGGATAATCTTTTCTAGCAGAATTGTAGCCACAAGAGAAGCAGTGGCCTGTCCGCAAGAGAAAACTTGGGTCCAGAGAGAAAACATGCAAACCGTGACAAAAACATGTTTATCTCCATGGGATGGGGAAACTATGAACTCCATTTTTGTGAATGGGAATTCTGTGGATTGTACTTCAGACAGGCAGGACAAGCAAGGTAGGCACTTTTTGTGGCCTTATTAATATTTCTCCACCAATGTTGGTTCACGAATGCTATCATTTTGCCAGTAGGTCAAATGCCTGTACAGTGGTAAGTAGTGGGAAGTTTAGAATTTGCCGTAGGGGTTGGATTATTATTTGGCCCAAATCTGAGTGCAAAGCGGCCCCACCTGTCTGGAGACAAAGGAAGTGGTGAGGGCAAGATTCAGAAGCTGCAATGACTTCTTTCAGTTTTTGCCTCTTTGCAAAGTACTATTTCTAAATTAACAAACAAACCAAAGAGGCGAACAAACTTTGAATCCTAAAAATGTTTGGAAGCCTCAAGGTACCAGTTAAAATAAACATCCAATTCAGTTTTGACAATTTTAGAGCTATGGCTGTCCAATTCAGTTGTGAGAACAGTAAATCTGGGGAGATGGAAAGTTCCCCATAATGGCCACTGAAGTTGTAAACTGCTTTCGGTTGAGTCAGTCCATTTAGTTAAGAATGCACATGAGGAGGGATCACAGTTTTGAAACATAAAACAGGCTGGGGTCCCAGAAGTGTGGGAGTGTGGGCACAGGGGTGTCCCCAAAGCATTTTGATCACTGGGATCCCCTTTCCCAGAGGCTTTTCCCTAGAGGGAAGAGGAAAATCTCTCAACAGCACAGTTCCAGTAGGAACAGCCTGGCTCTAGAAAGGAGTCAGACCAAAGGCCAAACGAGTACTCCGAGAAAGGACAAAGCCTCGATAAGGTCTTGAATAAAGCCCGGAGAGCTCAAAACACGGAGAGTGAAGCTCCAGTCCAGGAGAAAACTTACCCTCAAACCCCAGGGTTGGCGAGAAAGCTGCAGCCCAACTGGGTCTGTGGGTACTGGCACCTGTTTGCTCACCAGCCTCAGAGTCTCTGGGGGTAGCTCCCTGCATCCCACTTCTGACAACTTCAAATTAAACTGCCAGTTATTTTACCAGCAAAATGGGCTCATTCAGGAATAGTAGAAAATGTGCAGTTTGGGACAAGCAAGCTATGACAAAACCAATAGACAGCTCCCTAGGACAGAGGAGTGAAGCGCTCTTCCATGCAAAGAGGGCAGGTGAGAGAGGCTGTTGTAAACTGGAAGTCCTCTGGAGTGAACTGGGAGCTGGAAGTGTGGCTTCTCATTGGTTGGGCTGTGACCATCTCTCATTGGCTGAGCTGTGACTGGTTCTCATTGGCTGGGATCTGCTCTCATTGACTGGGCTGTGCTCTCATTGGCTGGGTTGTGCTCTCATTGGCTGGGTTGTGCTCTCATTGGCTGAGCTGTGCATTCACTGGCTGAGCTATGCTCTCATTTGCTGGGCTTCTCACTGGCTGGGATCTGCTCTCATTGGCTGAGCTGTGACTGGCTGCCATTGGCTGGGCTGTGCTCTCATTGGCTGGGTTGTGCAATCATTGGCTGGGCTGTGCGCTCATTGGCTGAGCTGTGCACCCACTGGCTGAGCTATGCTCTCATTGGCCGGGTTGGCCGGAGGGGAGGAACCACTTCCTCCCAAGGGCTCAGGGAAGCCCAGGCTTCTTCCCGCTGGGAATGCCGAGGGCCAAGATGGGGGAGTGGTGGGCGGGAGCGCTCCCCCTGCTGGGCTCCACTGCGTGTTCGTGAGGGTTCCTTGATTCCGTTTCACTGTACATGTCTGTGTAGAGATAGATTCACCTGGCTCCCCCGCCAGCCCACCCACCAAGCACGAGTCCGTCCCTGATGGCCAAGTCGAACCTCCCAAGAGGCCAGGCACCGACCGATGCGCCAGGAAATGCACCCGGGAAGCGTGCTCTGCGGCTCGTGGAACCGAGTAAAGGAGCCCTCGTGCGGGATGGAGTCAGGAGGCCGAGGCAGAGCGCACGTGCCCGGCCTCGCTGTCACCTGCAGAGCCAACAGGAGGCTCCCCTCACGGGTGGATACTACTTACAGCCCCGGCAGGAGGAGACGAGATCTCCTCCCAGCCAGGCAGTGCCCAGCCAGTCCCGGCGCCCCAGTGCACTTCTCCTTCACAACAGACCCTGAACGCCCCCTCCCCCTCTAAGAGTTTTGCTCTCCTGTGTTCTGGGGACTTGCCTATAGTTTTGCTGTAGCTCGTTTGTCCCAGATTGTAATTCTCTGCTGGTCCCAAATAAACTCATGTTGCTGGTAAGAGAGCTGACAGTTTTATTTTTAAGGTTAACCAGCCTTCCAGGGCCTGGCTGCTGCCCTCTGTCTGGCCCTGACCCCACCGACGTGGGCCTGGGCTGCCACCTTCCCTGTGGCCACCCTCGAGCGCCTGTGCAAGTGAGGATAAGTGAAGCAGGAGAGGACAGCCAGGGCTGCACCTTGGTCTCCATCCTGAAGGCCACAGGGAGGCGTGATGAGGTCAGGGTCACCTGGCTGCACTGTGGGTGAACTAGGACTGTGGTCCCCACTGCACTGGCCTTCACGGCTGACACATTGGGACTTGCTTTGTCCAGGGAAGTGATGCTGGACCCAAGTGCCTAGAGCAGGCCAGCTCCTGCCCACCCCTTCTTTCCAGCAAGCACCCCGTAGACTGGTTCCTGGATCCTACCCTGGGGGCCCAGGGCCATCCTTCAGGACCTCTCTTCTCCACCCCAGTTGGTGGCACTCAAATTCCCAGCGCTGTCCTGCCGCTGTTGCTTCCTGGATATGGGTGTTTCTCCCAGACTGTGCCGGGAGCCACCCCCTTCCTGCATGGAGAGGGCCACCGCCTCTTCAGGGCATAGAAGCTGGACAGGACAGGGCTGGCCAGGGGCGGGGCCAGATCCCATGAGCCTGCCCCAGGAGTTGGGGAGTGGAGCTGGGATAGGGCCCATTATGGGTGGAGCCAGAGTGGAACCGGGCAGGGGCTGGGCCGGATCCCCATGGGGTGCCCTCTGCCCTGCACGCAGACCACATGTTAGTTAACGATTGCTGCCAAGCTCTGGCCACATGCCATTGAGAGTTCCCAACGCTTTACAAATGCTAACAATTGTGACCTTCACACTCCCTTGGGTTCTATTTTTAATCTCTGGCTGAGAAACTAAGACACTGAGACACAGAATGGTTGGTGACATTCCCCCCCCCCCAACTCTCGGCTCCTTCTACCCCACCGGAACCTAGAGCTTTTCCCCTTGATCCCTGCCCCCCCATACTCTGCAAGGAGCGTTCCACCTGCAGCTTTGTACCTAGGACCTGATAATACGGTCTCAGCTCCACCAGGTCCCTGTCTCGACCACCACCCCTCCCTCCGGCTGCAGCCTTGCTCAGCCACTCCCTTCAGACAGGTGTGGCTCCGCAGGGTATGCCGCAGGACTTGGGGACATTGTCCATCCGCTCGTGTCTGGGACTTGCCCTGCCTGGGGAAGGCTGCAGAGGCTCTGACCTTCCTCAGCCACAGACGTGATTGGCACCAGGGCACCAGGGGCTGTAAAGGAGGCCAGTTCTGGCCTTTCTCAGGAATAGCGGGTCTGTGAGCACACCCGAGAACCACAGATCTGGGTTGTCCTAGCCTCAGACCCCAAGACTTCCCCAGCCTGCGGGACTCACACTCATGGTGACAAACACTGAAGATATTGGCAGACGTGCTTTCTCAAAACGTCCTTCCAGGGAAGGGAGAGAAAGCTCCGGGTTCCTAAAGGAACCACTGTTGTTTCTGCCACTGGGTCTGTCAAGGTGAGCGAGCTCCGGAGATCCCTGCCACCTGCGGTTTTCCCAGGACTGGTGGAGGGGCTGGGGGCCGCTGTGCTGTCAGCTCACGTGAGAACGGCTCTCTGCTCCTTAAGACAGAAAACAGGAACCGGTGGGAATTTAAGGCCCAGAGGTGTTGGGGGCCAACATTTGGGAGACAGAATTGTCCGTGGGGTGAGGACATCAGGGGCTGGGGTCCCCACCCTGAAGCCCTGGTGTGACAGGCAAGGACCAACATCTGGCAGACCCCAGGAGCGGAGGCCCAGCCTGGGAAAAAGGCTTCCCTGTAGGGCCCTGAGCACAGGGAGGTCCGCTGCCCAGACAGGGGCTGTCAGCCAGAGAGGCCAGAGGGGGCTGGGGGTATCTGGGACCAGCCCAGAGAGAACATGGGAGGCTGACCTGGCTGTGAGCCTCCGAGAAGTATCCTCAGGAGACTTTGAGTGTCTTTGGGCCACACCTGATATGGAAAACAAAGGCAGAGGGAATGTAGATAAAATTAAACCTGATGCCCACTGACAGATATTTGAGACAGGCAGAATGTAACATTCCTCAAGAGTCTCCTTTAACATATGAAAGTCCTTTGGGGACGTCCCTTATCTGTCCTTCCTCCAGCCCCAAGGTATATAACCACTTGCTCCTCACGCTTCCAGGGCAGCAGGGAACTGCTGCAGCGGCGCCTCTCCCGCCCAGGGGACTGTCCGTTGGCTCCCGAGCCCACTAACAACATCTCAAAACTACATCACGCCCAGGCCGTTGGGGTTGGGAGGACAGATTCCCAAGGTGAGGACAAGCAGTCATCGTTCCTGCTTGCAGGATTTCACCTGGGGTACTCCTGGTGGCTTTGTCATCCTGACCTCCCTCGCAGGGTGGCCACCAGCCCCCCAGTTAGAAGTCTGAGGCCACCTTGGAGACAGCAGGAATGGGGGGCTGTCTCCTGCTGCACTTTGGCCCTCAGAAGGAAGACAACAGGTGGGCAGGGTGCTCTGGAGCTCGGAGGGGGAAGGAAAGGGAGCTGGGTCCAGGGTCCACAGGGCAAGAGTAGGAGGCCCATGCAGGCCATGTTGTCTCCCCAAAACAGGGCAGGGTCAGCTCTGCCAGCAGCTGGGGTGGCCACACCGCCTGCAAGGGGCTGATCCCCTGCCATGCGGCTTTTTCAGAGGGTGCATTCAAGACCAAGGCCAAGAGGAAGGCTGAGTCTGGGGAAATTAAGTCCACATGTATCATCATAAAGTAAGTTTAATAATTAAGTTCATAAAAGTGGTGTGTGTTGTAGACAATTTGAAGAAAGCAAACGGAAGGAAGAGAAGCATCATCTCACCCTCCACAGCTCCCGTCATTAAGCAGATACGAGCATAAATATTAAATCCACTCCTCAGCATTTTAATGCATTTGATCTTAGTTGAGACAACAAAATGTGTACGTGTTTGCGATCTGTGTTTCTTCACTTCACAGTACAACATAAGCACTTTCCTTTATTCTCATCGCTCTTGGAAAGCATATTTTATGAGTGCTCTGTCGGCGTATGGGTATATCGTGTTTGCTGACATTTCCCTGTTGTTAAGCGTCTAAGTGGTTTATCATTTTTGCCTCAAAGGATATATTTATACACATTTTCATTATTTTTTTCCTTAGGATAGTTTATAAAAAGTTAAATTAATGGACCAAAGCATAAACAATTTTTAGGCTTCTGATTCTTTTGCCGAATTGCTTTCCCAAAAGGCTGTCCCTGTTTTCTCTGCAGATGGGACCAGATGGGATCTGCACTGAGCGTAGGGCACCTTCTCCTTTGGGGCCAGGCCAGTGCTCCCCTACCCAGGCTGCAGACGCTGTCTTTGCCCCAAGGGGCCCCCGGCGCTGGCTCTGGAGCTGCAAGGATCTGGATATAACTTGACTTCCTTCGGGCCCTTGGAAGGTGGAAGCGACAAGCAGTGTTTCTGCGGCAGGACAAACAGGAATGCCAAGTAGAGGCATGGAGACCCCACAGCTTTGTCGACACCTGCAGCGGTGCCTGTGTCAGGGGAAACCCTTTAGTGGGCTGTTTTAACACAATGCAAGTGCGGACGCAGACATACTGAACAGGTGGAGTTGGAGACCAGGAGGAGACACAGAGGCCAGGACCTGGCTGGCAACCTAGACCTTGAGTTCGCATTACTCATGCTCAGAAGCCCTGGATGACTGTTGTCCTGAACTGGAATAGGGCATCTGAGGCCCTTTGGCCTGTGCAGATAGCTGGGTGACCTTCCTCCTTAGGAAAAGTGATCATACTTCCCAGGCTTCTGTGCAGGAAGTTGTGGTCATGTGACCGTGTGCTGCCTAGAACACCCCTCCTTCTTCCTCTTCTTGCTGGCTTGAAAGTGGGTGTGATGCCTGGAGCTTGAGCAGCCATTTTGAAGCATGTGGTGGGACCAAGTGTATAAGGTGGCAGAGCAACAAGTCAAGTTAATGCTAGTCCTGGACTGGCCCACCACAGACTTCATTTATGGGAAAAGCAATATATATGTTGCTATATATATATGAATTCACTAGCATTGGGGTTTCCATGATACCCATCTTAATGTATTCGTCCAGATTTGCTCCATCAGAGTCACACGGGTCCTGTGCTGATCCCTCTCTTGTCTTTGCCACCTTGTAGTTCAGTCCTGGTCCCTGCTGTTGTCACAGGCTGCCGTGGGGTCCCCCAGGCAGAAATGTGGGTGGGGTGGGGCCACATTATCACAGAGCAAATATATACCAATGCTGGGTCTGAATCACAGGCTTGCATGGGCTGCGTGATGCTGTACCCTGACACTGGGGGGCGCTCCCTGCCCCCATGACATCAGGGGTGTCCCCTCAGACTGTTCCATGTTTCCATGTGCCCTGGGTCCTCAGCTTCACAGCAGCTCCCAGAGCCTGGGTACCCCACATCACTGTTGGGGGCATTCTGCGCTCTGGTGGCCCAGGGCCTTCCCCAGCTGCTGGCTAGAGCACAGGGTCCACGCAGCCTAGGGCCAGCTCTCTCCTCCCCCAGGTGGGGTCCACAAAGCAGGGGCTCAGGGTGGGAGTTTCTTCTTGGGGTCTGTCTCATCCTCAATCCTCCCTGCCCCAGTTTCTCCTCTAAGGGAATCAACACTGGACTCGGGGGGTAGGAGTCAAGGGCTGGATGCTCTGGAGGGGCCCTGGGGAGAGTGTGTCCTGGGGTCTGGAAGACTGAAGGGGAGCAGGGAACAGGGGATATTGGGGAGTGCTCATGTGCCCAACCCGTGGTGCTTCCCCCTAGGAGGGAGATGCCAATCTCCCTCCATCTTACAGGGGATCCCCTCCCGCAGGTGAGGGCGATGCCTTCAGGTGTGGGGAGGGGTCCCCACCTGACTGGGTCCCCAGGAATGTGTCAGAGGCCCCTGGGAACAGGGAGGGGTGTTCCTTCCAGCCTGGGGCGTGGCTGCAGAAGGGTCACAGGGAGCAGGAGGAGGAGGAAGAGGTGGGAGGCGGGAGAGAGGAAGGAGGGAGGGGTGAGTCCCAGGCGGAAGTCAGGTAGGACTCGCCCGTGGGCCTTGCTGCCGTACTCTGGTCCTGCCAGCACCACGAATGCCAGCCCCTAGCCAGACTCCGGGGCCAGGATGCAGGTGAGTCCAGCTGTGCGGGGGTCCACACCTGTAGCCAGGACACGCCCCCCCTCCAGAGGAGGATCCGTGCCTGTGGAGCCCTGCCAGCTCACTTGGAAAGTACCTGCGGGGGTTCCCTGCAGTCCTCCAGGCTGAGGTGAGGGTCGCCAGAGCCCAGACAGAGCCCCTGGGCTGGCTGGGGGTGGAGGAAGACGGACGGCAGCTTTCCTCCTGCCCAGTCAGGGATACTGCAGACCCCGGGGCCAGGTCCTTAGAGCCCGTGTGAGACCTAGATGAGGAGAGCATGTCCATCCCCAGAACTTGCTGCTCTGCCCTGCAAAGGGAAAGGGGGCTCTGGCTCCAGGATGGCTGACCTGGGGTTGGGGAGGCCGAGGGTAGCCAGCTGAGCCCTCTGCTCCCTGGAAGTCCTACCCTAGGCACAAGTTGGGGGCTGGCTGGGGGCGGATGGATTCTGATTCTGGGGGGCAGACCAGGAGGCCATGGAGCCCCAGGGAGGTGGGCAGGAAAATATCCTGGGAAGACATCCTTTTTCCCCTCTGCCAGGGAAGAGGTCATTCAGACTGGGGCCAGTGCCTGGGTGGCCCAGGGAGGAGACCCGTGCCAAGGTGGAGAGCGAAACCAGCCTCCCACTCAGCCTCCCTGGGGCCCTCCCAGGTGTGGGCCAAGCAGGTGGCCTCTTGCTCCACCTTTGCCCAGGGCCTCCTCAGCCCTTCCAGAGCCAGCTCTGGTACCTGGCTGCTCAGGCTAGCATATGGGCACACCTCAGCCTTAGCCCTGTCAGCCCCTTCCTTCCATGCCAGTCCTGAGCTGGGGCAAAGGAGAGACTTAGGGCTGCCTGGAGGGGAAGCACCTGGTTTGGCTGAGGCAAGGAAATCAATGCTTTGAAAGGGACATATGCAAGGGCGCCTGGGGTTAGGCATCTGCCTTAGGCTCAGGTCATGATCTCAGGCTCCCTGCTCGGCGGGGAGCCCGCTTCACCCTCTCTCTCTGCCGCTCCCCCTGCTTGTGGTCTCTTGCTCGCTCTCTCCTTCTCTCTCTCAAATAAATAAATAAAATCTTAAAAAAGAAGGAAAAGAAAGGGACGTATGCAGATGTAGGTGCAGACAGAAGGGAGGACTTGGCGGCCCCAGCCCCCAGCTGGGTCTGAGGGTGCACTTCCCTGCTCCAGGCCCTTCCATGGCTCCCCATGGCCCCCAGGTGACTAAGTGCCCCAGCTGCCTGAGGACCCTCCACGATCCGGCTTCTGCCAACCCCCAGCCTCATCTCCTGGCAGCTCCCTTCTAGCTCTTTATGCTTCTGCCAAGTGCAAATTCTGAGTCCTGAGTCCCTGGGTGTACTAACTACCAAGTCCTTGGAGGTGCTGAGTCCTGAGTCTCTGGGAGGTCCTGAGTACCAAGTCCCTGGACACTGACTGCATGCTGCCCCTCTGGGCCTGTCCATACATATTTTCCTCTCCCAGGAATGCTGCCCCAACTTTATGGCCTCCTGCCAACCTCAGGCTGCAGGCTACCTCCCCTGTCGAGTGGGCGCATGCCTCCCCAGGCCCCTGTGTCTCCTTACACCACGCACTGCCCATGAGGGCTGCACACAGAGCAGGCTGCATCATCAGTGAGGGTCTGGGGATGGATGAACAGATGGACACATGAAACCATGAACTGACAGAAGACAGACGGACAGCTAAAGAGGTGGAGGGATGGAGGGGGGATGGAGGCAAGGAGGGGCAGACAGGAGGGAGGGGCAGATGGCTGGCTTCAGAAGTTGAAGAGGCAGAACCAGGTGCGGGGAGACTGGCTCAGGGCGTCTGGGCTGAGTGAGCAAGGGTGGGTTCTCTGTGTTTGTACACTTTGGTGGGGGCAGGGGGGTCCCCTTGGATGATGAAAGTGCAGGGTGCTCTTGAGGCCCAGCCAGAGGGTGTGATGAGACCTCAGGTGAGATGTGCCACGGGTAATGAGGGGAGGTCTGAATGTGTTCCTTTTGCCGCTGGGGTGATGTCACACGTGTGTGTTCCATGTAGCCCACATGGTCAGGACCTGGGTGACAGTCACGTCTGCCCAGCAGTGTCCTCAGCCCCACTGGGGACCTGGGGGCCAAACTGGGAAGGGATGGACAGGGGCAGGACTCCCCCAGCTCTGACCCTTCCGTGTTCTGTGCTGTAGGGGGGCGAGCATCTCCTGGGACCTGCAGTGTCTCCATAAGTCCCCTCCTTTGGAACTAGTGGGTGAGCCCCCTGGGACTCTGGCCTGTGTTAAGCCCTGGGCTTTGGCCCCCTAGGTGAATGGCCTGCAGGGCGTGGACACTGGAAGGACTAAAGGGAGAACAACAGGGATCTCCCAGCCTGCACCCCTCATCTGTGCAGGAGCTTGCCTGGGGTCTGCGCAGGGCAGGGAGGGCTGGGATCTCCAAGGCTAACTATGTCGGGACAGCCCCTGTCCCTGCCCTGGGGGCCTGGGAGCCTGATGGGGACACACCGCTTCCTGGAGGTGGGGCCTGAGGGATGGAGACACAGGGGCCCCAGAGCCTTGCTCCAGGGAACACGGAGCAGTCTGCTTGTCTGGAGTGGGGATGACTTCATATGAGCCAGTCCCCATCTGTGAAGGCCTCTCACCCTGGAGGACAGATGGACTGATGGACAGCCTGATCCTGGAGGCTGTGGCTGTGGCCATGGCCCACAGGGGGACTTGCGTGCAGCACGTGATCTCAGGGGTGAGCCCAGAGTATATGGGAAGCAGATTCTCAGAACCTGGGCCCAGTCTGGCTGTGGGGGGGGGGGGATGGCTGGACTGGAGCTAGGTCGGGGGGGACTCTGACCTGGCTGCTCCTGTGGCTGCCTGTCCATTGCCGAGGGCTGACCTGGCATTGACCAGGTGTACATGTAACGTGGCCCTGGTCTCTCTGTCCAGTGGCTGGGATCTGTGATCAGTGCCCATCAGATACCTTGGGTGGCATCACTCTCCGCTGTCCGGATCACGTGCCAGCCCTTAGAGGAGGTCCAGTCAGCCCTTCCCAAGAGGCTCTGGGAAACTGCCCCAAAGCTGTGCAGTGTCTCTGGTGGAGAAAGGGGTTGTCTGAATCAGGAGCTCACCGGGTCCAGCAACCTCATTTCTGTGACCCAGTAAGGGCCTGTCTCCGCCTTACTGCCAGAACTTTGAGGGTCCCTCTGGGAGAGTCCCTTCTTCCCAGGCTCCCTCCTGCGTGGACCCCAGTGTTCTGCCCAGTCTGGCTTCCCTGTGCCATTCCTTCACACCCTGGGGTCCCCTCTCTCACTCCTGGTTGTCCTGCCTGTTCTGCAGCCAGGCCCACACTAATGTTGGATCTCTCCTTGCAGTGTCCGCCAGAGGAGCTCAGTTCGGGTCGGGGGCAGGTAGACAGGGAGAGCCTCCTCCAGGGTCCAAAGAGGAACACGTGAGGCCCTTCCTGCTGACGCAGGATCAATCGCACTCACCAGTTCCTCCAGCACAACACTTACTGAGCCCTGTGGTGGGCAGTCACAGAACCAGATGCCGGTGGCCCGAATGCCCCTCTTCCCATGCAGTTGAGACAGAGGACCCTCGGGCTCTCCCTGTGCCGCAAACCTGTCAACAGCAGAGTTCTCCTCTGGCCCAAGATGGGGCAGCAGTTCTAGATACGATAAGCCACACCTGAGTGCCAGGGGCTTTGGGGCACAGAGCTGCTGTCTGCAGTAGCCCAGCCTTCGTGAGACCCTGCACCCCCTGCCTCAGACCCTGACGTGCTGTGGTTGCATGTGATGCCCTTCTCCGGCTTCTGTGATTGGGACAGAGGGAGAGTGGGGCAGACCCAGGTCCCGTCCTGGGGCAGGAGCTCCTGGTGTCCGTGGGTGCGACGGGGGAGTTGGACCAGGGTTGCAGGTTTGAAGCAAATAAAAAACATACCCAGTTAGATTGAATTTTACATTAAAAATTTCCTTTTTAGTATGAGTGTGTCCCACGCAATAATTGGGACATACTTATACTGAAAAGTATCTGCTGTTTATCTCAAATTCAAATGTGACAGGGCAGCCTGCATTTCACCTGGCAGCCCTCCAGGGCAGACTGGCTGGAGCGGTCCAGTGAGGCTTTCTGAAGGGGGCAGGTCTTGAGCTTGGCGGAATGTGGGGTAGCGGCGGGGGGGGGGGGGGCAACAGAGGTGAAGGCCTGGCGGTAGGCAGGTTGTCTGGAGACACAGCCATGGGCTGCCCTGAGCTCCTAAGCCTGGAGAAGGGCTGGGGTCACCCTGGGGCGGTAGGGGGTGGTGGGCTGGCAGAAGGCCATGGCAAGAGCCCAGGGCCGGGGGGTGGTCAGTGCCCGAAATTGCCAGCCCAGTAGGCATGAGGTGGGTTCCTCTGACTGACCCGCCCCCCAGGGTGTCACCCGCACCCTTATCCCTAGGACATTGCAGGATCCCTGTGCCTCCCAGGAGAGCTGCCAGCCGGAGAGCACGCTGGGGACCCTCTCCCTGGTGCCCACAGCATGCCCAGCTTCAGGATGCTTCTTGCAGCCAGGCAGAAAGAGGTGGGCAGTCTTGCCTGAGAGCACACAGTGTTGGCAACCCGGTCTCTAGGCTAGGGGATCCACTTCAGCCTGGAGCTCCCTGCTGTGACCTGCTCTGACTGTCTGCCCTTGTCCCCCACCTCCTGCACCCCCACCCCCTCAGCTGCCCAGCTGCCCCGTGACAGAGCCCGGGGCACCCTGGGTCAGCCTCGCAGCCTGCTGTCTATCTACCCGTCAAGAGTGGGTGAAGCCTGAGCACCCTTTCCCCACATGTGCAGTTTCAGCACATCTGTAAAGATGCTTGAAGAGAAAGAAGGTGGTGGGAGGCGTCCCTACACCCTCTGCCCCGCTTGCCCATCCCCTGGGGCTCAGGTCCAAACAAAGAGCCCACACAGCTGCCTGGACTTGTGTCCTTTTCCTGCGCCCAGGTCTGTGCAGGGTCCCGCATGGCATTTAATGGCACGTCTCCTTGGCCCCTTCCCGTCTGTGACGGTCCCTCTGTTCCTCCTTGTACTTGGCCGTCTGACTCCTGAGTCTGATGTTTTCTCAGGCTGAGACAGGACTATATGTTTTAGGGAAGGGGCCACATACTACCCCATCACACCCTATCAGCGGGGTTGGGGGGGACCCTAACAGCTAAATGCTATCACTGGGACCTCGGCCTTCATCACCTGGCGTGGGGGCCATCTGCTGGGTTCTCTTTCCCCTTCCCACACGTTCTTCATTAGTCATGAAGTCCGGAAGGGAGGGTCTGGAGGGAGGAAGAGAGAACGCGTAATAGCCATTAATGCTGCTACGATCCTGATGCCGACAGATGGTCGGCAGAGGCTTGAGGGCTGTGTACACAGCTCGCTCCTCTTACGGCTCTGCCCCTATTTCAGCGTCCGTCCGTCCGTCTGTCCCAGACGTGCCTGCAGCGCTTACTCCTGCAGGACTCTCACTGGACTTACCATGTCACGTTGGTCCCCAGGGGCCCATGTGTGGCAGCAGCCCATCCCCCTTCCCGCCGCGTGGTCGTCCACCGTGTGGGTGGCTGGGGTCTCCATCCATCCAGGTGCTGCTGGGAACTTGGAGGGTTTGCACGATTTTTCTATGAAATAAGCTGCTGAGAGCACCCTCTTACTTGTGCTCAGGGCTGGATGGGCCGGGCTGGGTGGTCTAGGGTGTTTAATTTTGTTTCCCAAGTTTGTGCGTGACAGGGGATCTGCCGCCTTCGATGCTGTCAGGCCATTAAATGCCTGTGACCAAAGCGCAGAAGGTGATGCCTCTGGCCGCCTGACCGCAGTTCCTGCTCTTCCGTGCTCCTCTTCTGTGAAACCCCTATTTGCTGCTTGTCTTTTCTGAAGGATTTCAGAAGCTCTTTGCTTATATTTCTAAGCAGACCTTTGCTGGAGTCACCCAGTGCCTCCCCACCCATCGCCCTGCTCATTGTGGTCCTAGCACTGAGCCCCACCTGGAACTGCCCCCTCGGTGCCGGAGCACCTGGCCCAGGAGACGTTGTGCAGGAATGAGCTCTATCCTTCCGTTTACCCTCTAACCCCCAGGGTGAGGATAGCTTCCAGATCCCGGCAGGGACTGAGGGGGACAGCTTCCCTCTGATGGAGATCAACACTGGTGAGGTGAGTCCCCACCCGGGCCCCTGCCAGACTAGGTCCCACCCTTGGCCTGTGCCCTGTGCCAGCCCCAGCCCAGCCCCACACCTCCTTCCTCCAGACCGAGGCCTCGGAGCAGTGGGACTATGTCCTTGTGGCTGACCACCGCACCCAGAGAAACACCAGGCAGGCCCAGCAGCAGCAGCAGTTCCTGGAGGAGCTCAAGAGAAAAGGCTTCCATTACAAGGTGGGCTGGCTGAGGGCCTGGCTTGGTGTGGAGCACGGGGGCCAGGGCTGCTTGGGTCATGGGGGACAAGTGTGTCCTGGGGAGGGGTCTGGAGGCATGGCAGTGGCCTTGTGCCTGAAGCAGAAGGGACAGGCCAGTGGCTGTGGACAAAGGAGGAGCTTCCACAGTGGAGTGGAGGTCCCCAAGCGCCCTCCCCCCCCCAGATGATAGAGGACCACGAGAAGGTGTTCTTTGGGATCCGGGCGGACAGCAGGGTGTTTGACCTGTACCGCACACTCCTCATGGAGCCTGAGGGTCCTGCCGCCAGAGTGCAGCCTACCAGGCCAACCCCCGTCCCAGCCACCACCAGGTGAGAGGCTGGCCAAGAACTGGGGCCAGGAGGACCACTGCCCAGCATGTTTCTGGTCCAGTCAGGCTTGCAGGCATGTTGTTAGGTCAGAGGTCCCGGGGCAGAGCTTTGTGCCTCAGTGCCCCTGTCTGTCTGTGGTACGGGACAAAGACAGTTCTCGCTTCTTGGAGTGTTCTGAAGGTTACATGTGACTATGTTCCCTAAAGGGTGGGCAGGATTTGGGACAGGCCAGGAGGACCTCCCAGCCATCCCTCCTAGCTTTGGGGTCATCTCCCCAAGACCTGGGATGTAGGTCCCGACCTCCCTTCTCTAGACCAAATGCCCCTCCGCGGACATCTGTCTCCAGCCTCCCAGGCACGCAAGCCTCTTCTCTCCAAGCACGTCCTTCTCCCCGTTGATCCTCCAGCGTTCCACGCTGCTCCACACCCCCCCACATCCCTCCTCTATCACCTGCCTCTCCTTGGCCCAGGCCCCTCTGAGCTCAGCCAGAAGGTGCTCCTGGAATATGGATGTGAGCAACAGAGGGGGTCTCTTGTGAATGCAGGAGAACTGGCTGGTCTCCAGGAGGTGCAAGGGGATGGTAGTTGAGTAGAGACACCTTGACGGGGCCTGGGAGGAGCATGCTGGGGGAGTGCCCTGGGACCTCAGAGGGGCCATGCCTTACAGGAAGATATTCTGGAGGAGCATGGCTCTACAGTCAGATGTCTGGCTGTGCCACTTCCCAGCTCTGTGGCCTTGGGCAGGTTACTCAACCTCTCTGAGCCTCCATCTCCCCATAGGCAAAATAGCTCACAGGGTATAAGGATTTGTGCACAAAAAAGCATAGGGTGTGCTCTGGATGTGTGGGGGCTCCAAGTGGGAGGTGTGATAGGTGGGGGGTCTAGGCCCAGTATCTGGGAGGGGATGGTGCGGGACTGAGCACTGGGGGGGCCTACCCCCAGGGGAGCCCCATCCTGGAGCCATGGGCAGCTAGGTCACAGGAGGACTTAAAGGGGTGGGGGATGGGCTCCCAGATGAGTCCTAGATTCTGGGCTCTGGTCAGGCGGTCAAGGCAGGCAGGCTGGGGGCTCCACCAGGACACAGAGGAGCCTGGGACCTGGCCAGACAGAGGGTGGGGCCACCCAGGTCAGGCGGAGTCATCCTGAACCAGCTCTTGTGTTCCAGAATCCGAATTGTCAACTTTGTCCTAAACAGCAAGACGGCA
Source organism: Ursus arctos (assembly GCF_023065955.2). Taxonomy (NCBI): domain Eukaryota; kingdom Metazoa; phylum Chordata; class Mammalia; order Carnivora; family Ursidae; genus Ursus; species Ursus arctos. The sequence continues at coordinate 48,352,494 of NW_026622908.1, forward strand.
GCTGGTGGTAAGGACAGGATGGGCAGGTGGCCCATGCAGCGGCCCACCAGAAGGGGTGTTGACATGGGGAGAGCAGGGCAGGGCTCCCCTCACCCCAACTCCCCTCTGACCCGACTCCCTGTGACCACCAGACACATTAGAGGATTTGGTGAAGAGGGGGATCTTTGAGACCAGATTCGCCCTGCACAAGGTGAGGGGTGGGCCAGCTGGGAGAGGCCCTAGGGCGGGACCAGAGGCAGGAACCTCTCACTGTCTGTCCCTTGTGCTCAGGGGGAGGAAGACCTGAAGAAGAAATGGGCCCAGTGGAGAAACATGGTCCACACCCAGCCGATTGATGATATCAGGTGAAACTGCCCCAAACAAATCACCGGTGCCCCCGCAGACACACCCGTGCCCCCAGCAAACAGCGGTGTCTGCTCCTGGGCTGGACACACCGGTGCTGGACACTCCTTGCCCCCGCGTGCCGCACGCCCCACGCCCCACGCGCTGGCCGGCTGGGCACCTGGGTGGGGGTGGCCCTGATGGGGCAACTGTGCCCGCAGGGACTACTTTGGCGAGAAGGTGGCCCTGTACTTCGCCTGGCTCGGCTGGTACACCTACATGCTGGTACCCGCCGCGGTGGCGGGTCTCATCATCTTCCTGAGCGGCTTCTCCCTGTTCAACGCCAGCCAGATCAGGTCGGGATGGGGGCGCGGCCGGGGCGAGCGGGGCGGGCCCGGGGGGGGGGGGGTGTGCCGGGGGCGGGCCTCATCGTCTTCCTGCGCGCTTCTCGCTGTTCAATGCCAGCCAGATCAGGTCGGGTGGGGGAAGGGGGGCCGGGCCCGATGCGGCGGTCCGGGGAGAGCCGCCCCCAGCCCGGTCGTTGCCCCTCACTCAGCAAGGAGATCTGTGAGGCCCACGACATCCTTCTGTGCCCGCGCGGCGACCATAGCCGTAGGTACCAGCAGCTCTCGGACACCTGCACCTTTGCCAAGGTTTGCCGCACCTTTGCTCCCTGCAGCCTGTCTTCCTGGAGGAGGGGAAGCTGAGGGTCTGCCCTGCAGAGCTGGGCTCACCCTTCCCCGCTGGGGGCATGGCGGGCAGCGAAAGGCCGCCCCCAGCCCCGTGCACCCCTCTCCCCAGCTCACGCACCTCTTCGACAACGAGGGCACCGTGCTCTTTGCTATCTTCATGGCTCTGTGGGGTGAGTCGCCGTGGGCACTTGGGGGGAGCCTGAGCTCCGGGGCCACTCCTGCCCCCTGCACCCGTGGCTCCAGGCCCAGCCCCCGCTCCCCCAGGAACACATGGTGTCGCTTCTTCGCTCTGGTCTGCAGCCACGGTGTTCCTGGAGATCTGGAAGCGGCAGCGGGCCCGCGTGGTCCTGCACTGGGACCTGTACGGGTGGGACGAGGACCAGGTGAGGTGGCTGGCGATCCAGGGGCTGTCTGCTGCACCTTGCGCGGCTCCACACCTGCGTCTGCGCGTCCCCGGCGGTGTCCCGGCGTCTGAGCTGCGTCCGGTGCCCTCCACAGGAGGAAATGGCGCTTGAGCTCATTAACTGCCCTGAGTACGAGCTCCGGCCATACCAGCACTCCTACCTGAGAAGCACCGTCATCCTCATCCTGTCTCTGCTCATGGTACTCCTGGGGCACCTGTAGTTGGGGCCGGAGCCGCGGGCTGGGGACCGCCGTACCGAGGAGCCCTGTCCTGGCCGCGCCTCCACAGATCTGCCTTATGATCGGCATCGCCCACCTCCTGGTGGTCTACCGTGTCCTGGCCGCAGCCTACTTCAACTCCGCCTTGCTCTTCCGAGAAGAGCAGGTGACCACAGCCGTGGTGGTGACCGGGGCCCTGGTCCACTATGTGGCCATCCTCATCATGACCAAGGTGGGTGGGTGGGGATGGGGGGGCAGGGGGAGGGTCTCCACTGAGGCCCAAAGTAAGCTCTCTGGTCTCCCCTCCTGCAGATCAACAAGTTTGTGGCCCTGAAGCTTTGTGACTTTGGTGAGAGGAGGGACCTCGGGGGGGGGGGGCGTGGAAAAGGGACAGGAGGGTTCAGGGCTGGGGTCTTGGATCCCAGACACGGAAGGGAGCCCTTCCTGCTGGCTCTACTGCCTCTCCCACCTGGCAGACAGGTGAGGGTCGCAGGTGTCCCTGAGTTGTCAGGATAGGGACAGGTCAGGGGTGGGTGAGGGACGGCCACGGCCCCACGTCTCATTCTAGAGAAACCCAGGACCTTCTCAGAGCGCGAGAGCAAGTTCACCGTCAAGTTCTTCACTCTGCAGTTCTTTGCTCACTTCTCGTCCCTGGTCTACATTGCCTTCATCCTGGGCAGGTGAGGGCGGCCCGCTCCCACTGCTTTGTCCACCATCTAGGCCCCCCTCTGAAGTGGAGGTACCTGCTTGCCTTCATTTTTAAAATAATTCATGCCCAGAACAATTGGATACCCAATATAAAAATGGGTGGCGGAAGCCCACGGTGAACCCCCAGCTCTCTACTCCCCATCCCCAGAGGTGACCCATGACCATCGCGCGGGTCTTCCCAGAGTTTTTCACACAGTCAAGTACACATGCATATACCCCTCTACGTGGTTTCGTCCTGTAAATCATTTTATCTTCTCCTTGTGCTGAAATGTACTGCGGGCATCTCCCATATATGACGGATGGTGAGGCCTCATTTACAGAACCACACCAGGAGCCTTAGTTTGTGCTGACGTTTGGGTAATTTCCAGGGTTGAGCTTTATAAAGCTTCAGTGAGTGTTTCGTAGAACACGCATGGACTTCCCCTCTTCTTTATTAGTGAAATTAACATTTTTTTTTTGGTTCAAGCAATGTACTGAATTTTGTTCTGAAGAAAATAATTGCTCCATTTGTTCTGTGTATTTGTTTAAATTGCATAAGACACATACATATTGCCAATTTATCCCAAACTCCAGCGGAATTAAAAAAAACCCAAGTCCTCCAAGTATGTTCAAAGACATGAAGCAGTCCCTAGACCCCGGCCGTCCTTGGAGATGCCCTCCCCGTGTCCACCCCTCCCCTCGGGGCTGTGCGCACCTGCTCATTCTGGGAGCCCTTCGCTCTCTGCTGTGTAGGAGACCCCAGGTTCTTCAGGGGCTTCCTGAGAAAGGGTCCAGAGGAAATCAGATGCCCTCACCGAAGGCCTGATGTAGTGCTTGCTGGAGGTAGCCTTCTTCCGACTCTAATCTCACCAAGCTCGTCCTCTGAAATCTCTCCGCGGGGTGTCTGGGTCCTTTTCATTGGAATTGCTTGAGCAATTCACCTCTCACTCCTCTGTGTCATCAACCTTATCTTGGTCCCCAATTATCTCCACCCCCACACAAGTATCCTGTCCCATTCCTTTCAAGGCATGTTCTCCCCACCACGCCCAATGGCTGGTCCTCCCTGCTCCTGCGTCTCCCCTCCCTGGTCCTGCTTGCCCCTTCCTGGATGCTGGCTTCTCCTCTCCTCCCGAGCTCTAAATGTCACAACACCCTTCTGTCTGTTCCCATGACTTCAGGTGCCATCTCAAACACCATCGAGACACACCAGTCAGGCCCACACTCCTGTCTCCAGCCCCAGACCTCTCCCGGGAGTCCAGACTCCCAGGTCCAGCTGTCTCTCATTTCCCCTCAGATGCCCTATGGGCACCCCAACCCTACCATGCCCACAAGCTCGTCCATGGTCTCCCTCCCCCACATGGCAGCTCCAGCTTCCCGTCGTTCAGCCCAGAACCTGGGTCCCCAGACCCCCCGCTTCCCCTCTGGCACAATGCGCTTGTTTGCTCCCTGTCTCCACGGCGGGAGCGTGGGTGCTCAACGTTGCTGAGTTAGCGCCTGCAGCAGGCCTGGTGCGTGGAATCCTATCAGCCACGTGGAAAGAAATTCCCAGGTGCTCGCTGGGCCGGGAGCCTTGGGTCCTGCAGTTCTGAGTGATTGTCACATCCCGTGTCTTCAGCTCCCTCTGCCCCCCTCTCTGGAATTCTTTTTGTTTGGAAACTGGACTTTCTGAATTAACCATCTAGCTTTCTCTGCTTTTCCCCTCCCATTTTTGTTCCAGATTCTGGTGTTTTTCTCAACTCTGTTTTGCACCCTTTGATTGAATGTTTTACTTCTGGTCTTGCTCTTCATTTCAGTTCACGCCTTTGCACGGTTCCTTCACAGCCTCTTTCTCATGCTGCCAGGAGTCTGAGGATCTTGCCTCCTTTTCTTCTTCTCTTCCGGTATTGCATACATTCCCGCAGGGTCCCTTTTATGCTCCTTCTTTAATTGGTCTCTGACTTTGTGTTAGAGGCTTTCCCTCGACGTCACCTGTTCATAATCGAGAAAGGCGTGTGCCAGTGCTTTTGCTCTGGGTCACATCTCTCCCGTGAGGACTTCCACCTGGAGGCAGAAGGACACTTGTCGCTGTTGGTCGGAGCTCAGCTGGGGAAGGGACAGTGCGGGGTCTCAGGATCCACTGGCCCAACCCTGCAATCCGACTCTTTGACGGTCCAACCCCCTAGAAGTGAGCCTCTGTCTTCCTGACCATTGACCACAAGCCTGACTTTTGGGTTCATGTCGTTTGTATTTTTTTATCATGTAATGACAAGCAGGTAATTTTAAACTATGTGCATAGTTTCAATGGGGGGAACTGAGACCACTCCTAATGGGCCTTGTCTAGAACCTGTCTGAGCCTCTGGATGGCTGGGCTCTCATCTGTGCAGAGGTGTGTCTGGTTGTAGGCCGAGCATTCAGTGCCCGGGCTCTGTGCCCCCACAGCGCAGTGAGGCTTTCTCTTCTTCCCTTTTCTCATCCTTCTACTCCCCCACTCCCACTTCTGTCCTTCTGCTCCACCCCCGCCCAGTCAGAAGCAAGGTCCCACCCCCCTCCTCCAGCCTAACTGTCCTTCCTAGGATCAACGGTCACCCCGGGAACTCTGTGCGCCTGGCGGGGCTGTGGAAACTGGAGGAGGTCAGTCCGTCCTGGACACATTGTCGTTCCGCCCCTCAACTCCCTCCCTCCCTCCCTCCCTCCCAGGCCTCCCCATCCCACAGCCCTGCCTCCTGCGCCTGACCTCCCCCCCTTGGCCCCTGCAGTGCCATCTCAGCGGCTGCATGATGGACCTGTTCCTGCAGATGGCCATCATCATGGGTCTGAAACAGACGCTGAGCAACTGCGCGGAGTACCTGGGCCCGTGAGGACCGTCCTCCTTCCCCAGGGCCTTCCTGGTGCCCCCTCACCCCAGGGAGCCCTCGAACCCACAGGACCCCCCTCCCGCCGCGTCTCCACATCTCCCAGACCCGGTTCTGAAGGGCCCCTCCGCCCCCAGCACCCCTCCCTGTTCCACACTAGCCCTCGTCACCCCTCAGGTGGCTTTCTCACAAATGTCGCCTGATGCGGTCCAAGCTGAGCCCTGCGTCCAGGGACCCCGAGCTCCGGGACCTGCAGCGCAACTACCTGCTGAACCCAGTCAACACCTTCAGCCTCTTTGATGAGTTCATGGAGATGAGTACGTGGGGCGGTTAGGGGCACAGGCCTGACGGCAGCCAGTTTGTGGGCAGGCCCTGGGGGGCTGGTGGGGGGAGGGGGCGGGGACGCTGGCGTGTGGCAACCCCCACAGTCAACCGCACACCTTCTCCCAGTGATCCAGTACGGCTTCACCACCATCTTTGTGGCCGCCTTCCCGCTCGCCCCGCTGCTCGCGCTCTTCAGCAACCTTGTGGAGATCCGCCTGGACGCCATCAAGATGGTCAGGCTGCAGCGGCGCCTGGTGCCCCGCAAGGCCAAGGACATCGGTCAGGGCCCCGACTGGGTGGCGAGGCGCACAGGCACTCCAGCCAGGGGTGGGGCGGTGAGGGGTGCTGGGACCAGATCATGACAGTTGCCTTGAAATAATCACTCCAAGACAAGCCCCCTCACTCCACAGACAGCCCCAGCCCTTCCTCAGGCTCTGCCTAGGACGGGAGCTGGCCTTCGGGGGTGGTGCTCGGGCAGGAAGAGGCAGGGCTGGTGCGCATCTTGCAGGATCCAGCTGAAGGAACTGTGGCCCCCTTGGGGGGCCCAGGCAGAAGAGCTGGGCTCTGAGAGCAGGGGGCTGAAGGAGGGAGGGGTCCGGCAGCTGGGGGCAGGGACTAAGAACAGGACTATGACATGGCCTCTGTCACCCAGACTCTCCTCGCTGAGATGGCCAGGGGTCAGGGAAGAACAGGGGATGGGGTGCTGGATGTGGGCAGAGGGAGAGGTAAGTATGAGTAGGAGGGAGGCCCCAGTCTTGGGCCAGGTTAAGGGGTTCTGACCCCAGAGTGGAGCAGGTTGGGGGCAGCTGAGGGGTTCAGGCAGAAGGTGGGGGTCAGGGGAGACCTGAGCCCCTCCTCGTCATCAGTGAAGCCTGCCGACGGCTGCTATGAGCAGTGGCATGGGCAGAGGTGACCAGACCCATGACCAAGCTCCCAGCCTTGGGGAGGTGGCTGGAGGTGGGGTAGGCAGTGCCAGTGGATCGAGGCTTGACGAACCAGGTGCCTCATCCCACTGTTGTGGCCCAGGAACCTGGCTGCAGGTGCTGGAGACCATTGGCGTGCTGGCCGTCATTGCCAATGGAATGGTCATCGCCTTCACGTCGGAGTTCATCCCCCGCGTGGTGTACAAGTACCACTATGGCCCGTGCCGACAGGGGGCCCGGCCTGCAGTTGAGTAAGCGGGCACTGGGGGAGCCTCAAACTGTCCAGAGACCCCTGGGAAAACTAGCCCAACCACAGCCCAGCGCTAGGGGAGCCCAGGGAAAGGGCTTGATGCTGCCAGTACTGTCTGTGGTTGTCATGAGTTTGGGCGTGGGAGTGGCCATGCCCCCCCATACCAACTTGCAGACCACAGGCGTGCTGGGAACCCAGCGGGGGATTAAGGCCCCAGAGCCGGCTGTTCTCTGAGCAGCCACCACCAGAACACTCCCTCCCAAAGTCAGACCCTTGGGGCTGCTCCACAGGAGAGGGCAGAACAGTTCCCTTACCCAGCGCCTCCAGCCCTCCAAGGCACCACTGTACCTACGGACTGGGTGTCCAGGGGTCTCCCCCTGGATGGCTCCCCCAAATTCCTGGAGGGAAGGCAGACGGTGGCACCCCGAGTCTCTTCAGTCACTGCCGCCCTCCCCACCCCGTGGCCCCTCTCCCATGCAGAGAAATGAAGGAGGCGTTTTTGTGGTATGCCCCACCCTAATAGCCCCCAGCACGCAGGGATTAGCTCCAGGAAAGTACCCGGGAGCCTGAAGGGGCCACACCCTGCAGCCCTCACCTGCCCGGGGCCTTCTCTCCCTTCCCCCAGCTGCCTCACAGGCTACATCAACCACAGTCTGTCTGTGTTCTACACCAAGGACTTCCAGGACCCCGTCCAGATAGAAGGCTCAGAGAATGTGACCGAGTGCAGGTTTGGATCCCCTGATGCCCCATGAGCACCCTCTGACCTCCTGACCCCTGACCTCAGGCACTTCCCCACCCCAGGTACCGGGACTACCGCAGTGCTCAGGACTACAGCTTATCCGAGCAGTTCTGGGTCCTCCTGGCCATCCGCCTGGTCTTCCTGATACTCTTCGAGGTGGGCCGGAACTGGGGGATGGGCCCCAAGGCGGGGGCAGCTCTCGCTGGCCCTCCTCCCTGGCCCCCAACCCCTCTGGTCCCTGCTGGGTCTGTCTTGACCTCTCCGACCAGCCCCCTCGCGCCCTGCCCCCCAGCACGTGGCTTTGTGCATCAAGCTTATCGCTGCCTGGTTCGTGCCGGACGTTCCTCAGTCGGTGAAGAACAAGGTTCTGGAGGAGAAGTACCAGGCACTCCGGGAGAAGATGCGGTACGGGAGGCTGAGGCCGGGCTGGGGTGGGGCCAGGCCCAGGCCCGATCCCCAACAATGCCATTCCTGCCTCTAGCTCCAGCCCCAAGAGCACAGAGGTGTAGGAGACCCAGAGCCAGTCCAGAGGCACCGGTGCCCAGAAGCCGAGACTCAGAAGCACTCCCACCACCTCCCCTCCCTCCCACGGCGCCTGTCGGGTCCCAGGAGGCCGGTGTGCATGTCAGGAAGTCTCAGTATATATGGGGTTTTGGAGGGCCCATGTGTGTGAGGTGTCCGTGAGCAGCACACTGTGGTCCGAGGCCTGTTCCGTCTCAGGGCTCAGACTTGGTACAGCCCTGACTTGAACTCTGACTGACCTCTGCCACCCACAGAACCGGGGTGGGGATGCCTCTCAGCAGTCACAGCACAGGAAAACCAGCCCCGTTTCCTGAGCCTCCCTCCGACTGGTGGGACCCAGATCCTGCCCCACCGCCGTCCTGGCTGGTCAGGGGGCCCTGACTCCTCCACCCCTCTGGCTCCTCTCAGCCTGCAGAGCTTTCTATAATAAAATGAAACCTTTTTGTGTCGATTCTGGGCCTCTGGTGGATTGTGTCTGTCTTTAGGGCTAGACGGGAAACTGAAGCGCAGATGGGGAAAGGTCTGGAATGTGGTAACCTCCTGGTCCCCCCTCTCACATTCCCTGGGCTTCCAAGTGACGGGCGCTCCCCGCACTTGGCGTTTAGGCAGGAGTCAAGGCAGGCTTCCTGGAGGAAGAGCTGGGGAGGAGGGGAGGAACCAACAAAGGTGCCCCTGGGGACAGTGGAAACTCTGACAAGTCCCCCAGGTCCAAAACTCTCTGGGCTGGTTGGGCCGGTTTGCCCTCTGCCCCCAGGGTGGGTGGTTGCAGCTCCGAGGTTTCATGGCGTCTGAGAGCAGGACAGTCGTAAGCGCCAGACTTGAGCGCAAAGCGGGACTCTTGGGTCCGCCCTCCGGCCCTGGCTGCTGGGCGGGGCTGCACCTGCCGCCGCCGCCGGGCTCTTCGCCGCTGCGCACCTGGCCCAGGTGAGACGTTCCGCCCCCGCGGCCGCGCGAGCTCCAGGTCTCCGCAGCAGGTGAGTGGCTCGGACCCACGGGAGTGAGTGGAGGTCGCTGGCTGCCTGGAGCCGGGACTAGGCTTGGAGCTTGGCGGCCGGGGGGCCCCCTTACCCAGAAGAGCCTCTGGGCGGCGGCGGGTGCGGTCCCGCAGGAAGTGGCTCGGAGTCGGGCCGGCTGCCCCCGTCGCCCGGAAGCCTGAGTTTGTCCGCGTCCCTGCCCCTTGGGCCTGGCGGCGGGGCGGGGGTTGGGGGGGCCGGCAAGGGCCCCTTTATCCGCTCCTCCCGACGTGGGCAGTGGCTTCCTCGTGACCTTTGCCCAGGAGAGGGAGGAGGAGCGCCGAGGCGCGCGGGGACCCTCGCCTCTGCGGGGAGCTCGGATCCCAGGCCTGAGGCCTCGCAGAGCTCCGGGGGTGTACCGAGGGCCCGGCACGGCGCTGGGCGCCGGGCGGAGCTACCGTCATGCGCGCGCCCCTGCCCTCCGTGCGCGCTCCCGCTCTCCGTCTGCGTCCCCGACCTGCTGCGCTAGGCCTGCCGGCCCCCCGCGCCGCCCCCATGCGCACCCCGACCTGTCATCCACGTCCCCCTCGTGCGCGCCCCAATCGGCCCTCCGCTCTCTGTGAGCGCCTCAGCCTCCGTGCGCGACACCCGAGTCCCCACCCTCTGCGGCCGCCCCCGACCAGCCCGCTCACCGCGCCTGGAGGGTGGGGGACTACTGGGTCTGGTCCTCCCCGCGGAAAGACAGACCGCCGGCAGTGGGATGGGGAGTGGCGGAGAACCGGGCGTTGCGGACCCGGGGGAGCAGGACGGACCCGTCGCCTGCGGGGCCACAGCCTTTCGTGCTTCCTTCTGGAGACACGTCAGGGCGCAGCAAGCGTGCGGCGCGGAGGGGGCAGCGCGTCCGCGATGAGCAGGAGACGCTAGAGACTATGGGTGCTGGGCAGCAAACCAGACGGCGGAGGGGTGGGGAACGGGGGTCGCCTCCCGCCGCGTGAGCCGAGGGAGCCAGAGCTCAAGCCGGAGCAGAAGCTCAGGAGCTGCAGCTTTCTAGGAACCGCAGGGTGTGGGGCGGGGGGGGGGGGGGGGGGGGCAGGTGAGCTTGGGTTCCAAGGGGCGTGTGGGCTTCTTTGAGCTAACCTTGGAGACTGGGCCTGGGGGCGAGGCTGTACTTTAGCAGCAGAAGGGAAGTGTCCTGTCGTGGCGGCTGTGAGAGGGTGACGCAGGGGGGCACACCGAGCAAAGGCAGTGTGGCCGGAGCTTTGAGGGGCAGCAAGGCTGGTTGGGGCTCTTTGCTTCCTGCCCGCGTGCTCCTGTGCAGGTCACTGACTACTGTCGGAGGTAATTTGGGCATCAGGCCCACTGACGCGCCTTCGAGGAGGGCCTGGGACCAGTGCTAATGTGCTTCCAGGAAGCTGAGGCTCAGGGGGGAAAGGAGGGGGTGAAGAGCAGGCCTGGGACTGGGTCAGATTAAGGACATAGGAAAGCCAATATTGAAGATCCTCCACTGGTGGGCCTCTGACCCTGGGCAGGTGAGAACACGAACAGGGCCTGAAGGGGACCCTTAACTGATTTCTATGGGTAGTGATGCCAGCCACCTTGGGCCTTGAGTCCCAGGTCAGTCTGGGTGGGGAAGTCAGCGGTGACAAAAGGAGAGGCTGGCTGCCCCCCACCTGGGCTCAGAGCCCAGGAGCCTCTCTCGAGGGCCTTTCTTTGCTTCTTTATCTGGAAAAGGGGCAGGGGACTGTCCTCCCATCCCAGCCTGAAACTAAGGTCCATGGGATACCACATCCCCGTTAACTGCTCACCATTTGCAGACTATATGGGGGAATTGAATAGGGAGGGGGCCCAAAAGCTCTGCTCAAGGCCCCATTATTGGCAGGAATTTCCACAGGACCCTCCTTACCCCAGCAGGTCACAGGTCAGATACACATTGGGGCTGCTTCCTTGGGCCAGGGGGAGCAACCTGAAGGCCCCCACCATCCATCGTAGGCGGTGTCCGGGAAGCAGGCCACACTGCCCAGCTGGGTGTCCTTGTGTGTGTGTGTGTGTGTGTGTGCAACATGGCCCCAAATGGGAGTCTTCTTAGGAGCCCCCCCCCCAACATCACCCTGGGCTCCAGCCCCTCTGCAAGCTCCCCCCCACCCCCTGGGCTTGGCCTCGGGAAGTATGATGCCTGGGTGGGCTGGGGTGGGCCCCAGAGGAAGGAGCCGCTTGACTCAGAGTTACAGGAAGAAGCAATGCAGGCGGGGCAGGCGGGGCGAGAACCGACAACTGCCCGCCTGCCTGGGATGGGGGTGGCTGCCTGGGTGGGGTTTAGGTCTAGGAGAGGATGTGACTGCAAAGCCAGGAAGCTACAGGGAGAGTTCTGATTAACACACACACACAAACAAAAGACAGGTCCTCACTGTGCTTGGTGATGTGTCCGGGTGCTGTGGTGCCGCGGACCGGACTGGGGGTCCAGCTGAGCAGAGAGTTTGCTCCCAAGCACACGTCAGTGACCTCAATGAGCCACATTCCCCCCCAGGAGGAAAGAGCCGGAACCAGGTGACTTTGCGTACTCCCACGACAGCCCTGCCGCTCTGCGTGAGCCTGTGTCCTCATCCTTGGACACCATTCCAACCTGAGGCTGGTCCTCCGAGTCAGGCCTGGCTGAGGGGAGGCCTGCAGCATGTGTGGGCACGGTACGTGTGTGTCCGTAAGAGCAGGGGGTGTGGGGCAGCAAGGGTAGGCGCGAGGAACAGTGTGTGTGGTGTGGGGTTTGCACAGATGCTCCTGGCTACGCGCCCTCCGGGAGCTGTTGCAAGTCTGTACGTGCTGTGTGTGTGTGGCCAGAGTGCTGGGGGTGTGGGGAGTGTGAGTTTAGTGCAGGTGTGTGTGGGGAGAGGGCTGTGAGTGCATGGGGGGTGCAGAACAGACGGCACAGGGGAGGCTGTGCAGGGGGAGGGCACCTGTCTCTGGATGTGTAGTTTGGCCTTAACTTCTAGGAAGGTTCAGGCTGCCTTTCCAGGGGTGAAAGCTCTCTGAGCTTAAAACCGTGGGAGGGCCCCTGCAGGAGTTTCCTTGGGGTCCACTGAGCTGGGGACATGTCCTTCTGGGCAGCCTGGGGTAGTGGATGTGAGCTGCCCAGTCTTCCACAGCCTCCCAGCGGACTGGTTCTCCTGCTTCAAGGACCTTCAAGATTGCCCTCCACCAGAGGGCTTCTGGAAGGAAACTCCTCACCAGTTCCCTGCCTGATGCGCCACCAATTCCCGAGGAAATCCCATCCCAGCCAAACCCAGGGCTTCTGTGGCCATGGTCCACAGTGGCATCACCACGCAGCAGGAATGGTGGGGAGGCTGAGACTTGTCCCTGCAAGGCCTCAGGGGCACGAAGGGTGGGGAGGATGGCCTGGGGCAGGAGTGGAGTCAGTGCTCAATGAGTACCCGCTGGGTCACTTGGGTGAACCTGGGTGCCAGGGAGGAGGTGGCCCCAAGACTCTGGCTGTCAAGGAGGCCCTCAGTGAAGGCTCCGATGCTGGGGGTTTTGGCCCCTCCTTTCAGCCTAGGTCACTGTAGAGCTTTTTGTGTCCGGAGGCATGTGTGGCTGCTGCCAGTCTGAGCTGGGAGTGGTCCCAGCCCCTGCTCAGGAGAGAAGACTCACCTATGGGTGGAGTGGGGGCTTCCCATGAGACCTAGACAATGTGGACCAAAGTCGTTGGTTTTGGAAATGACAAATGGGTGGGGGAATGCTGGTGGGGACCCAGAAGGAGGTGGGACCCATGAGGTGTGTTGGAACAGACTCAGTCCAGCCAGGCCCCCATTGCCCCCTTCTGCCGCCATGACTGCGGCCTGGCTCAGCCTCGAGTGCTGCTGTGTCCATCCATGCACGTGCACACGTGCCATGTGCAGAACAGAACCCTACGGTGGGAGTGTGGTCCAGAGTCCGGCAGCCCATACTTCCCACGTGGAGACGGGCAGTTTCACATGTCCGCCCCCAGGACCTGGGTGAGCGCGGACTGCCCCGCACCCCTCCTTGTATGTGGCACCCCTATCCCAGGGGACAGTGGAAACAGCCACCTCCCAGCCTCATGAGGGATGCCGGACGTGTGCATCCATGGTCCCTCCCTCGGCCATCACGGTGACCCTGGGACAGGTGAGGTTCAGTCTGAGGGCCCCTCCCAGCCACCTGGGCCATGCCCACTCCAGCCACATGTAATGTGCCCCAAATGACACGACACTGTGCTGGCATCCCCCGCATCCAAGAGCAGCTGGTGCAGTTACATGTTAACTCATCCTGTTCTTGTTTAACTTTCTCCTTTGGGATGGCAGCAGCCTCTGACCCGTCCTGGTGCCCTGACTGACCGGCCACAAAGACAGAGAGTGAGTCTTGCCCACCCCCTGGGGGACCAGTCTGCTCAGCCAAGGAGCCCCGTGGAACCGGGGGGTAGCACCAGTGCCCAGCCTGCCTCGAGGAGGCCCCGGCCAGACCATGGCAGGTAGACGGGTCAGAGAGGGACAGGCACGGGCCCCACTCCCACCTCCTGTGCCTCAGGCCGGCCGCACGCTGTGATGTTGTCTGGGCTCTCAGCTTGGCCTCTAGCCAGGGGTACAAAGGGTGATGCTTGCTCCTCCCACATAGCCCAAGGTCCTGACCCCACGATTAGGACAGGCCCAGAGCCTTCTCCTGCCCAAAGCCTCCAGACCACGCCGTGGGGGTCAGCAAAGCTCAGAGACACTGGGAGTGGGAGCTGGTGGAGGGGCCCCCAGGGGTAGGGTGGGTAGATGTGCGCTACTGAGAGACCACCCCATCAAGATGATGGTGGTCTCCTCTCAGGTCCCACTAGGACTCTTCACCCTGATTTGAAAATCAGAGAATTTAGGTCTCAGGGAGCTGGGAAAGCTTGCCCATGACCAGGAGTTAGAGGGTCCTGGAATCCCATGTTCCCATCCCAGATGGAAGGTGCTGGCATGCTCAGCACCAGTGCTCACACTTGCTGCAGCTCCCCTAGCAGCGGTGGCGGGGTGAGGGGTGTAGTGCCTGGCTGCGCACCTGGGGTGGGCATTGCAGCCGTGGGCAAGAGGTGTACACAGCAAAATGTGGGAGCGGGGCTCATGTCCTGGGTGGGTGGGCAGCCAGATGCGCCCCCACTGGGCCAGGGTGGGTCAGCTCAGCTGTGCCTCTGGCCACTCCTTCCAGCGTCCTCTCTGAGGACAGAGCAGCGACATCAAGGTCAGGCAGAACACCCAAGACTCAGCTGCTACTGGGGGAAGACATGCCAAGTGCCAAGCCCTGTCCCCTGTGGGACTTGTGCTTGGACATGGTGTGGCCATCAAGCAACGCAGGCCACTAACCATCTTGTTTTTTTTCCTGGCTCACAGACCATCTGTGGTTGGTGGGACCCCAGCATCCCAGGCATGGCTAACCACTGGGTCCTCTCTCTGTAGGTATCTGTGACAGGGCCCCTGACTTCCTCTCCCCAACTGGAAACCAGGCCCTGGGGCCCACCCTGGGCAGTGTAGTGGCTCTGAACTGCACAGCCTGGGTGGTCTCTGGGCCCCACTGTCCCCTGCCCTCAGTCCAGTGGCTGAAAGACAGGCTGCCGCTGGGCGATGGGAGCCACTATGACCTCCATGAAGACTCCTGGTAAGAGACGGAAGTGTCCAGGGTCAGGTGACTACCCTGGTTGTACCCATGGCCACCCATACCCTGGTCTATAACCACCTGGACATGGGCAGAATGCCACTCTTGACACAGACTGAGGGTTAGTGACTGCAGGGACGGAGGGCTGCTGCGGACATGTACCTTGTAGATGGCCCAGGGCCATGGGTGCCAGCACAATCCTAGGGCCTGAATTAGGCATTGAGCCCCCAAACCCAGACCCAGGATCAGAGTGACTATCCCCAAACAGATCCACACCCCCACCAGGTTCTGGCCACTTCTCTTAGCTAGTGGGGCAAGGACCGCTCAGCAAGCCCACATCTGCAGCCCTTGTGGTTCAGTCTGACAGGTGGGGCCCAGGGACATCCACGGATGCTCTAGGCCCCAGGTGAGAGGCCGGGCCTGATCTCCCCAGGGTCAAGGACAACCTATCGGAGGTGCTTGTGTCCAGTGTTCTGGGGGTCAACCTGACCCGCGCTGAGGACTATGGGGTCTTTACCTGCTCCATCCGCAATGTCAGCTCCTCCTCCGTCACTCTCTGGAGAGCTGGTGAGTGGGGTACACTGGGCAGAAGGTAGAAGGGAAGCCTAGGGGCCCGGCTCGGAGAACCCTGGGTGGGGGTGGCAGTGGCTCAGGCTGTAGCTCTCTCCCCAGGCCCAGCAGGCCACGTGGCCGCGGTGCTGGCCTCACTCCTGGTCCTGCTGGCCCTGCTCCTGGCGGCCCTGCTCTATGTGAAGTGTCGACTCAATGTGCTGCTCTGGTACCAAGACGCCTACGGGGAGGTGGAGATGAACGGTGCGTGGGGCCAGGATGGACAAGGAGGACGAATCAGCGATGGGGCCTCCCTGAGCTCAGTTCTGGGTGGGCGGGTTTTCCCGGGCAAGTGGGGTGGGGGTGGGGGGGGTGGATGTCTGCAGCAGGGAGGCGTCACACAGTCCAGGAAAGAGGGCAGGGGGCGAGGTGGGCAGAAGCGGGGCAGGCGACCCAAATCCAGCCATGGAGAGGGTCTAGGCGCGGCCTGGGGCGGGGTTGCGGGCGTGTGTGCGGGATCTGCGGAGTCGGGATGTGGCGGACGGGCCTGGTTCCCGCAAGCGCGTGGGGAGAGATTAGAAGACCCGGGGCGGGGGGGTAGGGCGGCGGCCGAGGGGCGGTGGGCCCGGGCCTAGAAGGCGGAGCGCTGACCCGCCGCCGTCCGCAGACGGGAAGCTCTACGACGCCTACGTCTCCTACAGCGACAGCCCCGAGGACCGGAAGTTCGTGAACTTCATCCTGAAGCCACAGCTAGAGAGGCGTCGAGGCTACAAGCTGTGCCTGGACGACCGCGATCTCCTGCCGCGCGCGGGTACCGCGGGCCCCGCCCCCGGCCCCCGCGGGCCCCGCCCCCGGCCCCGCCCCGTCTCGCTCCGGGTCCCGCCCCGTTCTGGGCCCGAGCCCCGCCCTCCCCCGCCCAGGGCCCCGCCCCCGTCCCGAGACCGGGCCCCGCCCTCCCACGGACCCGCCCCGTTCTGGCCCCGCCCCCGCCCCTCGGCCCCGCCCCTCCTCGGCCCAGCCGACGCCCGGTTCCCGCAGAGCCCTCGGCGGACCTCCTGGTGAATCTGAGCCGCTGCCGGCGCCTCATCGTGGTGCTGTCGGACGCCTTCCTGGGCCGGGCCTGGTGCAGCCACAGCTTCCGGTGGGTCCCGCGCGGGGTTGGGTGGGCCCCCAGGCGCGTCCGCCCTAACGGTCCCGCCCCCGCAGGGAGGGCCTGTGCCGGCTACTGGAGCTCACGCGCAGACCCATCTTCATCACCTTCGAGGGGCAGAGGCGCGACCCCGTGCACCCCGCGCTCCGCCTGCTGCGCCAGCACCGCCACCTGGTGACCCTGCTGCTCTGGAGGCCCGGCTCCGTGGTGCGGAGAGGGGAGTGGGGAGGGGCCCGGAAATAGGGCTGGGTGGTACAGGGCTGCAGAGAGGGGCTCTTCCGTGGGCATCTGTATGGTACGGGGTTTGTGCATGGGACCCCGTGGGTGAGGGCTCTGTGGCCTGCTGCCCAGAAGAGGGGCTTCCTTTGAGATCCCTGGAGCCAGGTGAAAGCACCTTTCCAGGTGTGCTCTTTGGAGCCAAGGTGACTAGGCTGACGGCCCCGTCCTGGCCCCCAGGCACCTTCTTCAGATTTTTGGAAAGAGCTGCAGCTGGCCCTGCCACGGAAGGTGCAGTACCGAGCAATGGAGGGCGACCCCCAGACCCGGCTGCAGGATGACAAAGACCCCATGCTTGTTGTACAAGGCCACGTCCGGGAGGGTAGGACCCTGAACCTGGAGCTGGACCCTGACCCCGAGGGGGACCTGGGTATGCTCACCTGGCCCCACCCCTGACCCTGAGAACCTTGGCCTGGGCTGGAGCAGTGTGTGTGGGGGGTGTCCACAGGGATGAGGAGCCCAGAAAGGGGTCCGGGTGGATAGGACTCCTCCCTGCAGGCCATAGATTGCCTTGACCCCCCAGCACACCCTCATTGCCTCTTTCCTGGGGGCACTTGGGCCCAAGGCCTGCCTGGGAACCTCCAGGACCTCAGATGCCACCATGCAGGAGGGTGAGCAGGGAGTGACCCCCGGCAGAAGTCAGCCTGTGGGCAGCCCAGCTTTAGGCCTGGTGGTACCCTCTTCCCAGGTGTCCGAGGGCCAATCTTTGGGGAGCCATTAGCTCCACCACATGCAAGCGGGGTGTCACTTGGAGAGGGCCGGGGCAGTGAGGTGGATGTCTCAGACCTCGGCTCCCGCAACTACAGCGCCCGCACGGACTTCTACTGCCTGGTGTCCGAGGATGACGTGTAGCCCCCACCCACCAGAACAGCAGGATCTTCAAGGATAGCCGGGTGCAGGGTGGGGTGGGGTCTTTCTCCTCTTAGCAGGACTACCAGCCCTGAGACCCTCAGAGAAGGGGAGTTGCTCCAATGTGCCTCCTTGTACCAGAAAATAAAGTCCTTTTAGATCCTGCCTGGGCCTCAACCTCTCAGCCTCCTCACTTCCGTCTCGGCCTGTCCATGGCCCTCAGCCCGCCCCTTTCTCATTGCCACATCCACTGGGTCATAAATCTGGCTGTCCCTGCCGTCCTGACCTCCATTCTCCATCCTGAGCCAGCTCAGAGACATCTCCTGTAGTAGCCTCTTTAGGTCTGTCTACTTGGGGACATGACTGTCCCCAGCCCTATTCTGATCCAGCCAGGTCCTGGGGGAGGGGGCAGGCCCCTTAGTCTTCCTGTTCTGAGATTTTAAGGAAGAAGTCTTTTGTTGTAAAAAAAATATGAGTGGGCCTGGTTTGGCGACATGGGATTTCAGGACTCAGTCGGATAGTGTGAGTCCATGGTCAGGACACCCCAGGCCCAGCGAGGAAGGGCAGAGAGAGGTGTTGGGCGCGTTTGCTGCATGAGGACAGTCCAGCAGGGCAGCACCGAAGCCAGGAGAGATCGCAGCTCTCCCAGGAGTGGTCACTTCTCTGTGTACAAGGCCCCCAGCTCTGCTGTGTCTGGGCGTCAGCTGGCATCAAGGCTGACTCTGCTGTCTGCCCTGTTCCCTCCACTCTCGCCAGCTCTCCCTGAGGGATACCCTCTCTTCCTTGTTCTGGGCCTTCTGACCTGGAGAAGCCTCTGGGTGTGCTCAGGGTGTGAGTATCCTCAGGGGCAGGCGTGGTTGTGCTCAGGGATTCTGCTGAGTCCCTGGCTTGGACCCCCAGGTTGGGGCAGCCGATGAAAATTGCAGGGCTGTGTTCATGGCCACCTTTATTCCCAGCACTGGCAGTTGCCAGCTCTGCCCATGTGACCTGGTCACCAACCCACACACCAGAGAGCCTCAAGCCCTGCCCTACCCCTGCCCTATAGAAGCCAAGTCCCTGCAACCAGCCCCCCGTCCCCTCCCTGGTGCCCTAGGCCCTTCAAAGTCGCACACGGGCTCCAGAGAGAGGCCCCAGGCCATCAGCCTTCTCCCGCCGGGCTGGCCAGTGAGCAGCGCAGAGCTGAACCTGTCCCTTGGAGGCTGGGCCACGTTGCATCTTCCTCCTCCAGGAAGGCCTCACCTATGGGCCCAGGAAGTCCTCCTTTCGATAGCCCTTCTGCAGTGGAGAGGGGGCCTAGAGTTAGGGTGCCTGCCTTCTGGGCCCTGCTCTCCCCAGGTCCCACCCTTCCTGGTCTGGGCCTAGACCCCTCTCTCTGGGTCTCTGGTCTCCTCTCTTGTGTTTCCCACTTCCTGAGTCTCGTGCCCCACAGGGGTTCCTGGGTCCGTCCCCCCACCCACTACCCCCCCCCCCCCCGCTGCCACCCCGATGTCCTGCACCCAGGTGAACACCGGTGGCCCTGCCTGCCCTGGATCACCAGAACATACCGCCCGGAAGTCTCGGTGGAGCTTGTTGTACTGCCACAGGTTGGCTAAGAGGCTGGAGGCCGCTCGGGAGGACTTCTCACTGTCGGGGCTGGCAGGGAGCAGCAGTCAGCAGAGTGACAGGCTGGGCCATGGGGAGGGGTGCTGGGGGGAGGGACTCACCTGTCCCGCTTCTTCTTGATGAAGACCAGCTTTCGGAGCCCGTCAAAGTAGAGCAAGTCTCGGGCGGCAATGGGACTGGCCACCACCAGGTTGTTGAGCACAGCTATGATGTTGACCAGCACGTCGGCTGGGGGACACTTCTCACCCACGCTTCCAGGAAGCTTCTCAATCAAGTGACTCACCACCTTGGTGGCTGCCGGGAGGCCAGGAGGTCAGGGGGGCGGGCAGCTCGCCTCCACCTCCACTCCCAGCCGCCGTAGCACTTGTGGTCCCCCCCACCTCCCGTCTATTTGCCCAGCTCTAGCTTGCCAGAGGCCAGCCCAAATGGACAGCAGAAAAGAAGATCCAGGTGTGAGCCCAGCTAGGCAGGGTGAGGGCAGAACCCAGGCTTCAGGGTGGCCTGACTCACACATCTCATCCTTGTTTCTGGCATTCCGAGACAGGTTTCGGATGAGGCCAGTGAGCGAGCGCAGCTGGTGGTGGTCAGCGGTCCGAACCCGGTCCAGCAGCGGGTTCAGGATACGCTCCTGCTCCAGAGCCAGGCGGCTCAGCACGCCCGCCCACTGCAGGTGGGAGAGGAGCTGGTGAGCGCAGGTGAAGCCCCAGCCCCGTGGCCTGCACTCCCGGCTGGCTCTTCTCTCTGTCTCTCTCTCCATCTCTCTAGCTCCCCAGCCAATCTGGGGAATTCTGAGGCGGGAGTGGCCCCTCATGGTCTCTCACCTGCTCAGTGCACCGTCTCCTAAGAGGTCTTCCTGCTTCCGCCTTCACACCCCAGCCAGGAGCCTCACCAAGTGTGACCTGGGTTGGCCCCTCCTCGGCTCAAACCTCTCCTTAAAGCCAGCATAGAACTTAATCCCCAGGGGCCTCTGGGGCCCGTCCGGTCCGGGTGCCGGCCTCGCGTCCTCGCTACCCCTCAGGTGTCCCTCCCTCTGATGTTTTGGCTCACCCGCATATTTGCGTTCGTCCCGCCACCCTGCCCCAGCAGGATAAACTCCTAGGGACCTCCTGTGCCCTCCCTGTTCCCCCCTCCTGTCCCCAGTGCAAGGCCAGGCACGGGTCCTCACCCTGCGGTCGCCCGCGGTGACGTTCTGCAGCGCCCCAGCAGCTGCCTCGGTCGTGTGCGGGTTGAGCTCACAGCGCTGCAACAGCCGATTGTACAGCCCCACGATCTGGGGGCTCCACAGCCACTCGAGACCCTTGGGGTCCTTAGAGACTTCGGCAAAGGTGAGTGCGTCGGCCGTGAGGGGCAGCTGGGTAGGAGGCGGGGAGGGTCAGCCAGGCTCAGACTGGGGCCCCTGCTCCCAGCTGCCCAGGCCTGTGCCCACCTCTCGAAGCCGCCGGCTCTGAGGCGTGAAGCAGCCCACCACCTCGCCGGGTGGTGCCCCAGCCATGTCCCTGCGGCCCCTGCCCTCGAGCCGCTGTAGGGCTGATGGCGGCATCTCGTCATACAGGCGGTAGGACAGGTTCCTCAGCACGCACACAGCGTTCTCCACGCTCTGCAGAGGGCAGACCGTGGTCAGAGTGGGCTGGAAACCCCCAGGGCCCTGAGGCAACGGCCGCCCCTCACCTTGTCCTCGCACTTGCCCACGTCCAGGGCATGGTTGATATAGGTGACCAGGGCATCCACCAGCCCATGGCACTCACGCATCTTCTGGCGAGTGGCCTGGGAGGCTGAGCTGAGGTTCCTACGGGCGGAGGCAGATCAGAGATCCCTAGTGGGAACCAAACCCAAGGGCTGAGACCCTGAGCCCCAGCCCCCTCCTTCCCCTGAGCTGGGCCCTGCCCCTTAGCCCCTACTGGCCCTGGTTCCGCTGCATGCCCATCCCCCATGGACCCCTCCAAGTGTCCAGAGTGGGGGTTATGGGTGTCAGATGAAGTCCGTGATTTAATGACATCTGTGCCTGTGGCCCCCAGGGCCTATGACATCTGACGTGTCAGCCACACCCAGTTTCCTGTCCCATTTCTGCGTCAGCACCTGTGCCTTGCTTGGCCAGCCCCCCTGGCCGGCTCCGCCTTGCCACTCAGACCTGAGTCAAAGGCCCCTTCTCCAGGCCTCCCCTGCCCCCTTCTAGGCACCCGGCTCTCTCCCCATGGCCACCCTCTTGGCCTCTCGCAGCTGACTGCCCCCTGCCGGCGCACCTGAGGAACCCCGTGGCATTATAGAAGATTTCAGCCTCGGAGGCATTCTGCTGGATGAGGGGGGGTCCCCCGGCGCCCGAGAGGGGGCTCAGCACCAGGTCCGTGAGCTGCTCCAGTGTGTCTCGGGCCAGGCGGTCCTTCAGGTGGTCGCTGGAGGACAGGTTCCACAGGATCCCTGGGGCGGGCGGGGCCGCGGCCGTGGTCAGCGACAGCCTGCTGGTCCCCTCCGGCCCCTCCGGGTGGCATGTGGAGCCTCCCCCAAGAGCGCCCTAGAGAGCCTGCGTGTGAGCTGCAGGTCACGGGGTGTGACACAGCACGGGGGACAACGCGTGGGGACAGGGGTCTGGAGGCCAGCTGCAGAGATGTGCCAGCAGAAGAGCCGTGGGGGCCGAGGGGGGGGGACAGAGGGCAGAGGGACGGAGAGGCGCTGGTGTAGCCCCGTGGGCGAGCCCAGGCCCACCTGTGACGTTCTTGCGCAGCTCATCGTCGTGCTCACGCAGCGTCCGCAGCAGCTCGAAGATGCCGTTCTCCTCCACCAGGGCCAGCTTGTTGTCCGCGCTGTCGTAGACGAGGTTGCGCATGGCGCCCGTGGCGTGGCGCTGCACCTCCTGGTTGGCATGGTTGAAGAGCTTCACCAGCCTGGGCACAGCCTGGAGGCTGCGGGCCTGCGCGCGGGCATGTGGGCGTTAGCGCACGTGTGCATGCGGCATAGGTGTGCACAGATGTGTGCGAGTAGACGACCGGAGATGTGTGCAGGCCTGTGCGCACGGGTACCGGCGTGTACGGGGAGGTGTGCGGAGGTGTGCAGGTGTATTTGTCCGAACGCAAATCACTTGCTCCTCCCCCTTCTCTGCTGGGGAGGCGCTGGGCCAGATGGGGTCTGTCCGGTCAGTGTGGGGGTCAGCGAGAGGTGGTCCGGGACCGGGGATCAGTGAGAGGGGGGGATCATGCGGGTGTCAGCAGGGGTATTCGGGGACCAGTGGGCCACCAGCATAGCAGCGGGGGCAGTCGGTCACCTGCTTCTTGGCTGCTGGATCACTGTAGCACTTGTGCTGGATGTAGGCTGCTCCCAGCACCTGCAGGTTGGGGTCTGAGGCCATGAGGTACTTGACTGCTGAGGGCAGGTCAATGTCATCAAATCTGTAAAGACAGGGGTCAGGGGTCAGTCTGACCCCGGGGTCGGGCCAGCGCCATGGCGGAAGTCCCCTCCCCAGGCCGGGCCCAGCTCACCCGCTGCTGAGCCTCTGCAGGGTGCGGTGGCCACTGTAGCTGTCCAGCCCACGCACGTCCGGCAGGGGGCTGGCGTCGGCCAGGCTCAGGCTGAGGCTGCGCACAGACGGAGCCCGGGCCACAGGCTCCAGGACACCCCCTGGCACCACCCCGGCCCCGACACGGCTGCGGTGGCTGCTCTGGAATCGCTGCAGGGTCCGCATGGCCGGTGCGCGGATGGTCCGGCTGGGCGGCCCCTCGGTAGCCTCTGGCCAGTCCAGACCCCCTGCCCGGCTGGAGCTGGCCTGGCGCTCATAGGCGAAGGCCCTGTAGGCGGAGGCAGCCGGGGGCTCCAGCTGCTCGGACACTACGCTGTAGCGGTCATCCAGGCCTCCAGCCCCTAGCCTCAGCGAGCGCAGGGACAAGGTGTCATAGTCCACCCGGCTCCCCACCCCACCACGCTCATGGAAGGATATGGGCCGGGTAGGCATGGGTGCAGCGGGCTGGGCTCCCCCGTACCCTGCAACCCCAAAGGTGCTGCCCCCGTTGTGGGCAGAGCTCAGTCTCCGACTGGAGCTCAGGTCCACAGCTGAGCGAGAGGACCAGGAGGCAGGGCTGTAGGCGGGCTTGGCAATGGGCCGGAAGGTCTGTAGGGCAGCGAGGAGAGCAGTGAGGGGGTGTCGGGGGCCCACCGGTCCCTCTCCCTCACCCTGAGCTTCCAGCTTCCCCCCAGCTTCCCCCATGAGACTCTCCAGGGGATGGAGAGAGTGTCACTCACAGAAGTGTTGTCCCCACCGAGGCCCTGGGAGCGGGAACTGAAGCCAGCCTGCAGGGTGTGGTACTGACCGCGGGAGCCTGCCGACAGGGACAGTGGTAGCCTTGGCTGGGTGAGATGGCTCGTGGGTCTCCTCCAACATCAGCCCTGGTTGGATCCCTCCCACAGCCCCCTGCCCCTCCAGCTGTGCTGGGGGACAGGCACGCTCACCCCCCTGACCTCCTGGTCACCTGGGAAATGTGCCAGGGACTCCATCAGCTTTCCAATCCCTGCCAGGGCGCATGCCTGGCCCCCTCCTCCAGGAAGCAACACTGACCTCCTGTGAGCCAGTCCTATGCTGTGGTCACACAGGAGTGATGCCGCCCTTGCCAAGGACACACAGGCCCCTGTGCCATCCGGAAGAGCCACACCCGCCCATCCAGCCACACAGAAACAGGGTGCTGACGCCAGCCTGATTCTGTGGTGAGTGGACAGACAGGTGGGTGGCTGGAGGGTGGAGAGAGGGGGGAGGAGGAGAGAGGGCTGGTGGGACCGTTGGAAGGTTGGGAGGATGGATGTGAGGATGGACAGATGGGTGGTTGCTTGGATAGACAACAGCTGGGTGTAAGTCAGATGGAGACAGAGCAGGGGAATGGATGGGTAGGTGGGCTCCGTGGGCTCTGGATGGGGGCAGGGGGGGATCAGCCTCTGCTAGGGTCCCTGCTGGGGTCACCTTCTAGGGGAGAAAAGTCACATGTCCCCAGAGAGCCTCGGCAGGTGACCAGCTGGAGGGACTCATGGTGAGGGAGAAGGGAGGGGGCCTCAGCCTCTCCCCCAGCCTCTGTGAGCTGGAGAGTCTCGGGACTCCCCTCCCAGCACACTCTCCAGACCCGCCCTGGTTAATGAGGCTTCTAGGCAGGGGCTATTAACCCTTTGACGCTAGTGAGGCTCAGCCTGGGGGGACACACCTCCAGCCTGGGGACCCTACTCCCACCCCTAAATTATACTCCTTCCCCTAATTGGCAGGGTAGCCGGGGTGGTAATTAACCCCTCCCTGCTCCCTCCTCCACCCCATGACCCCTGGGCACCCAACTACTTAGCCACCATCAAGGCTGCGGCCCAGGCAGGGAGGACTCAGGCACCCAGGCTGCTCTGGCTGACCCTCTTCCCCCCAGGTGGCCAGCATCTGGAGACCTGTCTGGGGAAAGGGCCCTCTAAAGGTTGTGTGAACCACTGTGAGAACTGGTGTCTGGGCTCCTGACATCCTGGGAAGTCCGTCTAACTATCTAACCTCGATCCCTGTTGTTGCAGTCTGGCAAGGGAGGAAATGGCATTTCCAGAACAAATGCCCGGAACTCACTGTGTGTGAGACCCTTTAACACGTGCGCCCGCACAGGCACACGCACATTCACATGCACAGTCACAGGCATATTCACACGCGCACACGCAGTCACACGCACGTCCACACCTGCACACAGAGGCACGTGCACAGGCACACGCACCTCCACACACGCAAGTCACACGCACATTCGCACACACAGGCGCACACGCATCCATACCAGCACACGTAGTCACGTGTACACTCGCACACACAGGCGCACACGCGTCCACACCAGCACACGCAGTCACTCGCACACTCGCACACAGGCACACACGCGTCCACACCAGCACACGCAGTCACACGCACACTCGCACACACAGGCGCACACGCGTCCACACCAGCACACGCAGTCACACGCACACTTGCACACACAGGCGCACACGCGTCCACACCAGCACACACAGTCACACGCACAGTCGCACACGCGTCCACACCAGCACACGCAGTCACACGCACACTCGCACACACAGGCGCACACGCGTCCACACCAGCACACACAGTCACATGCACAGTCGCACACGCGTCCACACCAGCACATGCAGTCACACGCACACTCGCACACACAGGCACACATGCGTCCACACCAGCACACGCAGTCACACGCACACTCGCACACACAGGCGCACACACGTCCACACCAGCACACGTAGTCACGTGCACACTCGCACACACAGGCACACACGCGTCCATACCAGCACACGCACATTTGCACGTACATTTGCAGGCACACACACGTGCTGGGGTCTGCCTGGCACTGAGGGGCACTCCGCCGCTTGCTGTTCTCATGAAGAATAACTGGGTCAGGCCTCCGGTGCCCTCCCCTGCAATTCCACAGGGAGACCCTGGTCCAGACAGGCAGTTGGCTCTGGTCCAGGTTTCCCAGACCCACCCCCTCACGTTTCTGTCTGCTCATTCCCTCGGGGCCTGGGGGGGGTGGCGGGGAGGGACGCTGGAGTCTGGGTGTCTGTGTCTCAGTGTGTTTGTGTCCCTGTGGGACTGACGTGTGTGTCTGCTCATCTGAGATCGTGTGTGAGCCTGTGTTACGTGGGACCGGACGTAGGCATGTTCCGGGTTTGCTGACAGAGACAGGCCCTGCCTGGCCTGCCATGTGCCGATCCTGCCATGTGCCCATGGCGCTCTGGACTGAGGGGGCAGGTGGGGCCCAGCCAGGCTGGAGCACGAGGACCCCGGGGTCCCTGCTGGGTGGTGGGAGGCCGCACCCATGGCTTCTCCCACACCTGGTGGGGCGGGGCAGGTGACTCAGTGCAAGGCCTCGGTGAGTCAGGGCGCTGAACCCCAGCACCAGCCCTACCACGGCCTCTAGCCCTCGTACCACCACACCCACCGAGGCCACCTCTACCCAGGGCCCCCCGTTCCCACTGCCCGGCACTCACCCCGCGGGCATCCGCTTACCTCTGGCTGCCTCGGTGGCCCCCTCAGGCTCAGCTGCCCCATTGTGCCGAGCCTGCTGGCCTAGCTGCAGGAGGCGGGCGCGGACCTGCTCCTGGACGCGGGCTGCTCGCAGCCGCTCAGCGTCCGGCCCCTCTGTGGCCCGGCGGTCCAGCTGCAGGTCAGAGGGCAGCGCCAGGGAGCACACACCGGCCTCGGGCTGCAGGGCCGACAGCAGGAAGTTACCGTCCTGCATGGCGGCAGATGCGCCGGGCTGGGTTCGCGCCTGGCCTGGGCCACCGGGGCCTCCTCCGGCCTGAACTGTCTTCACCGTCCTGTCCCTGAGGTCCCCTCCCCACTGGCCTCGCCCAGAGCCGGCCTGGAGACAGACGCGGCCCAGCCCTGAGCTTGGCTGGGGGCGGGGACACCTGGGCCAGGTAAGAGGGAGGGGCCACCACCGGCTTAAGGTGGAATTTGGGCGGAAGAACAGGCGGACATCCCAGCCTGGCCTCCCTGTTCCTTCCACACCTCCCAGGACAGAGCAGCAGGCATCTGGGCCCATCTTAGCTCCCAGCTTTTGTTCCTAAGCCACAGTGGGCCTACTGTCCTGAGTGTCAGGGAAGGGCCAGAGTAGGCCACTGGGGAGCCTCAGGCCAGCCACCTCCAGGAGTTTTCTCTCCCTGGGTGACTGGGGGCTGCAGGTAGCCCCTCGAAGAAGGCAGCCAAGCCTGAGCTAGTCGGGGGTCAGCGCTACGAGTGAGGCTTGGGGATAAAGGGCTTGGGAGGAGTTTTAGGGTAGAAGAGGGCCCTGTGGACCTTGATCCTTGGTCCCCAAGAGATCCCAGAAGCAAATGGATAGACTGGCCCACCCCCGAGGCTCATGACCCTTCCGATCTCTGTCCTGTAGACCGTGGAAGTTGCCCCCCTCCCCCCATTTCTGCAGAGACCTCCAAAGGGTTGGCTTGGCCCCCTCTGGCACCCCTCCTGGGCTCTGGCCCCCCAGGCCATGAGGTAGAAGGCCATTCCCTACATGTGAGTCAGGGCTCAGCTCAACAGAGCTCTGACAGGGCAGGGTAGGCAGGACTGCTGCAGGGCATTGACTCAGAGGGGCCTCCTGCCTAGGCTGGGGGTGCAGGAGCTGGGGTGTGTGTTGGGGGAGGAAGAAACCAGGAGTCTGACAGAACAGTGATGAGGAGGGGTCAGCAGCAGGGGTGGGGAGCGGGGCCCAGGCTTAGCAGGGCTTGCCCCCAGAAGGTTTCCCTGGGGTGCTCCCATCCAGCTGGACCAGCATGTTGCAAGGCCTCCTGGGTAGGCCTCGTTTGAATCCAGGATAGGCCCCTGATGGACTGAGTAGGGGCAAAGGGTGAGCTGCCCAGGGCTGGAGGGGTGGGAGCTGAGTGGCCTCAGGTACTTCCTGGGCACCCCTCTTGAGAAGCCACTGCAGGGCCCACTCTAACAGCCTCCTCTCTCCTACGGGAGGCCCTTACCCTGCTCTCCTGAAGACATTGGCCTTAATCTGTAATCAGTCTTTTCAGCGGATGTGGTCCCAGGTGGGGATGGTGGTTGGGGGGGCCTGGGGGTGAGGAGGAGGGTCTGGGCCAGAAGGCAGGCCTAGGAGTGAGGTCAGTGCTGGAGAGGAAGGGGTGGGGTTGGGGGTAGCTTCAAAGGGGGAGCGGAGGGTCCCCAAAAAGTTCAAGGTGAAGCCTGGGGTGGGGCTGCCGGGCCAGGGTGGGTGCTCAGGTGGGAGACCTACCGTGCTGGTGGTCTGGATACCGCCGGCCCCATGGCTCATCCCGGGGGCCAATGGTGCAGGCCAAGGGGTCCCGGGCTCCATCCCAGGCCCGCGCGTCCGTCCGGGGCAGCCTCTCACTGCATTTTGGGACTGTGGGGGCACCGGGAGGGCGGGGTGGGAACGCCCGCACGCCCAGCTCATCAGACCGGTTGCTTCCCTGGGAGACGTGTTTTGTGTGGAAAAATCCTGGGAGACAAGTTGGTGCGGCACTGAGTGCACCTGGAGGCACACGCCTGGCACGGGCCTAAGGCCCGCCCTCCATTCGGGGTCTACCTGGGCCCACCTGGGGCCTGCGGAGGCCTGGCCTGGCAGCCTGCCTAGGGAAGCCAGACTCAAGGCTGCAGGTGGGGGTTCAAAGGGCTTGTGGGGTGGCCCCAAGGGGTAGGCCAGAGCTGCAGAGGGATGGAGGGGGCTTTGGCGGGGTGGCTCGGCCAGGAGAGCTTCCAGTGCCCCAGAGCTGCCCTGAGCCTCCCTAAGGACATGTGGACCCCTCCCCCACCATGACCTCTTACCTCTTTGGCTCAGTGTTCCTGGAAAGCCTGGGATCTTGGGTGTACTTTCTCTAACCACTGCACGGCCAGGGGGACTAGTCATGGCCCAGACCTGTTACCACCACTCTCAACCCCAGGCCAGGAGCCACATCTGACCCCTGCAACCAGCCTTCTGTTCTGTCCTTCCCAGAGTTCCCTTTTCCCTGTAGCCAGTGCTTGGGGAGGGGGCACAGGAGGATTCAAGGTTAGGCTTGATGGTGGGCTTCCTGGAGGAGGTGGGTCTTTGGCAAATGGAAGATACACCCAAGGAACTTAGAAAACAGATGGAAGGGCCATCCGTGTGGCAGGGCCTGGGAACCTGTGTTTAACCCCCTGGGGGTGCTGCTGCTCCATCCGGTTTGAGAACCTGGGACTTGGGGACTCCAAGGGTGAGTAAGTGAGTCTCTTTCTCAGGAGGTGGGCAGCTCCTGGGGGAGGCTGGACTCTGCCCTGGGGTGTCTGAAGTGAAGTGACAGCTTGAGGGGGTGAGTTAGCATTTCTACTCCTCCATCTGACTGGGCAAAGAGGGTGTGCTGAGTGGGCAACTGGAGGTGGGGACCCCAGGTAGCTATTAGAAAACTCTCTGAAGGAGGAACTAGGGACAAAGACCAGGGGGTGTCGGATGGGGAGGCCTCCAGGGCGGAGGGCCAGAGTTGGGGGGGAGGGGGTGGAAGGTGGATCCCCTAGTGCTGGCTTCAGTGACCTGGAGCTGGGGGAGGGGCACAGAGGGGAGTCGGGTGTGTGTGTGGGGGGGGGTTATTATGGAGCAGAAGATGGGGAAAAAGCTTGGAGATATTACAGCAAAATAATATTGAAAACAAAATTTGGGAACACACACTGGCACAGAGAGGCACAGAGAGGTTAAGCAGTTGGCCTGGGGCTACACAGCCTGCAAGGGTGGGGGTAGATCAGTGAAGCCCTCTTGTGAATCGAACCAGATGTGGGGCGCAGCTCGCTGGCTGGAGGGCCCAGAGGCGCGGGTCTTGCTTCCTCTCCCCCGCGGCCCGGCGCGCGTCGCGTCCCTGGAGCTTCCCGTCAGCGAACCCGCGCCCACGCTCTCAAACCTTCCAACCTCCCGCGATCTGGACTCCCGCCAAGTCCAGCTCAGGGCCCGCATCCTCCACGGAGCCTATCTGGATTGGCGCGGTGGGCGCCACCTCCCCGGCCCTGTGGGTAGTGTGGCCCTCGCGCCAAATCCCCGAGGATCCTGGGACACTTGGGACCTGGCATCCCCTGTGCCCCCAGCTCTTGCCTTGCGCCTTTGGTGTAGAAAGGAGCTGACGGATACGGGCCCCAGGCAGCCCAGGGAGCCCCGGGGGCACTTTTCATCGCCCCCATCCACCCCCCTGCTCCCATCCCTCCCTCTGTCTGTCCATCCATCTCTTGTCGGTTTGGTCAGACGTGTCCGGACCTCTTCTGCACACCAGGCACTGTTCTGGGGAAGGCGGGTGTGACCCAGACGCAGGCCCCTTTCCCACGGAGGGGTCCTGCGTGCTGACCTCCCCGCCGGAGCTGCCTCAGGCTCCCAGGGGTCTTTAACCTCCCACACCCACTCCCACTGACTTCGTGTGCACGTGCGTTGGCTAAGTTTCTGGCATCAGTGTTTCAAACTTTAGATTCTGGCTTGTATTTATTCCAGAAAAGTTTTCTCCTGCTATATATCATGTGTTTTTCTTCTCTCGTCTTCTGGCTTGCCTGTGTGCCCGTATCTCTTGTCTTCTCAGCAATCACGCTTAGCTCTGTTCTTTTCTATTCCATTTTGTGCACTTTTCTCAAATTTGTCTTCTGTGTTCCTGACTGGGTTTTCAATGATGGCTATTCTTATGTTTGGAAATTCCTAAGGTGGCTTTTATTTCTGTAAAGGTTTTCTTTTTCTCTTCCATTCCTCCCCTCCCAAGTGTTGTCAGATTTTAATTTTGTTTTTATCATTGATTTTTTGAAGAAGACTGAATTTTCAGAGTAGTTTTAGGTTCACGGCAAAATTAAAAGGAAGGTACAGAGATTTCCCTGCTCCCCCTCTCCTTGCCCCACCCCCACCCCCCTCTGCTGCACGCCCAGGCATACACTCCAAGCGTACCAGCATCTCCCACAAGAGTGGGACACTCAGTTTGATCCATGAACCTACATGGACACACCATTGTCACCCGAAGTCCATAGTCCGAATCAGGGTTCAGGCTTGGTGGCGTGGCTTGGGCAAATATGCAGTGATGTGTACGCACCGTTATAACATCCCACAGAGTAGCTTCACTGCCTTAAAACCCTGGGCCTGTTCGTCCCTCCCCTGCTCCCACAGCCCTTGGTAACCACTGGTCTTGTTATTGGTCTTGTAGTCTTGCCTTTCCAAGAACGTGACATTGCTGTCATTGGAACACACATATGGTGTCATTGGAACCACACAGTAATAAGCGTTTAATGTTCCTCCATGTCTTTTCGTGGCTTGATAGTTTTTTGGTGTTTTGGTGTGTGTGTGTGTGTGTGTGTGTGTGTGTGTGTGTGTGTGTGTGTTTTGAATGCTGAATGATAGTCCGTTGTCTGGATGTAACCACAGTTTATCCATTCACCTACCGAAGGGCGTGCTGGTTGCTTCCAGTTTTTGGCAATTATGAATAAAGCTGCTCTAAACACCTGTCTGCAGGTTTTGTGTGAACAAAAGCTTTCAGCTCATGTGGGTAAATATCTAGGAGTGTGATTGCTAGATTGTATGGTACGAAGTTGTTTCGTTTTGTAAGAAACTGGCAAGTGTCCTCCAAAGTGCCTGCGTCATTCTGCATTCCCACCAGCACCGAGAGACTGTTCCTGCAGTTTTCCTCATATAGATCTTGTGTGTATTTTGTTACATTTATACCTGAGTATTTAATTTTTTTGGTGTTAATGCAAATGGTATTTTTTTTTAAAGATTTTATTTATTTATGTGACAGAGAGACAGCCAGCGAGAGAGGGAACACAGCAGGGGAGTGGGAGAGGAAGAAGCAGACTCCCAGCGGAGGAGCCCGATGTGGGACTCGATCCCAGAGCGCCGGGATCACGCCCTGAGGCGAAGGTAGACACTTAACGACTGCGCTACCCAGGCGCCCCTTGTGTTTTAATTTTTAAGTTCTAATTGTTCATCGCTGATATATAGGAAAGCAAGTGACTTGTGTATTAACTTTATATCCTGCAACCTTGCTTACAGTTGCTTATCAGTTCCAGGATGGTTTGTTGTTGTTCTGCTGATTCTTTTGGGTTTTTTACATAGGTTTCCTCTGTAAACAAAGCCATTTATGCACACATCCCTCTAATTTCCCTTTTATTTCCTTTTCTTGTCTTATTGCATTAGCGAGTACAGTTGATCCTTGAACAGCATGTGTTTGAACTGTGCAGGGCCACTTATTTGTGGACTTTTTTTTTGGATACAGTACAGACCGTAAATGTATTTTCTCTTCCTTATGATTTTCTTAATAACATTTTCTTTTTTCTAGCTTACTTTAAGAACACAGAATATAATACATATAACATACAAAATATGTGTCAACTGACTGTTTACGTTATTGGTAAGGCTTCCTGTCACCAGTGAGCTATTAGTAGTTAAGTTTTGGGGGAGTCAAAAATTATATGTGGATTTTCGACTGTGCAGGGTTGTTGCCCCTAACCCTTGTGTTGCTCAAGGGTCAACTGTACTTCCAGTATGATGTTGAAAAGGAGTGGTGAGAGGCATTTATTGCTAATTAGAAAAAAAAAATTTCCTCAAGTGTCACCTCTGACCTCTCTTACCCCAGCGGCATCCTCGGTACCTTTCCAGCCTTCGGGTCTTTTCTGGGATATCACCTTCTCAGACTTGCTTTTTCTGACTGCTGTTTATGACTGTGGGCTCACTCAAATTTACTGTTCTCTTTCCTGGCTTAATTGTTTTTCTACATCCGTTGATGCCAGCTAACATACTAGACGTTTTCTTTATTGTGTCTGTTGTCTGCTCCTCCTCACCCTTCACCTGAACCTCAGTGCCTAACATGTAGTGGGTTCTCAATAAAGTAATTAAAATGGATTAATAAATTATGGTATACATATAGTCCAGGTTACATGGGATTTCGCTTGAACTTTTCCTCTGCTTCCTGAGGTAATTATTTTTCCGATGTGTATGCTTCACCTGCCTACTGTTTGCATTTCCTTTCTCTCCCCCTCTCTTTTGGAGAATGTATTCCTAAACCCAGCACTAGTTCTTTTTTGTTATGAAACATCTGTGAGTGGAGAAAAATCCCATGTGAACTACGTACTTGGGGAGGAGAGGGCAGTATGAGCTAAGGGCATCTTGTAGCTTCTGGGCAGGTATGTGGCAGGCAAGCCATGTCCTCTGCCCTGTAGGCACCTGTGCTCTGTGGACCAGCGTGACTTGTGAAGCCCACGTGTTACAGGTGACTAGTGTCTACAAACATCTGCTGGTTACTCTGGTCAGCAGTGGCAGGGCTGAATGTCCCTTCCAGCAGGGTCATTTCTAGAATCTTCTCAGGGCCAGATGGTGGTGTCCATCTGGTTCTTCTTTCATTGGGATCCTTCCTGCTGCCCTGTGTTCATGGTGAGGTATGACCTAAGGATATGATGAGGGAACAGAAGGCAAGCTGAGGACAAAGCAGAAACTGACACCCCGCACCCCCCCATGGGACATACGTGACATTCCTCAGGCACTCCTGGCTGCCCTGAAGGACAAAGAAACAGTTAACCTATAGATACAACAATCCTGCAAGACTTAAGTCTCCCTCAGTTTACAAATGTCTTAGCAGTTTACAGGAACGAAGCATTTCTATCAATAACCTAGCTTCCGGAAGGGAATGTAGATATAATTAAATGTCCTTATAATCTGCAGCCTCCAGGAAGTTCCCAACCATCTTAGTGTTAATGCCTTGCTGGAGGGCAAAACCACCTTAACTTGACTAAGGCAAGGCCACAGGTATCTTGTGAATCTTCTTTAACATATGAAAGTACTTTCTCAACCTCCCCTTTTCCTCACCTCCCCCAACCCCATGGTATATAATCAGCCACCCCTCACAACGCGGGGCAGCAGCTCTTTCTGCCCAGGGATCCTGTCCCTGTGCTTTAATAAACCACCAATTTTGCACCAAAGACTCCTCAAGAATTCTTTCTTGGTCGTTGGCTCCGGACTCCACCCCACTGAACCTCACGAGTATTCGTGTCCTCATCAGATACAACTTGGGCCAATCTCACGAGGATTGTTTGGGCTGCTGGGTGCACGTACTGCCTTCCCACTGAATGTGAGTAAATAAGTACAGAGAACCATGGCCCCCAAAACATCCAGGCCCTACTCCATGAAACCTGTGACTGTCACCTTACATGGCAAAAAGGACTTTGCAGATGTGATTACATAAAGAATATTGATTGAGGGGCACCTGGGTGGCTCAGTTGGTTAAGTGGCTGCCTTTGGCTCAGGTCATAATCCCACGGTCCTGGGATCAGGCCCGCATCAAGCTCCCTGCTCCATAGGGAGCCTGCTTCTCCCTCTCCACGTCTTGTGCTCTCTCTCTCTCTCTCAAATAAAATCTTAAAAAAAAAAAAATCGATTGAGATGGGGAGATTGTCCCGGTTAATGGAGGGGGACAGTGTAATCACAGGTGTCCTTACAAGAGGGAGGCAGGAAGGGTCAGACAGAGAAGTGATAATGGAAGCAGATGACAGACACAGGGAGGGAGGGCTATGAAAATGGCAAGCAGCTGGCTTTGAAGGTGGAGGAAGAAGCCCTGAGCCAAGGAATCCAAGCAGCCTCTAGAAGTGGGGAGAGGACGAAACAGATTCAGTCCTAAAGCCTGCAGGAGGCCAGGCCCGCAGAAACCTCGGTTTTAGGCCTTCTGACTCCCAGAACTGTGAGATGATAGTCTGTGGGAATGTGTTATGGCAGCCACAGAGATCTCATACCGGCAGAGCGCCAGCCTGCCTCCCAGGATTGGGACCCGTCTTCTACAGCTGACACCCCCAGGGAGGAGCTGGGCCTCCACGGCATCACCCAGCCTCTGGTCAGCACTCTCCCAGCATGCCCCTGCTCATCACCCAGCCTCTGGTCAGCACTCTCCCAGCATGCCCCCGCTCCTGAACTTCCACGTACATGACAGAAGTCAGATGAGCACCCTTCCTCCCCATTATGGTGAAAACCAGCTTGCCTTGGGTTTTCTGCTTCTGGCAACGCAGCGGAACCCTGCCCCCAACATGGTCATAGGACACTGCCCACCTTCACCTCCTGGGAAGAGGGGGTAGGACTAATATCCAAGTTCTGTTTTCAAAAGGGAGGGCTGTGAAATGGCCGAATGCTCTTTTCTCAAAGGTGCGAAGGCCCTGCCCCATGTCAGTTATGGGCGGCCACGTGACTCCACAGGCAAGACAGGCACAGACTGGCAAGGAGGAGGTTGGAAGCTCTTTCCCCTCGAGGTCCGACCTCTGAGGTTCAAGGGGAGAGGGAAGGAAGCCGTGAGTGGTCCTGAGTGTGGAAGAGGTTGGGGGTCAGTGGGGCTGCTGCCGCTGTGAGTCAGGAAGGAGCCGAAGGAGCAGAGGCAGTGCCCAAGGCTCTCTGGTAATCATAGAGAATCATCCCTGCCCTCCCAAGAGAACCAGGCAGAGGACAAGTCAGAACTAAAAAAAATATTTCATTTCATTCTGAATAAAAAACGGAACAGACAGAACTCTCGGAAATCTTGAAAACAATGTCATCGCTACGGCAAAATTTCACAGAAATCATCGCACAGAGTGTGGGGACCAAGCCCAGGCCCCAACCAGCTGTGAAGGCTACCTCTCTGGGGAGGGGCACGAAGGGGGAGGTGGCCCCTGTGGGCCAGGCACAGGTGGTGGCTGTGCCCCTGGGATGAGCCCTGCCAGGTCCCCAGGGACCAGGCTCAGGGCCCGGCCTCCAGCTACCACCACAGGACTGCAGCCAGGGGCTGGGAGGGTTGCCTTGTCTTCAGGGCCCCTCTGTGCGGGAGCCTTTCCGGCTGCGTGTGCCCCACATTCCCCGCTTGGAGTGGTAGTGGTGGTAGAAATTCCTCAGTCGGAGCCGCTCCACCTCCAGCCCTGCCTGCAGGACTCTGGGCAGAAAAGGGGTGTCAGGACCCTGGGGAGGGGTGGCAGAGCTGTCCCTGAGCCTGTAGGATCTTGGGGGGGGTCAGGACCTGGGTGGTAGGGGGATAATTGTGGCTGCCCTGATTCTTCTGGAGCCCGGGGGTGGGCAGGATGGGAGCGGTCAGGACCCAGGCCAGGGGCTGGGGGTGTCAGGGATTCCACTACTGTAGGACTCTGGTGGGAGATGGGGACTCAGGGCCACCACTGGGCCTATGGAATCTGGGGACAGAGTCTGTTCAAAGGCTGTCCCTGAGTCTGCAGGACCCTGGAGGTAAGAAGGGGTTTGGGGGGTTGGGGTGGGGTCAAAGGGTTTCCCCCTAGGCCCACAGATCCTGAGAGATGAAGCAGAAGGACAGAGTCCCGGCAGCATGTGAGGACCCCTTGGGCTTCCCCCTCCCCGTTCAGAGGAAGCTATGAAAGTGTCCTTAGTCTCCCTGAAGGGTGGGGAGGTGGTCACCTGTCCAGGAGCTCCCAGTCCTCGCCCCCCCACTGGTCACGGAACTCCTCAGTGTTCATGCCTCCAACGCGGTCAAAGTCTGACTTGTAGATCCCAAAGAGACCAAAGCCATTCACCTCCCAGTAACCTGGGCAGGGAGGTGCCCGTCAGACACCAGGTCCTGCAAGCCTTCCTCCCCAACCTCAGGTGTGGGTCTGGTACAGGGGCCCATCATCAGAGGGGCTCTCAGGGGTCACCCTTCTATGGGGGGTCATAATCTGGAGCTCTGCACATGACTGGGGTGCTGGAGAGGTCCCTAGGGGTCAGGCATGACCCTGGAGGTTCTGGGGGGAGGACCTGGGGTTCCGGGCACTAAGAGGGGCATTGATGGGTCCCTAGGCCTACCTCAGGGATTGGGAGAGGCCCCCAGGGGCCTAGATTTTACCCTGGCATTGGTGGGACTCCTAGTGTTACTGGGATAGGGGCATCCAGGGCATTACCGTGAGGGTCCCCAGGCGAGCTCCCGCAGCCTAGGCGCATGACCACAGGCGCAAAGGCCAGCTTGCCCTCCACACAGTGTTTGCGGATGCCATCCAGAATGTTGGGGGGGAAATGGATGTGCAGATCGCAGAGAAAAACGATGCTGCTGGCATCCTGGAGGTCGAGGTCACAGGGAAGTCTGAGCCCCATCCACTCCTCCCCAAGCTGATCCTCCCTTGGCTCCCCCATCTCGCTCTCCCCAGCCGCGCATCCCTCCCA
Source organism: Ursus arctos (assembly GCF_023065955.2). Lineage (NCBI taxonomy): Eukaryota > Metazoa > Chordata > Mammalia > Carnivora > Ursidae > Ursus > Ursus arctos. The sequence goes on from NW_026622908.1 coordinate 48,388,984, forward strand.
CGCACCTCTACTGCGTCCACTCCGGCTTGCAAGCCCGCCGAGCGCTCGAAGTTCCCAGTTCGCCTCAGGTACTGGTACCTGGGGGGTGAGGGAGAACGGGGGTGGGAAGTCACAGGCACGGGTCCCTGGGGGCAGGGTAGGAAAACCCACCTCCCCAAGGAGGCAAGATGCACTCGGTCCTCCCCAGTGGGGGTGGAGGGCGCTGTTACCGGGGCAGCCGAGCCGCGCGCAAGGCCCGCTCCACATCCATATCCTCGCTCTCAAAGTCCACCAGGGTGACGCTGAAGTGTGAGTCCCCGGTGCGGGCGTGCAGCGCGGCCATGTCCGCCAGGAACTGTGCCACCCAGCGCGCCTGGTTCTTCACTGGAGAAGGGTGGTACCACTGAGTCCATCCCACGCTGACTTTGCGGAACCCTGTCCACAGCCAGTGGTGCTCCCTCACCTCGCGAGGAGGTCTCCTGGAACCCCACCCCCCATCCCGGGTGCCTGGGCCCGTGGCACTCCCGCGCACCTGGCACGATGAAGTGTACCATCACATCCTGGCGCCAGGCCAGGCGCAGTGGCCGGCAGAGCTCGGGGCGGCCGTCTGGGCGCGTGGAGGCGGCGGGGGCAGGCTCGGGACTCTCTCCGTCCCTGTCTGTGTCTCCCGCGTGGGCTCCCGGCAGTCTCAGGAAGACATACTCTGACAGGCGCAGGCGGCCACCCCCGCGCTCCTGCAGCTCCAGCTCCAGGAGGAAGCGGCTTCCGCGCGCGGAGTCTCGGCGCTTCTCCACGTTCACGATGCGCAGAAGCGCGTAGCGCCTGGGAAGTGGAACTGGGTCAGCACCCCCGGGCTTCGACCTTGCGTTCCTCCTTCTCCGCCCCCAGCCCCAGAAACCAGGTGGCCACTCAGCTGACGGGCTGGGGTAGCTGCTGTGAATCCTCTTCCCTCCCAGGCTGCCACAGCCCCCTCACACCTCATGCCCCACCGGGAGTTCCAAGACAGGCCCCCATTGTGGGGCTCCCCCTCCCTACGGTAGCGCACACTTGGAAGCGTCCCCCAGGCCCAGGCCCGTCCTTTCCTCCTCTGTGGTCTTCCTGCCACCGCTCACATCCACAGTGATCTTTATGACATGCTCACAAAACTTCAGGGCCACCCACTGTCCACAGAATGAGGTTCGGATGTCTTAAAGTGGCATTCTAGGACCATGGGCAGATTCTAACTTGCCTTCAGTGTCCCCTCATGCTGGGTAAGCTGACTTCCTCCTCCTACAGGGTCTTTGTTCTGGGGTATTCAATCTGGCATGCTTGCCCCAACCCGCCCCTGCTCTTTCTAAGGCCCTGAGGGAAGATGCCACTGGGCCTACCCTGAGCCTCTTCTGCCCCTTCCCCCTGTTCTGGCCCTGCCGAGTATCTTTCGTCCTCCATTCTGCCTTCAAGCAAAGACTTCTCATTCTGGGAAAACAGGATCCTGCCCTTGCTAAGGTTGCCTCCTCCTTCTGCTGCATGCCCTCTCTTTGTAGGTAGCACCCCTCACCATGGGAGCCTACCTATGTGACCTGCAAGGGGTGCACACTCCTCCTGTCTACCCCTGCCGTCCCCACTATGCTCTACTCAAGTGTCACAGACTTTTTGTCCCAAATGCTCTGGGTCTACCTACACTCTCAGTCCTTGGAGCCATTCATACCCTGCCCTCAGGAAGCTTAGAGCCAAGGGCAGGCTCACACCCAGCCACCTAGAATCGAATCCCTGCCGCTCCCATGCCATCCCATCACTGACCCGGACCTAGCCTGTCAGTCATGGCCCCTATGAGCTTCCCATCCTGTCTACTCCTCTCCAAGGCAGCAACAGGCCTGTCTCCCACCCAAACAGGTCAAACCCCTGTCCTGCTCAAAACCTTGTATCGAGGGGCGCCTGGGTGGCACAGCGGTTAAGCGTTTGCCTTCGGCTCAGGGCGTGATCCCGGAGTTCTGGGATCGAGCCCCACGTCAGGCTCTTCCGCTATGAGCCTGCTTCTTCCTCTCCCACTCCCCCTGCTTGTGTTCCCTCTCTCGCTGGCTGTCTCTCTCTCTGTCAAATAAATAAATAAAATCTTAAAAAAAACAAAAAAACAAAAAACACCTTGTATCGAAAGTAAGAAAAACGAGCACTGTGCAGGTTGGTCAAGGCGCACAACGGCCCCTTCTCTATCCTCTGCACACCAGGCCCCTGGCCTCCTGTCCCAGTGCCTTTGCCATTGCCGCCTGTGCACATTCTGCCCCTCCTTCAAGGCTCACACAACTCAGAACTCACCGGTGCCTTCAGTGGGGCCAAGTTGAGGCCTCCCACTTGCCACACCACTACCTACGTGGGGGTGGAGACAGGCTTAGATTCCCGGGGCCTAGGGAAGACCAGAGGCAGCCATGGGGCAGGAGCCCTGTGCCGTCCCCTGAAGTCAGAGGAAGGCCCTCTTGGAAGACCCAGTAGCACTGTTCCAGCAGAACAGGGGGGCTCCAGGGACACTCAGCTTGACTTTTGGATGCGTCTCTATTTGGAGGAAAGAGCTGGCTGGCTCAGATTCATTCTTGGGTTCAGGCCCAAGGTGACAGGGTGGGGTCTGGGGGTGTAGGACAGGGGAGCCAGACCTGGGGCTGTGTGTGTGTGTGGGGGGGTGAGGCTTCGAACACTGGACAGGGAACCTGGACAATAAGACACCCCAGAAGACACGGAAGAGACAGAGAAGACTCTTCCCTAGGGGGTGTGGGTGCACTCCCAGGTCCGTACCCTGGGCCCTAGGGAAGGTCGAAGGTCCCACAGAAGCTAGGCCCTCCCCTTCCATGTGCGCCCCTCCCCCATACCCGCCATGGCGGGCGTTGAGCCGCTCCATGTACTGAGCCACCACGTCTACGGCCTCGGCCTCGGGCAGCTGCAGGTTCCCGGACACGTTGCAGCGCAGGTCGTTCCAGTCGGAGCGCAACAGCTCGAAGTCCATCGCGCCCACGCTGAACGTGCGCTGCCAGTCAATGGCGTCCTCGCGCCAGCGGCCGCGGGGGGCCCCCGCTGCCTCCTCGCTGTCCTCCTCGCCCTGGGCCCCATCCTCGTCTGCTTCCTCCTCCTCCTCCTCCTCGTCCTGCCCAGGCAGCTGTGGCCTGGACACCTGGGACAAGCTCAGGAAGGAGGTCACAGGCTGTGCTTCTGACGACAAGTTCAAGTCCGCGGTGGGTGCCGTGAGTCCCAGCGTGCGCGGCTGGCCCTCCCGGCTCCCCTGGGTGGCCTGCGCCCGGGCAGAGGGCCTCAGCTCTGTGGCCTGGGAGCCACCGGTCCTGCGGCCTCGAGACCGGGGCGGGCGTGGGGGTGCCCGCAGCTGCACCCGGGGAAGAGGTCTGGGACGGAGGAAGACTCCGGGGAAGGGCGGCCAGGGCGGGCCGCGTGGGCTGAGAGGTGCCAGGGCCCGCGGGGGTGCCCGTAGTCCCGGCCGCACCCGTGTCACATACACCTTTGGGGGCGTCCGCTCAGCTGCGGCTCGGGGGCGCAGGGCGCGGCCCAAGAAGAGGGGCAGGGGGCGCGCCGCCCGGGCAGCCCAGCTCAGCGCCCGGGAGCGCCTGGGGATTGGCAGGTCCCGGGTGCTGGGAGGCGCTGGCGGGGTAGGCATGGCTCCCGGTGGCGTGGTGGGGGCCACTGGGGAAGGGAATCGTCGGCCGCTCTGCAGGGGGGACGCCTCCGTAGGCTCTAGACTGTCTAGCAGCTCCCCTTCGTCCTCATCGTCCAGGAAGTCTGTGGGAAGCATGGTTAAGCCTGCCACGCCCAGGTGGGCACACGCTGGGGGGCCTGGGGGGCACTCACCATCCGGGTTGAGAAAGAGGAAGGCTCGGCGCTGCATCTCCTCCTTTTCATCTTCCTGCCCCTCCTCCCTGTCCATCTTCATGTACTTATAGAACCCAAACCTGGGGTGGGGGCGGAGCATCAGCGAGGACACCCCGCCCCCGAGGAGGCCCCGCCCTCATTCCTTGCTGCTGCGCCCCTCCCCCCACCTTTCCAAGTACAGCGGTGACTCCCGGTAGAAGCACTTGTTCTCGGTCTCCATGTGAGTGAGGCGCGTGTGATCGTTGGGGTAGACGAAGGACAGGTACACCTGCGGGCGGGGCAGAGGGCTCAGAGGACCCTGGGAGGGAGGTCCGGGTCTCAGGAAGGTCTTGGTGAGGGGCACTTACAAACTGCAGCCCCTGGTATCTCGCAATGGGAAAGTCCTTGACAACGTAGGTGGGGGCATAGGCGCAGGGCTCCAGCACACTCTCCAGACTTGAAGGCTCCACCCGAGGAGCTGTGGGAGGAGTGGTCACAGAGTGGCAGGCTGGGTGTCCCCGCCCCCTCCTCCAGGGTCCCCTCTCACTGAGGAAGAAGGTGTCTCGGGGGTCTGGGCGCAGCATGTCAGCTCTGGGCTCCTCCTGCGGCGGCTGGCCCCCCACATGGCTAGCTGGAGACTGGGGGACGTGGGCCACATGGTCCATCTTCAGGGATGACTCATCTGGGGGCAGAGGGATGTGTGGGGTCCCCAGGAATACCCAGAGACCACTCCTCACCCCTCTCCACCCACATCCAGAGCCCACCCCAAGGAGACCACCCATCAGGAGCCCACTCCACTCCCCAGAGAGGTACGGGGCTCCGCACCCCAAGGAGACCACCCATCAGGAGCCCACTCCACTCCCCAGAGAGGTACGGGGCTCCGCACCTGTGTACAGGGAGATGTGAGCAGAGCCTATGACCTCAAACTTCAGGCCCGGCAAGAAGGCTCGCCACTGGGGGAGGGAGAGAGTGGTCAGGACCAGAATGGGAACAGAGCTTGAAAGGAATGGGTCTTCTCAGATGTGGGCATGGGGAACTAGTGGGGGCAGCCCCTTCAAGGATATAGGAAACTTGGAGGGTGGATGAGAGAGGGGTTCTTGGCGGCAGGTAAGGACCCCTCCCCATGCTCCCGCCAGGCCTTTCCTGAAATCCTAAGCACTCCCTTGCCTGCTGGTCACAGCTTTCCTGTGGCCTGCTTCCCCATTCTACAGCCATTGCTCTCCTGGAGGTCACAGCTGATCTTCCAAGGGCTGGCACAGCTCATCTCACTAGCTCTCCCCCTCTTATGGCTGTTCCTTCTCAGTCTCCTTTGCAGGCTCTGTCCCTCCCTCCCTCCTCTCAAGCTGGGGTTCCCAGGAGCTGTTCTAAGCCCTCTTCCCTCCCTAGCTCATTCTGGGGCCTCTTGGCACCCCCTCGTCTTCCACAAGATCACCGTAACCCTGCATCTCCAGCCTGGACTCCCTGCCAGCTGAGCTGGGTTGATGCCTGTCACACACGCCTGACACATGCGACATCCCACAGAACTGGGCTGAGAACCCCCTATCCCAATCTGGTCATCACCCCACACGCAGCCAGGCTCAGGCCCTCTGTCTTGTGCAAACCCCCTTCCCCCTGCACCTGCCACTTTTTCCTTTCCCACTTCCCTGGTTCAGGGACCACACATAAAAGGACCCTCTCCCCAGGCTCTCTGCAACAGTGGCCAAAGGGTTTTTCCTGAAATGCAAACCCAATTGCTTCATTCTCAGGACAAAGCCAGAGCTGTCCAGGGTTGGCACTGCAGGCCCTACCTGGCCACTGGACCCCCTGGAGTTGTGGAAGAATGCTGGGTGTTCCCATTCCTCTGCTGTTGAGATCTGGAATTCACCTGATGCACCCCCATCCCAGATACTCTCCTCTTTGGATCTATGAACGTCTCATCTCTCAGGACTCTACTCCAGCGTCACTTCCTCCATGCAGCCTCTCTGAGCAGGCGGAGTTGACCCCGGGCCCCGTCCCTGAGCGTCTGCTTTGCCAACTAGACAGGAACTCCCGGGGTGGGGGCCCTGAAGGGAGTGTTGCGAGCCGAGAGGGCAGGGGAGGGGAGGTGCGTTCTCTAGAAGCCCACGGATGGCAAGCCACACTCACGCCCACTTCCACGTGGTCTGAGCCTCGGTCGTCCTGCTTGTGCAGCAGCTCAAAGTAGTACCTCCGGGAGGCCATGAGCCTGGGGACATAAGGGATAGGGGGACAGGCCCCTGCGATGCCCGCAGGAAGCCCAACCAAGAGCACAGAGAAGACGGGGTGCTCAGGGATGGTGGCCCAGGGTGGTGTGCCAGGACAGCACAAGTGCAGTGGTTTCACGAGTGTGCGAATGTGTGCACACTCATGCACACACACTCCCAGTCACTCACCGCTTGGGCTTGGACACCTGGGAGCTGAACTTGGTGAACTCTCCAGGTGCTGTCCACTCTGAGCCAGTCTGGGAAGCAATACAGAAGGGGTGTGGGGGGTTCACCCTCTCTTTGGGGGCACCAGCCTCATCCAGTCCCCGTCCCTTAGAAGCTGGAGAAGACAGGTGGCCGAGGCGGCAGGAGGCCCAGTGAAGACAGACGGGGGTGTGGGTGGAGGGACTGGGGCAGGAGGGCTGTGGGGTTGAGGGTACCTTGCCCACAAAGGCCACCAGCTGGGCGCTCGCCGGGCTCTCGTTTGGGCTCAGCCAGAACTCAGAGTTGTCATCTGAAGCCACAGAGAACTGGACGTCTCCTAGGCCACAGGACAGGGACTCAGGGGGGTGCGGGGCCCCTTCTGATCTCCCCCCACACCGGCATGTCACCCCGCCTCGCACCATCTCTCGCCGGGTGGATGAAGCCGAAAATCCGTAGTCCATAGTTCTTCCACTTGGGGGACACGGCCAACTTCTTCACGGTGGTGCGTGTCTGGGGGGGCAGTGGCCTCTGATGTCAAAGCCCACTGCGTACCCTTTCCCGCCCTCTGGGGCCTGCCCTGCCCCCCAGCACTCACATGAGGGAACAGCGGGAAGTGCAGGTTTCTCCTCAGATGGCCCACAGCGCCTCCACACCAGTCCTCAAACACGTGCAGGTTCACCTGCCCCTTGTACTGGGGGGCGGGAGGGGGGCCTTACCTTCCGCAAAGCCCCACCTCCAGCACTCCCCGAAGCCCATCGCAAGCCGATTGGAGCTCACCTCTTCCCACCATGGGGGCACCTGATGAGTGAGGTTCAGAGGGGGTGGCTTTCCAGCCCCCGCAGGAAACAGCATGTTTGGGTCCCGGCCTTCAGGCTACGGGACAGAAAAGGCACCGGGTCAAAGCTGAGAGACGGGAGGGATCCCACAACCACACGCAGTGGGACACAAACCTCGCAAGGACTCCCCTGCACACATCCAGGCACAAATCGCAAATCCACTGTACCCTGACCACACGTCCAGATGACCTTCGTCTCTGGAAGATGACCAGGCCGACACGGGGCCACCCACACGTGCACCACTGCGTCCACCCAGACCTGGACTCCAGTCTGGGCTGTCTGTGTCTGGGCGGTGCTTGGTGTGAGACCACGCTCCAACGAGCCTGCGGAGCCTTCCATCCACACAGCCCACGGGCTCCGAGGCCACTGCACCCAAGCGCGTGTGCCGCACACACGTGTCCCTTCCCACAGCCCTGCTCACCGCCTGCTCCTCCTCACGGCTCTCGCTGGAGTCCTCCGCCCTCTGTGTGGACAGTGCAGCCCGGACACCCCTGCCCTCTGTCACACCGCTCAGCTTCTCACCATCTGTGGGTGGCATGTGGGGCAGGACTGGGGCCCGGGCTCTCTTCATGGCACGGCCCCTGCTGCTGGGGTCAGCGGGGGGCAGTGGGTCTCCCACGGAAGCCTCTCCCTTCAGTCCGCTCCCTGACACCCCACCTGTAGCTATGCAATTGCTCTCTGCTGGGCTGCCCCCGCATCCCGCCTCTGAGGGTGGGCAGCCCCCTCCCAAGGCCTCCGCCTGGCTCTTCCGAGCTCCCTGACTGGTGCCAGGGAGCAGAGTTGTGTCTGATATGTACACACTTATCTGGCCATCCTGGTCAGTTGCTCTTCCGTCAGGAGGACCCCCAGGAAGTGCCCCCAGCACGTTTCCCTTAAACTGAGTGTTTCGTGTCTCCTTCCCTTATCAAAACTGTGCTAAGGGTTAGTGCTGGAACTTGTTATTGGGAAAGCTGGTGCTTCTGTCTTAAGGCTAAGCCAGACCCAGCTCATGGCACACGTGCCACCGGCTGCCCTCAGGGTGGGGGTTCAGGACCTAGGAGCCCTGGCACCAGCCTGGACAGAAGAGGGATAGACATGCTGATCTGGCTGCTGGAGGACCTGGGGCCAACGTAGCCATGGAGAGAGGCTGTACCCCTGAGGAACCCTTCCTGATCTGTCTGTGGACATCTATAGCACTTAGCACCGCCCCCCCAACACACACACACATCCCCTAGCCTGGGGCCTGGCCATGCCCCTAACTCCCTCAAATTCCCAGACTTCTTGTCCAAGCTGTGGACCTGAACATCCCACCCTGTCCCCCCGTGGGGGTGGGGGTGGAGGGGGGGGAGTGCCACACCCTGGGACCTGAGGCTCTGCAAGGGAGGCTTTATTGTAACCCACCTCTACCCCTCCTGGCGCTCCCACCCGGGGATCTCCAATCCAGGAGCCCCGCCTTTGCTCCAGGGCAAGCCTGGGTTTTGACATCCAGACCCCAGGAGCTAGATTACTGTGTGGACACAATTGACCCGGGCCCCTTCTCCAGGACAGGGGAGCTGTTCTTGGTCTCCTGCCTGTGGGACTCCTGTGGTAGCTGCCCACCTGCTCCTTCTGGGTTCCTCCCTCACTGCCCTCTGTCCAGCTAGGAGATGAGCCCCCAAGAGGCTCCTGGCCAAATCCCCACAGCCTGGCCCTGATACTCCCTGCCCATCAAGCTAAGTCCATGGGTACTAGGAGTCTTCTGTGGTGGGGTCCCATCCTAGGCTGCCACCACTGTCCTGCACAGTGAGGTCCAAAGGGGCCTCCTGCCACACGGGTATCCTGCAGGGTACCAGGAAAGTCGCCCCCTGCCCCGCTCCAGTGCTGCCACCCCAGTTGTAGTGAAGACAGCACTGACTCAACACTCAAAAAGGCCTCAGGCACGTCCAGCTGTTCAGCTTCTCACAAGCCTTACCCTGGGGGTAGCCCAGGTGGCTGGACAGAAGGTGAGGCTGCAGCCTGGAGCCAAGCAAGACCTGTGGGCTGGGGCTGTTCCTGGAAGGTGCCACATGAGAGTTTGACCTTCCAGGACCCTGAACAGCTCCTGCTCACCCAGGAGTAGTGAGGGCAGTCTGGCCGGTCACCCAGCTTCTCTGCTGACATAGCTGAGAGCAGAGAGGGACTCAGAAATGGGGTTCCCACACCTCCACGCCCTCCCCAGTTGCTGAGCTAGACTCCCCAGCTGCTCAGGAAGTCAAGTTGGGGAGGACTGTGGTTGCTTGGAAAGCCACAGAGGTGGCTGGGGAAGGGGGTCTGGTTTTGTTCTGTGTCACTGGGTCACGCACTGGGTCCTGCCTTGTTGGCTCATAGCTGTGGGAGGAGGGCTTCTTTTAGGGACTGAGCAGTGCTGGGGGCCTCTCAAGAGGCTGTGAGGGGTATAGCCTCTGGGGGGTTGGGACAAGCTCCAGACCCCTGGCTTGGGAGCTCTGTGGAGCCAGGTGCCCAGGCACACAGGGGAGGCAGAGTGCTTTGGCAACTGGGAGACAGGAGTGGGACTGAACAGGGGGGTTTGGACCCCTCGGTGGAGTGGCCCTGGGTGTTGGGAGCCAAAGTCATTGTTATGAATCTTTATGAAGCAAGGCTCTCCCCACCTCCCATCCTAAGGACACCCAGCACTGTGTTTCCTTAAGAAGGGCCGGGGCAGTCTGGCTGGGGTCTTCCCAGGCCTGGGCAGAGGCTTCTGCTCCCGCCCTAGCTGGGACATTTGGGATAGGCAGTGTGGGGGTGTTGTGGTTACGCCTGCCCTGAGGTGCTGCCCTCTCTCCCATCCCCACACCCCTTCCCCAGGCTCTCTGCTTCTCCTCTTCCCACCAGGTCCTAGATGTGTTTCAGCAGCCTCCACGTTCAAGAGGCGGTTGGATCCCCTTAGCTAAAGGGGCATGACCCTTCCCCTGGCTCTTTCTCACAAGACTCAGCAGGACCTGATTTGCTTTGCGGGTTCACTGTCCTCACTGAAGTGTGAGCTGGAGGAACCTGGGGAAGTTCACTCCGTGCAGTTCAGGGGTCCCCAGGCTGGATCTCCATCACCCCCCCACAAAAGCCTCTCAGTCTCTTGTTACAGGTTTACCTACGGCACCCCCTCCAGGAAGCGTTCCAACAGCACCAGTCAGCTCCCTCCAAACCCTTCCCCCACCCCCACCCCGTCGGGAGGCTGGATCTGTCTCTCCCCTCTTCCCCAGCCGATGGGTAAACTGAGGCTCTGCTAAGGAGGCACGTGGTGGAGGTGCAAGGCCTTCTTGAAAATCCCAGCACGCCAGGGCCTGGGGGCGATGTCTCCAAGAGCCCACCGTAAACCCCGTCGCTACCGGCTCCAGGTCAGATCCCGGAGTCCGCCCAGGTTTGGGGACGCTCCCCAGGAGGGTCGCGCACGTCACTGCTGACGTCATTGGGCTCCGGGCCGGGCCGAACCGCGCCCCCTGCCCCAATATCGCCGAGCGGGGTAGGGCCACCAGGGTCCCCGGGCGCGGTGAGAAGACCCGGACCCCGCGCTGCTCTTAGCCCTCACCGCCCCCCGCCCCCAGGGCGCGCGCCCCCTCCCGTACCTCGCCCGTAGCCCAGTCGCTGGCGCAGCGCGCGGCCCTGGCGCACCAGGTTCAGGTGCACGTACGTGAGCCATGCGGCGCAGGTCAGCAGCACCAGCAGAAGCAGCAGCTTGATCTGTTTGCGAATCTTCTTCACCGGGAACCACGGCATCGCGGCCGGCCCCGCCCCACCTCGGGCCGTGCTCAGCGGCACCGCTGCGGCCCCCGGTTCCCGCGCGCCCCGCGCCGCATCTCCCGGCCCCGCATGGCCCTTTGTCCGCCGCCCGCGGCCACAGGGTGCGGCCGCGACCCGCGGCTGCCCTCGGCCGCGGGCCCGGGGTGGGCGGCGGAGCGGCTCCCGGCGGTGCCCCCGCCCGGCCCCGCCCGGCCGCTCCGGCTCCACGCTCCTGGGGGCCGCGGCGGGACCGAGCAGCATCCACGCTGCGGTGCTACCCACCGTGAAACGGGCCCGGCTGCCGCGCGGCGCGAGCCAACCGGGGCCCGGCCAGCCCGCGGGGAGCCAATCCGCGGCGCGGGAGGCGGGGCCGGCGAGTTAGGGTGTGCCCGCCGCTCGTCTCCACGCAACGCGCGCGCATCCACCTGGGCGCGCCGGCCCGCGCAGCTGGGGGGCGCGGGACCTGGAGGTGCGGAGGACTAGGGACGGAGGTCAAGGGGTTCACGGAGGATGGGGAGACGTGGGGACAGGGGAATGAACGTATGGAGGTGCGAAGGACGTGGGGATGCGGGACAGAGGTCAGGGGGTGCCCGAGGGACGCAGCAACACGGGGATGGGGAGGTGCAGAGGACCGGGGTGGGGAGGGGACGGGGCAGAGGGATTGGTGGGTGGGGAGGGAGTGGGCACAGAGACAGGGGAGATGCAGAGGACTGGGGGACTCGTTTGCTTGGAGGATGGGCTGCCCAGCCAGGGGGACGCCGGAGAAGTGGAGGTGCAAAGGCCTGGGGGATGTGGACGTGGGGCACCGGGGTGGCGATCAGGGTGTGTAGGGATGGCGCCAATGGAAGTCACAGGCTACGGGTTGGGGAACAGTGGGGACACAGGGAGCAGAGGACGCAGGGACAGGAAGGGCAGAGTGAAGGTGGACAGTGGGGACACAGTAAGCAGAGTGAAGGTGGAGAGCAGTTGCAGGACGCGCTGGAAGGGGCAGGAGGGTGCGCCACGCAGCTCTTCCACTTCCGCTTTGGACCAAAGCGCTGGGGTCTGGGGCGCAGCTCTCGCTGCGCTGCTGGCGGGTCGGGAGTGTGGGTGGGTGATGAACTTTGCCCCACCTGGTTCCCATTCCTGCCTGGGCCACTCCAACCCCCCTCTGCCCAGCGGCCAGCCAGACCCTTCTCCCTTTGTGCCTTCCTCCCCCTGTTCCGTTCTGTGCAACAACCATCCCAACATGAGTGGTGTAACAGCTCCTGGATTCTGTGGGTCAGGAATTCAGCTTTTCTCTGCTTCAGGATAGGACAGGCCTCAGGTGGAAGAATGAATGGCTGGGGCGACCCCGCTGGCTGGGCCAGAGTTGGCTGCACGGCTGTGTCGGTGCCCAGCCAGCACGCTCAGCCAGAGCACCCGGGTGGGACCCCTCCTGGGAGGTGCCTCGGGGCTCCAGCAAAGGGGGCAAAGTGCCCGTTAGGTCACCACACACCAGTTCTGCCACATGCTGTTACAGGCCACCCAGGTTTGACAGCAGGGGATAGGGACCCCGCGGCATCCTGGACATGTTGTGTGGGAAGTTGCAGTCTCGCTGTGACACGTCGCACCACCCTTCCATCCTTTCATTTTAGCCGTGGGACCTAGAACCACGCAGGCCACGTTCCACTGTTACGCATTCTGTCACCTACCCCGTGGACAGTGCCTACATCTTCGGACCTCCTCACCCACAACCTCCTGTTCCTGCCCTTCCCCCTCCAATCCACCTTCCACGTATGAGTGATGTGCACATGCATTCACACATGCCAGAGCGTGTTTTACACACATGAACAGTGGTGTGCTTATGTTTCCTGTATTTTCTCCAAGCCGCACATACACGTGCCTGCCAACAAGTCAGGTCAGCTCTCTTCGGAGTTCGGCAGAGCGCTGTGGGCCCGGCCAAAGGCTCCATACACCCAGGACTATTGGGTCCACTGAGTCACGTGGCCCAGATGGCGGAGACCTTCCGTGGCAGCCTGGGCCGACTGCAGAGCCTGCTTCTGTTCTGGGTTGCTCAGTTAAGGGGCTGGAGTAGCGCACCGAATGAGGTAAAATCGTCTCCCAAATAGCGAGACATACCGGTCACTGTGTCTGTCTCTTTGTACAAGGGACTGGACACAGCCTCCTGCTTTCCACTTAGGAAGGGATGTCTGGACATGGATGGGGCTGCCGGGCCCCTAGACATTTCAGAGGGGGAAAGCCTTGGAGTTTTGTGGAATTTGTTTTTCACTGCCTGGCGCACGTGTGTCCCACCGAGGTGTTCAGGGTAATGGCTGCTTTCCGCTCATCACTTCAGTCCAGCTGATGTCAGCAATGTAATGGGCCAGTGTGAGGTCCCGCGCAGAGGAAAAGCAAGCCAGGTCCCCGTGGACTTGCTTCCGTAATAGAACCTGGTCAGAAACAGCAGCTGCAGTTGGGGTCACCGCCTGGTCAAGGTCACAGTCTTGTGCATAGGGTGGATAGGAAGGGCAAACAGATGTGGTGCGAATTACCACCCCCGCATCTTTCAGGCCCTTGGTGGCTCTGGTCTCTGCGCTCCTTCCACAGACACCTTACTGCTCTTGGTTTACTAACCCAGGTAGGAGTGGTTCTGGGCTTCCACCTGGCCTTTCCCGCCACAACAGCCCCCATTCCAGGGACCAGGAAACCAAGGTGGGATTCTGCTAACTGCCAATTATGCATTCTGCAACAGGGTACCCACCACAGATAGGTTCAGGAACCCTCTGGACCCACGGTGAGATGGACATGACCAAAACACCACTGCCTCCATAAGCCGCTACCCTGTCTGGTGGTCACAGTGGTATTTTGGGTCTCCAGGAATCAATGTCAGTTCAGAGCCAATGTCCCTGAAAAGCCTGAGATTTCTTCTTTCCCATTATAGCCATGTGGTAAGTGGCCCCTTAGGGACCTCAAAGACACTGGCCTTGCCCTCATCCAAGGGGTCTTTGGGTCTGTGGACTGGCTGAAACCTGGAAATTGGTTAGGGGCCCATGACTTTCTATTACAATGATTCAGGTAAAACTTTTTGTTGTGGACTGAATGTTTTCATCCCCCAAATTCATATGTTGAAGCCCTAATCCGCAGTGTGATGGGATTTGGAGATGGGGTTTGGGGGAGGTAGTTAGGATTAGATGAGGCCCTGAGGGTGGGGCCCTGGTCTCATGGGATTAGTGTGCTTATAAGAAGAGACACCAGAGAGCTTGCTCTCTTTCTCCGTGCACGCGCACCAAGGAGAGGCCACGTGTGCACACTGAGATGGTGGCCACTTGCAACCCAGCAGAGAGCTCACACCAGAACCCCACTACACTGGCATCCTGGTCTGAGACTTCCAGTCTCCAGAACTGTGAGCAAATTTCTGTTGTTTAAGGCCCCCCCTTGCCCCCAGTCCACGGTATTTCGTTCACTTGCACTCACCATGCCTAGAGCTCTCCTGCTTATACAAGTCGCGTAGGACTCTGGAAGGCTGCTCATGATTTTACTCCCAGGGGTACCATGGTTTCTGCAGGTCAAAGTATCCTGGTTATGCTTTGGCCCCACAGTAACCACATCCCCGGTCTCTGGTGCTTAGGCGCTGCCCTTGGCCCTGCCACACTGGTGTCCTCAGAAACCTCCGATCAGGGCAGCAGTTCCCAACGTCCTTCCTGGTCTACAGAGCTCCTCGAGGATAGGCTCCCCTCACCCTGCACTGGTCAAGGAGGAGGGTCCTCTGGACCACCCTAGGGACACAATTAGGGAGGAAGAGAACAAATACAAAATACCATTCATGCAGCATTAAGAAATGTTTTTTAAAACAGTTTTAGCTTTATAGAAACGTTGAGAGGTAGCACAGAGTTCCCATAGGCTGCCAATCCCAATTTCCCTACTGTTAACCTTGAGCATGACTAGGGTACGTTTGTCACAACTCATGAGCCAATATTGATCCGTCATTATTAACTAAAGCCCGCACTTTATTCAGATTTCCTCCGTTGCCCCCGATATCCTTTTCCTGCTCCAGGACCTCACCCAGAACCCCACATGACATTCAGTCGTCACTTCTCCTGAGGCCCCTCTGGGCTGTGACGGTTTCTCAGACTTTCTGTTTTGGATGACCTTGACAGCTCGGTGGAGGACCAGTCAGTATATTGTAGGATGTCGCAGTATTGGAATCTGCCTGCTGTTTTTCTCACAATGAGGCTGGGGTTGTGACATTTGGGAGGATGAGCCCGGAGGCAAAGTGCCGCTGTCATCACGGCAAGTCAGGGACACACCATCGACATGACTTACCCCCGTGGTGCTGACCTGGGCTGCCTGGCTGTGGGGCGCTTGTCAGGTGTCTCTGCCGTGCCGTTTCTCCCTGTCCCCCCACCCCCGTCCCGCGCTCCGTGGAAGGAGGTCCCGCAGTGAAGGGCTGGTGGGGGACGGCTGGGTGGCTCAGTTGGTTAAGCATCTGCCTTCGGTTCAGGTCATGATCCTGGGGTCCTGGGATCGAGTCCCGCGGTGGGCTCCCCGTTCAGCGGGGAGTCTGCTTCTCCCTCTCCTGCTCCCCCTGCTTGTGTCCATTCTCTGACAAATAAATAAATAAAATCTTTAAAAAAATTAAAGGGCTGGTGGGCAGTGCCCCTCCCCTTTATGGTGGAGGGTATACATACTTCATTCAGAATTCTTTTGCATGGGAGATCTGTCTCTTCTCTCCCACTTCTTAATTCATTCAGTCATTTATTTACATCCACATGGACTTGTGGATGTTTACGTCATACCTCGGTTTATAACGTGATGTGACTTTACTTTTGTGGCTCACACTTTCAGCTTTGGCCATTGGGAGAGCTTCCAGTTGTCTGTGCTCCTTTGATGCACTCACGTCAGAGTGTGTGCGTGTGCGTGTGCGTGTGTGTGTGTGTGTGTTGAGGACCTTGATTTCTGGCACCACAAGATGCTCCCGGCTCATTCTGTATATTTCCTGTATCAGTCCTAAAATCAGGCATTTTCCCGAGGACTCTGGCACCTCCTTTTATTACAGAATGGTCTTAGAAACCAAGATCTGGGAAATAGGTGTGTTCATGGCTACTGGAGTGTTGTTTCTTTGTGTTCTCTCGGCAGACAAGCCAAAGAAATATACGTGTATACCAGCTGTATGTATACAAGCCTGTAAATACTTCTGTGTGTAACCGTCTGTGTCGGCATGAAGCGGGTGCCTCCGACTCCTGTCCATCATCCCACGGACCGTTCTCCCCTGATTCCCTGTCACCCCCACTCCACAGTGACACCCCAGGTTCCCAGCCTCCGCCGGCCACCGACTTGGTCCCTCCATTCCAGTGCGTGCGTGCAGCAGCGTCAGAGCTGTTAAGCTGGACTCCCGCGGGAAGCCCCCGAGTCCATGAGAGCCCAGGGCTCTCTCCTTGAGCCTTGCAGACTCCAGCCCCACTGCTGAGGTGGCTTCAACGTGTGTCATACAGAGAGAGTCCTGCACCATCTGCATCGCTCCCTGGGTTCCCCGACGTCCTGACTTAGTTCCTTTTCTCTAATTTGCATCCATTAGGTTTGCTCCCGGTGTTGTTGAGTTCTATGGTTATTGACAAATCTACCATTACAGTATCATACACAGCAGTGTCAACACCGTCTACACCCCATGGTCCACCCATTCATCCCTTCCGCCTCCTCTGTGCCCCTGCAAACACTGATCTGTTTACTATCTCCCTACCTTTCCCTTTTCCAGAATGTCAGACAGTTGCAATCATACACGGGTAGCCTGTCCCAGCTGGACTCTTCACTTGGCAAATGCGTTTATGGTTCATCTATGTCTTTTTGTGGATTAATAACTATTTTTATTTTTTTAAAAATTTAAAGATTTATTTATTCATTTGAGGGAGAGCGTGAGTGGGGAAAGGGGCAGAGGGAGAGGGAGAGAGAGAATCTCAAGCAGACTCCACGCTGAGTGTAGGGCCCGACTCGGGATTTGATCTCACAACCCTGAAATCATGACCTGAGTCGAAACCAAGAGTGAGACACTTAACCGACTGCACCACCCAAGTGTCCCAACAATTTTGTTTTTAATCACCGAATAATATTCCTTTGTATGAATTTGCCACAGTTTATCCATTCACCTTTGAAAGATATCCTGGTTGCTCCTAGTTTTTGGCAATCATGAATAAAGCTCCTACAAATATTTGTGTGCAGGTTTTTGTGTGGACATAAGTTTTCAATTCAATTGGATAACTACCTGAGAGTGGAATTACTGGCCATATAGTAAGACTCTGTTTAGCTTTGGAAGAAACTGCCAAATGTCTTCTAACATAGCTGCATCAATTTGCATTCTCTCCAACAATGAATGAGAGTTCCCATTGCCCCACATCGTTGTCGGCATTTGGTGTTGTCAGTTTTTCAGATTTTAGTCATTGTATTGATATCTTATTATTTTATTTATCTTATTTCTTATTAAACATTATTTATTTGTAACTCCCTAATGATATATGATGTTGAACATCTTTTCAAATTCTTTTTTAAAAAAAGATTTTATTTATTTATTTGACAGAGAGATAAAGCCAGAGAGCACAAGTGGCGGGGGAGGGCAGAGGGAGAGGGAGAAGCAGGCTCCCACTGAGCAGGGAGCCTGATGCGGAACTTGATCCCAGGACCCTGGGATCATGACCTGAGCTGAAGGCAGACACTTAACCAAGACTGAGCCACCCGGGTGCCCCTCTTTTCAAATTCTTATTTGCCATCTGTACATCTTCTTTGGTGAGGTGTCTGTTCAGATCTTTTACCCATTTTTAAATTGTTTTTGTATTGTTGATTTTTTTTAAAGATTTTATTTATTTATTTGACAGAGAGAGACAGCCAGTGAGAGAGGGAACACAAGCAGGGGGAGTGGGAGAGGAAGAAGCAGGCTCCCAGCGGAGGAGCCTGACGTGGGGCTCGATCCCAGAACGCCGGGATCACGCCCTGAGCCGAAGGCAGATGCTTAATGACTGCGCCACCCAGGCGCCCCTGTATTGTTGATTGTTGAGAGTTCCTTGTGTATTTTAGATACAGCCCTATACTGGATTTATGTTTCAGAAATATTTTCTCCTAATCTGTGATTTGTCTGTTTCACTGTCTTACCAGTATATTTAGCCGAGCAGAATTTTAAAGTTTTAATGAAGTCCACCTTAACAGTTTTTTCATTCATGGATTTGCTTATCCAAGTTCACTTAGATTTTCTCCTATGTTATCTACTAGAAGTCTTAAACTTTGCAGTTTATATTTAGGTCTATGACCAGTTTTTTAGCTAATCCTAGTCTGTGTATAGACTCATTTTTTGCTTACGGATGTTCAGTTGTTCCACCACTGTTTGTGAAAGACTAGCTCCTTCATTGTGTTGACTTTGCTCCTTTGTCAAAGATAGATATTGTATGGATCTATTTCTGGGCTCTCTGTTATGTTCCATTGACCTATCTGTCTAGTCTTTTGTCAGCATCAGGCTGTCTTGATCACTGTAGCTGTCTAGGAAGTCATATAGTATCAGTCCTCCAATCTTGTTATTCTTTTCAGTATGGTGATGTCAAGTCCGTGTGTTGGCCTTCTCATACAAGCTTTACCATCAGTTTGCCGACATCTACACAAGAACTTGCTAGGGTTTAAATTGGAATTACATTGAATCTATAGATCAAGCTGGGAAAAACTGACATCCTAAAAATATTGAGTTCCTATCAATGAGCATGGTATACCTATTTATTTATTTATTTATTTATTTATTTATTTGAGAGAGAGAGAGAGAGAGAGAGAGAGAGACAGTGAGTGCATGGAGGGGGGGAGCACAAGGAGAGGGAGAAGCAGACCCGCTGCTGAGCTGGGAGCCCTATGTGGGCCTCAATCCCAGGACCCTGGGATCATGACCCAAGCTGAAGGCAGCTGCTTAACTAACTGAGCCACCCAGGTGCCCCTACATTTATTTAGAACTTCAATTTCTTTCATCAACATTTTATAGTTTTCCTCATGTAGGTCCTGAACATATTTTGTTAGATTTATACCAAAGTATTTCATTTTTATGGTCGTAATGTAAATGGTATTGTGTTTTATTTTTTAAATTATTGTTATTATTTTAGATTTTATTTATTTAATTGACAGAGAGAGAGAGTACAAGCAGGTGGAATGGCAGAGGGAGAAGGAGAAGCAGACTCTCCACTGAACACAGAGCCCTATGTGGGACTCTGGGAGAGCAGAGCATGCACTCCGGGATCATGACCTGAGCTGAAGGCAGATGCTTAACTGACTGAACCAGCCAGGCCAGGTGCCCAGTATTGTGTTTTAAATGTCAAATTTCCATGGTTCATTGCTGGTGTATAGGGAAGCAATTGACTTTTGTATATTAACCTTGTATCCTGCAACCTCATAATAATTGTTTATTAATTCCAGGAATTTTGTTGTTGTTGTTAATTCTTTGGGTTTTCTACATGAACAGTTATGTCATCTGTAAACAAAGATAGTTTTATTTTTTTCTTCCCAATCTGTACATATTTTATTTATTTCACATCCTAGATTCCCAGTACAATGTTCAGTGGCAGTGGTGAGAGGGGACATCCTTGCCTTGTTCCCAATCTTTTTTTAAAAAAGATTTATTTATTTATTTTAGAGAGAAAGAGGGAGCGAGTGTGCAAACAGGAAGAGGAGCAGAGGGGGAGGGAAAGGGAGAGAAGCAGATTCCCTGCTGAGCATGGAGAGGGGTGTTGGGGGGTGTTGGGGGGTGTGTGTGTGCTCAGTCTCCTGACTCAAGTCTCAGTCTCAAGATCATCCAGGTGCCCTGCCTTGTTTCTGATCCTAAGGGGAAAATATCTAGTTCCTTACAATTAAGAAATGTATTAACTATACATTTTTTGGTAGATGATCCTTAATCGAATTGAAGAAATGTCCCTCTATTCCTAGTTAGTCGAGAGCTTTAATCATGAATGAGTATTGGATTTTGTCAAATGCTTTTTTAACATCAGTGGATAAGATCATATTATTTTGGGGGTGCCTGGGTGGCTCAGTTGTTGAGTGTCTGCTGTCGGCTCAGGTTTTGATCCCAGGATCCTGGGATCAAGCCCCATGTCAGGGTCCCTGCTGGACAGGGAGCCTGCTTCTCCCTCTCCCTCTGCTGCTCCCCCTGCTTGTGCTTTCTCTCTGTCAAATAAATAAATGAAATCTTTTTTTAAAAAAAGATTATATTATTTTTCTAACTTAGCCTATACTTGTGATAGACTACACTAACTGATTTGTGAAATGTTGAACCAGCCTTGCACACCTAGAATGCATGCCACTTGGTTACTAGAATATACTTATTTTGTGGTGTATAATTCATTGTTGGATTGGACTTGGTAATATTTTGTTAAGGATTTTTGCTTTTATGTTCATGAGAAACACTGATCTGCAATTTTATTTTCTTTTTTATGTCTAACTGGTTGTGGTTTTATTGGGGTAATGCTGCCTCAGAATGAGTTAAGAAGCATTTTTTGTTTCTATTTTCCAGAAGAGATTGCAGAGAATTGGTATCATTTTTCCCCCTTAAATATTTGGTACAATTCACTGGTGACGCCATCTGTGCCTGGTGCTTTCTTGTTTGGCATATTATTAATTATTGATCCAATTTCATGAATAAATATAGGCCTATTTAGTTTACCTATTTCTCCTTATGTGAGCTTTGATAGTCTGTGTCTTTCAAGGAATTGGTCCATTTCATCGAAGTTATCAAATTTGTGAGCATAGAGTTGTTCATAGTGTTCCTTTATTATCCCTTTAATGTCCATGAGATCTGTAGTGATGGCCCCTTTTCCATTTCTCATTGTAGTAAACTCTGTTTTCTCTTTTTAGTTTTGTTATCCTGGCTAGCACTTTATCAATTTTATTGACTTTGTCTCCCAAATAACCAGCTTTTGGTTTTGTTGATTTTTTCCCCCTAATGAGTGCAGTTTTCAATTTCATTGATTCTGCTCTAGTTTTTATTATTTATTTTCTTCGGTTTCTAGGCTTATATTGCCTCTTCCTTCTCTAGTTTCCTAAGATTGAGGTTCAGATTATTGATTTTAGGTCTTTCCTCTTTTTGAGTATATATTTAATTCTATAGATTTCCCTCTAAGCACTGCTTTTGCTGTACCCCAGGATTTTGGTAAGCTGTGTTTTCATTTTAATTTAGTTCAAGTTATTTTTAAAATTTCTCTTGGGACTTTTTAAAAAAATTCATGCCCAGGGGCGCCTGGGTGACCCAGTCGGTTTTAAGTGTTTGCCTTTGGCTCAGGTCATGATCTCAGGGTCCTGGGATGGAGCCCCACATCAGGCTCCCTGGCTCAGCGGGGAGCCTGCTTCTCACTCTCCCTTCTGCTGCTCCCCTTGCTTGTGCTCACTTGCTCCCTCTCTCTCTCTGTCAAATAAATACAATCTTAAAAAAAAAAAAAATTCATGCCCAGTCACATGTTCCTTCCGCCATCCCTGTCAGCCTGTCTCCATCTGCTCTGGGGCAACTCAGTCCACAGCCGGAGGTTAAAATGGGAACCCTCATGTTTGGGTCCAGAACCACCCCTCCTGCCCCCCCCCTTAAAGCACATCCTAATTTGGGCTTTAGTCCAATCAGAAATGCGATGGGGATGGGGTGGGGCACCTGGGTGGCTCAATCAGGTAAACTTCTGCCTTAGGCTCAGGTGATGATCTCTGGGTCCTGGGATCCAGCCCCACATTGGGCTCCCTGCTCAGTGGGGAGTGTGCTTCTCCCTCTCCCCCTGCCTGTGCGTCCTGTCTCTCTAAATAAGTAAATAAATAAATAAATAAAAATCTTTTTTAAAAAATGAAATGCGATGGGGACCATCAGAATCAGAATTAGGGTTAAGTCAGTGCCGGGACCCCTGGGATCCTTGGCTCTCTTTGGGGTTGAGGGACCGAGGGATTAGGCAGCAATCCCGTGACAGGTCCTCTGGGAGGATCCCCCTCTTTCTCAGCTCGCTCCTTGCCCTTCTGGCACCCCTCCCGGAGGTCGCATTTTGCCCAGGCGGCCACCAGGTGGCGTCGCAGGTTCATGCGTAGCTGGAGGAGTCTGGGGGGGGGGGCACCTCCTTTTTCAAAGGGGCGAGATGGGGTAGGGGCGGGTGCCCAGCTGAGGATAAGGGTCTGCACCCTGCGGGCAGCCGAGGGGGCCTGCACCATCGGAGTGCGTGGCTCCGGTGGTGTGTTGGGAGAGGGCAGCACGTTTCTTGGGGCGCTGGGGGCGGTGCTCGCCTTAAGACCCTGGGGTGGGGTGGGGGGCTCCGGCTGGGGTGAGGTTGTCCAGAGGGCTCCTAGGGAGACTCAAGTGCGCTGTCATCCCGGACCCCTCCAGGCTGCAGGAGGGGGCTGAGAACCGAAAGGGGCTCCGAGAGGGGACTCCCTGGGGTGGGGGCAGGCCCCGGGGCTGGGGTGGGCTCCGGAGCCTGCCGGCAGGGCCAGGACTGACCCTGGGGACTGGGGTGGTGTTGAGGTTGCCACATGCCATCCTCGCTGATGTAGGAAAGATGTTAGGGTTAGAAGCTCACAGCCAAGAAGGAATTCTTGAGACGTCGTTGGTGCTAAAACGTGGTTTTATTAAGGCACAGGGACAGGACCCACGGGCAGAAGAGCTGCAGGGAGGTCCTGAGGAGGGGACCATTATATACCTTCAAGTTGGGAGGGGGTCAGGGTTAGGGAAAGTCTCCCAGGATCCTGGGGGGCTAGCTATTGTTCGCAAAGTTCATTTATTACTGTTCAGGACAAACTCAGTCATGACCCTTCAGATGTATATGGGGGGTCATATCCCTGGGGCATGATCACTAACGTGTATCTGGGGGAGTAGAGATAGAGCAGGGTTCTTTCTTAAATATTTAATTTCGTTATTTGACATAGAGTGTGCAGTGGTGCGCACGTGAGCAGGGTGGGGGGTGTGTGTGATGTGGTGGCAGAGGGAGAAGCAGACGCCCCACTGAGCAGGGAGCCGGATGTGGGGCCCAATCCCAGGACCCTGAGATCACAGCCTGAGCCAAAGGCAGACACCTAACCAACTGAGCCACCCAGGAGCCCTAAAGGAAGTTTTCAAAGGAATTTTTAAACTTTCAGGTAGACTTATAGGGAACTGGGGTGGAGGGGTGGGGTCTGGCTAGGATTTCCTTTTGCCCTAAGTATTAACATCCGGGCAGCTGAGTCCCTAGGACAAGGTCACTCTGCCTGTTTCAAGGTCTTGTCAATGGGCTGTAGGTAGTAAGGAAATTTAATAATTTTTCTTCTGCCTTTGTTTCCCAGATCATTCCCCACTTCACCGTTTCCCTGAAGTGGCAGGTGCACTCCCGTGGGGGCACTTGGGATGGGTCTGGGCATCATTGGCCCAGGAGGCCCAGGATGTGGCCCTAGTGTGAGGGGCGCTGGCTTAGGGGTCAGATGAGCCCCGCTGTCTGAAGAGTTTCACGTGAGAGAAACTGAAAGCCATGCGACGCAAGGGGTCTGGGTTTGTGCGTGCAGGGAAGCAGGTCCACAGGGACGCATCTCTGCAGAGGCCTGTGACCGCTGCTGGCGCAGAGAGCCCAGCTTAGAATAGCAGCCATAGTGGGGGCCCCATATGTCCCTCTCAAGTCTGAGCCTCGGGTAGACTGTCCCCTGAGTGTCCGCAGTGGGAGGGCAGCTCCCTCAAACTTGCTCTGCACCTTACACTCCTGAGTTGCCCAACGGGACAGAGGCCCCTAGACCCGCCCCTATAGAGAGACTTGAGCGGGAGACCCTGAGTCTCTAGGCGCCAGCTGGAGAGAAGCACTTGGAGAAACTGTTCGTGGCTCATTCCCTAGTTCCAGACCACCCTTTTGAGGACATTTTCTTCCTAAACAGCCTTGGAGGGTGGAGACAGTGTCGCTTTCTGGAGCAGAGGGTAGGTGTGTCTCTTGTCCAGTACAATGACACTAATACCTCTTTGGGGGCAGGGGTCGCACCCAGGACAGAAACATCAGGTTCTCTCCATCCAGGTGTCCTCTCTGGGAACCCTCGGTTTGCGCAGCTGTCATCTGGCTCTCTACGGGCCTTCAGTGGACGGTGACATATGGCTGCTGCTCTTGCTACGGGAAGTGAACTGACTTGCTATGGGAAGTGAACTGACTTGTCTCTGACCCAGGCGCCTGCGTCTTCTGACACCGGCAGGCTCATTGGCCAGCTTGGAAGTGGGTGAAATCTCAGACCCTTTAGTTCTTCACGGAAGAATTCTCCAAATCTCCAAATTCTCCAAAGAGGTAAACTCAGAGCCCTTCCTCCTGCAGTTTTGCTGCAGTCACCCTAAAAGCCACTCCCCACAACCCCTTGCTAGCCTTTGTCCTCTTCAACCAGTCAGACCTTATGCCAACTCCATGGACAACCGGCTGCCCCTGCTCGAGATGGGGCCAGACTTTCCTCACAAAACCAGCTCTTGGGTACCCTCCTAGGGCTGCTGGTGGTGGGAGCCTTTGCTTCCTAGCACCCTGACGTGGGCAAGAACAGTCCGTTCCTTAGATTAACATTACCTTGTATTCTGGGGGGCGCCTGGGTAGCGCAGTCGTTAAGCGTCTGCCTTCGGCTCAGGGCGTGATCCCGGCATTCTGGGATCGAGTCCCACATCAGGCTCTTCCACTATGAGCCTGCTTCTTCCTCTCCCACTCCCCCTGCTTGTGTTCCCTCTCTCGCTGGCTGTCTCTCTGTCAAATAAATAAATAAAATCTTTAAAAAAACAAAAACAAAAAAACATTACCTTGTATTCTGGGCCCAGTTCCCTTTCCATCCCGTTTTCCACCCGTGTTATCCTTTACCATCCTATTGTTGATGCAAAGTGAACAAACCCTTTAGAATCTCTCTGAGAGGTGTGCCTGGGTGGCTCGGTCGGTGAAGTGTCTGCCCTTGGCTTGGGTCATGATCCCGGGGTCCTGGGATCAGGGTCCTGGGATTGAGCCCCATGTAGGGCTCCCTGCTCAGCGGGGAGCCTGCTTCTCCATCTGCCTCTGCCCCTCCCCCTGCTTGTGCTCGCTCAGCTCTCTCTTTTCTCTCTGTCTGAAATAAATAAATAAAATCTTAAAAAAAACAAACAAAGAAATGGTGTTTAAAAAAAAAGAATCTCTACAAGAAAGAAAGTGTTATTCCAACCGCAGTTAGGACAACTGCCTGGGAAACATGACTTCACAGGGAAGGAAGAATGAACAGTTTTACAGGGTTATATGCTCTTTCATATCTTGTAAAAATGCAGGAAGATTATAGGTTAGCATCTGGGGTTAGGGTTATAATGAGGAGTGCAGGGCGTACCAGCATTAATAGGTATCTCAAGGTCGACATGATTTTCCTGTAGGCCACTCATTCCCAAGGCATGCTTGCAGGGCAGGCCCTAAATCAGGCTTTTGGTTTGAACAAAGTTTGTGTACAGTCCTGCTGACTTAGAAATCTGAAGTGGCTTCCCTTGTATGTCGGGCCTTTAGAGAGTTTTTTCTCTCATTATCCAGAACACTGAAATAAAAGTTAACTTTTAAATCAAAGGAAAGCATAAAAAAGCTCTGATGTATAGTAACAGCATTCGAAATGCCCCAATTTGAATATAAACCTTTTTGAGACGCCTGGGGGACTCCGTCGGTGAAGTGTCTGCCTTCAGCTCAGGTCATGATCCTGGGATCGAATCCCGCATCGGGCTCCCTGCTCAGCGGGGAGCCTGCTTCTCCCTCTGCCCCTCCCCCTGCTTGTGCTCACGCTGTTTCTCAAATAAATAAAAAAATAAAATATTTTTTAAAAATGTTATTGAATATAAACCCATTTCCAATATCCAGTATCCAAGAGAAATTATTATTTGGGAATTAATCCTTTCCGTCAGTAAGCTAAGCCTCAAAGAGATTGAACTAAAATTCCTAAGTTGGAGTCCAAAACGGTTCAAGTACTAGGAATGAAAACAACCCCAGCCTCAGGGAGAAACAGAACTTAGTCCCTAAAAACAAGGGATTCCATTGCTTTGTTTCCTTGCTGTTTCTGATTAACAGCCCAAGCGATTTCCCGGCTGGGTTGGGTTCCTGCCCTGAGAACCTGCCCAGACACTGGAAACCTTGTTCCGCGGGCTTCCAGCTGCAAGTCTGCAGTGAGCCTTGGGTACTGGCTCCCAGCCTGAGGCTTTGCTTCAACCATCACAAAGGTCGGTGGACTGTTTGAGTTTAAATCTTTCTCCCCCGTCTCTGTGGCTCTGCTCATCTGAGGCCTGGGGAGGGGAGAGGAGGGGAGAGGAGATGAAGGGAAGGGAGGGCAGGAGAGGGAGGGGAGGGATGGTGGGGAGAGGAAGGGAAGGGTAGCTGTGAGTCCTTTAGCACTCCTTGGGATGGCATTATTCAGCTTCAACCAGCACACCCAGAGTCTCTCTCTCCTTTAAAAGGTCACAAGGAGGGGCGTGGGGGTGGCTCAGCTCATGATCCCAGGGTCCTGGGATGGAGGAGCCTGGGGCTCTCTCTGCCTGCCGCTCCCCCTACTTGTGTTCTCTTTCTCTCTCTCTGACAAATAAATAAATACAAATCTTAAAAAAAAAATAAATATAAATCAAAGGGTACAAGGATAAGTAGGATTTTCACATCACCAGGCCTGCACCCACACAATGTAGGAAACATTCTCCACTTCCCAGAGGTCTTCCTTGGGGGAAAACCCAGGGCTCTCCAGGAGCAGAGAGTGGGGGCATCCCAGGGAGAACAGGGACAGAGAAGGAAACCCCATGCTTGGTTCAGGTGATGAAACAGCAGAGACTCTTTGTAGAGAGCAAGATGGAGTCACTCATGTCAAGCAGGGACCTGTGAGCAGTTAGAGGCTCACTGCAGCTATGAGACCAGCGCCCGCAGACGACCCCCAGAACTGATACCCTGAAGAGGTAAACTGCCCAGAGCAGGCCCAGGCCAGGAGGCCCCAGAAGAGGGAAAGTTACTAACAATAAGCTAGAGGTAACCAGAAGCCCTAGCGGGAGCAAGAGACAGACAGCCTTTTCTGCTCCTGTAAACCGGCTTTCCGCCACGGGCTCCCTGCACCGCTGGTCCCGCGGAGAGCAGCCCCGGCTCCACCAGGTCCATCCCACCTACCGCAGTCAGCGCAGCCCTCGGAGCCTGGCCGCCTGCGTTCCCTGTAAGAGCCCTGCAATCCCGGTCCCCGGACCCAGGATTGGCGCAGGAGCTCATCTGGGTCCGTCGGCGTCAAATAAACCCGAGCCCTCCTCCTTGTCCGAGTGTCCCTTGGTCTGTCGCCGGCCTGATTCTTACTTTTCCGCAACAACCGGCAGAAGCAGAGGGTGTGCAGCGAACCGCCGGGACCCTCAGACGGGACTCCCTGAGCGCTTCTGAAAGCCAAGGCTCCCCCGAGGGTTTCCGAGCTCGTGGCGTCCAGGGCGCGGACACGAGCGACCCCGCGGAGGCCTGGGTCAGCTGCCACCGCAGACCCGCTCTGCTTGGGGTGTCTCCCCACCCCCGCGTTAGTCTGTGGCGTGGCTGCGCGTGTGCGTCCGCGTGACAAACCGCGTGGACCCCGCGGGGAGCCCGCACTGCGTCTGGAGAGCTGAGCCTGCGGCGTGGCTGGGCGCCCGGACGCCCGCGCGCAGAGGCCAGGACCGACCCTGCCCGGGCCCCAGGCTGTCCCCCGGGCTGCCCCCCGGGCCGTCCACCGGGCTGTACTGGGCCGTCCCCCGGGCCGTCCACCGGGCTGTCCCCCGGGCTGTCCCCTGGGCGGTCCACCGGGCTGTACCGGGCCGTCCCCCCGGCCGTCCACCGGGCTGTCCCCCGGGCTGCCCCCCGGGCTGCCCCCCGGGCCGTCCACCGGGCTGTACTGGGCCGTCCCCCGGGCCGTCCACCGGGCCGTCCCCCGGGCTGTCCCCTGGGCTGTACCGGGCCGTCCCCGGGGCCGTCCACCGGGCTGTCCCCTGGGCTGTCCCCTGGGCCGTCCACCGGGCTGTACCGGGCTGTCCCCTGGGCCGTCCACCGGGCTGTACCGGGCCGTCCCCCGGGCCGTCCACCGGGCTGTCCCCCGGGCTGTCCCCTGGGCCGTCCACCGGGCTGTACCGGGCCGTCCCCGGGGCCGTCCACCGGGCTGTCCCCTGGGCTGTCCCCTGGGCCGTCCACCGGGCTGTACCGGGCTGTCCCCCGGGCCGTCCCCCGGGCCGTCCACCGGGCTGTCCCCCGGGCTGTCCCCTGGGCCGTCCACCGGGCTGTACTGGGCTGTCCCCTGGGCCGTCCGCCGGGCTGTCCACCGGGCTGTCCCCCGGGCCGTCCACATGGCCGTGTACCGGACCGTCCACCGGGCTGTCCCCCGGGCTGTCCACCGGGCTGTCCCCTGGGCCGTCCACATGGCCGTGTAACGGGCTGTCCACCGGGCTGTCCCCTGGGCCGTCCACATGGCCGTGTAACGGGCTGTCCACCGGGCTGTCCCCCGGGCTGTCCACCGGGCTGTCCCCCGCCGCGGTTTGCGCGGACGTTGCCAGGAGGCCGCAGGAAAGCCTCCCCTCCGCTCCCAGCCGACCCCCAGGGCCGCCGCAGGTCCTCGCGCAGGGGTGGACGGGGCTTACAGACAGCGGTGGGTGACAGCATCCGACCGGAATCGGGGCGGAGGGGCCGCAGCTCTGAAAAGAGCAGGGCTGGCAGGGTTAGAGAGGCCAGCACCGAGCAGGGACGATAAGGAGCCGCGTGCACGTCAGTCCCTGAAACGGCGGCTGTTTCACCAGCAGAACGAGCTTGTTTAGGGAGAGGCAGGCAGTCGGCCGGGCGAGCCGCGGTGGGCCGCAGGCAGGGGGAGCCGAGAGGGGAGGCTGTTGGAGCCGCGGGTTGGGGGCACCGGAGCCGGCCGGGGGCTTCTCAGCGGCCACGGGTGCCGGGCCGGGCGTGGCTGCTGGGCCAGAGACACCTTGCCTTTTCCAACCGGCAACGAGGGAGCCGTCCGTGTGAAAGCTGACCTCTTGTCAGGACCGCCACGTGGGGCCACAGCGTGAGGGGGGGGGCGTGAGCGCTCTCCCTCCTGGGCTTCCTGGCTCCGTTTTGTTTTATTTAATTAAAAAAATTAAAAAAAATTTTTTTATTATATTATGTTAGTCACCGTACAGCACATCCCTGGTTTCTGATGTAAAGTTCGATGATTCATTAGTTGCGTGTAACACCCAGTGTGCCATGCTAATCTTTTAAAAAGATTTTGTTTCTGTATTTGACAGAGAGCACGAGCAGGGGGAGGGGCAGCGGGAGAAGCAGGCCGCGGGGCAGGGGCCTGAGGCAGGACTCCATTCCGGGACCCTGAGGTCCTGACCCAGCGTCGCCGACTGCACCACCCAGGCTCTCCGGTCTCCGTTTTAAATGAGGTTTCCTTCATTTATTTTCACATTTCCCCGTTTCGATCAAGATCTTTCCTGAAAGCACTGCTGATCACGTCTACATTTAGTGGGTTCGTCCTTCTGCGCCAGGAAGGACCTCTCCTGGTCGTCTTGTCCCAGGTCAGAGGGAGAGTGCCCAGGTTGGAAATGGAGGCCACATTTGAGTAAGGAGGAAGGGCAGGAGGGAGAACCCTCCGGCACCCCCACCTACTGTCCGTGGAGATTGTCTCCATGCACAGAGACAGCATCACCCTGGTACCAGACAGAGAACTGGTTCCCAGCTCAGTCAGGCTCAGTGGCTTGTGGCTCGAAAATCAAGACTGGAGAGAGAAGTGATGGGGGAAAGGAAGGGTTGCTTTATTCTGGAAGCTGGCAACCTGGAAAAAAGGGTGAACTCAAGTCCCAAAGACCCTTTTCCTTGTCCAGGTGAAGGCAAGGTGGGGGAGGGAGAGGGGAGGGGGGCTGCAGGAGGAGCAGGTGGGGGGGGGGAGTCAGATGTGGGTGTGACCCTGAACAGACTTGCTGGCATCTGGGACAGCTGTTTTCAGATGCAGTCAGGCCTCGTCTTCTGGGGGAGTCTGGTCCTTCACTCCGCGAGGCCAGTGGTCTGCAAATCTCAAGGAAAGTAGGGTAGTTCTGCTACAGACTAAGAACTTCGGTCAGCAAGAAGGAGCACATGAGCTCGAAGCCAGTCAGCCCCTAGACCCGTAAGAGCGCTGTTAGAGCCCTGGTTGCAGAGTGAACAGGCAGCCCGTACAAAGTTCAAAAACAATTATGCAAAGCAGAATTAAGAGTCACGCAACAACTCCAGCTGGTAGGACGCTCTGAGGTGGGAGCCCCAGCCTGAAGGCAGGCAGCTCAACAGACGGAGGTGGGGGCATCACAGTGTGCTCCTTCCCTGACCTGGGGTGAGTGGATTTCTACTTCTCCAGAGGCATCTATCCATGTGCAACAGGTGGTGTTGCCATCACACAAACCCCTCGTGGTTCAGCAAGTGGAGAATCAAGGCGATGCAGCCGTCCCAAACTACCGTGGCTGGCGGGTCTGCTGGTGTTCGCCGGGCTGCACGGCTCTGGCTGTGGAGCCAGCCGAGGCTCCTAGTGTCACGGAGAGACTTCCGATCCTGCATCTCAGCCTTATTCCAGCCCCAGAAGAAAGACGCTCCCTCTGGAGGCAAACCCAGAGTCAGGTAGGCCTCCAGGGAGGCGGTTATGGTGGCTCACTGGGGTAAACCGATGGGAAGCTTCTGATGTGTTATGGCTGTTAACAGGGACAGTGAAATGTCACAGTAGGGATTGACCTCCGACTTGCCAGCTATTTAAATATTAATATGTCCCAGGGAAATGCCATCCACCGCAAACAAAACAAAGCCAGATGGAGGCTAGAGGACTCCAGCTAGGATTTGGTTATTGATACATTCATTAGCCACAATTTCCTGATTGATCCTTTCAAGCCATGGATCAGAGGAGTCTCGATGACACTCTGTGAGGCCATCTCTTCCTCAAGGGGTCTTTTCTAAAAACCTTGCAAAGAGGTGTAAACTCACTTGTATTTCTCTTGGTCATGGGGAGAGAGATCTCATTTTTTTTTCTTTTTTTTGAGAGAGAGAGAGATCGCATTTAGATAAGGAAAGAACGTGGGGGTTGAAGACTGTTGATTGGCAAAGATGGAGGGAGCTGGCTGAGCCGCACAGGTGTGACTGGGGAAAAGCTGGAACAAGGTGTGGGAATACATGGGCATAGCCTCGCCTCTAGGTAACATCCATGGGCTCACAGGGATAATCAGCAGGGGCCTTTGGAACCAAAGATAAATTAGTTGCAGACACTGTGAACAGATCGGAGTTTCTGGTGACAGATCCAACAGTAAGAAAGGTTTTCCATTTTTGCAATAGATTGGAAAATGAGGGTAGGGGCACTGTCTTCTCAAGAAAAAGAGAGAGAAAGTAAGACAAGGAGCCGAAGCAAGAAAGGGCATGTGGGCCTGGCTGGGTCGTCTTAGGGAAGCTGTCCTGTCAGGTGTCCTCTGCTTTGGTTCTGGGAAGTCTTGACTTTTGGGTCGTCAGGTGCAGGGCCAGGCAGGGCTGGGTGGTTTCTTCAGATGGGGTCCTGAGACTCTGTTCCCTGGAGATCCACTGGCAGCACAACGGTTGGTTAACAGCAGCTGCTGGGGCCTTTCCAGTGAGGTGAAGAGAGTCTCCGAGGAGGTGTCTTTGCCAGTAGACGGATCTCTGGGTTTCAAGATGTGATGCTTAAGGTCTTCATCTCTGTGAAAAGATGACTTTCTCGGGGCGCCTGGGTGGCACAGCGGTTAAGCATCTGCCTTCGGCTCAGGGCGTGATCCCGGCGTTATGGGATCGAGCCCCACATCAGGCTCCTCCGCTATGAGCCTGCTTCTTCCTCTCCCACTCCCCCTGCTTGTGTTCCCTCTCTCGCTGGCTGTCTCTATCTCTGTCGAATAAATAAATAAAATCTTTAAAAAAAAAAAAGATGACTTTCTCAAAGCCTGGTTATTTCTTTTTCCTTTTTCTTTTCTTTCTTTCTTTTTAAAAAAGAATTTATTTATTTATTTACTTGAGAGAGAGAGAGTGAGAGCGTGCACGGGTGTGAGCAAGGGGAGGGACGGGGGAGAGAGAAAGGCAGAGAATCTCAGGCAGAGTCCACACTGAGCACAGAGCTCAACATGGGGCTCGATCTCATGACCCTGAGATCATGACCTGAGCCGAAATCAGGAGTCAGACGCTTGACCGACTGAGCCACCGAGGTGCCCCAAGCATGGTTATTTCGAATAGAAGCAGCGAGGCCCGTACAATATTAAAGTATATTTCCCATGGGGCGCCTGGGTAGCGCAGTCGTTAAAGCGTCTGCCTTTGGCTCAGGGCGTGATCCCGGCGTTCTGGGATCGAGTCCCACATCGGGTTCCTCTGCTGGGAGCCTGCTTCTTCCTCTCTCACTCCCGCTGTGTTCCCTCTCTCCCTGGCTGTCTCTCTGTCACATAAATAAATAAAATCTTAAAAAAAAAAAGTATGTCTCCCTTTCTTAGCTATGAGTCGGAAGAAGTAGGAGTCAGGTGCACTGCGCTTCCTGTGGTATCTCGAAGGGTGAGTCTCTGAGCTCCCAAAGGGATACACCTGAGATTCCAGACCTGTGACAGTGCCCGTGGCCGGGGTGTGTGAAGGCTATGAATTTTGCCAACTGAGTCTAAATGGTGCCGTTGGTGTGTCTGATTAGCTCTGAGGTTTGAGGTTGGTACGCACAGGAAAGTGTTGTTAGACTGATGGTCAAAGTGCCTGACCGGTGTGTGTGTTCCCCGGGAATCATGAGGTTCAAAGGTTGGAGGTGGCAGGTAGGAATGACCCTTCCCGTGGGGCCTTAGCCATGGAGCCAGTGGCCCACTGACAAGGACAATAGATTGTTGCATGTGTGCAACTGAGTGAGTATATTGCCACGAGAAAAAGTACTCAAGAGTCTCTGAATTCCGGAGGGATCAGGTAGGGAGAAAAAGTAATCACTTTATATTTCACAAAGATTTTACTGAATGGCTCTTTGTCGTGGATAGCTTAGAGAAACAGTGTCCTTAAATGCGGTTCGACGGTGGACTTCTGGAGCCCTCAGAGACCTGTCCTCCGCAGCACTTGCCAGGGCCTGTTCCGGAATTTCTCTCCAGATGCGGCAATGTGCAAAAGCATCACGGGGAAACACTAGGGTCTTTAGATGACAAAAGGCTTAAATGCCCATCTTCATGTATCTGATGAGACCTCACTGTGATGGAGTTGACAAGAGGGTTTCCTTATTTCTGTGACAGACATTTTAAAATTATGACTGGTGTTAAATCAGGACAGGTCAGATTTCCAGAAATTTCACATAATTTCTGGAACATGGATAGCATATACCTATACAGACATAGAGTAAAGAAGGCTTAGCATGTTTCTTATTTGACAACGCTTCCCGTGTAATTTAACATATCAAATAAGCCGAATTAGTTTAAAATATCCTTTATATAAGGATAGAGAACAAATCTTAAGATATTTCAGGGACCCTCCGTAAAACTCAAAATTATTTTAAGTTCAAAAAGACTTTACCCAGAATTCGAATTTTGGAAAGTTTGTCAAAAAGATAAAAAGATTTTCAAATACTCAGTCAAATAGGATCACAGGTTGTTGTGAAACAGTATTTGGTTATCCCTTTAACCAAAGTGACAAAGTCTTCACAGGCAAGCACAGAAGGTTACGTAGTTCTTCGCAAAACTTAACTCTTCTTGTCGAGAGGACGAACTTTCCTTTAGCGAGCAAAGGCCTGACAGACGTGGGAGATTGTTTTGGCAAAGCATAGATTCCTTGTTTTCTGGGCAAATCATTTGGAAAAATAAAGGAAACCCTTTCACGATCTCTTCCCAGGAGCAGACCAATGTCCTTTCAGCAGAAGGAAGAAAATTAGGTCCCGGTTTTATGCACACACACCACAGATGCGAAAGCTTGGTGTTCAAACCCTGAGAACAACTTCATTCAGTTTCTTCCAGCTCATCACACATAAAATTCCTCCCACAAAATTCCTTCTCCACAGACCTTCTAAAACTTTCTCTGTTAGTTTGTTCCCTGTTCTCTTTCCCTTTCTGAAGTAACCAGCTTTACTTTAGGTCAAAATTACTTTCATTTCCCTCCACAAAGTGTATTTCCTAATGCCTTCTTTTACCAAAAATACACATCCCGCTTTCCTTGCATATGGAGATATTTCCTCTATTTCTAGCAGTCTTAATTAGATGTTAATTAGAATGTTTAATCTTTAGAAACCCTAATTTCTAGTGAAAACTGGGAATGAGCAATTGAGACACTACGATTCTGTAGACCGGTGAGTTTGTGGACGTACTTCGCAGTACCCTGTCCTTTCCCTGCCGTTTCCAGCGTGGCTCACGCTCGCGCACAGCCCCAGTCAATAGCTTCGGCTGCTCTGGAACATGGGACCCAAAAATGGATAAGCCTATGTTCAGTAAGCAACGCTTCAGTATTTTATTTCATTTGGAAATGATTTAGATATTCAGTGAGCACCCATCGTTCAACTTAGCAAAACTTTAAGGCTTCAGGCTACCGAACAGGTTTGGGGAAATTACTTAAAGATTCACCGAGAACCTTTTACCCCACTTCCATCTATTTAATTCACTTGTTCTTCTCAACACTCATGTCTAGATACCTATGGAAATTCACTCACACCAAGTTATTTTTCTTGTTGACAAATGTTGTAACGTGCGTTTATCTGACCGATAAGCCCGAGGACAGTGAAAGGTGTCCGTCTGCATTATATTCAGTGTTGACTGTTCAACAGGGAAACTGAGGGGCCCTGAAAAACTGCTTCTTTCCTCCTTCTCCCACTTCTGTTCTTGCTAGGACCTGCACGCTGGTCCTATACCTGCCTTCTCGCACAGGTAACGTATGTCCTCCTTGTAAATGTGAAGGGTTAGTGATTTCTTCGGAGACGTCCAGCACAACAGATGACATCCAAAGACTGACCAGGAGAGGTCCTCATGGATGCTTTCCAAGACCACCGGTTCCAGACACTTTGACGCCAAGAGCCCTGGCTCGAGCGCATAAGATTTAAGGAGGACACCGGAGCACTTGTCCTTGCTCTGACCAGTTCCCAGATGCCCGAGAAGACATGTGCACCAGACCACCATCCTCAATAAAAACCAAGACCCCAAGCAAAAATGAGACTTATTCTCCTTTCATTTCAGAGTCTCCCGAACGCTCTGTCCTATCTACATCCTCTGTCTTCAACAAACTCTGCTGTCATTTCCTCGCAGTTCTCATTTGATTTCCATCCTGCATGAAGCCGAAGACCTTCTTGGCTGGTCCTGTGAGGCTCCCCCGTCTGGGTCCTCGGATCAGCCAACCTGCATCAAAAGTAAAGTTTTCAGAAAAAGGAAGTTCCATAGAGAGAAAGAACAGATCACCTGCAAGGGAACAAGAACCACAGGTACCAGATTTCTCAGCATATCATATAAGGAGACTACAAGGTGTTATTTTAATTTATTTTTTTATTCGAACAAGAGAGCAAGAGAGAGCAAGTGAGAACAAGCAGGGGGAGTGGCAGAGGGAGAGGGAGAAGCAGACTCCACGCTGAGCAACCCAGGACCCCGAGATCATGACCTGAGCTGAAGGCAGAGGCTTAACCAACTGAGCCACCCAGGTGCCCCATATAAGGTGTCATTTTAAAGAATTGAAAGAAAGAAATCTGGAATTTAACACCCAGACAAATTGTCATTCCACTCTAACAGCATAAGAAAGATATTTCCAGAAATACGCAGAACACCTACATTGAAAACTTTCTTGGATGAGGAACTGAAAGAGAAGAAAAACTCAGGAAAATCTGTGAGCTGTCATAGAAGTAAGAGGACCAAATGCCTTTGCAAAGTCTGTGTTAGGGATGAACAACCATCCACAGAAACGTAAGCGCAAGGGAGCAGAGTGAAGGAAAGTCGACCATATAAACCTCAAATAGAATTCTGAGCAATGCCCCTGGGTAGGAGGGGAACAACTGGGACATGAGAGTGAATGATGCCGGGACCTCGACACTCGCCCAGTGCGGGCAATGAGCAGTGGCGAACCGGCCCAGAGGGCACCCGTCACAGACTCGGCCACCATGTGCTGTGTGTCCACTGCTCACAGCAGCTCTGGGCACAAAGTAGGTGCTCAGTAAGTACTTGCTGAATAAAGACCCGAATAGAACCTCTTATAAAAGTTCCAAAATAAAAAATGATTCATCCCACGAAAATCAGCAAAAAAGGGGAAAAAACCAAAAAAGTAAATAGTAAATATGAAAAATATGACAGAAATAACTCCTGATAGAATTATCACAGTGAGTGTGAACTAACAGACAGAGGTCCAGCAGGAGATGCAAGTTAAGAAAAGATCCAGGGACAGCTGGGGCTCAGTTGGTCAAGCGTCTAACTCTTGATTTTGGCTCAGGTCATGATCTCGGTGTTCTGAGGTCGAGCCCCGCGTCAGGCTCTGCGTGGAGTCTGCCTGACATTCCCTGTCTCCCTCTTCCTCTGCCCCTCCTCCCACTGTGCACGCGCTCTCTCTCTCTCTCTCAAATAAATAAATAAATAAATAAATAAATAAAATCTTTAAAAAAAAAAGATCCAGAAATATGGAGAAATTACAATGTCCGAAATTCGATTTAGGTAATTTCAGGTGTATTCCAGGGTCATCAGGACCCTCTCTGGGGGAAATATCATCCCAGGGCTGAAATTAGCTGGGCTAGAGACCCCAAGAGACAAGAAAACGTGGCAGAGGGTTGGCAGGAAAAGGCCGACAGAAACTCTGGGCCCTGGATTCCCCAGATGATAGACCGGCTCTGCTCCCCAAGGTCTTGGAGACAAACGGGCATAAACGTAAGCGTGCTAGCGGGGCGTGGAAAGCCGTAGAAAGTGCAGATCTGGAAAGGAGCAAGCTAGAAGTTCTACAACTGCCAAAAGCAGTAAAATCACAATGAAGAATAATAGAGATCAGACAAAGTAGAGACACTATTAGAATTAGGAAGAGAGTCTGGGGAGGTTTCTGGGTCAAAGTTCACGTACAAATGTTGCTTGTGTGTCTGTGGCACACACGGACCGCGTGTCCTCCTCCGGTGGATCGGTGGATCGTGGGCTAGTCCCAGGTGTCCATCCCCCACCCCCACCAGGGGGCTGGGCCGAGGGGCTGGCGGTCACTGCAGCCATTGCCGCAGACGGCCTCGCACACACGCTCTGGTGAGCAGCACACCGTGGGTGTGACATTGGCCAGTTCCAAGACCGTGGTCTCCGTGAGACTCTGACACGGCTCTAAGAACAGGCCCCTGCAGGGGTGCCTGGCTGGCGCGGTTGGTAGAGCGTATGCCCGAGAGCCTGTGAGAGAGGAGCTGTCCCCTCTCGGGGCAGCCGACCAGAGCGATGGAGGAGCCCAGCCCAGGCCAAGTGAGGCTACTGCAGGTCAGCTAATGGTCCCAGAGGCCTCACAAATTCTTGAGCAAGAATAGATGCTTATCTCTGTGCCCCACGGAGGGTGTGTGGCTGCTTGTTGTACAACCTTGCTGTGACAGCACATAATTCGTCATCCGGGACACACAAACTACAGCCACGAGGAGACAGCACGTGCAGTCCTGGCGTGGCTCTGCCGGAGCCCGGGGCCCCCGGGGCTGCTGTGGGGGTGTGTGCCGCAGCAGCCACTGTGGGAACAGCCCGAGCTGGCCCGCGGAAGCGGGAGAACTTACACCCTTTGACGAGGGAGCGGAAGGCAAGCTGAGAACAAAGCACAGGCTGACTCCCACCAGGTGGGGTCTGTGAGCCGGTCCTCAGGCACTTCCGGCCGCCCAGGACCCAAGGGAAGGAAAAATCAGACGGTTCACTGACAGAGATCACAGCCCTGCAGGACAGCAGTCTCCCTCAGCTTACAAATGTCTCAGCGATTTACAAGAAAAAAGCATTTCTATCAATAGCCTAACTTCCAGAGACCCACAGACTCAGTTTCCTGGAGCCTTAACACCACCTTCCCCTCCGTAGTGTTGAGGGAAACAGAGGCAGAAGGCAATGTAAATAAAATGAAATTTCTTTACAAGAGGCAGAGTATGGCGTTCCTCCAGGAGACTCCCAACTGTCTTCTTGTTAGTGCCTTGCCAGAGGGAAAACAGCTTTAGCTAAACAAGAGCCCGGCCTCCAGGACCCTGAGGGTCCTCTTTAGCATATGACGGTCCTTTTGGAAACCTCCCTTGTCCTCACCTCCCCCTACTCCCAAGTAGATAATCAATCCCCCCTCACAACCCCAATGCAGCTCTTTCCGCCCAGAAGGCCTGTCCCCGTGCTTAAATAAAATCACCTTTTTGCACCAAAGATGTCTCAAGAATTCTTTTTTTTTTTTTTTAAGATTTTATTTATTTATTTGACAGAGAGAGAGACAGCCAGCGAGAGAGGGAACACAAGCAGGGGGAGTGGGAGAGGGAGAAGCAGGCTCCCAGCGGAGGAGCCTGATGTGGGGCTCGATCCCAGAACGCCGGGATCACGCCCTGAGCCGAAGGCAGACGCTCAACGACTGCGCCACCCAGGCGCCCCTCAAGAATTCTTTCTTGGCCTTTGGCTCCGGACCCCAGCGCCACTCCAAAAGCGCATCCCCTCGACCTAGCACGCGGCAACAGGAACGCCAAGTCACAGGCAGGGGGTGCCTGCTCACAGCCAGAGCAACAGCCAGACACTGCCGGCCACACTGACCATCAGCAGGACCGGGGAGCTGTGGCGGATGGAAATGAGAATAAAGGGACTGAAGCCGCACACGGGCGAGGCTCGTGAATGCGACACCCTGTGAAGGGAGGTGTGCACCAAGGAACGCAGACAGCAAGGTCTCATTTGCGTAAGTTCAAACACGCAAAATTAAACCACAGTGTTCAGGTTTAGCCTGAACTCACTTAGGTTCAGTGTAACCCACACTTGGGGGTTAAAACTTGGCTGAAAAGCAAGGATGGGCTCCCCATAGAAGTTGGAGAGCAGTGGCCTTTGTGGGGTGGGAAGGGTGGTTACTGGAAGGGGTTGGCGGGCACCTCCTGGGGCATCAGCAACGCACGGCTCCCGTTGGGTGGTAGTGTCGTAGGGTGTCTGCATTCTAGCCACTCCTTGGGCACCCTTTCATGCACTTTGCTGAACATTTGCTAAATGTCACAATAGGGAAAGGTGAACAGAGTATGAGCCCAACAGCCCAGACTCTGAATATCTCAGGCAACGACCGGAAGAAATGCTGGGAAGGACTTGTGTTTCTGAAGCCCCCCAGTTCTGCCCAGAAAAGATCTGGGGAACATGTGAGACCAAGGTTAAAATCTCCAAGGGGCGGGAGAGAAGCTGAGGGCCGGCAGAGGCCTGCGGACGACTGCCACAGGGCAGGTGTGTCAGTTAGGGTGGGCTGGACGAGGCTGTGCAACACGGATCCCGCAAATACCTCTATCCCGCCCTTGCTGCACTCTCGCAGAGTCTACCCAGAGATAGTGTCGGATCCCACAGCTGGGGTGCTCAG
This sequence comes from Ursus arctos, assembly GCF_023065955.2. NCBI lineage: Eukaryota > Metazoa > Chordata > Mammalia > Carnivora > Ursidae > Ursus > Ursus arctos. The sequence continues at coordinate 48,428,071 of NW_026622908.1, forward strand.
TCCTGTAAGACAGTCCCCATCCCCACTTCAGATGCTGTCACGAGCTTGGCTGTCACTGGTGATTCTAAGGGACCACCACAAATTGGAGGCTCTGACCCCCTCCTCAGGTTCTTTTAAGTTACTAGAGCGACTTACAGAACTCAGGCAAACACTTCCTGTGGTTATCAGCATGTTAAAGGATGTGACAAAGGACGTGGACCCACAGCCAGATGAAGAGACACACCTGGCGAGGTCTCACACAAAGTGGCCTCTGTGCTCGTGGAGCTGGTAGCACAGGGCAGTGTTCTGGTCCCCCAAGCATGGAAGATCTCTGAAAAGAAAAAGGACCAGAAAACTGTCCTCTTGGGTTTTTATGGAGGCTTCATTATATAGTCATGATTGACTAAGTCTTTGGCCATTGGCTGATCCAGGCTCTGGGGATGGTTGGAGGTTCCACCCCTCCAATCCCACGGTTGGTTCTCCTGGACACCCTTGGGTGGGTCCAGGAGTCACCTTCACTATAATGAGAACCTGGGTCACCTTGAGTTCTCAGGAACTGTGGATGAAGACCAGATATGTCTGAGAAATATCTGCTTCTTATAAATCATGATACTGTGGTCCTTCCTCCACATACCACACGGTGGGTGTTTCTCCTGGGCTTCCTCACTGCTTGTACTAGTCTGGGTTCCCCAGAGAAGTAGAATCAATGGACACACACAAAGAGAACAGAGTCCAAAGAGTTGGCTCACCTGGTTGTGGAGGCTCGGGGTGTCCTCCAGCCTGAGTCTGAGTCCTAAGGCAGGAGAAGGCCAACATCCCAACTCAAAGACAGGGGGGCAGAGGGAATTCTCCCTTTCTCCACCTTTGTGTTCGATTCAGGCCTCCAACAGATTGGACGAGGCCCCGTGACACTGGGGAGGCCACCCCGCTTCACTGAGTCCAACGATTGACACGTCAGTCACACCCAGAAACACCCTCACGACGCATCCAGGACAATGTTTGACATCTGGGCCCTGTGGCCCAGTGAAGTTGCACAGAGGCCTTACCTCACACTACTTTACATGGGTCACTCTTTCCAGCCCCGAAGAATAGTTTCCTTGTTGTCTGCCACCCGGCTGGAGGCCAACGCCACACTTTCAGTCTTCGGTGATGGCAGTCCTTCCCTGTGTCATCCAGGGACGGTGAGACTGAGCTGTGGTAACGAACAGTCCCAAATCTCAAGGACTTCCAAGAAAGCCTTGTTTCCTGCTCACGCTACCACTCCAATGTGGGTCCACACGGGCAGTGCGGTCCATGAGTTGCCCTCAGGGACCTAGGGCGGGATCCCCAACATGTGCTTCTGTGCGCACCCCAGGGGAAGTGGTGAATCACAGGATCTCGGTTGCCTGGAAGAGATGCCCTTCACGTGCCACCCTGGTGAGCAGCAGCGGGTCCAGGTCACGACTAGCTTCAGGCAGGTGCACGCTAAGGCCACGCGCTGCAGAGAGAGCCGGCATCCTGGCCAACAGCACGGACGACCGGCAGAGTCAAGTCCATGGAGTCCCAGGGAACCGACAGGTTTATGGAGGAGAGAGGGGTGCTCTCGGGGGTGGTACTCCCGCACCTCCAGGCTCCAGGGCTGGGTGGTGGGTGTGCAAGAGAACAGAGCCTCCCCGCGCAGCTCTTGAAGAACACTTTCCACCCTCCAGGTCTTCTCTCACATCTGCCCCAGTTTTCTGTGGTCATCTGGGCCTCTAAGCTCTGGCTCCCCAGCTGTTCCTAAGGCATACTGTCCAACTGCAGCTCCAAAAGGGACTTCTCGACATCCAGATGGCCAACAGACACATGAAAGAATACTCCACATCAGTCAGCAACAGGGAAACACGAATCACAATGAGACACCATCGCCCACCTGTCAGAATGGCTACAATTAACAAGTCAGGACACGACAGATGGTGGCGAGGATGCGGAGAAAAGGGAACCCTGGAGGGCCACGGGGGGGCTCAGTTGGTGAAGCATCTGCCTTCGGCTCAGGTCATGATTGCAGGGTCCTGGGATCGAGCCCCACGTTGGGCTCCTGCTCAGTGGAGAGCCTGCTTCTGCCTCTCCCCCCAGCTCATGCACAGGCGAGTTCTCTCTCTCTCTCTGTCTTAAGTAAATAAAATATTAAAAAAAAAAAAAAGAAAGAAAGGGGATCACTCCTACACTCTTGGTAGGAATGCAAGCTGGTGCAGCCACTCTGGAAAACAGTATGGAGGGTCCTCAAAAAGTTGAAAATAGAGCTACCCTATAACCCAGCAATTGCACTACTGGGTATTGACCCCAAAGATACAAATGTAATGATCTGAAGGGGCCCCTGCACCCCAATGTTCACAGCAGCAATGTCCACAATAGCCAAACTATGGAAAGAGCCCAGATGTCCATCGAGAGATGAGTGGACAGACAAGATGTGGTGTATATACACAACGGAATACTACTCAGCCATCAAAAAACGAAATCTTACCATTTGCAATGACATGGATGGAACTAGAGGGTATTATGCTCAGTGAAATAAGTCAATGAGAGAAAGACAATGATCATATGATCTCACTCCTCTGTGGAATTTAAGAAATGAAACAAAGGAGCACAGGGGAAGGGAGGGAAAAATAAAACAAGGCGAAATCAGAGAGGGAGACAAACATAAGAGACTCTAAGTCATAGGAAACAAACGGAGGGTGGCTGGAGGGGAGGGGGTGGGGGCACGGGAAACTGGGTGATGGGCATTGAGGAGGGCACACGGTGGAATGAGCACTGGGTGTTGTATGAGACTGATGAATCACAGGCCTGTACCTTTGAAACCAGTAATACATCATATGTCAATTAATTGAATTTAAATGAACAAATGTTTTAAAAAAAAAAGGCACTTCCTGTGAAGCCGCAGTCAGCACCCCTGCAGCAGCGGCTGGGGAAGGAAGGGGTGATGGCCAGGAAAATACCTTACTCTGAGCTCGCCCCGGGCCTCCAGGGAGAGAGGGACCTACTCAAGGGTTGTTTCAGATCCCTCGTGTGGGACATGAATGCTAGCTGCTCCTTATTTCTTTGTAAAGGGAAACTCTATTTCCTACTTGTCTGGCCAGTTAATGACCCCTTTTCCTCAAACTGCTAATTCATCAAGTTCCAGCACGTGGGCTTCACAAGAGGAAGAGACATCTTATGTCCCGGACGTTTGAAACATCTGGCTTGATAGAGTGTTGATTTGAGTAGGTTCACGGAAATATCAGTCTTATTTTCCTGTGCAATTAAAAAGTTTGGTAAGTTTTCACAACTGTTACCGAGTGTTTTGTTCCCCCCGATTATCTGGCCTTGGAAATTCATTAGAAGAAGTCTTGCAAAACTCCTCAGACTTTCAATAGACAGAGCAGGTCTTGATGTAAGCAACCTTCCAAGGCGATCTGACCAAGAGCTGCTGGGGGACAGCACAGGCAGCTGTGTGACCCCTGCTGCCTGGACAGACACCCAGCAGGGCCAGAGGCAGACACGGAGGGAGACCCTGCTCCATTCGTGAAGGGGCCGAGATGTATAGGGATTGGTAAGAGTGGGTCTCCCCAAGACACCCTCCTCTTGATACCTGGCTCGATGCCGCCTTACCAGGTTCCTGATGCTGTGCATGGGTGGGGCACAGCCGCTGCGGCCTGCAGATCACCCCAGCCGCCACTTTAGTAGAGTGTCGGCCACAAATCCTATTTTATTTTATTTATTTCATTTATTTAATTTTATTTTGTAGTTTTTATTTAAATTCCAATTAGTTAACATACGGTGTGGTATGAGCTTCAGGTGTACAATATGGTGATTCAAGAGTTCCATATATCACCCGGGGCTCATCACGGCCAGCGCCCTCCCTGACTCCCTTCACCTATCTCCCCCACCCCTGCCCACCTCCTCTCTGGTGACCATGAGTGTGCTCTCTAGAGTTAAGGAAGAGTCTGTTTCTTGGTTTGTCTTTCTCTCCCCCCTCCCTTTGCTCATTTGTTTTCTTTCTTAAATTCCACATCTGAGTGAAATCATAGGTTATTTATCTTTGACTGACTTATTTTGCTTAGAATAGTACTTTCTAGCTCCATTCATGTAGTTGCAAATGGCGAGATTACATTCTTTTTGATGGCTGAGTGACATTACACACACTCACACACCACCTCTTCTTTATCCCTTCATCGGTGGATACAGACTTGGACTGTCTCCATAGTTTGGCTATTGTGGACATTGCTGCTATGAACACTGGGGTTGCAGGGACCCCTTCGGATCACTATATATGTATCTTTGGGGTAAACACCCAGGAGTGCAATCACTGGGTTGTAGGGTAGCTCTATTTTCAACTTTCTGAGGACCCTCCATACTGCTCCACAGTGGCCGCCCCAGCTTGCGTTCCCACACAGTGTAAGAGGAAGGTGCCCCTCTCTCCGCATCCTCGCCAACACCTGTCGTTTCCTGCGGTGTTCGTTTTAGCCATTCTGACCGGAGTGAGGTGGTGTCTCCCTGTGGTTTTGATTTGCATTTCCCTGCTGCTTGGTGATGTTGACCACCTTTTCCTGTCTGTTGCCCATCTGCATGTCTTACTGCAAAAGTGTCTACTCAGGTCTTCTGCCTGTTTCTTAACTGGATTATTTGTTTTTTCAGTGTGAGTTTGGTAAGTTCTTTATAGATTTTTAGGTACTAACCCTTTATCAGGTATGTCATCTGCGAATATCTTCTCCCATTCCGTACGCTGCCTTTTAGTTTTGTTGACTGTTTCCTTCACTGTCCAGAAGCTTCTTGTCTTGAAGTCCCAACAGTCCTTTTTTGGTTTGTCTTGTCCTTGCCTCCGGTGACATGTCTAGTGAGAAGCTGCTAGCGACAAGGTCAGAGGGTGCTGCCTGTGTTCTCCTCTAGGATTTTGATGGTTTCCTGTTCCACATTTAGATCTTTCACCCATTTTGAATTTATTTTCCACAAAACCAATTGTAAATATTCCAGGAACCACATTGTAAAAAAGCAAAAGGAAACGAGTAAGATTTATTTTAATGATCTATTTTATTTGACCCAATAAATCCAAAATATCTCAACATATAATCAGTTAAAAATATTATCAATGAAACACATTATATCTTATAAAATTTTTTTTTCTCACCAAGCCTTCAAAATGATGGGTGTTTTATACTTAATGCACTTTTCCATTGGGACTCACTCAAGGCCACAGTAAGGCCACAGACACCGCCAGCCTGGAAGCCCTCAAAGGAGTGGGGGCCAACCAGGAGGACCACTGGAGGGGCAGTGAGAACAGGGCCGGCAGGTGTGGCCACACGTAAGTACTGGGAGGAGGCGCTGGGGGCCTTGGAAGCTCCAGGGGAGATGGGGCAGACCCTAACCTGGAGCCACAAGACCAGAGCAGGAGGGACTGGAGGGAACTGGACCCTGAACAAGGGTTGGAGAAGGAGCCGGGCCTCCGTCGGCGTTCTTTCTGCTGTGTGAAGGGTGGGCCCAGCCGTGGCTGCAGCACCAACACCGGGCCTGCTCTACCGCAGGTGAGACGTTTCTCTTGCTCTGATGACACCATCTTTCTGTGGGGGTGGACCGTGGCGGAAAAGGAAAGAGCGTAAGTTCAGAAGGACCGGGGTGAGGCAACCCCCTTTCGAGAGCCGGCTCTGTGCACATTTTCTCTCCACCCCTCCCCCCAAGATCCTCGGCTGTAGGTGACCTGATGGGGGCAGGAGGGGGGAGGAAATGTGGGGTGCGCAGACATGCAGGCCTTGGGCTCCCAGCTGCTGCCACATGGCCTGGAGCCTCCTTCTCCCCCCACGGCTGGCTCCTCACGTCATGGGGACCCCTGAGATGCTGGAGGCCCCTTCCGGGACAGGCAACACAGGCTGCTGGGTCCTGCCCTACGAGCACAAAACGCTCAGAACCTGACACTCAGGGGTTGACCCACCTCTTGGAGCCAGTCAAATCACCCCGTTACAAAACACCAGGATGAGAAACTTCAGAGAAAGCGGAAGGAAGCTGACATGGGGAGAGGGGACCCTGATGTGGGGCTGACCTCCACTTGGGCCACCTCCTGCATCCGGACCTCACCCTACAAATTGTCAAAACTCTGGCAACCTAATTGCACTTCCGGGCCCTTCTTCCCTGGTGAACACAGCGACGCCCCCTAAACTTAAACGTGTTCTAGCAAGAGTATAAGGTTCCTGTAATGGAGGCCACCAAGGCTCGTTTCCTGTGACGACCACCGTGGTCACCATCCAGACAGAGATGCCTGTGCGCGACCACATCGTCTGGTCCCTGTTCAACACCATCTTCATGAACTGGTGCTGCCTGGGCTTCGTGGCCTTCGCCTACTCCGTGAAGGTGGGTGCGTGTGTGAGACCATTCCCAGGGAGAGCACAGGTTGAGGCTGCATGGGAGGGCATGGGACGGCAGGGTCAGCCTACGTTCCCACCATCCCCAAGAAGATCTCCCTCCCAGCCTAATTAGGGAAATTACATCCTCCACACACTTTGGATTCAGACCTCAAGTCTGGTCCAAAAGAACCAAAAGGTACTCAAAGGCTACTCACCCCTGATGGGGTGGGAGGCGAGTGAAGGGGCCAAAGCAGAAGGAGGACAAGCCCTGGGGTCTCCAGGAGAGGCTGAGAGTCTGAGGAAGGACACGGAGGCCCCAGGAGAGAGGGGCCCACGGGGCACCGTCCCGCTCAGGCTCCAGGGAATGGGGAGGGTGGGTCCCCAATCTGGGTGAAGGGCAGGTGGAGCCTTCTCTGGGCAGGGACCAGCCGGGGCTGGGCGGGGGGGCCCTGAGTCCCTGGCTCTCACCAGGACCTGGTCCTGATCCCACGCTCTATCTCTTCTCCCCAGTCTAGGGACCGGAAGATGGTGGGTGACATGACTGGGGCCCGGACTTATGCCTCCACCGCTAAGTGCCTGAACGTCTTGGTCCTGGTCCTGGGCCTCCTTACGACCATCATTTTCATCGTTATCATTATCATTCGCGCATATTCTTCGTAGCGTTTTACAGAATATAAGGCAACAGAGAGGGTACTATTAGCTGTCTATGGCCAAGAACCCCAAGTCCTCCACCACACGCTGCTGGCCCCGCGTCCGTGGCTGCTGGCCGTGTCCCTTAGCACCCAGCCCTTTACGTGTCTACAACTGAATTCAATAAAGTACACTTGTGTGTGACGGTGCTGTGATGTCCCCTGGGGGTGGGGGCACTGCTGAAGTGCCTAGCCTGCCCCTGACACTGAGCCCACCTCCCCTCCCTGCCCAGCTGTGCGGCTCTGAGGGGCCAGGGCCTAGCCTCAGGTTGTGCTGGTTTCTGGCCTCTGCTGGGAGCAAGAGCTGGACCAGGGTCCTAGGATGGGGGTCCCCGACCCAAGGACGTCCCGTGTCCAGAACACCCTTGGTCCCGAGGGTAAGGCTCCCTGACTCTCGGGTGTGTGGAGGCAGTGGTGCTGGGGTGAATGGGCAGCTCAGGTCCTCTGGGGAGGCCTTGGGGTTTTTGTATCTGTGAGTGCAGCTGCTGGAGACCCGGACCTCCCAGCCCCTCTGGGCCGATCCAGACATTGCTGTACCCTGCTGCTGCCCCCTCCAGCTCACCAGCTCTGTCCTTCTCCTCTGGGAGTGGGGGTAGGGACAGCCCGTGAGTGGCCCGGGGGAAGGACAGAGTTCTCAACTGTGGACCGACTGCAAAAGCCAATCATCAGACCCGTGGCTACGCCCCAGTGGACAGAAAGCCTGAGCGGAAGGACTCCCTCCCTCCACCCAAACCGAACTGGCCCTCAGGGTGGAGCAGCCGCCCAGTGCCCCGGGAAGGGTCTGGGTCTCCCAGCCCCTGGGGCCCTTGGGCATTGGGTGTGAGCTTTCGCCAGAGCCTGGGCTGCCCGCGGGCAGTGGGGGCCATCCTCAGCCCCGTGCACGAGGAGCTTGCCCCAGGCCCGTGCTCCTGTCTGGGGCCCCCGGAGGGGGTGGGTGGGGGACACGGTCTACACGGTCACCCTGGAGAGGCTGGAGAAGTCCAGGGGCCCCAGGCGGATGTCAAGGTGGGCACTCTTATCCAGGTGCACCTTGCCTGTGGGGCGTCCAGGCTTGCCTGGGTTCCAGCAGTGGGGCCAGGTCGGTCCCGAGGCTCCCCTTGAAGTCCGTAGCTCTTCATGCCACCTCCCTTCTCCCTCCCTCCCTCCTTTCCTCCCTCCCCTCCTCAGTCCTTTCCCGGTGATGCACCTGCATTAAGTGCCTAACTTAATCAGAAGTACCCATTTCAGAGACAGCTATGTCAAATAAGCACATTCCCAGCCTAATGACAAGGTAACGTGCTTGGCCACCTGGGAAAGATTTTGGTTGGTTTTGATAACTGTTTGGACCCAGATTTCCTGCTGTTCTGTTTTCAGCTCCCTGTAGTCAGGTGCTCCTTTGGTCAAACTTCCTCTCTCTCTCTCTTCCTGTCTCCCTTCCCTCTACCCCACTTCCTCCAACCCCCACCTCAGAACTTGTGTGTGGGGATAGCTGTGTGTGTAGTTTCCAGGTCTCATATTCAGAAGTTTTTCACGTTTGCTGGTAGCTGTAGCTGAAGGGCTTCTTGTAATGTAAGAACCACCAAGGTGGGTCAACCACCACACTGGTTATCGATCAGCTGAGCCAGAGGAGAACAGGTAGAACTGTGGGGAGATGCCAGCCTACAGGAAATACCCCAGGGCCACCCACACCCCTAAACAGGAAAGCAGGGTAGCTGTCAAGGCCTCACTTGAGTGTGAGGGACAGGAAGCTCCCCTAACCCCTCTGGCTCCTCCCACCTGACCCTGGTGTAACCTGACACTCAGTCATTGGTCCATCCTCTGGGGACATAGCCAGTTACCACTTTAGAAAAAGCAGGAAATAGAAACTTTGGAGAAGTGGAAACTACTGGGTCAGGGAGGGCCCAGAGCACGGTGGGTCGGGCAGGCATCCACGTCCACACCACAGGTGCTCCGTCTCCCACCATGAGCCGCAGCTGCCAGCCCTTCTTCCCTGGTGCCCACACCGGCGTCCCCCCGACCTACAAGATGCTGAAGGAGGAGCACGAGGTGGCTGTACTTGGGGCGCCCCAGAGCTAACCCTAACCCAGGCCCCAGGCAGCGGGGGGGCCTGCTGTTGGCCATCCCCGCCCCTCACTAACCTCACCCCACACCAGCACCAGGGCCAGCTTCTCTCCCACGTGTGCACATCGGCTGGGTCCATCGGGACAGCCTTCTGGGTCAGTGTGCGTCCACAGGACAACAGACCTCTGGGAATGAGGGACCTCTGCCTCAAACCCTCGTCCACGTGTTTCCGCAGCTGGAGGCCAGATACAGGCAAGCCCACCCACCACGCACGTAACACAGAGCAGGGTACAGGTGGCCAATGGGGGACATGGGCTCAGGGGCAGGCTGGGGCATCTCAGCAGGGCCCCTCCGCAGGTGAAACGCCGCACCCTCACACACAAGAGCTTTATTGACTTCCGTGGTAGACTGACACGTCCATGAAGTACCGTGACAGAGGTAACCGCCTCCGGCCACGGGCAGCTGCTAGGGTCCTCCATACTGTTTAATGACCTCTGATATTGTTTGGGAAATCATCAGTGATCCGGCGACAAAGAAAATGATGAACGTGATGGTCAGAAGGAGGCCCAGGACCAGGGCCCAGACGTTCAGGCACTTGGCGGTGGAGGCATAAGTCCGGGCCCCAGTCATGTCACCCACCATCTTCCGGTCCCTAGACTGGGGAGAAGAGATAGAGCGTGGGATCAGGACCAGGTCCTGGTAAGAGCCAGGGACTCAGGGCCCCCCCGCCCAGCCCCGGCTGGTCCCTGCCCAGAGAAGGCTCCACCTGCCCTTCACCCAGATTGGGGACCCACCCTCCCCATTCCCTGGAGCCTGAGCGGGACGGTGCCCCGTGGGCCCCTCTCTCCTGGGGCCTCCGTGTCCTTCCTCAGACTCTCAGCCTCTCCTGGAGACCCCAGGGCTTGTCGTCCCTCTGCTTTGGCCCCTTCACTGGCCTCCCACCCCACCGGGAGTCAGTGTCCTGTGAGTTCCTGTTCTTTCTGGGAGAACCTTGGAGCCACAAGTGCATCTGAGGGTGTAATTTCTAGCATTGGTCAGTAGGGGAAGTCCTTGGAATCCTGGGGACAAAGGCTGCTCATGGCCCTCCCCAGGCCCCCTCCTGCAGCCTCACTGCAACCACACAGACACACACGCAGGCTCCCCACACCCCACGTGCCCTCTGGGCAGGCGGACCTCCGCAGGCTCACCGCACCTTCTGGGAGAGTCCCTCCCCACACGCACCCACCTTCACGGAGTAGGCGAAGGCCACGAAGCCCAGGCAGCACCAGTTCATGAAGATGGTGTTGAACAGGGACCAGACGATGTGGTCGGGCACGGCCGTCTCGCTGCGGATGGTGACCACGGTGGTCGTCCCGGGAGCCGAGCTCTGGGGCGCCCCGAGTACAGCCACCTCGTGCTCCTCCTTCAGCATCTCGTAGGTCGGGGGGACGCCGGTGTGGGCACCAGGGAAGAAGGGCTGGCAGCCGCGGCTCATGGTGGGAGACGGAGCACCTGTGGTGTGGACGTGGATGCCCGACCGACCCACCGTGCTCTGGGCCCTCCCTGTCCCAGTAGTTTCGATTTCTCCAAAGATTCCTTTTTTGGTGTTCGGGGAAATTGGGAATTGGCTGGGGACTAGGGGGGCGGAACCAACTGCTGGGTGTCAGGTTACACCAGAGTGGGGCGGGGGGGGGGGGCGGGCTGAGGGGGGGGGTTTGTAGTCTCAGCAAGGCTTCCTGTCTCAACTCCTCCACCTCCTCCTTCATGGGTGAGGGTGGGCCCTGAGGACTTTTCCTGGCACGGGAGTCTCCCCACCCTTGCCCCCACCCCAGGCCCAAGCCTGCGGCAGGCCCTCACTGCCCACAGGGGTCACAGGCCTCCTTTCTGGAATCTGTTGACCTTTCCTGGTTCTGAAGTCCATGCTGGGGGGGCAGGGGCGGAGGGAGGAGTGTTTTGTGCTTGTAGGTCAGGACCCAGCAGCCTGTGTTGCCTGTCCCGGAAGGAGCCTCCAGCATCTCTCAAGGGTCCCCGGGAATAAGAAGGCTGGGGGCTCTGTGACGTGAGGAGCCAGCTGTGGGGGGAGAAGGAGGCTCCAGGCCATGTGGCAGCAGCTGGGAGCCCAAGGCCAGCACGTTTGTGCACCCCACCTTTCCTCGCCCCCTCCTGCCCCCATCAGGTCACAGAGGTGTGGTTCTGTGGCTCCTCCTTCTGTGCCCCCTTCTCCGGAGAGGGTCAGGTCAGCTTAGCAGCCAGGACATAGCTCTTTCTAAGAGTCAAGGCTCCAGTCATCCATCCTCTTGCTGCCTGCAGTCCTGGCCTGCGTGGAGCAGGGTGTGGGGCGCAGATGGCCCAGGCCTGGCCTGGCCTGTTAGGAGCTCTTGCCTTCCCCCCGGAGGCCCAGTTGAGTCAACGCCCCCAAACCAGCCTCAGGTCTGGGTCTCTGGCCCAGGTTTCCAGGTTCCCACCTTTCCAGCCCCCTCCCTGGGTTCCCGTCACAGGGTGTCAGCTGCTTCCTGCAGTGACCACCTCTAGGTTCCCCCCAATCACGTGTCCCCTGTCACCCCAGTCTTCTGTTAAATCCTGCCGTGGAAGCACCTGTGTGGTTCTGTTGTCCTGTGGACGCAGTGACCCAGAAGGCTGTCCCGATGGACCCAGCCGACGTGCACACGTGGGTGAGAAGCTGGCCCTGGTGCCCGGTGTGGGGTGAGGTCAGTGAGGGGCGGGGATGGCCACCTGCAGGCCCCACGCTGCCCCCAAAGTCCTGATGGGCTGCGCTCGGCAGTGTCTGTGGGGGGCCACTCCCACCGTGGGTCATCTTGACCACCGACGCGCTGTCCCCGCTTGTGCCGGGGAGAGCGAGGGGCAGGAGCTCGCCCTTGAGCAGCGTTCCCCCACGTGGCTGATGACGGAGGCATCCCCTTGGGTGCGCGGGTGACGGTACCGTGTGCCGCAGTCCTCGCCAAGGGATGTGTTCTGAGACATGGTGACTTCTGACCTATGGACTTGATGTGATCCATGGTTTACGGGGCTCCGTTTTAATCCTGGCCGCGCTCAGAGTGGATCACAAAGTCCTGGAGGTGACCTGCCATCTCCGTCTGGGTGCGGGGTTGTATGGCTGCACCCTCAGGCCTCCGTCCAGCCTGGGATCCCCCCTCCCGCTGTCCGTGTCCTGCCGCCCCTGCAGCGCTGGGATGCCTTCTCCATGCCCATCTGTGAGCACCGACCTCTCCCCACACTAAGAGGACGGCCAGTGCCTGCTTGCAGCTCTGCCCACAGGGACCGTTCCCTTCACGTGGATCTTTGGGGCACCCTTGAGTGGGCCTGGGTTGATGTCGCATGTCTGTCCAGCTTTCTGCCTCACACTGAGCTGACCCATGGAGAACCAGGCTGGGAATGCTTCCTTTTCCACCGTCTGGTTCCAAGGCATTGTCCCCGCAGCCCAGGCAGGAGCAGAGGGACCGGTGTGGGACAGAAGTGATGGATGACACGGGTAAAGCAAACTGCCTGTTTGATCTGGAATGTTCCACCTCCATCCTCTAGTGCATTGGCGCTGGGCCCACTCGAAGCTCTGACTTGGGGGTCTGGTACAACCCTGCTCATAGTGGGCAGGTCTTCCCCACGGTTGCCTGGGGGCCCATGTCCGTCTTTAGAGATAGGATAGAAAAGACTTTGACAGATCACTGTCCACACAGCCCAGCCCCGAGGACAGCTTGGTCTACATCTGGCACAGCTGTCGCACGCAGGGCTCCCGCCGGGTTAGTCTGCACCGTCCACTGTGTCTGCCAGGGTCCGTCTGGGTCTGGGGTCAGACTGGTGAAGGAAATGGAGGTTTGGTGGGGACCCGTGCCCCTGACCCATTAGGTTTGAGGGTGCCTCTGATTTCTGCTACTCTTCTCAGGATGAGACATTGTTCTTTATTTCTTTCCCAGCTGGGGGTGGATGGTGGGGAGCAATTGCAGACACCTCCACCTGGCCAGCCCCACCAGCCAACCACCATTTATTTCTGGTGCCATTACTGATCTGAGGAATGGAAAAAGCCTCCTGGGAGGGCAAGGGGTTCCACTGAGGGTTTGACTTGGGCTTGGAGACCCATGATTCCTTGGACCCATTGTTCCCCAACTGAAAGAGGGTCCAGGATGATGCTTTGCCTGTTAAGATATTTACCTGGGCCCCGAGTCCAACACATTCTAAGATGTATAATTCCCACGTCCTCCAGGGCCTAGGGAAAAGGACCTGCCATGTGCTGCTGTGGGGACATTGGGAGGGATGTGATTTTGCACAAACCTCTCGGGTGGCAGCCTCCTTCCACCTGTGGGTTCATTCAGTCATTGGAGCTTGTCTGAGACCAGTTCACAGTGGAGCTCAGGGTCATGTTTCCGTGGAGATCCTGTCTCAGGGTTCTGGTTCGGCATCCTTGCTTCCTGGGCTGGGAAGAGCTGAGAACATCATTTGCCCGTGCTTCTGTTTGGCTTCTTGGAACACAGGCTATAAATGTCTCTAGAATTCTGCTGTCAGGTGGCACAGCTCTTCCGACTACAGCAGTCCACCTGACCTTCACACCCCGTTAGCAGTGCTCTGTCTCCCAACGGGCCTGTCCCACCACCTGTCCTGGGACAGAGGAGGTCACCCTGCTCCATACTGAGTCACATGGGTGGCCCTCACCCTCCATCCTGCCTGGCGGAGCTGTGTGGTGTGTTTTCCAGCTCTCCGCGCTCTATCCTGGAGGTCAGGATGGACCCTTGGCAGGACAGTGGAGACGGGGCAATCACTCTGGAGAGGCTCCAGGAACTCGGGGTGTGAGACCCCATTAGGTGGGGTAGAAACCTGAAACTGCGAGCTGGTGGTGGAGACTGACTGCGAGGCCCAGGATGCGAATGTGCTGTGGGAGAGTTCTCCAGATCCCAGCGGCCCTCCCTAAGCACTGTGGGTCCAGGAAGATAGGAGCCACCCCAAGCAGGGGGCTGGGGCCTGCGGCAGCGTCCCTCCCCTGACCCCAACTGGCCCCTCAGTGGCTAGGAGCAAGTCCTTCCAGCGTCCCCTCCTCTAACACCCCCCTTCCCTGGGGCGGTCCCGCTGCTGCTCACACTCCTGGGACCCAGGGTGCCGGGGCACCCCCTGCACTTCACAGCCCACCCAGGGGATCCCCAGGCAGCGGTCAGCCCAAGGGCCTGACACTGCAGGCGTTGACCCGAGGGATGTGGATGTGGCACGGTCTATCCCTCGAGGGTGCCTGGACTGAACATGGAACCCAGTGTGATAGTGGCTGACTTCAAGGGGAGCCTTGGGACTGACCTGGCCCCACTGCTGGAACCCAGGCAAGCCTGGACGCCCCACAGGCAAGGTGCACCTGGATAAGAGTGCCCACCTTGACATCCACCTGGGGCCCCTGGACTTCTCCAGCCTCTCCAGGGTGACCGTGTAGACCGTGTCCCCCACCCACCCCCTCCGGGGGCCCCAGACAGGAGCACGGGCCTGGGGCAAGCTCCTCGTGCACGGGGCTGAGGATGGCCCCCACTGCCCGCGGGCAGCCCAGGCTCTGGCGAAAGCTCACACCCAATGCCCAAGGGCCCCAGGGGCTGGGAGACCCAGACCCTTCCCGGGGCACTGGGCGGCTGCTCCACCCTGAGGGCCAGTTCGGTTTGGGTGGAGGGAGGGAGTCCTTCCGCTCAGGCTTTCTGTCCACTGGGGCTTAGCCACGGGTCTGATGATTGGCTTTTGCAGTCGGTCCACAGTTGAGAACTCTGTCCTTCCTCCGGGCCACTCACGGGCTGTCCCTACCCCCACTCCCAGAGGAGAAGGACAGAGCTGGTGAGCTGGAGGGGGCAGCAGCAGGGTACAGCAATGTCTGGATCGGCCCAGAGGGGCTGGGAGGTCCGGGTCTCCAGCAGCTGCACTCACAGATACAAAAACCCCAAGGCCTCCCCAGAGGACCTGAGCTGCCCATTCACCCCAGCACCACTGCCTCCACACACCCGAGAGTCAGGGAGCCTTACCCTCGGGACCAAGGGTGTTCTGGACACGGGACGTCCTTGGGTTGGGGACCCCCATCCTAGGACCCTGGTCCAGCTCTTGCTCCCAGCAGAGGCCAGAAACCAGCACAACCTGAGGCTAGGCCCTGGCCCCTCAGAGCCGCACAGCTGGGCAGGGAGGGGAGGTGGGCTCAGTGTCAGGGGCAGGCTAGGCACTTCAGCAGTGCCCCCACCCCCAGGGGACATCACAGCACCGTCACACACAAGTGTACTTTATTGAATTCAGTTGTAGACAGGTAAAGGGCTGGGTGCTAAGGGACACGGCCAGCAGTCACGGACGCAGGGCCAGCAGTGTGTGGTGGAGGACTTGGGTCTCCTGCCATGACCACCTAGTGGTAGCCACTGCTTTCCTGACTAAGTTTTAAAACTCTACTGTAGGCTGCAACATAGGCATTCACCAGAAGAACAATGGATACAATGGTCAGAACGAGGCCCAGGACCAGGGCCCAGACGTTCAGGCACTTGGCGGTGGAGGCATAAGTCCGGGCCCCAGTCATGTCACCCACCATCTTCCGGTCCCTAGACTGGGGAGAAGAGATAGAGCGTGGGATCAGGACCAGGTCCTGGTAAGAGCCAGGGACTCAGGGCCCCCCCGCCCAGCCCCGGCTGGTCCCTGCCCAGAGAAGGCTCCACCTGCCCTTCACCCAGATTGGGGACCCACCCTCCCCATTCCCTGGAGCCTGAGCGGGACGGTGCCCCGTGGGCCCCTCTCTCCTGGGGCCTCCGTGTCCTTCCTCAGACTCTCAGCCTCTCCTGGAGACCCCAGGGCTTGTCGTCCCTCTGCTTTGGCCCCTTCACTGGCCTCCCACCCCACCGGGAGTCAGTGTCCTGTGAGTTCCTGTTCTTTCTGGGAGAACCTTGGAGCCACAAGTGCATCTGAGGGTGTAATTTCTAGCATTGGTCAGTAGGGGAAGTCCTTGGAATCCTGGGGACAAAGGCTGCTCATGGCCCTCCCCAGGCCCCCTCCTGCAGCCTCACTGCAACCACACAGACACACATGCAGGCTCCCCACACCCCACGTGCCCTCTGGGCAGGCGGACCTCCGCAGGCTCACTGCACCTTCTGGGAGAGTCCCTCCCCACACGCACCCACCTTCACGGAGTAGGCAAAGGCCACGAAGCCCAGGCAGCACCAGTTCATGAAGATGGTGTTGAACAGGGACCAGACGATGTGGTCGGGCACGGCCGTCTCAGTCTGGATGGTGACCACGGTGGTTGCCACGGGAGCCGAGCTCTGGGGGGGCTCCAGGATGTCCACCTTGTTCTCCTTGACCATCTCCATCTTTGGAAGGAGCAGGTGTGTTCCGGAGGAAGACGGGTTGGGAAGTGGCTTCCTGATACAGAGGCTGAGCAGGTGTGGTCTGGAGGCCAGGACAGTGCTCAGGGGCCCTCCCCCTCTAGGGTAGGTTGGCTTCTCAGAAGTTTCTGTTTCCTGGTGTTTTGTGGTTGGGTGAATTGTCTGGCACTAGGTGGGTCAACCACTGAGTGTCAGGTTCCGCTAGAGCAGGGTGGGACGAAGGGCTGTCTCCCTAATCTGTACTTTCTTTTACTATAATTTATGTACCTCGTATTTCCTAGAACTTTGTTTTTTAATCCATGTAACATGCATAACAACACCTGCTGTTTTATCCATTTTGCCGCCGTAAAATCATTTAGTGCTTTTTGTAAATTCTTGACGTGCAACGACCGTAACTAGCATTTAACTGCAGATCATTTTTATAACACAGAAAACGATCACTCACTCATTCTCAATTTCCGGGCCCCCCAGGCCTGGCATTCACTTTACCTGGTGGCACCTCTCTGGATTCGTATCATCCGGAGTTTCATGGGAATGGAATTTTGGAATACGCGGCCCTCTGTGAGGGGTTTCTTTCACTTCGAATAATGTCTCGAAGCTTAATTTTGTCTTAGCGTCTATTCATACTTCTTTCCTTTTTCTGGCCAAATAATACTCTGTCATATGGATATAGGACATTTTTCATCCAGTGGTAACTTGCTGGACATTTAAACTGTTTCCACTACTTGGCCACTATTAGTAATGTTGTGTATGTCACCCATTCAGTACCTGGTAGTGGATTCTGTGTTTCATTATCTGAAGAACTGCCCTGGTGTTTTCCCTGCGGGCTGCGTGGGTCACAGCTGCAGGCACCGGGGTTCTGATGTGGGCTCAGCTCCAGTGTCCTGGTTCCACCTGTGCCTGCCGGGGAGGGGGTGCGTTCTGTCACCCTGTGGTTAGGTCTCAGTCTTTCAGGAGACCGCCCCCGCCTGCGACCCTTCTCTCCCCGCTCAGGGTGGACAGGAAGGCCCATGGGGCTGGACTGGGTATCTCCCTTCCGCACACTGGCAAGGCTCTTCCTGAGGCCATGTCTTTGCTAAGGAGGACAGAATGCTCTGGGCATATTTCAAACCCTGCCAGAAGCATAGGGGGTTTTCTCTGTTCTTTATTCTGAGAACGCGGTGGGGCCCCCTTGAGCTGCAGGGGCTTTATCCCTGGACTTGGTCCTGCCGAAGGCTCCCCCAGGGAGTCAGTACCGCAGGGGTTCCTGGTAAGCAAGCCCCTCTTCTCTCCTGTTCCTCCAGTCTGGGGGCTGCTGTTCTCACGGTGCCTGCGTTCTCTGATAGAGCCAAGACGAGGATTATATATTTTTAATGTGTGTAAATATATTAACAAGATATTTCTCACTAGATACGTATTTTACCAATCTCTCCCCTCAGGGTGACCTTGAAGCCCTGCATGAGCAGGAAGTGAAAACCAGGGCAGGCACGCAAATTACTGGAAACTTGAAGGTGTGTCTCCCCACCCCCAAAACCCGCTGGCAAAGACTGGGTGATTTATTGGTCCCAGGCATTTTAATCTCTGTGCACACACGAACTCACCATAAACGTAACTGAACGGAAACCCAGTGTCTACGCCCAGCACACATGCCTCACAGAACCTAGTGCAGGAGCATCAGGAAACAAACAGCAACAGCGAGAGCGGGCGACAAAGCCTGGCGGGCGGGGCCTGACTGCCAGTGCCGCCAGCTCATGTAATTGAAAACGTCCAGTTTCCAAACTAACATTTTCAGACAAAGAGTCACGAATACACGGCCCACACTCGGAGGGATGCATTCAGCAGCAGTGGTCTTTGAGGGGCCAGACACACTAGATGAAGATTTAAAATCTGATCAAGAAACCCCAGAGAATCACGCCTAACAAGTGAAAAGGAAATACGAGAATAGTGTTTTACTAAATGGAGACTATGAAGAAAGAGAGAAAACATTTTTGAAAGAACTAAATAGGGATTCTGAAGTTGGAAAGGGCACTAATGAAATGAGAAGTTAGCCGTGGGGTTGAGAACATATCTGACCCACCAGAAGAAAGAGTCAGTGAGCAAGCATGAAGGTCAGTAATTGGGATTATCCTGCCTGAAGAAGACAGAGGAATCGGTCCGCAGGGGCTTGTGGGATGCCATCAACGGCACAACATGGGTGAGAGGGGCCCCAAGGCAGAGACGAGAGAAAGCACAGAACGAATATTTGAAGAAAGAATGGCCAAAAGTTTACCAAATTTGATGAAAAAAAATCCCCACTAATCCGCATGTCCAAGAAACTCCACAAGGTCCAAGAATGGCCCCAAAGAGACGTGCACGTAGACACATCATAGTCAAGCTGTCGAAAGTCAAAGACAAGCACTCATCGCGGTGAAACGTGGCACCTCACTGCGATGCTTACTTGTGTTACCACCTACTGGGGAGGGTCAGCACCTCCTCGTGTGCTTTCTGACACTTGCACATCTTCCCTGGAGAAGCGTCTATTCCAGCCCTTGGCCCCTCTGAACCAGGTCACTTGTCTTTTTCCTGTAGTTGTACCCTCTGTGTCCCCTTGAGCCAGTTTGTGGATTGTGTGTCTGTCAGACTTTGTCTGTTTCATAGGGATTATGTGACTTGGTGTACAACTGTCCACAGTATTCCCATAATTCTGTTATTTCTGAAAATTGGTTGTAACGTCCCCACTTCCGTGTCTGATTTTAGAAATCAGAGTCTTTTTTCTTCTTAGTCCATCTAGCTGAAGGTTTGTCGATTTTGTCGGTCTTGTCAAAGAATCCACTTTTGGTTTTATCTGTGTTCTTTACGCCTGCTCTAAACTCGATCATTTCCTTCTTTCTGCTTCCATTTTCGTTTGCTCCTTGTTTTTTCTTGTTTCTTGAGGTGAAAGGCCGTGTATCGATTTGACATCTTTCTCCTCTTTGTGTAGGACTCTCTGCCTGGAGGAGTTCCCTCCAAGAGCCGTTTACCCTGCCTTCCAAAGTGTTCATACATTTGGGTTTTGTTTTCACTCATCTCAAAGCGCTTTTTGTCTATCTTGTGACTTATTCTTTCGTTTTCTGGTTATGCAGGGAATTTCCCTGTTTTCCTTCTGTCACGAAATTCTAATTGTATTTCATTGTGGTCAGATAATATATTTTGTACGATTTCAACCTGTTTGCATTTATCGAGAATTGTTTTATGGCCTAACATGTGTCCCACCTGGAGAATATGTCATGTGCCTGTAAGAAGAATGTGTGTTCTTATGTTGAGTTGGTTTGTACTTGTTGTGAGACCACCCCACAGGACGAGAATGTTCCCCCAACCACCCAAAACTTTTGATTCAAATGTTGAATGTGATGAGGCCACACATCAGTCAAGAGGTTGAGACGAGGTCTATTTCTCACACAGTGATGCACTATAGGGAGAGCAAGGTGATCCCTCCCAGGTCCATCAACGGCTTGAGAGAGCAGAGCAAGGAGGCTGCTGAGATTTTTATGGTGGCTCAGGGCCCGGGGCGGGGGCATGATTTGCCATGCATGGTTTGAACTCCCCTCCAGGGCCAAAGGAGAAAACACCCAGGCTTTCCCATCAGCTTGACGTGGGGCAGAAAAGGGGGAGAAGGGTGTGGCTTCAAGCTATTAGCAAACATCAAAAAATGAAATGAGACTCTTTTTTTTTAAAGATTTTATTTATTTATTTGACAGAGAGAGAGAGAGACAGCGAGAGAGGGAACACAGCAGGGGGAGTGGGAGAGGAAGAAGCAGGCTCCCAGCGGAGGGGCCCGATGTGGGGCTCGATCCCAGAACGCCGGGATCACGCCCTGAGCTGAAGGCAGACGCTTAACGACTGAGCCACCCAGGCGCCCCTGGAATGAGACTCCTGATCACAATTCACACCTGATATCTGACTATGACTGAAATATGACTTCTTTCATTTCATTCAACTTGGGCTCCTTTGAGGGACTCATTATGGCGCTCTGTGAGGCCTGTGGCCTGAGGCTGGTCAGGGTGGTGAAAGTCCCGCCTTGTGTGTCTGAGAAGTGACATTTCTTATTGATGTCAGGCATCTCTGGAACACTGAAGGGGATGAGGAGTGTCTCTGCGAGCCTGTACCACGGTTTTAGTATGTGTAGAAACATATGTGGTCTTGTGTCATGTTTTGAGGTATCTGTGAGGCAAGAGATGCGTAGAACTCAGTTCTTTACCCGTAAGTCTGTAAAATGGGAAATGTGCCAGTTACCGGCCATGGCATCTGGTGCTGACTTGATCGCTGCTCCCCTCCATCCTCACCCTTCTCAGGGACACCCAGTTAGGGGACAACAAGCAGCAGCCCTCCTTGAGCTCTACCACGCACGATGGCGGCCGTGCCATCTCTAAAGTATACTAACTCGCACTGTGGTTTATAATTTTTTTATCCGGTTCATGAATTGGTCCCTCTTTAGTTATAAAATGCCCTCCATCGGCGCGCCTGGCTGGCTCAGTTGGTGAAGCGCCCAACTCTTGATTTCGGCTCAGGTCGTGATCTTGGGGTCCTGGGACTGTGTCCCACACTGGTCTCCAACCTCGGCGTGGAGTCTGAGATTCTCTCTCTCCCTCTGCCCCTCTCCCCTTTCGCGCTCTCTCTCTCTCTCAATAAATAAATAAATAAATACATACATAAAGCCTTAAAAAAATACCCTCCATTATACTTCGTGATAACTACCTTAATGTCTGTGCTGACAATCAGTGTCACCGGTGCAGTCCTCTTCTGAGTACTGTCTGCACAGTGTGTAACTTGCCAACCGAGGCATGTCGTTGAACCTGAAGGTTTCGTGTAGACGGTCTTTATTTGGGTCATGTTTTTCTTTTACTAACCCCTTCAACCTTTCTGTCTTTTGACTGAGTGTTTTCCCCTTTTACATTTCATATGATCGTTAATAAAGGTGGCTTTGATTTGCCATTTTTCCTAAATGTCTTATGTCTTATTTTCTGTTTTCTCTATTCTTCAAAAATTGCCTTCCCTGTATGAAATAGATCATTTGTATTTTAATT
Organism: Ursus arctos; assembly: GCF_023065955.2. Taxonomy (NCBI): domain Eukaryota; kingdom Metazoa; phylum Chordata; class Mammalia; order Carnivora; family Ursidae; genus Ursus; species Ursus arctos. The sequence continues at coordinate 48,449,433 of NW_026622908.1, forward strand.
TCCTTTTCATTTATTTTACTTTTTTTTTTGGAAGTTACTTTCTTACAAAAAGTGGTTGCTGTGGGGATTAAGATTAGCATTTTAACTTTTAATAAACTAGCTTTAAATAACCCAACCTAATTTCAGTAATATCCAAAACCTTTACCCCTGTGTAGCTCCATTCACCCCTTCATCTTTTGTGACATTTTTTATCACACATAAATCTTTATTCCTTGCATATAATAATATCCGATACAAATACCAGATTTATAATGCTTCTTAATGCAGGTGCCTTTTAAATCAGAAAAAAAGTTACAAACAAAAATGCATTTATACTGTTTTTTATATTTCCAAATATAGTTACTTCTATGGATGCTTCTTCCTGTGAATCTGAGTCACTGTCTACTGTTCTTTAATTTCAGCCTAAAGAACTCCTTTTAGTATTTTTAATTAAAAAAAAATTTAAAAATATTATTTATTTATTTATTTATTTGAGAGAGAGAGAGAGCATGGGGAGGAGGGGCAGAGGGAGACGAAGAAGAAGGCTCCCTGCCGAGCAAGGAGCCCAATGTGGGACTTGATCCCAGGACCCCGGGATCATGACCACGCTTAACCGACAGAGCCACGCAGGCACCCCTCCTTTTAGTATTTTTATAGGCCAGTTCTGCTAGTCTAGAATGATTTCTGGTTTTGTTTATCTGGGACTGTCTGAATTCTCCTTCAAGTGTGTGGCTTTTTTGGCTGGATATAGAATTCTCGATTGTGATATGTCATGGCACTTCCTGCTGGTCTCCATTGCTCTGAGGGACATCAGTTCTGATCTTCCTGGGGGTTCCTTGTACACGATGAGTTGCTCCTCTCTAGAGCGATTTTACTTCCGGCAGTTTGGTTGTAGCGCGTCCAGCCTGGATCACTTTGCACTCATCTTCTGTGCAGTTGTTGCACTTGCGGGATATGTTTTTCACCACATCTGGCAAGTTTTCAGTCCTTATTTCTTCACATATAATTTCTGCCCCTCTTCGATCACTCCTCTCCTTTGGGGTTGCCTATCATGCATGTGCTAATATGCTTTATGGAACCCTACAGGCCTTTGAGGCTAACTTTATTTTTCTTCTTTTTTTGTTCTGTTTCTCAGGCTGGATAACCTCCACTGACTTCACATTCACTGGCTCTCTTCTGCTGCCTCAAATACGCTGCTGACCTCTTCTGTGAAATTTCATTTTGGGAGGTAATTTTCCACTCTGTAATTTCTATTTTGTTCTGTTTTGATGACTTATATCTCTTTATTGACATTTTCTATTTGGTGAGAGTTCCTTCTCATACTTTGCTTTGTTGAATGTGGTTCTTTTAGGTCTTTGAACAGATTTCAGATAGCTGATTTAAAGTCTTTTTCTAGGGGCGCCTGGGTGGCTCAGTCATTAAGCATCTGCCTTCGGCTCAGGGCAGGATCCCAGAGTCCTGGGATCGAGCCCCACATCAGGGTCCTCTGCTGGGAGCCTCCTTCTTCCTCTCCCACTCCCCCTGCCTGTGTTCCCTCTCTCGCTGGCTCTCTCTGTCACATAAATAAATAAAATCTTTAAAAAAAAGTCTTTTTCTAGCAATTACAATATCTGGGGTTCCTCGGAGACAGTTTCTCTTGACTCCTTTTTTTTCAGTTTATGAGTCATAGTTTCTCGTTTGTTTGCATTTATTGTGATGCTTTGCTGAAAATTGGACTGTTGGGCTCCTGGGTGGCTCAGTCAGTTAAATGTCTGCCTTCATGATCTCAGGGTCCTGGGATCGAGCCCTACATCGGGCTCCTTGCTCAGTGGGGAGTCCACTTCTCCCTCTCCCTCTGTGATCTCTCTCACTCTCTCTCAAACAAATAAGATCTTTTTTTAAAAAAGAAAAGAAAATTGGACTTTTATTATTTTTTAAATTTTTCACAAAAATTGGACTTTTAAGATAATATAATGTAGCAACTTGGGAAACTAAATTCACCCCTTCTCCGGGGGGACTGTTTTCCGCTTTTTGTTGTTACTGCTGCTGTTGGTACTATTCTCTGAAGTAACTCTGTTAAGTCTATTTGCTTTGTCCTTTGTGGCCACAGACTTGCCCGATGAAATCTGTGGTGAGCTGGTGTTTGAACAGAGATTTCTCAAACTTCTGAGACCAGTAAGTCCCCCGTCTTTACCCAGGGGCTCTGGGGACGTGCTGGGGCCTGCCAGCAGCGACCATCAGGCAGATAAGTCTGCCTGCACCTTTGCTTCCTGCTTGCACACAGGTGAGAGCACAGGACTCTGCCATGTCTTTCCTGAGCATGAACACCACCCTACACATGTGCCTAGCTTCTGGAATCCCAGGAAGATGTCGGAGATTCTGGTGTTTTGGTTTTTTGGTTTGTTTGTTTGTTTTAATTTTTAAATTGAGATGGAATTCACATAACATACAATAACCATTCAAAAGTGTACAATTCACTGGCGTAAACGCCTCCACTGTATTTGTATGCCACACCTATTGTGTACGTACAAATGCGCATTCGCGGTGTTGTGCGACCACCACCTCTCTCTAGTTTCAAACCTTCGTCTTCAACTCCAGAAAAACACCTTGTACCCATTAAGTAACCAGCCTCCACTCCCCTTTTCTCCCATCTTCTGATAACCACTAACCTGCTAGAAAGGCCTCCACGGAGTTGCTTGTTCTGGGTGCACCACATGAAAGAAATCACACAATATATGACCTCCTTTCACTGAGCGTGATGTGTTTGAAGGTCAGCCAAGTTGTAGCATGTGTCAGGACTTTGTTCTTTTTTTCATGTTGAATAATACTCTACTGGGTAAATGTACCATGATGTGTTTATCCCTTCATCTGTTGCTGGCATTTGGGTTGTCTCCACCTTTGGGTCCTCTCTTTGGGCAGGAATCATGCTGCCATTACCACTGTGTCTAAGCTTCCGGGTGGACATGTTTTCACTCTTCTTGGGTAAACACGTAGAATTGGAACTGCTGGGTCCCGTGGTGACTCTACGTTCGGGTAAATGGCGGCTGCACCACTTTATACTCCCACCAGCCAGGTGTGAGAGTTCTCGGTTTTCCACACCCTCATCAACACCTGCTATGTTCTGTCTTATTAGTAAAAGCCATCGTAAGGGGTATGAGGTGGTATCTCATTGTGGTTTTGATTTGCATTTCCTTAGTGATCAATGATGCTGAATGTCTTTTCATGTGCTTGCTGGCCATTTGTGCATCTGCTTGGGAGAAATGTTGACTCATGTACTTTGCCCATTTTAAAGTGGTTGGAAATTTTCAAAGTCTCCTATGGACATCTCACCCCCCAGCTTTTCCTCTTAAGCTTTCTGGTTAGCTTATCGTTTGCCCCAAATACTCTCTATTGCCTCAAGCAGCCACGATGTTAAACAATTTACCTTCATTTATTTCTTCTCTGATGCACTTTCTTTATGGAGATTAAAGTTTCTAACCTATAGAGTTTTATTTCTTTTTTAAAAGATTTTATTTATTTATTTGTCAGAGAGAGAGAGAGAGAGAGGGCTCAAGCAGAAGGAGCGGCAGGCCCAGGGAGAAGCAGCCTCCCTGCTGAGCAAGGAGCCAGATGCGGGGCTCGATTCCATGACCCGAGCCAAAGGCACATGCTTAACCAACGGAGCCACCCAGGCGTCCCTATGTAGTTTTATTTCTGCCTGAAAATTTTCTTCTAACGTTTCTTACAGGGTAGGTCTGCTGACAAACAAATTCCTTGTTTTTGTTTGAGAAAATGCATTTCATCTCACTTTCAAGGGATAATTTCACTTTATGTGGAATTCCAGGTAAATGGGTTTTTTCTTCTTTCAACATTGTAAATACTTCACCCCACTTCTTTCTAGCATGGTTTCAGAGCTGATGTTTGGTGCAATTCTTTGATTTTCTATAGATAAGGTGTATTGGTTTAGGTATTGGTTTTTAACTCTGGCTTTTTTCCATATCTTTGCACTTTGAATATGATATGTCTGGCAGTGGGTTTTTTCCCATCATGAAATATCCCATTGGTGGTGCTTTTCCCCTTAAAGTTTATGTTGTCCAGTATTACTATAAGTGTCCAGCAAACTTTTGGTTAATGTTCCCTGGCGTATCATTGCCATCTTATAAAATTCCGTCTTTTCTATCCTTATCTCAAAATACGTGTCTCACAAGAGAATAAAGGTTTTTATTTTTAATCAATTCTAGCATTCAATGAATTCAATTCATATAAGTTTGACATGTTATTGTTTGACTTTCTTTGACTTACTGTGCTTCTCTTTAGCACTCTTTCTTACTTTGTTTGAATACACAATTCATCGGGGCGCCTGGGTGGCACAGCGGTTAAGCGTCTGCCTTCGGCTCAGGGCGTGATCCCGGCGTTATGGGATCGAGCCCCACATCAGGCTCCTCCGCTAGGAGCCTGCTTCTTCCTCTCCCACTCCCCCCACTTGTGTTCCCTCTCTCACTGGCTGTCTCTATCTCTGTCGAATAAATAAATAAAATCTTTAAAAAAATGAATACACAATTCATCATTCCACTTTCATTTTATTATTATTTGTGTGCCCACTTTTCCTGTACTTCAAATGCTTAACCTACAGATGACACCAATATATGTTAGTTATGTAAGTATTTCCTGGCAATGAAAGCACCTTAAAAACTTTAAACCTTCTTACCTGCCCAACTGCACCTTATCTTTTTTCTTTGCATTTTATGCACCTGCTATTCATACTCAGTCTACATGAATTCGAATTTTCTTAATTCATTTTCTGCTGACATATATTGGGAAAGTGTGTCCTTGGGCCCCTGGGGGACCCTGAGCACTGACTGGCATCCTGTAAGATGTGCTGTCTGCTTCTTGGAGGATGCTCTCTGCTAATGTCATTTGCCTCCTACCAGTGGAACCTCCACTTGGATGGTGTCAAGACCACCTACTCAAGACCACTCTGTCCTCCATGTTGACCGAGACTTATACTCTGGAAGTATGGTGGAGAATCAGTCAAAAATAACATGATGAGGGCTAACAAGAAGGGTTTCTCTTTTCTTCTTTTTTAAGATTTTATTTTTTATTTATTTGAGAGAGAGAAGAGAGAGTGAGAGGGAGCATGAGAGGGGAGGAGGTCAGAGGGAGAAGCAGACTCCCTGCTGAGCCGGGAGCCTGATGCAGGACTCAATGCCGGGACTCCGGGATCATGACCTGAGCAGAAGGCAGTCACTTAACCAACTGAGCCACCCAGGCGGCCCACAAGGAGGGTTTCCTAAAGACAAAGAGTTATAGTATGTGACATTTTAGACTTCGGCTTATAAATTGGTTTGATAAATATTTTTCCTTTTTCCTGTCTGTCAACACTGACTAGTACATAGACCAACTAATCCCCAATCAACAGAGAAACCACATGGTTTCTGAGATGTTTCCAGGGCCACTGAGGCCCACAGGACAACTTCTGAGGAATGGCTGAGTTTAGGGAACAGTTCACTGCACAGCCAAAGTGTGGGACACACTCAGGCCCCCGACTGAGGCTGGGGCAGGAGCAGCTGGCGGACCCTGCATGCCTTGGACAGGACCGGCGTGGACCTGAAAAAGGCCTAAGGGACAAGCATGGGAAGACTCCAGGCACCACAGCAGCCTCCCAGGCTCTGCTCTCAACCCCACGCTCATGCCTGCAGGGCCCAACCCTTGAGTGCCCGGACTGAGGACCAGGGAACAGTGCTCGTGGGCAGGACTAGCGCCAAGCCGGGCTGCATTCAGTGCAGACAGGGCTTGTATGGTGGTAGTGGACGCAGTGCTTCTGGCCAAGTGTGAAAGAAGCGAGGGTCCACATTTGAATTAATCCAACTGTGAAGGGCTGGAGGAGTTTCAGCCGCACGCCTGATGGGATTTGGACCCAGTCTGAAGAAGGACCCCCTGGGGACGAGGATCCACAGGCACTGAGCAGTAATTTGGAGAAAGAGAACGTCTGGGCTTCTTCACGTTTCCATCTACAAGGAGAGCACAGGCACATTTTACCTGCATCTTCTCAGGGTGCGGAAGGGGGCTCAGACAGCTAAAATTTGAGGTATTTCTCATTTCGTTTGGGCCTCGATATGAAGCTGGCTCCTAGATTCTCTCCCCTGTGCTCCAGGTGAGCTGATGTAATTGGACGCTGTGGAAACATTTTAACCCTGCACACCATGTGGCCTTAGCACGAGCTTGCTCTTCTCCCCTGAGCTCCTAGAGCTGACGGCTGAAAGATTCCTCTGGATCCTGGGTGGAGGTGAGGCTCTCAGACTGGTGCTGGGGGCGGGATGCGTTCCAGGTGCTCCAGCTCTCCTGAGCACCGGCTGATGAGTGGGAAGCAGAAAAATACCAAAATGTAGAAGGGTAGGAGATAAAGCTCACAGAGTGTCTGTTTCTGCTGATTCTATTATCCTTCCTCCCATGTTCACCCACAGTTTAGATAATTGGCTTACAGTTAAAGAAACTTAGTTGTATACTTAAATACGGTTAAAATTTAGAACTCAAAATAAGGTACATTTTATGTTGTATATACTTCACCACAATTAAAAAAATTGATTTTGACAGTTTATTCATGGATTTTATGGGGCGATGGACTTTGGAGTACCCAACTTTTTCCTATATGATTTAATTTTAACAACAGCTGTGTTTCATAATCAGCACAAAAAATTCCTTGGTATTTAAAAATCTGCTCTTACAAGTTGGTAGGAGCTGGCTCCAACACATTTCTGCTACAGGACATATGTCAGCTACAGAAGGTGCATCATATTTGGGGATCAACATCTTAACATCTTTGTGCTTGCCCCTAGAGCCCAGGCAGGAGCAGAGGGACAGGTGTGGGACAGTAGTGATGGATGACACGGGTAGAGCAAACTGTCTGTTTGATCTGGAATGTTCCACCTCCATCCTCTAGGGCACTGGTGCTGGGCCCACTTGAAGCTCTGACTTGGGGGTCTGGTACAACCCTGCTCATAGTGGGCAGGTCTGCCCCAGGGTCACCTGGTGTGGCCTATGTTCCCCCTGGCTGGTTCCACCACAATGGCTCTTACCCAGAAGGCCACTGATCCAGTGTGAGAATGAGCCAACCACCATTTATTTCTGTTCCCATTATTGGTCTGAGGAGTGGAAAATGGCCCCTGGGAGGGGTCAGGGGCCCCACTGAGAGTCTGATTTGGGCCAGGACTCCATTCAGAACCTCGCTTCCGTATACCCTATACAGTGACCTCCTGCCATTTTGTCATCTGTCATTCTTTTTGTTGCTTAGTCATTCTCGACCCCCATATGATTGCTTTTACACATTTTAGCTGGCATTTACCTACACTGACATGCACAAACCTTAGCTATTCAATTTTGAACCCGGGAGGCACCCGTGTATCTCACACATTTACCATGGTGTAGAGCGTTCCGGTGTTGTGTCTCGCTCCTGACAATGTACAAAAGTCAGGTGCCAACTACCCGGAATTTCTGTGCCTGTGCGGAACAACCATTATCGTCATATAGAAAAGTGGTGGGACGGGAAATCCCGAAAGCCCATCCTTCCACCACTGCAGCAAATAAACTGGGAAAAATGATCTGAGTCAATATTTTCATACTCTGGAAAACTAGTAAAAGTTGACAGAAATCAGAGGAATGCTTATTCAAGAAACAAGTAGTGAAATCTCAGTACAGTGGTTTGTGGCATTTTAACTTACTCTGGCTTCAGCCCTCACTTCCTAGCTGGGTGGCAGCCTGCAATCTGTCTCAAACTCTTCCAAAGTTTAAAGAGGAGGGAACACTTCTTAACTCACTGTATGAGGCCAGCGTCACCCTGACACCAAAGTCCGACAAAGACACTAAGGAACAAAACACCACAGACCAATATATCCCTTATGAATATAGATGAAAAAATACCCAACAAATTGCTAGCAATCTGAATTCAGCAACATATCAGAGAGATTATACGCCATGACCAAGTGGGATTTGTCCCACAGATATGAGGGCGGTTTAAGAGATCAAACACAAGTATTATGTTCCTTACAACATTTAAAAAGAAATACCATATGATCCAGTAATCCCACGGGGATTCCACTGGGTATTTACCCAGAGAAACGGAAAATATTAATTCAAAAAGATATATGCACCCCTGTGTTCACTGCAGCACGACTGACAATAGCCAAGGTAGGAAGCAGTCTAAGTGTCCCTCGATAGATGAATGGACAAAGAAGATGTGGTATGTATATGATGGAACATTACACAGCCATGAAAAAATTAAATCTTGCCATCTGTGACAACATGGGTGACTACAGGGTATTATGCTAAATGAAATAAATCAGAAGAAGACAAATACTGTATGGTTTCACTCATATGTGGAATCTAAAAAACAAAACAAATGAATAAAAAGCAGAATTAGACCCATAAATGCAGAGAACAAACTCATGGTTGTCGCAGCGGAGGCAGGGGCAGGGTGGGGTGGGGGCGGGGATGAGCACGATGCCTGAAGGTAGTGGGGGGTCCAGGGTTCCACTTCTGGGATGGATGAGTCACAGGATGACAGGCATACCGCCGATGACATCGTACTAGTGTGGTGTGTATGGTGACAGGAGGTAGCAGCATTCATGGTGAGCACAGCAAGCACACATACTCACTGAACCACTGCGTTGTACACTTGAGGTTAATCTGACATTGGGTGTCAACTATACTTCAGTTTAAAAACTCAATCAATATAATACTCCATATTAATAGAATGAAGAAAAAACACATGTGCTCATCTCAATAACTACAGAAACAGTATTTGACAAAATCCAACAAACATTCATGATAAAAACACACATAAACCTAGAGATAGAAGGGAAATTCCTCAACCTGATAAAGGACATCTATGGACAAGTCACAGCTGACATTATGCCCAATGGGGAAAGACTGAAATCTTCCCCCTGAGATCAGGAACAAGACAAGGATGCCTGCTTGTTCCATCCACGAGGATGTCATGCGTCCGACATTGTACTAAGGTTTCCAATCAGGAAAACAAGGCAAGAAAATGAAAGGGGGGGCATCCAGATTGGAAAGGAAAAAGTAAAACTATCACTACCTTGTAACAGAAAATCTTGACAAAATCACTGAAAAATATTAGAGAGATTAGCAAAATTGCAGGTGACAAAATGAATACACAAAAATCAGTAGCAATGAGCAACCCTATGATATAACTAAGAAAACAATTCCATTTATAATAGTATCATAAAAAAAAGTACTTGGTAAGAAATTTAACCAAGTAGATGCAAGACTTATATGCTGAAAACTACAAAACATTCCTGAAAGGAATTAGAGAAGCATGAATAACTGAAATCCATCCTGTGTGCACAGACCTGAACTCTTAATATGATTAAGATGGCATTACTGACTAAATTTATCTACAGTTTCAGTGCAATCACTATCAAAATTCCTACTGCAATTTTTTTTTTCCAGAAATGGACAAGCTGATCCTAAAATTCACACGGAACTGTGAGGCCAAAACAATCTCCCAAAGACAGAACAAAGTTAAAGTCTCACACTTCCTGATTTCCAAAACTTACTACGAAGCTACAGAAATCAAGACAGGGTGGCAGTGGCTCGAGGACAGACATGCAGACCAACAGAACAGAATTTAGAGTCCAGTCATAACCCTGTGCACCGACGGTGGATTGATTTTCAACAACGGTGCCAACACGCTTCAGGGCGTGGCGCCGAGATAACAGAGACCCACATGGAAACTAGCCTACAAACGACACAAAAATAAACTCAAAATGAACTACAGAACCGTTAGAAATGTAAGTATAAATCTTTGTGACCTTGGGTTAGGGTTAGGGTTTCTTAAACATGACGTAAGCATAAATATAACAAGAGAACAGAGAAATTGCGCTTTGGCAAATAAAAGTGTTTGCACCTCACAGGACACTGTCCAGGAAGTGAGAAGGCAACCTACAAAAGAGGAGAGCGTTCTTGCGATTCCCGTACCTGACAAGGGACTGTATTCAGAACACGAGTTGACCACAATGAGACAAACAGCCAGATGAGTAAAAGAACAAAGACTTGACCGACGTTCTGCAGACACAGGGACAACCAGCAGGCGATGAGAAGGCTCTGGCAGCATCATTTACCAAGGAAACCCGCACCAGACCGCAACGACACACCACTGACAATGGAACAGCTCTAATTTTGTTAAGGGAAAAATACGTGTCGGTGAGAATAAGGAGAAGTAGAAACTCTCGCACGATGCTGGTGGAAATAGTGTGGCAGGTCCTCAGAAAGTTACACGTCGGGGGGGGCGCCTGGGTAGCGCAGTCGTTAAAGCATCTGGCTCAGGGCGTGATCCCCGCGTACCGGGATCGAGTCCCGCATCGGGCCCCTCCGCTGTGAGCCTGCTTCTTCCTCTCCCACTCCCCTGCTGTGTTCCCTCTCTCGCTGGCTGTCTCTCTGTCACATAAATAAATAAAAAAATCTTTAAAAAATCTAAAAAAAAAAAAAGAAAGTTACACGTGGGGATCCTGCGTGGCTCAGTCAGTCAAGCGACCAACTCTTGATTTCAGCTCAGGTCACAGTCTCAGGGTCCTGAGATCAAGTCCCACGTCAGGCTCTGTGCTTAGCACAGCTTAGCACACCTCCCCCTGCTCATGCGCCCTCCCTCTCTCTTCTCTCTAAAATAAATAAATAAATAAATAAATAAACAAACTCCTCGGAGCACTTTAGAGAATAAAAACGTGTCCACACAAAGACTTGCGCACAAATGTTTCCAACAACATTATTCGTAAGAGCCACTAAATTGGAAAATTGGAAACACCCAAATGTCCATAAATTGATGAATGAATAAGCAAAATATGTGGCATCCTTACAATACAATACCAATCAGCCACAGAAAGGGTTGCAGTTCTGACCCATGCTGCAACGAGCCACATGAACAGGAGTTAAGGGGAGCAAGACAAAGGAGAAGGCCACCTACCGGTGGGGTCTATTTACATGAAATGCCTGACGAAAGGGAAATCCAACTAAACTGGGGGGGCAGGTAGGCTGTTCAAGGGGGCAGGGTTAAGGAAATGTGGTTTCTGCTTCATGGGTACCTGGTGTCTTGCAGTGGGGAAAACATTCAGAGCTACAGGAGGTGACAGCCACACACACCAAAAATACGAAAAGCCACATAAATTGTACACTTGCCATGGGTAAAATGGAAAATTTTGTGTTTTGCAAATTTTACATGATTAAAAAATTAAATCATATAACCTTTCTTTTTTCAATGATGCAGGTGGTCATTTAATGAGTCACTGAGTTAAATGGTAGAAACACTTTTGAATTAACAAATATAGGTAATTATCTGCTTCCAACATCATTGCAAGAGGGGAACAACATTTTAAAAAAAATATGTCTCCTTCTCTTTCCCTAATCTCTTTTCCTTCAATAACATTTATTTTTTATAATAATTTTTTATTATGTTATGTTAGTCACCATACAACACATCCCTGGTTTTTGATGTAAAGTTCCATGATTCATTGTTTGCGTATAACACCCACTGCTCCGTGCAATACGTGCCCTCCTTACTACCCATCACCAGTCTATCCCAATTAAATCATATAACCTTTAAATTGAAGAAATGATAGCGGCGCCTCGGTGGCTCAGTCAGTTGGGCGTCTGCCTTCAGCTCCGCCAGGGTCGTGGGATCCAGCCCCGCATCAGGCTCCCTGCTCAGCGGGGAGCCTGCTTCTCCCTCTCCCTTTGCCCCACCCCTCCGCTCTCGCTCTCCATCTCGACTATATAAATGATAGTAAACGTAAGCAATGATTAGGCGAAACACGTCCCTTGGCGAGGCCTTGCGCACATTTTATTGTTACCCGTGCACGGACCGGGAGGTCTACATCAGTCACGTGGTGAAAAGCTGCTCGAAGATGAGCTCCCGCCCCGTGCACTCTCCCCCCACAAGCAGGGGCAGCCTCGTAGGGCGGGTCTCACGTTCCCGCAGCTCAGGAAGAGGGTCACAGCAGGCATAACCCCACCGAGCTGCGAGCAGAGCTGCGAGCTGCGGTGACTTGGGGGTAGGGTCCTGCTAGGTGGGCGACCCTCTCTTGCAGTAAACAAACAGCCTTTGATGTCCAGCTTTTGCAAATCACAGGTGAGGGCTGAGGCATCAGGCGGGCCAAGCGCAGGTCACTGAAAGGTCCAGGCTGCTGACAGCAGGGCTCCAGGGGCAGCAGGGGCGCTGTGAACAACCTTGGTCCTCAGAGCCCCACTACAGGCCCTGGCTCCCTTGTGGCCAAGGCGTCCTGGGTGTCCTGGAGGTGGGCGGGGCTGAGAGGGTTGGGCCAGCTGGGTGTGGGGAGGGGGAGATGAGCCGGCCCGCGCTGGTGGGAGGTTCCGCATCCAGGGCTTTTCCAAAAAGCACTTGGGAAAGAATATTCTCTTCTGGCTGTGTGTGGAGTGATCCCAGGGGGAACACGAACGGGCAGGACTCCTGGGATGCTCAGGTTGGGTCCAGAGTGGGGAAAGAGGGTAGGGAGGACGGATGTGTTCCTCGGCAGAAGACGGTCTGGCAGCCCCTGGCCACAGCCCTCGGATCCCTTCCTGAGCGCTGCAGGTCCAGGAATCGGGGTGACCCCCCTCTTTTGACCCGATGAACCCCTTCAAGGCCTGGAGCAAGTCCTTCCCCGACCCCGAGGGGCGGACCCGCCAGCTTCCCTCTTCCACCCAGGGTATCCCAAGCCCCTGGTGCATCCCCGAGTTAGGACGATGTGCTTTGGCGGAGGGATAGGGGTGTGGGTGAACCACAGCTGGGGTCCCAGTGCACAGGGGAGGGAGGGAGAAGTATTACCATCCCACCTCACACCTCACCTGTCTGGCTGGTTGGGGGCAGGGTCTGCCTTGGGGTATCCACAGTGTCCACAACATGGAAGCCATGACAAAAGGAGGTAAGGATGCTGATTTCCAGTCAGGGCAAGGGTTCACCCCTACTTGATGAGCAGGGAAAACTGGGACTACATAGCTCCAGAGGAGGACTGTGGACCCCCTGTTTCAGGTGCCCTGCTATGCTCCCCAGCCATTGGGCTCCTTGGAAGCGAAGAACGTTCTGGACCCAGTGCCACCCTTCTCCAAATGAACCCATTTGGTCAGAGCTCAGACCTCTGCCTCAAACCCTCGTCCACGTGTTTCCGCAGCTGGAGGCCAGATACAGGCAAGCCCACCCACCACGCACGTAACACAGAGCAGGGTACAGGTGGCCAATGGGGGACATGGGCTCAGGAGCAGGCTGGGGCATCTCAGCAGGGCCCCTCCGCAGGTGAAACGCCGCACCCTCACACACAAGAGCTTTATTGACTTCCGTGGTAGACTGACACGTCCATGAAGTACCGTGACAGAGGTAACCGCCTCCGGCCACGGGCAGCTGCTAGGGTCCTCCATACTGTTTAATGACCTCTGATATTGTTTGGGAAATCATCAGTGATCCGGCGACAAAGAAAATGATGAACGTGATGGTCAGAAGGAGGCCCAGGACCAGGGCCCAGACGTTCAGGCACTTGGCGGTGGAGGCATAAGTCCGGGCCCCAGTCATGTCACCCACCATCTTCCGGTCCCTAGACTGGGGAGAAGAGATAGAGCGTGGGATCAGGACCAGGTCCTGGTGAGAGCCAGGGACTCAGGGCCCCCCCGCCCAGCCCCGGCTGGTCCCTGCCCAGAGAAGGCTCCACCTGCCCTTCACCCAGATTGGGGACCCACCCTCCCCATTCCCTGGAGCCTGAGCGGGACGGTGCCCCGTGGGCCCCTCTCTCCTGGGGCCTCCGTGTCCTTCCTCAGACTCTCAGCCTCTCCTGGAGACCCCAGGGCTTGTCGTCCCTCTGCTTTGGCCCCTTCACTGGCCTCCCACCCCACCGGGAGTCAGTGTCCTGTGAGTTCCTGTTCTTTCTGGGAGAACCTTGGAGCCACAAGTGCATCTGAGGGTGTAATTTCTAGCATTGGTCAGTAGGGGAAGTCCTTGGAATCCTGGGGACAAAGGCTGCTCATGGCCCTCCCCAGGCCCCCTCCTGCAGCCTCACTGCAACCACACAGACACACACGCAGGCTCCCCACACCCCACGTGCCCTCTGGGCAGGCGGACCTCCGCAGGCTCACCGCACCTTCTGGGAGAGTCCCTCCCCACACGCACCCACCTTCACGGAGTAGGCGAAGGCCACGAAGCCCAGGCAGCACCAGTTCATGAAGATGGTGTTGAACAGGGACCAGACGATGTGGTCGGGCACGGCCGTCTCGCTGCGGATGGTGACCACGGTGGTCGTCCCGGGAGCCGAGCTCTGGGGCGCCCCGAGTACAGCCACCTCGTGCTCCTCCTTCAGCATCTCGTAGGTCGGGGGGACGCCGGTGTGGGCACCAGGGAAGAAGGGCTGGCAGCCGCGGCTCATGGTGGGAGACGGAGCACCTGTGGTGTGGACGTGGATGCCCGACCGACCCACCGTGCTCTGGGCCCTCCCTGTCCCAGTAGTTTCGATTTCTCCAAAGATTCCTTTTTTGGTGTTCGGGGAAATTGGGAATTGGCTGGGGACTAGGGGGGCGGAACCAACTGCTGGGTGTCAGGTTACACCAGAGTGGGGCGGGGGGGGGGCGGGCTGAGGGGGGGGGCTTGTAGTCTCAGCAAGGCTTCCTGTCTCAACTCCTCCACCTCCTCCTTCATGGGTGAGGGTGGGCCCTGAGGACTTTTCCTGGCACGGGAGTCTCCCCACCCTTGCCCCCACCCCAGGCCCAAGCCTGCGGCAGGCCCTCACTGCCCACAGGGGTCACAGGCCTCCTTTCTGGAATCTGTTGACCTTTCCTGGTTCTGAAGTCCATGCTGGGGGGGCAGGGGCGGAGGGAGGAGTGTTTTGTGCTTGTAGGTCAGGACCCAGCAGCCTGTGTTGCCTGTCCCGGAAGGAGCCTCCAGCATCTCTCAAGGGTCCCCGGGAATAAGAAGGCTGGGGGCTCTGTGACGTGAGGAGCCAGCTGTGGGGGGAGAAGGAGGCTCCAGGCCATGTGGCAGCAGCTGGGAGCCCAAGGCCAGCACGTTTGTGCACCCCACCTTTCCTCGCCCCCTCCTGCCCCCATCAGGTCACAGAGGTGTGGTTCTGTGGCTCCTCCTTCTGTGCCCCCTTCTCCGGAGAGGGTCAGGTCAGCTTAGCAGCCAGGACATAGCTCTTTCTAAGAGTCAAGGCTCCAGTCATCCATCCTCTTGCTGCCTGCAGTCCTGGCCTGCGTGGAGCAGGGTGTGGGGCGCAGATGGCCCAGGCCTGGCCTGGCCTGTTAGGAGCTCTTGCCTTCCCCCCGGAGGCCCAGTTGAGTCAACGCCCCCAAACCAGCCTCAGGTCTGGGTCTCTGGCCCAGGTTTCCAGGTTCCCACCTTTCCAGCCCCCTCCCTGGGTTCCCGTCACAGGGTGTCAGCTGCTTCCTGCAGTGACCACCTCTGGGTTCCCCCCAGTCACGTGTCCCCTGTCACCCAGTCTTCTGTTAAATCCTGCCGTGGAAGCACCTGTGTGGTTCTGTCGTCCTGTGGACGCAGTGACCCAGAAGGCTGTCCCGACGGACCCAGCCGACGTGCACACGTGGGAGAGAAGCTGGCCCTGGTGCCCGGTGTGGGGTGAGGTCAGTGAGGGGCGGGGATGGCCACCTGCAGGCCCCACACTGGCCCCAAAGTCCTGACGGGCTGCGCTCGGCAGTGTCTGTGGGGGGCCACTCCCACCGTGGGTCATCTTGACCACCGACGCGCTGTCCCCGCTTGTGCCGGGGAGAGCGAGGGGCAGGAGCTCGCCCTTGAGCAGCGTTCCGCCACGTGGCTGATGACAGAGGCATCCCCTTGGGTGCGCGGGTGACGGTACCGTGTGCCGCAGTCCTCGCCAAGGGATGTGTTCTGAGACATGGTGACTTCTGACCTATGGACTTGATGTGATCCATGGTTTACGGGGCTCCGTTTTAATCCTGGCCGCGCTCAGAGTGGATCACAAAATCCTGGAGGTGACCTGCCATCTCCGTCTGGGTGCGGGGTTGTATGGCTGCACCCTCAGGCCTCCGTCCAGCCTGGGATCCCCCCTCCCGCTGTCCGTGTCCTGCCGCCCCTGCAGCGCTGGGATGCCTTCTCCATGGCGGCCCTAATTGACCCGCAGCCAGAAGCCCTAGGTGTCTTAGGGGACTGATGGACTCAGGGCCCAGCTCAATATGTGAATTCGGTTCCTGGACCCTGTGGACTAAGTAACGCGCTGTGGAGCCCAGCAGGGGGAGCCCTCTCGCCCACCGCTCCCTCCTGGTTCTCTCTGCGCTCCCAGAGGGAAGAAGCCTGGGCCTCAGGGAGACCTCAGGAGGAAGGGGGGTTCCTCTCATCCAGACAGCCCAGCCAATGAGAGCAGAACCCAGCCAATGAGAGCACCGCCCGGCCAATAAGAGCACAGCCCAGCCAATGAGAGCAGAACCCAGCCAATAAGAGCACAGCCCTGCCAATGAGAGCACAGCCCTGCCAATGAGAGCACAGCCCGGCCAATAAGAGCACAGCCATGCCAATGAGAGCACAGCCCGGCCAATGAGAAGTCACTACACTTGCTGCTCCCAGTTCCTTCCAATGGACTTCTAGTTTACAACAGCCCTCCCAACTCTACACCCCCACCCCCATTTATAAAAGAGTTTTTATTTTCTCTGTTTTGTGATTTGTCTATGATTTTGCCATGGCTTGCTTTCCAGAATTGTAATTTTCTGCTATTCCCAAATAAACCCGTTTTCTGGTAAAATAACTGGCAGTTTTATTTTTAAGCTTAACAACCCAATTCCAATGTGTGAGGGACTGCCCAGACAACACTAAGCAAATGTTGGATACCAGAAGGGTGTTCAAGAATTCAACCCATTTTGACACCATCGACCCAGAGATAATATCAGATCCCATAGGTTAAGGGTTCAGTTTTACAAGACTGTCTCTATAGCTAGCATCACCACTGCAGGTGCCAGTCGCAAGTCGGGGCTGTCACCTGGGCTTCTGACCAAGCGGCTGTAAATCAGAGGTTCCCATGACTTCTTGGTTCTATTCATTTGACAGAGCGGCTCCCAGAACTCAGGGGAACATTTTACTCACTAGATCACCAGCTGATTACAAAAGGATCCAAGTCAGGAATCGCCAGATGGAAGAGATGCCCAGGGTGAGGTCTGGGGAAATGTCCACGGCTGCTCCAGGCACACCACTCTCCCCGGATGTCCACGTGTTCCCCAACCTAGAAGTTCTCAAAACCTTGTCCTTTGGGTTTTATGGAGGCTTCGTTACTTAGCCATGACTGACTAACTCATTGGCCTCTGGCGATTGAACTCAACCTTCAGCCCCGCTGCCATCCCCAGAGGTCAGAGGGTGGGACAGAACCAACCCTGTGGTCCCTTGGTTGGCTCTCCTGGCAGCCAGCCCTCATCCTTAGACGAGGGTCCCAAAGTCACCTCATTCACATAACAAAAGCCTCCTGGATCACAGCAGAGATGCCAAGGGCTTAGGGGTTCTGTGCCAGAAACAAGGATGGAGAGATACATCTTTCTTAATATAAATCACAGTATCACAATATCTCAACGGGCAAAGCATCGTCCTGGCCGCTCTTTCTGGTGGGACACAACGGATCTGAGGAATATGGCAGGCCCAAGTCAAACTCTCAGTGGGGCCCCTGGTTTGTGTCCTCCAAAATTTGTATCTTGAAATCTTAATGCCCACAGTGATGGTAGTAAGAAGTGGGGGCTTTGGGAGGTAATTGGGTCATGAGGGTGGAGCCTCATATAGAATTAGTGTTCTTATCAAAGAGACCCATAGAGCTCCCTAGACCCTTCCAATATGTGAGCGCACAGTGGGGAGTTAGCCATATGCAACCAGGAAGAGGGTCTCACCAGAACCTGTCCACGCTGGCTCCCTGATCTGACTTCCTGCTTCCAGATGTGTGAGAAATAAATTTTTACTGTTTACGAGCCACCCAATTTATGGTACTTTTTATAACAACCCCAACTGATGAAGACAGGAGGTTGGGGGACAGGAACCTGAGGTCTCTTGTGGAAAAGTTAGGTTGGAGACGCCGGAGCCCTTCTGCCAGAGGAGGCACTGAAGTATGAGTCTGGGGTTCAGCAGTGAAGCCTGGCCCTTTGTTGTAAATGTCAGTTATTGGCACAGACGTGGCATTTACAGCCAAGGGGTTGCAGGACCCTACAGAGGGAACCCAAAACAGAGCCCTGAGCTCATCCTTCCAAACCTCCGAGGATTCGGGAGGGCAGGAGTAACCAGCCAAGGAGGCTGGGAAGCAGCGGTCAGCCCGTGAGGGAGGATCTCGGAGAGCTCACTGCAGCACCTCAGGGCAATGGCACAGCGGGGGCTGGGGTCTCCTCCCGCTAACCCCTAGGGTGCCACAGCCCCGTGTGCATCCTGCTGTGGCTGGCCCCCTCCCGCCAGCACAGGGCAGGGACTCCTGCAGTGCCAAGGCCGGACGCTGGTGGGCGGAGGCGGTCCGGCCAGAGCCCACACTCTGGGTTCCGGGGATAGAGCCCAAGCCTGGGGGGGGTCTCCAGCCCTTCTCCGCAGCTGAGGCGACACGCCCCCACCCACAGCCCAGAGGTGGCCCCTCCGATTCCTTTTGGCCGCGGGGCGGGGCTCGGGTGGGTAGTCTGCCGTCAGCGCACGCCCCTTCCCCCGGCCCCAGCCGCCTGCCCTCGGGGGCTCCCGGGGCGGGGGAGGGGCTCGCGCGGCGGGGGGCGGGGGGCGGGGGGCGGCGGGGCGGGGCCGCGCTCTCCGCAGCGCCGGGCTGTAATTTGTCGTTATATTTAGCGGGCGGCGCCGGGCCGGGCTGCGGGAGGGGGGCGGCCGGGCTATAAGCGGCCCTGGGCGCCCACCCTCGAAGCGGGAGCCCGAGCGAGGAGGAGACGGCGCTGGAACCCATGGACACGTCGTACCCCCGCGAGGACCCCCGGGCCCCGACGCCCCGCAAGGCAGACGGCGCCACCCACACGGCCCTCGCTCTGGGGGCGCCGAGACCCCCGCCTCGAGACCACTTGATCTGGTCGGTGTTCAGCACGCTGTACCTGAACCCGTGCTGCCTCGGCTTCCTGGCGCTGGCCTACTCCATCAAGGTGGGCTGCCGGGGTCTCTCCTACTCCATCAAGGTGGGCGGGCGGGGTCTCTCCTACTCCATCAAGGTGGGCGGGCGGGGTCTCTCCTACTCCATCAAGGTGTGCGGGCGGGGTCTCTCCTACTCCATCAAGGTGGGCGGGCGGGGTCTCTCCTACTCCATCAAGATGGGCGGGCGGGGTCTCTCCTACTCCATCAAGATGGGCGGGCGGGGTCTCTCCTACTCCATCAAGATGGGCGGGCGGGGTCTCTCCTACTCCATCAAGGTGGGCGGGCGGGGTCTCTCCTACTCCATCAAGGTGGGCGGGCGGGGTCTCTCCTACTCCATCAAGGTGGGCGGGCGGGGTCTCTCCTACTCCATCAAGGTGGGCGGGCGGGGTCTCTCCTACTCCATCAAGATGGGCGGGCGGGGTCTCTCCTACTCCATCAAGATGGGCGGGCGGGGTCTCTCCTACTCCATCAAGGTGGGCGGGCGGGGTCTCTCCTACTCCATCAAGGTGGGCGGGCGGGGTCTCTCCTACTCCATCAAGGTGTGCGGGCGGGGTCTCTCCTACTCCATCAAGGTGGGCGGGCGGGGTCTCGCCTACTCCATCAAGGTGGGCTGCCGGGGTCTCTCCTACTCCATCAAGGTGGGCGGGCGGGGTCTCTCCTACTCCATCAAGGTGGGCGGGCGGGGTCTCTCCTACTCCATCAAGATGGGCGGGCGGGGTCTCTCCTACTCCATCAAGGTGGGCGGCCGGGGTCTCTCCGGAGGGGGCGGCTTGTCCTGAGAGGCTCTGGCGGGAGGGGCGCTCTAAGGGGCCGCGCCGCTGCCGAGGCCACTGCGTTGGCCAGGCGTGGACAAGCTCTTCGCCTCGCGAGGGCTTCTCCATTCAGGCAGGGGTGCTGCTCAGAAAGGGAGGGGGCTGTCCTTGGGGGTGTCCGTCCATCCAGAAGAGCACGGAGTTGGGGGGGTCACCCAAGGGGGGCTCTCATCAAAGGGCTCTTCACATGCTAGGGGGCTCCTGTGCCCAGCCCCTCAGCTTCAGCTCCTCGGGGTTCTCAGCACCCCAGCCCTCTCCACCCACAGAGGGTCCTTAGGGCCGATGCTGGCCCAGGACGGCCTCTGGGTCCACAGCTGGAGTGGGAGGAGGCAGGGCCCCCAGGTCCCGTAGAGACGTGGCCCTACCACTGGCCCACAGGCCCGAGACCAGAAGGTGGCTGGAGACCTGGAGGCAGCCCGGCGTTTGGGCTCCAAAGCCAAGTGCTACAACATCCTGGCCACGATGTGGGCATTGGTACCGCCTCTGCTGCTCCTGGCGCTGGTGGTGACCGGCGCGCTGCACCTGTCCCGGCTGGCCAAGGACTCTGCTGCTTTCTTCAGCACCAAGTTCGACGACTCGGACTATGACTGACAGGCTGGGTCTTGTCCGCATCCTGACCCACGGACCCTGACCCCAGGACCGGCCCCAGGGCACTGCTCCAGGGACTCCGCCTTGAGCCCCTGGAACCCTGACTCCACCCCAGGGCGTGATGCCCACCCCTCCCACCCCAGCCTGGGCACCTCATGCTGACCCTGAAGATGCCTCGTTTGGACCGCAGTGGTCTCAACTCCAACCTTGATAGTCCCCGCTCCCCTAACTCCTTGTGCCCAGGCTGGGCCCTCCCTCCTCCCTCACCAGACTCACTCAGCCTTGGTTTCACAATTAAAAGCACCTGGTTCCAGAAAGTGCCTCCTGGGCTTTTTGCTGGGGTGGGGGAGGGTTTCTTCCTGAGAGGAACCACCCAGACTAAATCCCCCTGGACTGACCCCAGCAGGATGGTAGGTTGACCCGTCCTGTCTGCTGGGCCGTGCCCCGACTGTCGCCTTCACTCAGGCACTGGGTGGCTTGTGGGTTCTGGGGTGGGGACGCCGGAGTATTTTAGAACAGAGTTTGGGAACTCAGGCTTTTGATCTCCGGTGCCCTGCAGGACACTGTGGTTTAGTGGCCTCTCTTCCAGAACATGTGTGCCCTTCCCCATCTGTGTGTGCACTTGTGTTAAGTGGGAGCCCCAAGGAGGACATCGCTTGTCCTCACCCTGCATGTTTCTGTCGGTGGGTCAGTGAGTGCCAGGCTCCTTCTGTCCCTGTGACTCCTGCATTCCTTTAGTTTTGAGAAATTTTAGTCCCCACAGTGGGTTCCCTCCCTCCTGGGTCAGCGAGGCTGGACACAAAGACACACGCACACACAGGCCTGACCCTTCTACCACTGATGCATGTACACCTCACACGCCTACATGCAGTTGGGCAGAGGGTGAAAACTGGGGGGTGAGGACACTTTCTGAGCATCCTTGGTGCTCGGTACGTCCTTGTACCCTTCTGCCTCCCTTGGGCAGCACTCTCCCCCTTCCTGGAAACCAGCAGAGCCTGGCAAAGAGGGCTTTGCTAAACACATGCACACACCCTGTGTGGCTGGGGATGAGGTCCCTTAGGCCTCCCTGCGGCTGGTCCAATGACAGGGCAGGCTAACTGCAGGGGCCTTAACCACAGGGCGGTTCCGGGTTTTGAGCACCCCACCCAGGGAGCCCCCTTTGCTTCCCCATCTGCCTGGGCTGGGTGTGGGGGTTTGTCTAGCTGTGTGCTTGGAGCCTCACTAGCCCCCTCTTCTGTGATAGCCGACAGCGGGCCTAGTTGTCTCCACAGTGTGCTAGTGGAGATCGTGTCTGGCCACAGGTCAACAGCGTGCCAGCCCTACGCTGGAGTGTGTGCTGCTCCCAGCCAGCCCCCGCAGGTAGGGGTGTGTGCTGCCTGGGGCCTGGGGATGGTGATGGTGCACTGGCCCCTGCTGGGTGCTGGTCCCAGGCTGGATCCAGGATAAGGGCAGTGTGCCAGGGCTTGGACCAGGATGGAGCTCCAGGTTTGGCCCAAGAAGGGAGCAACCTGTGCTGGATGCACGGGTTGGGAATGGGGATCAGCTTGTGTGTGACCAGGTGCGTGTCCCCAGGCACGGGATGGTCTGCTGGTCCCCACATTTGGTGAGGGGAACAGAGATTGGCCTGTGCCCAGGTGCCGAGGACACAGAGTGTGTGGTCAAGACAGGCATGGGGAAGGTTACCAGCAGCCCTCCCTATCCCAGGCTGTCTCCTGGGCAGGCTGAGGGACCCTGATCAAGTCCAGGCAGTTGGCTGCCATGGGCCTCTGACCAACCATGCCAGCACACGTGTACTGCCACCCTGCCACGGTCTCCTGGGAGGGTCACCTCACTACGTGTACAGATGGAGGCACACCTATGTGGCATGTATATGCAGGAAGCATCAGGCTCTATCAGTCTGGTGAGTACAGGGCCACCTACCGCCCCACCTGATGTCTGTGCCCACATCTGGCTCCAGGGCTGCAAAAATAAGCATCTGCTCTACTGGGATAGCCCCCAGCCACCATGAGCTGCTCTAGCAGATTTGCCTCAGCCTTTGCCACACAGTCAGCAGTTGAGGGAGAGCCTGGGGGCACCCGGACATGCCCTACCAAGGGGCTGGCTCCAGTCTCTGAGGTCACACGCTCTTGGGGACCAGCACTGACATCCATGCTGAACTCCTTCTGTCCCTGTGACTCCGTTGGAGGCCATACTTCTTCCCATGCGCTGCTCCCCAGGGTGACCCAGAGGCTAGCCTTAGGATCCCTGACGCCTCCAGCCACCCTCCTTCCCCACCCCTCACGTGGCCTCGTCCATCGCAGCTTGTGTGCCTGCTGTCTGCTTCTTGAAGAACTCAGACTAACTCTCCACCAACCCCAGAGAGAGAAGAGGGGTTTGCCAGAGTGAAGGAGAGTGGCAGGCCCACCTGCTCGCTCTGTATGCACACAGTGCTGCCCTTCCCGACCTGACCCCATGTGGTAGGCGGCCCTCACTTTCAGAAGGAAGGAGACCACCAGCTCCTTACGGCACCCAGACTTCTCCCAGCGTAGAACTTTTATTCCGCAGGCAGACTGGCATGGCTCTCACCAAAATCTTGGCAGCAGGTACCATCCCACCCCGCCACCCTCTCTTCTTGGCTGAGGAAAGGCCTGTGACGGGGACCGTCCAACCTCCCTGAAGTGGCCCAGAGAGGCTGGAGGAGCCACGGACTGAGGGTGCTGAGCACACCCGGATTCGGCCATGCCTGACTTCATTTGTGTGTGAAGTGTGACACACAGCTCCTTTCTGGTCTGCAACTGAGCGTGCCAAGGAATTCCGCCGCGGACCAACGGCTGCCTCACGCCCCCCACCCCTGCCTCCTGCACACGGAGGCTTGCACCTGTGTCTGCCCTCTCAGCAGAGCGGGAGCCCCATCCTGGCCCCCTGGGGTGTCCCGGGGAAGGGTGCAGGTGCAGGCGTCAGCCCAGAAAGGCAGGCACAGATGTGACTGAGTGTGAAGCCATGGGCAAGCTGCTGTCCATGGAGGGTTAGGCTGCGGAGGGGCTCAGGTAGAGGCAGGCCGTCCTGAACTTTGGGCCAATGAACTCAGGCTTTCCCTGGAGCCTGTGAGCCCAGCTGCTAGATGGAGCGTGGGCAAGGGGGAGGGGATCAGCAGGCCAGGAGGGTGCTGAGGACGGGTGGATGCAGCCAGCTGGTGGTACCCAGAGAGGGAGGCCAGATGGGAGGACCCAGGAGACATCCCTGAAGCCCTGGCTGTTCAGGTGCAGTGCCCAAGACAGCGCCAGGGTGAGGACACTGGTGTGGCTGGAGGACCCAACAGTGTCCCGCAGGGGGTCCTGTGGGTTCTGTGGCAGGTGTCTAATGTCTTCCAAAAATTCTCCTGGGAAACTCTTGGAGCAGAACTTGCTGCCTACAGGAGAGACCTTTGTATCCGTCCGGCTGAGGAGGGAAAGCAGACTTTGTGCCCTGCAGGGAGAGGGGGGCATCTGGAGTGGGGGCACATACCTAAGGGGTTACCCTGGGGGTTCACCTGCTCTGGACCCCTGGGTGAGTCTGGGGGTTGTTGCCTACCTGGGAGCAGGGGGAGTCGAGTGTGTGTCGGCCACAGCTCAGCCTCCAGCAGGGGTGCCCAGGGTCCTGCCTGGGCTTTGACCTCAATTGTCACAGAGCCCTCGGAGAAGGAGAAGTCCAGCTTGTTCCCCTGGTAAGAGACGCCACAGATGCACACTCCAGAGACCCCTGCCAGACACATGGGGTCGAAGGTCACGCCAGCCCTGGTGATCCTGGGGGGAGGGGAGATGTGCATGAGAGCAGGAAGTGGGGGGCATGTGATTGCTCTCCGCCAGACCTATCCTCACCTGAACCCTGTGAATCCAAACAGTGCCGCTTGCAGGAAGCCCCCCATGCCTGTCAGGAAGTTCACAGCGCCCGACCCATCTGCATTCTCTGTCCACACCTGCACATGGCAAGTCGGTTGGTGCCCGGACTCCCAGGATATGGGCCCCCATGAGGCTGCTGCCCCTGCTCCCAAGGGCAGGGCCCGAGGTCAGGCAGGAGTCACCAGGGACCTGACCCTGCTGTGACTCTCCCTGAGGCGGGGCTCCCACTCCGACCACTCAGGGGCCAGAGCAGGAGGCAGGTGTGGTCAGCATGAGAGTTGACACCGAGTCCAGGCTACCTTGAAGGGTTCAGCTATGTTGGCAAAGCTTCTCTCTAGGAGGTCCCGCGCCCGCCAGGGGTCCTTCAGCTCCATCCAGCCCACGGCAAACATGCTCTGGGGTCAGAGGTCAGAGGACATGCTGGGGCAAAGCCCACTGCATGGGGAGGGGAGACTGAGACTAGTGGGGCAGGGCTGGGGCTGCTGTGAGGACCACCCCCCAACACCACTGCAGTTTCCTCACCCAGGTCATGGCAGGGCCCTTTGGGGATGTCACAGCCTCATAAATCTCCAGGTTCTTCCTGCGGATGTGAGGACTCAGGTGGAAAGGGATGGGGTACCCCAGGAGCACAACATCTGCCTGCTTCACCTCCTCTCCTGGGGAGGGACAGGTGCTGCTGACGGGGGGGGGGGAGCCGGAAGGGGGGAGCTGCTCTGTCAGGTAGGGGACATCCAGGGTGGACACAGGTCCTGTGGGAGGGGTGAAGGGGCCCTGAGGCAGCTCCGAGGACACTCACCAGGCTGGTACCCATCAAACTCAGGGTGGAAGTTCCGCCTCGGGTCAAAGGGAACCTTGATCTTATCAGCCACTGCCAGCCACTCGCTGGGGACGGGCTGACCCAGTTCCTGGGCCAGGGTAGCAGCAAAGCGCAGGCTAGGGGTGGAGGCAGGGAGAGGGGGACTCTAGCCCCAGCCGGCCCTGCCAGCCCTTTGCATGGTGGCAGTTCGGGCAGGGGTCTTGGGTCTGACCTGTTCTGGACCAGGACGTTGGTGTAGACGGAGTTGTTGACCCCTGAATGGTATTCGTCGGGGGGCATGACTCCTGGGCACACGAGTACAAGGCGGTGCTCAGTGCAGGGTCTTAGGGACCCGTCCCTGACGCCAGTAGCCAGTGTGGGGCTGGCAACATCAGGTGCCAGAGATCCCATGCTGAACTGAGGGGCGCCCACCTGCCCCACCAACTCGTGGCCACCTACTCTCCCTGCCACAAAGGTCCATGCCTCTCCCTTCTACCACCGGCCCTCCCCTCTGACCAACCCTCCCCATGACCATCCCGCTCTCCTCATGCCCTTACCCTTCAGGTGGTAGTTTTCCTCCTCAGGGCTCCACTCCACACGGCTGCACCAAAACTCAGCCACAGCCCTGACCACGTCCCAGCCACCAGCCTCTCGGAAGAGCTGTAAGTCCTGGTGGAGCAGGAGAGGGTGGGACGGGGATGATGCCACCAGTGGCTGCAGTTCTCATCGGTTACTGCATTTCTTGTCAGTGCCCACCCTCCTGAGTGCCCAGAGTGAAGGCATGGCCCCAGACAGGAAGTCACGGTGGGGGGCAGGGGAGCACGGCCGCGTTAGGTGGGTGGTCGTACCTGGTGGGCATGGCGACACCTCACCTGGGTGGTGTAGTAGTACAGCTGGAAGGCCAACAGCACAGCTCCGTTTATATGAATCTCCTGGGTCCCATAAATGTCCTCAGGGCAGACCTCCAGACCAGAGCCTGCACTCTCCCAGGCAAACTTGGCTCCCTGAGAGGGTGGAGGGCACGGAGCAGACCTGACTATTACGGGGTTGGGGCACAGGGATAGCCCATCCATTTCCCAACGCCCTCAGCCGTCAGCCATGGAGGACAGAGGTAGGGGCACCAAGTGTCTGGGTGCCCTCACGGGGGCCTGCAGGCTCTGAGTGCCCACCGCGTGTCCCCATCATAGCCCAGACAGCTTCTGTCCAGCTTCCACTGTGTGTCGAGCCTGGGCCAGGGTAGCGAGGGGACTCCAGCTGGGCCCTAGCCAGGCTGTGGTTCCTACCTGTACAGCGCAGGCTGGGGGATGCTGCTGAGCCCCCGTAAGAATCCAGGAATCCCAGCGCCAGCCAGAGAGGAGCCTGAGGTGATGGGTACAGGCCTAGGAGGGATGTGGGTCCCCTCACCTGGTAACCCAGCGTCCGGGCATTGTCTAGGGCCCCACCCAGCGTCCGGACACGGTACTCCAGGAGGGCCCGGGCGGCCTCCGGGTGGAACATCAGGATATTTGGGAACAGCCAGAGATCCTGAGGGCAAAGAAGGGCCCCTCGTTCAGGAGCTCTCACACCCTTCTCTCTCTCCTGCCTGCCCACATTCTGCTTTGGCCAGAGCCAGCACTGCTCATGCTGCCTCCCTGAGGGCCCCTCTGTCTCCTTCTAGCTTCTTCTCTGCTGCCCACCCTGGGCCCCTCCTGGGCCCTCCACACCTGCCCATCCCACGGCTCAGTCTCCAGACTAGATGCTCCTCGGGTCTGGTCCCCAGCCCAGTGCTTCACCTCCCCAGCAGGCATCGGGGTCCCCCCAGGAGCGCGGGCTGGAAGCTGCGCACGGAAACCATTGGTCATGAGCTGCCTGACCTAGAGGGAAGGACTCAGCCTCACCAGAGTGGGCCACAGCACTGGCTTCTGGAGGCATCTGATGAAGAGGGGGTAGCACCCCAGACCCCTCCCACACTCAATGGACACCAAGTCCCAGCCTCTCCTGGTTCCCACTCCTCTCCGAGGCCTCACTCTCCTCCACCCATGCTCCCCTCAGCAGCCACAAGGGTCCTCCCACAGTACACCTCTGTCGGTGTCACTCTCCAGTTCAAGTCTCCACGGCTCTTAAAGCCCCCCTACAACTGCTCTTCTTCTCGGTGAGGTACCCTTTTGCCCCCGCAGATGCCAAACACCCTCTCAGCTCTGCTGTTTATACCCTCTGGTCCCTTTGCCTGAATCACTCTTTTCCGCCAAACTCCTATACATTCTTTGGCTGAGATCCCACCTCCTCCAGGAAGCCTTCCCTCCTGCCATGGCCTCTGTGTTTCCCCAATCACAGCCCCCAACCCAGGTAGGGCAGAGATAGCAGCCGTGCCTGTGCCCTTAGCCACGGCATCCTCTGTGCCCGCGTGCTGCCCCATCTGTGGCTGCTGTGTGCTGGGGGTGGAATGGTGCATACCTGGTCCCAGAAGACGTGGCCCCAGTAGCATTCCTCTCGGCTCCCATTGGACAGGCCCCCAGGGCTGAGGCCGTGGCAGGTGTATCCTGGGGCCCCAGGCTGTGGCAGGGCACTGAGCAGATAGTAGAGGGCGCCACGCAAGGCCTGGCGTAGGGGTAGGGGCCCCACCACATCCAGGCCACAGCCAGCCCAGAGCTGGGCCCAGGCCTGGGCATGGACGGTGTACAGAGTGCCCCTGGCCAGCAGCTGCAGGGCCTCAACGAGGCAGGCCTGGGCCTCAGCCCGGCTGCCACCTACGACGGTCAGGAACTCCCAGGTCTGGTCTTCCTCACTTTCCCCAAGGGTCAGGGCTGGGGGCACTGGTGTCCACAGCATGTGCACCTCCTGCTGGGACCCCCCAGGTTGCTCCGGGGTTAGTGTGTGGCCATAAAGGTACCTGCAAGAGTGTGGCCATGTCTAAGGGACCAGCTTCCTCCTTGGTCTACCTGGCCAGCCCCGACCCCCTCCTCACCGGGCTCCTTGGAAGTCGGGACCCAGATGCAGGTCCAGGTCTGGGCTTTCTGGGGAGAAGTTCGACCGCAGGAGCACCGTGATGGGCCAGGTCCCCACGGCCACACGGGTGATAGACACACTGAAAGCCATGACGTGAGGCAGCGTGCGGTGGGCGTAGATGCGCTGGGAGGCCTGGAAGCCAGGGCCCTCTAGGGTGTGCAGAAAGGAGCCTGGAAATGGGTGGAGGGGGTGGGGGTGGGTCAGGGCAACTTGCGTGCCCCACTTAGGGCCATCGAGGACAGTTACAAAGCTGCTGGCCGCTCAGGGAGGTGGATCCGCCCTCTGAGCCCCTGCTGCCCTGTCTGGAGAGCTACAGTTGCACAGAGGACCCCAAGCTTGCACCAGTGCAGGAGGCCTGCGGCGCTGAAGCCCTCCTTTTCTTTGTGAGTCAGACATCCTGAGTTAGGAGGTGGCAGGATGGGACTGCTGTTGGTTTCCCCCACTCACCTGGAACAATGGCTCGAGTGGGGGGAGCAGGGACAGTGGTGGGTTACCTGTGTTAGTGTCCAGGACAAAGGTCTTGGTCAGCTGATCTCCTGTCTCTGCAGGGACCTCCAGCTGGACATTGAGGGGATTCGGCAGAATGGCCCGGTGTGTGTCCCCGGAAGCCCCATTGTACACGCCACTCACATGCAGTGTGTCATGATACACACGTGTGCCCAAGTATGTGTTGGTCACGGTGGCCAAGAGCCGGGGGTCACTGGGCAGAGAATGGGCAGTGAATATGGTGGGGTCCTCACTGGCATTCTCCATGGAAAGTCTTGCTCAGCAGAGCGGCCTGGAAAAGGGGGAGTCGGTGGCTCCCACAATTGGCCAGGCCTCCCTCTCTGGACTGTAAAGCCCAAAGTCCGTCCCCCCCCCCCACTTGGCCGATGCCTCCGACAGCTGGGGGGCGGGTGTGGACCACCTGGGCAGCCCCGATTTTCCAGAGACCTCACTTTTGAGCTGCCCCAGGAAGCACTTTCAACCCTAAGAGATCCCCAAACTCCTAATACTGATCTCCGGAGACCCAGCTGGGTCCCCCAACCCCCACCTTAGGGTCTCAATTCGAGTCCTTCCAGCTCTTTCCAAGCCGCACCCCCACGAGCCCCGACCTGTTAGTGGGGCGTGAGGAGGCCTCAGTCTTGCGGACAGTAGCCCTCAAGAAGGCTGGCTTGGGGGAGGGGTGGTGTGTGTGCGGGAGCGCGGTTCCGGGGCGGGGGGGGGGGGGGCTGCGGAGGCAAGCGGCCCGGGGCGGGGGCGGGGAAGGAGCCGGAGCTCCGGGAGGCAGGCTGGGGAGGGTCTCTGGGGCTCACCGCAGCCCTGTAGGTCCCCAGGCTCCAGCCCGCTCAGCGTCGCCCCTCCAGGCCGAAGCGGGAAGTAGCCTGCCGCTGCCCCGTGGCCGGAAGGCCTTGCGGTCCCCGCCCCCAGGGCCGCGCAGGGCGGGGCAGCTGGGCAGGCGACCGGGTGCGTGGCTCCGTGTGCAGACCCGGTGCTACTGGTGCGCGGGTGGCGCTCGCAGGAAACTGCGTGAGGAGCACAGTTTGAACTCTGACCTCAGGGATGCGTCCAGGGATGGATAGGAGAGGGGCAGGGGCCTTTGGTGCACGGTTGCCCCGGTCCGGTCTCGGCTTCCTGTGTCTCTCCCTCCGTGAGCCCCCAGGAGAAGTCCCTCCCTTTGCTCTGGCCCCACCTTCTGGCTCTCCCCAGCCTCTGCTCTCAGACTCCGTTTCGTTTCCCCCACCTGTCCACCTGGATGCTCCAGGGCTGGGCCCTGGGCCTGTCTCCTTGCCTCTCTGGCCCTGGCCTGACCCACATGTCTGTGCTCTGACCACTGGGCCCCGCCAGAGACACTCAGATTCAACGTGTCCCTGGAAACCAGCTCTTCTTGCAACTCCCCCAGTACAGGTGCTGGAGACTCCACCTTGGTCCAGCTGCTCAGGCCCCCTCTGTCCCCCCCCCCCCCACACTTCCAACCAAAGGTCCTGTTGTACTGCACTTGCCAGCTCTCACCGTCCCCACTGCAAGCTCCAAGACCAAGCTGTCTTCTTGGATAAACACAGTCCACACTCTGCTTCTGCTCTGCCCTCTATGGTCCTTGTTAACACCGAGCCGCAGACACCCGGAGAGTGATGGGGCAGACTGTGCCTTCTGCTCAGAAGCCTGCAGTGGTGGGGGCACCTGGGTGGCTCAGTCGTTAAGCATCTGCCTTCCGCTCAGGCCGTGATCCCAGGGTCCTGGGATCGAGCCCCGCATGGGGCTCCCTGCTCGGCGGGAAGCCTGCTTCTTCCTCTCCCACTCCCCCTGCTTGTGTTCCCTCTCTCGCTGCCTGTCTCTGTCAAATAAATAAATAAAATCTTAAAAAAAAAAAAGAAAAAGAAAAAAAAAGAAGCCTCCAGTGGTGCGCACCTCACCTGGAGGACAGGCCAGCCAGCATCCCTGACCCCACCCTGACCCCCTCCCCCAGTCTGCTGCTGCCACTCTAGATTCCTTGCGACTTCTGTAACAGTCCAAGCATGCTGTGGACTGAATGTGTGCCCCCAAATCCACCAGTGTGACCATGTTTGGAAGTGGGGCCTTTGGGGGGTAATTAGGTCAAGAGCTGTCAAGAGTGGGATTAGAGGCCTTACAAGAAAAGTCCTGAGGGCTAGCCTGCTCTTTCCACCATGTGAAGAAACAGCAAGAGGACAGCCCTCTGCAACCAGGAAGAGGGTCCTCACCAGACACCAGATTGACTGGCGTCTTGGACGTCCCAGCCTCCGGCACTGTGAGAAATAAATTCCTGTGTTTGATAAGCCCCCCAGTTTATGGTATTTTTGTCATGGCAGACGAGCTGGCTAAGACACTCCTCTTCATGGCCTTTGTACTTGGCTGTTGCTTTACCTGGAACACTTTCTTCGAGATATTCTCGGGGCTTGATGCCTCACATCCTTCTGTTTTCAAATGCCCTGTCCTCAGACTTCCACAGACCCCTGACTTGTAACAGGAAAGCCTCGCTTGGCTCCATTGTCCTCCCTCATTTGCCCTACTTCATGCTCCCCCAGAGCACTGGTTGGCCCCTGTCTATACATGTTTATTGTCTGTCTTCCTGCCAGGTTTCAGGAGGGGAGGTTTGTCTGTTTTGTGGAATGAATGGCTGGACTTGAAAGGTGATTATGGAAGGGAGTTTCCCCCGAGAAGTGAAGGCACTGACTCCCATGGTTCTCATCCACCTGGACTGAGGTCTCAGGAGCTGGTCAAGCCCTGCAGTGTAGAGCAGAGACCTTAGGATTCGGGAGCTGTCCACTGCTGGCCCTGTTCATCAAAGCCAGGTCTTGCCTCAGAGCTTCCTGTAGTCAGGCTATAACCCTGAGCCTCAGTTCCCTCATCTGGGAAATGGGGAACACAACCCCACCCCATACAGGTGGATTGGGGACCAAAGGAAAGATTGTAAGCACTTGTTAGGATGCTTGGCCACGTGCAACAGAAATCAACAGAAGTGACTCCAAAGGAGAATGTATTATCAGTGCATGGGGTGGGGGGCAGGCTGTCTACCACCCGTGCCATCATGGCTCCCAGCCAGAGTCCCAGCTGCTGCTCCATCTCCCCTCTCCCCTGGTCTCCGTCCCTGAAGACCTAGAAGGTGAATGGGCACCTCTGGGCTGGGACTACACAGCCTCAGGGATGGCTTCGCTCCCAATGCCAAGACACAAATTCCTGGGGAGGAATGGTGACCTGCCCACCTTTGGTCAGGGGTCAGCCGCTGCTTGCTCTCCCGTGACCAGGGACAGAGTTGTTGGGTCTGTGGGGCCCATAGTGCAGATGGGGATGGGATCAGTGAAGGGGTCGCTCTGCACTGAACACACCAGGTGAAGGCCAACACAGGGTAGGTGCTCGATGACTGGGAGCTCTCAGTTTCCCCAGGTAAGGGACCACATGTGTCCTCGCCTCCCACCTGCCTGCCCCCAGCTCCTCAGGCTCCAAAGAGCTGCCCAGAGCTGAGAGCAACACCTTCCTGCCCTTGGGATGAAGAAGTCGACTCCGTAGGGCTGCCTAGAGTCCTCCCCTGGCCTTCAGGGCCTCAGAGGGCACTGCTGAATCCTGTGGGAGGGTTGGGGTGACTGTCCAGTGCTGGGTGGGAGATGACCAGACCTGGCTTTGCCGTCCTCACTGTCCGCAGCTCCTTCAGCGACTGCTCGCTCAGCGCCATGGAAGTCAGACTGTAGTCGTGCACACAGAACACAAGTGGGAGTAGGTTGGGGAAGCTGAGGCCAAGGCTAGGGGGACAGTAACAGGGCAGCAGTGTGGGGGCAGTGATGGGGCTGTTGGCCTGGGCTGTGCTAAAGGCATGCAGTGACAAAAGGTGGTTAGGCAGGGCCATCAGAGACTGGGGGAAGGGGTTAGGGGCTGGGGGCCAGAGCCTTTGGGGGAGTAACAGGGTGTTGGGATCACTGGCCCAGACTTGCCATGGGCACCAGATGACAGATGGACATTTGGTCTGGTAGAGTGACTGAAGCCAAGGGCTGGGGCCAGGGCTTTGGAGCACGGCTCTCCAGGGGCTGGGTTTGAGTGTGGTCGCTCGGGGGGCCCCGGGAGGGGTTCCACTTAGGGGTCCAGGGGAAGTCCCCAGGCACCCAGCCCAACCCACCGTTGAGGGGCTGAGTCCCCAGCACCTCTCCCACCCCTGCCTCCACCTGAGGGTCTGCAGGCGGCATCCTGGTTGCTGTAGGACCGCACACAGGTAGGTTACCATGGACTCTGACAGGTGACAGTCACTGAGATCCAGGGTAGTCAACGCTGGGCTCTGCCTGAGCATGCTGATGAGGTAATGAAGTGCTTCCTGGAGGCCGGGCTGCTGCACCCTGAGGGGAGGGGAACTCAGGACTGCAGTGGACACTCCCCCCTCCCGCCCCTGGCCCACGACCCTGCCCTTGCCCCTTCCTTAGTCTCCCAGGCCAGGCCTCACCAGAGCTTCTGCACCCGGCACTGGGGCCAGGCCAGGCCTTCGCTGAGCACGCGCAGGCCGGCCTCGCTGAGCTGGTTGTGGAGCAGGCCCAGCTCCCTCAGGGCGGGGGCCTCCCTCAGGGCCTCAGAGAGGTCTTGGCAGACAGAGTCGGGCAGCTTGCAGCGGGACAGCCTGTGGTCAAGAGGCACACGGGTCTGTGTTCGGGCCCCTTGGCTGCCTTGCCACACCCCAGCTCTGCAAACTGCCCCGTCCTTGGGTGGCTGAGGTCCCCACTGGCGATATGTTGGCTCCGCAGGAACAGAGTTTCCTTCACCCTTTGTCGCCACATGTGTGCCTGGGGAGCCTTGGCCATATATGCCAGTGCTGGACCGCACTCCGCTTTTCCCTTAGGACACAGCGCACTACCTTAGACCTTACTGTCCACGTGGTTAATTGCATATCCTTGTCCGTCGAGTTAAGGTAGGCCATAGGTTATTCAATTAGCCGGTCCCCGACAATTGAGCAGCTGTAGTGTTTCTACTTTTTGGCCATTATAAATAATGCCGTGACGAACATCTTCACACATTCAGTCAGGGGCAGAATCGATGGGCCAAATGTGCCGATCGCCTTCCTGGCTCCCCCTGTCTGTCTCCAGGTTGCTGGAATCCCCCCCCAGCTACGTGGCCACGTCACCATGCCACCAGCACTAGTTCCTCAGCTCCTCTTTCTTCCTGCCCGCTTGGTGGTAGGTCATGGGTCATGTACTCAGTGTTGCCACATTAACTCTCACACCAACCCTCTGAGGCAGAGTCTGCTGGCTCCACTGTCACACGAACCCTCTGAGGCAGAGTCTGCTGGCTCCACTGTCACACCAACCCTCTGAGGCAGAGTCGGCTGGCTCCACTTCATAGGGGCAGAAACAAGCTCAGACAGACTGACTTGCCCAAGGGCTCAGAGCCTGTGCCCCACTACTTCCCTCCACCGCCTGTAAGAGTTCAGAGGGCCTGCCCAGCACTCCCCAACAGCACCCAGCAGCCTTCCTTCGTTTGTTTGCTTCCTTTCTTTGGAAGGAAAGCATGTTCCGGTCTTCTTTAACCCTCCCCCAGAATGCTTAGCTGCACCATGCTTTCCACTCAAACTGGGGCCAAACCCTCCTTCCTAACTAACACCGAAGCTGGTCTTGGACCCCTGTCCCCATCCCCTCCTTCCTCCTCCGTCCTGTGTGGGCACAGCCTGTTGACCCCAGCCCGGGACACCAGAGGCCACAGGTTCTCAGCCTGTCCCCTCAGCCGTTTCCAGACGGGGCTACTCCTCCGTCCCTGCTTTGCATGCCTTCCAAGGGAGGGGTGGGGGCATGGCCACTCACGTCAGGCTGTTCAGACCACAGTGTTGGTCAGTCATGGCCTCGAAGAGTGAACGTAGTGCAGAGGCCTGGGGTTTTCTCATGGTGGCTTGTGAACTGCTAGGAGAGAGAGCAAGGTGAAGCCCACCCGTCCCCTTCCAGTTCCTACCTCTTTCCAGTGGTCCTGAGGTGTCAGAGCTGCCTCTGCCCTCAACCCCAAACTGAGCCAGGGCCCCTCCACCCTCTTCACTCCAAACCCAGAGTGAAACCTCTGAGCTGGGGCCCGTGCACCTCCCCGCTGAAGCTGTCTATATGAGTCCAGCCCGTGTGGGGCGGCATGTCACTCACATTCCGAGGTGGGTCTATCCTTGCACCTGCAGTGGGCGTCCCCAGCCCCAGCCCCTGCCAATATCCTGACGTTCATTATCTCAACAGACGCTGAGCTCTGGGTCAAGTCTGGGTTGGAGCTAAGACAATTTGTCCCAAAGGAGCTGAGGTTCTGGTGAAGGAGATAGACCTGGGTAGATGTCATGGCATACAGCAGTCTATGGGGCACTTCTGGGGCCACAGGGGTCCCAGGCCAGCTGGGGGAGCCTGGCAAAGCACAGATGATAGGCAGCGAACAGAGTGTTCTGGGTGGAGGGAACAGCAGGTTCAAAGCTCAGGGCACAGCAGGCATAGTGTATTCCAGAACTTATTAGAAAGCTGGGCCAGAGCCGCACGGAGGTTTGCTAGGAGGTTTTGCCTTGGATGTGGACAGATGGGCGTTGGCATGGCAAGGGCACCCTGGGTAAGGAGATGGACAGATGGACATTGGGAGGCTGCCTTGCAAGGGGGTGCGATCCTCCTCTGGGGGAGTAGGCGTCTGGTGTGGACGTGCTCCCCCACCCAGACCGACGCAGGGGCACACACATTCCCCCCACCGAGGGCCATCTTGCCCCGTAGACTCACGAGCTGCCACTCAGGCTGCCATGCAGCCGTTTCATCAGGCTCTTCTTCTTTTTCTTCTCTTGCGCGGGGACCAGTCCACAGCTAACCAGCCGCAGTGCCTGCCCGGCAGGGCAGCACCTTACGCAGTAGCTCAGGACGACCAGGTCCATGCGGCTGAAGCGGACTCGCTCCAGCTCCAGCTCAGGCAAGCCCCGCAGCGCCTGGTGCACAAAGGCGCCCTCCTGCGTCTCGTACAGGCAGTAGAGCAGCTCCAGCGGGTAGTTGAGCTCGCCCTCCTCCTCTTCTGGCTCCTCGGTCTCTTCGGTCCCCTCAGCTGCCGCCCTAGGGCGGCCCTGGCCCTGCTCCTGCACCCACCGCAGGACCTCCTGCTTCACGCGCTCTGAAACCACGCCGCCGAAGTGGCGCTCGATGTCGCGCATGCGCTCTGTGTTCAGCAGCCCGAAGAGGAAGCGCGTGGTGAGCGTGAGGTGGCAGCGCAGCTGGGTGTCCCCCCGCAGAAGCGCTCCTACACTGTCAGCCGGTGCCCCGAGATCCCGCTCATCCTCCAGAAGGTAGGACAGCGCGGTGAAGAATTCCTGGAAGCTCTGGTCCATGAACTGGTAGGTGACCTCCGTCTCCAGCACGCCCGGCAGCTCTTTCTTGCTGAGAAACAGCGTCTGGACTTTAGAGCCGCGAAGTGCCAGTCGTTCCAGATCCTTCTCCCCGAACTGCGCCCTGTGCCGGAGGGTGCCTTCACGGGCCAGGCGGCACAGCTTGCGCAGCTCGCCCTGCATCTGGGGACCATCGGCGGCAGGCGCCGAGCTCAGGACGCTGGCGATGAAGAACAGGTACACAGACGTGGTCGTCTTGGAGGTGCGCGACAGGTCCTGGCCGAGCTCGAGCTGCTGGCGCAGAACAGTACACACGATCCAGCACACGAAGGGCACGAAGCACAGCGCAAACAGCGTCTCGTTCTCCTTCACGAAGCGGTAGGCACGCTCCGCCATCCGTTCGTCCCGAAAAAACTTGTGGAAGTACTTCTTCTTGTCCTTGTCCGAGAAGCCGCGCACCTCCGCGCACTGCGGTGAGCACAGGCGGCTCTGCAGCCTCCCGGGGGCGGTGGCGCGCGCGGTCACCAGCAGGCGGGCATGGGGCAGCAGCGTCTTGCTCATCAGGCTGCCCAGCACCCGCGCGCCGTCTGCCGCCTCGAAGGGGTCTGTGCAGGGCGCGGCCTCGCCGGGCCCCGGCGGCGGCAGCTCATCCGCGCCGTCCAGGATGAAGAGCAGCCGCTCCGAGCGCGCGAGCATCTGCCGCACCGGCGCGCTGCGGTGGGGACACTGGTCTAGGATCAGGTCGGCCAGGCTGCACGTGCCCGGTCGCTCCAGCAGCTCGCGGCAGGGCAAAAAGAAGGCGAAGTCCACCTGGTCGTGGTACAGCTTGCCTGCCGCCCAGTCGTACAGGATTTTCTTAGCCGCCATGGTTTTGCCGATGCCCGCCGGGCCCTGCAGCACCACGGTCAGAGGCCGCTGACCTTCTCCGTCGCGGCCGAACAGGCGGTTGAAGGTGTGGGTGTCCGAGCGCCGAGCGCGCTCTGGCTCCTGCTCCTCCGCGAGCCCCGGAGCCTCGTCCACCAGCGTAGCGCCCTCGCGCGCGATGAGCAATTTGGTGAAGCGCTTGTTGATCTTGACCGAGCGGGCGTTCCGCTCCTTCACCTTGGCATGCTGCTGCAGGACGTGCTCTCTGTACTTCTTCTTGTACTCTGGTGGGGGCCAGGAGAGGGGCCGGAGGGAGTAGAGGGAACGGGGTGTGCGTGGGGCGGGGGGAGGACAAGGGCCATTCCCCAACACACTAGGCTCAGGTGTGTTTCCCCAGCTACACCCCAGCTCCTCGCCCCAGCCAGCCTTCCCACACACTCTCCTCCCCGGGAACAGCTGTCGGGAACCTCTCGCGCTGCAAACCTGAGGGTCGCCCCCCCCCCCGCCCCCGCCGCCCCGACAGCTTGGGGCCTGTGCTTGGGACTGAGAGAGACCTACCGGACACGGAGAGCAGTGCCGAAGAGCTGGGGCCGAGCCCTGGAAGGGAGACCAGTGGTGAGGCCCTGCAGAACGTGCAGGGGCGGGGCGGGGGCCGCAATAGGGACTTGGGGCCACACTCAAGAGCGTCCAGGATCCGAGCCCTGGGGCTAGTGAATTTGTGGACGGGGAAGCGGGAAGGATGGTGGCCCGAGGCTCAGACCCTGCCCGGGCGGAAGCGAACAGAGAGGCAGGGACCCTCGCCACCTGCGACCCCGCGCTCACGCTGTAGACGCTGCTCCTTGAGTCGCGCCGCCACGTCGCGCACGTCCGCCCTCTTCAGGGTCTTTCGGGTCACGTCCAGCGCAGGCTCCGGCCCGTAGAACTGGGTCAGCTGCTCCGCCAGGTCCACGGCGTCCGCGCGCTCCAGCCGCCCCCACGGGATGCTGCGGCCGTCCAGGGGCGCATCCCGCAGCTTGTGGCGGAAGCGCTTCAGCTGCTCCTGGCTCAGGTCCTCGAGCGCGGCCAGGAGGAGCTCTCGCGCGGCAGCCGCGCGGGACTCGGTGCTGGGGGCGGGCGGGGGTAGGGGTCAACGCGTGTGTGGCGTCGGCGACCCCAGCCCTGCCCCGCCTCCCACCTTACCCGACCCCGGCGTCGGGGCGCTCAGAGGCAGCCCCGTTTCTCCAGGTGACTGCAGGGCACCGCTTGGTAGCGCTCAGCGGGGAGGGAAGTCGTGGAGGGGGTGGGTGGGCTTTGCTCCAAGGCTTTGCCGCCAGGGGGGGAAGTGGGGTGGTGAAGGGGGCACTGGCCACCGCTGGCCCAAGCGCTAGGGGGCGCCTTCCTGCTCTGTTCCTCCCACACACGTGGCTAGGCCAGGTCCAAACCCTCAGATGAGGTAACTACCAGGGCCTGCGTTTTCCCCTTTTCTCCCTCTCCCCCCTTCCCTTTCCTTCCCTGGAAGCCTCGAGCCAAGCTGGCCTCAGCGACTGTGTTCCATGACACTCGTCTCACTGCACCTGTTAGCGGGGCTCAGGCTGGGGGCCTGGCACCAGGGGCTGAGTCTGAGCCCTTCCTGGGAACAGACCCACGGGATGCCCTCTGTGCCGAGGGAGTCCCCAGAATCCTGAGCCTGGGGGATGTTGGGGGAAGGTTGTAGATAAGGGGGTTGTAGATAAGCCCTAGGGAGTCAGCAGCGAGAAGTGAGGCCTTAGAGCACTCTGCAGTGACCACCCTGAAAGCCAGCACTCACCTGGAGCAGAAGGCCTCTGGCTGGTCCATGGAGTCTGGCCCCTAGGACTAGCGCTCAGGGGCAGATGCAGGGATCAGAAAGGCGACCTCTCCCGAGGTTGACTGGAGCCAAGTTCTAGGGGAGTTGTCCAGCCCCGTCCATGCCCTAGGCCCAAGTGCTCTCAGGCAGCCAGCACGAAGATGTCCGTCCAACCGTCGCAAGCTCCCAAACTCAGGCCCTGGGGCACACGCACACAACCACCCTTTAAGAGTTTCGCTGGGCGACCTTTGATTTTCTTCTAATCTTTTCCCCGTTACCGTATTCTGAAAACTCACAGGGTGTGGCAGCGAGGCAGAGCTGTGAGCAGGTGACTGCAGAGCAGGGGGGGCTGTGTGGAGGAAGTGGCTGGCTCAGAGTTAGACCTTCAGCTTCAAGGCCTCGACAGACGTTAGATTCTGAGGCAGAGGGGACACTGGGACTTGTAAGATATTCTCAGGGCAACAAGGCTGTCACATCGGCCAGGGAAGAGCTCTGCGACTTCCCAGACCTGGCTTGAGTAGGCTGATGGGAAGAGGTTTGGAGGTGAGGAGTGTGTGTGACTGATGTGGGACCATGTGTGACGAAATGAATGTGGGTTCTACTGACAGTGTCTGCCCGTGTGTGTGTGTGTCTGTCTGTCTCCGTGGCCATGTTAACGCTGTGTTTGTGTGAGTGTATCTGTGGTCAGCTCAATAATAGACCCCAAAGATATCAGGTCCTAATCTCTGGAACCTTTGAAGGCCCCCTCGTACACCAAAAGGGGCTTTGCAGATGTGATGGAATCAGGTTCTAGAGATGCGAAGATGGTCCTGGATTATCCGGACGGGCTGTAAAGATGCTAGGCTGCTGGCCCTGAAGTGGGAAGAAGGGCCACGAGCCAAGGAGCACAAGGAACACAGCACTAGAAGCTGGAAAGGCAACTTGAAAAGGCAAGGTGAGGACATGTCCTCTAGAGCCTCTGGAGGGAGTGTGGCCCAGCCAACCCATGGAACTCAGCCCGGTGAAGCTGATTTTGGACCTCCGACCTCCAGAACGGGAAGGGGTCCATGTGTGCTCTTTCATGACAGGTCTGCAGCAGCTTTTACGGCAGCCGCAGAAAAGGAACACCGTATCTCTCTAAGCATTTCCGGGAACCGTCTGCAAGAACAGGTGTTCTGGAATTGTCACTGCCTTTCTGGCCATAAGCCATCCTTGTGTTCAGTCCTGCTTCCACCAGGAGCTTCGAGAGCTGCCCTTTGGGGAGAGAACCCAGAGTCCTGGGAGCCTCTATTCTGGCTGCCCCCTCCACCAGGAGGAGGGGACTCACAGAGATGACCATTTCTCCCTGATTTTTTTTTTTTTTCCCTGTTTAAGGCAAGTAGACCACATGTCTGCCTGAGGAGGGCTCAGGCTTTCAGAGGTGTGGCTCTGTTGAGCCACACTCACATCTACCCCAGGGCAGCACCCTCCCTCTCTCCTACTCCCCAAATTCCTGACAGAGCCCCACCCCTCTAACTTGAGTCCCCTCCACACTGGGCAGCCCCTGGACACAGGGCAGGGTTGGGAGCAGAGAGCCTGGAGGGGCTGCTGCCAGCACACAGGGGCAGGGGATGCTTTGTGCTTTGAAAGGACTCTTGTGAACATGAACACATCTCACTGTCCCCACAGAGCACTGAAAGGTAGGGGCAGTGCACCTGCCCTGTGTGTTGAAGCAGCTTCACCCGGGGCAGGGCCCAGAGTGTGGACAAGACCCTTACTCCAGGCCATGGTGAGGGTAACAGCCCACAAAGCAGAGGAGTGGACTGGGTCTCCTTGGAGTCAGGGTCCTGGGGACAAACACTTAGCAGAGCTGGGCGTCAGCTGCCAGGAGAGGTTGGGGGTGGGGGTGCTACTGTCGTGAGCTCCGTATGAGGTCCCAGCTCCCTTGACCTGCTGGCTCCTGACTTAGCTCCTCTGGCGTGGCTGGGATTCTGCAGAAGCAAAGCAACAACAGATGGACAACAAACGTGAGTGTGTCAGGGCTCGACCGTGGACCGAACGTGGGCCCTTCTCAGCTCAGGGGGCGTTGCAGGGCCCTGGGCCACAGTGCACCCCTCACGGACCCCTCACTGAACCCCATTTCAACCCTGAGAGGCTCCACATGCCCTCACTCCTCCAGACAGAGACAGGGGTCCCACATTGGCCGGTGCTGTGTTTCTGCTAAATGCACGTTCACTTTTCCTCTCCATAGGATGATTTCTTGAAAGCAAGTTCTCTGCAGCGGCACTGTCTCCCTTCCATGATCAGGCAGAAGGTGCCGTCATCAAGAGCACAGTCTCCTAGCCAGAACGTCGGGATCTGATCCTGCCTCCACCACCCAAGAGCGGGGTCACTCTGAACAAGTTGCTTAACCTCTCTGTGTCTCTGTTTCCTCGTCTGCAGAGTGGCATGGTAATGGCACTCCAACAGCGAGGGTGGAGACGAGTGAGGCTGTCATACCTCTATCTTGCCCATTCTAGGTGTCGGTGGTCACCACCGCTCCAGTTCTGGGCAGCTCTGTTTTCTGGGTCACCGAGAACATCCTGATTTCCAAACCCACTTCGGTTCTGATTCCACTTACCTCTCTCCAGTACTTAACACTCTGACCATGAGCTTTTCCTTGAGATGCATGCTCTTTTCCTTTTGTCAGAGGAACTGAGAGGGGCAAGTCAGAGATAGCACAGGGTTGGAGGAAGGGTGTGCATCTGCTCTGGTGTGTTCTGCCATAATCAGCACAGGAAGGGCCCTGAGGCCTGTGATTTTGGGATGTCAAGGTCATCCCCATCTCCTAAGATGGACCCTCCTTAAGTGGACTCTGTGCCCCACAAACTCTCAGCAGCTGCTGATAACAACCCTGGAAAAGGCTTTGATAATGGGAGCCAGTATCAGGGAGCCCTGCTGTGAGCCGAGCTGTGGAAGCGTGGGGATGAGGAGCGGAGGTTGGGAGCAGGTGGAGGGGTGCGGTTGGGGAGTGGAGAAAGCCAAGGGCTTTCGTTCTTAGAAAGGGGTAAGCAGGCGAGGAAAGGAAATGGGGGAGTGGTGTGGCAAACTGTGCCTTTTCATTCTGGATTTGTGTCACCCCCAGGTTTAGCTGCTGAGCAGGACCTCTTCCAAAGGCACAATCTTGAAATCTTTACCAAGTAATTTAGACTGCACCGTGAAATCCCTCAAAGTTCCCTCCCACAGGGATTTTGCTACCTGGGAAAGCTGAGGAAAACCTTTGAGCATTTCATGCTCTCTCACAATTTGTCCTCATGGCAGCTGCTGATGAGGTCTCTCTGGTGCCTTCAGCATCACCCAGTCCTCCTTTGGGGGTTCCCTTCCCCTTAGTTCTCCTGCCTTCGAAAAGCCTCATTCTCGAGTGCTCATTCCCTCGCCAGAATACTTCCTTCCCTGTTCTGAGCATTCCGCTTCACGTCTTGACCTCAGAGAAAGAACCTTTTCTGGAGGAGTGGGAAAGATGAGGAAAAAATGGACCTATAACTGACCCCCTCCTCTGTGTGCTAATATTAGATAACTTGGCTAAAATGGACAGATTCCAGGGGCTCCTGGGTGGCACAGCGGTTAAGCGTCTGCCTTCGGCTCAGGGCGTGATCCCAGCATTCTGGGATCGAGCCCCACATCAGGCTCTTCCGCTAGGAGCCTGCTTCTTCCTCTCCCACTACCCCTGCTTGTGTTCCCTCTCTCGCTGGCTGTCTCTATCTCTGTCGAATAAATAAATAAAATCTTAAAAAAAAAATAAAATGGACAGATTCCTACAAAGACACAAACTACTGAAATGGACTCAAAAGAAAGAATCCGAATAAATTTACAAGCGAAGAGATTGAATTGATAATAAAGAAAAATTCCCACAAAGAAAAGTCCACACCCAGTGGCATCACTGTTGATTCTATCAAACATTTAAAGCATTACAAAGACTCCTTCACAAACTCTTACAAAAAATAGAAATGAGAAGAATACTTTCCCAACTCATTCTGTGAGGCCATATTACCCTGATACTAAACCAGGCAAACACATCACAAGAAAACTAAAGACCAATATCCCTGATAAATATAGACACAGAAAATCTTCAACAAACTCCTAGAAAACAGAATCATTAACATATAAAAAGAATTACAGACCGTGGCTAAGTGGAATTTATCGCCGTAGTGCAAGGTTGGCTTGACATCCCAGAGCCAGTTAGTGTACCTGGGAGTCCTTGCTGTGCCCATCCAGTAGGAGCTGGCCAGGCAGCCTAGGTGATGAGCGTTTTCATTGCAGTGATTCTGTCCCTTTTATACTCTTGTGCACTGGGAATTTTAGAGGTAGATGTC
Source organism: Ursus arctos (assembly GCF_023065955.2). Taxonomy (NCBI): domain Eukaryota; kingdom Metazoa; phylum Chordata; class Mammalia; order Carnivora; family Ursidae; genus Ursus; species Ursus arctos. The sequence continues at coordinate 48,492,271 of NW_026622908.1, forward strand.
TTGTCTCGTAGCCTTCAGAAGGTCTAGAGGCTACAAGCTCAGGTCAAGGAGTCAGCAGGGCTGGTTTCTTCAAACGCATTTCTCTCAGACTTGAAGACAGTTGTTTCCTTCCAGTGTTTTCACATGGTCTACCCTCTGGGTCTCCAATATGGATTTTAATACATCCTAACCCACTGAGGGAAGGAAAATATTCAGTCCCAGTCCTCTCTAGCCTTCCTGTCTCACTCAAAGAAGAATTTTGAAAGAAACCAGAGGGAAAGAAAGCCCACCAAAGAACAAAGATACAAATTACATCAGATCTTTCTTAGAAATCATGCAAGCAAGAAGAGAGTGGAATGAGATATTTAAATTGTTGGAAGAAAAAAAAATCCACCTACCTAGGATTCTGTATCCAATGGCATTATACTAAAGTGAAGGAGAAATAAGAACTTTCTCATACAAACAAAAATTGTGGAAATTTGTCACCAGGAAGATCAGCCCTGCAAGACATGTTAATAGGAGTTCCTCAGAGAGAAGAAAAAGAATATAGGTCAAGATTCAGATCAACATAAATGAAGAGGATTATTGAAGGCATAAATGAAGGTAAAATAAAATATTTTCTTTTTCTTATACTTAACTGATCTATCAGTTTGTTCAAGATAATAATAGCAATGTATTGGTTGAATATAGCTTGTGAGTAAGGGAAACGTGTGACAGTAATGTCCTAAGGAGCGGGAGGGAAGAATTGGGAATGGCCTGTTGTAATACTGGCACTGCCTGTGGAGCGGTGCAGCATGATACGAAAGCAGACCTGAAGTAATTGTAGGCACATCACAACTTCTAGGGCAACCACCAAAGCATTTAGAAAAGAAGTATAAATTGGACACCTGGGTGATTTGGTTAGTTAAGTGTCTGACTCTTGAGTTCTGCTCAGGTCATACTTTCAGGGTTGTGAGATCGAGCCCTGTGTTGGGCTCCACACTGGGCCTGGAGCCTGCTTAAGATCATCTCTCTTCCTCTGTGCCTCCCACCCCACTTATGCTCTATCTCTCTCTCTCTCTCAAAAAAAGTATAATTGATATGCTAAGGGAAGAGCAAAACCAGAATAATGTAAAATACTCAAAACCAGAGAAAAGGCAGAAAAAGAGTGGAAGGAAAAAAGAACAAGAAAGTGAGACAAAGGGACCAAATAGCAAATGGTTACAAATATGACAAATACTAATTCAACTATATCAATAATCGCTTTAACTGTGGGTGACCTAAATACCAATTAAAAGAGAGAGACTATCAGAGTGGATAAAAAACATGTCCCAACTGTATGTTGTTCACAAGAAACCCACATCAAATATAAAGACACAGATCGGTTAAAAGTAAAGGGATGGAGGCGCCTGGGTGGCGCAGTCGTTGGGCGTCTGCCTTCGGCTCAGGGCGTGATCCGGCGTTCTGGGATCGAGCCCCACATCAGGCTCCTCCGCTATGAGCCTGCTTCTTCCTCTCCCACTCCCCCTGCTTGTGTTCCCTCTCTCGCTGGCTGTCTGTCTCTGTCAAATAAATAAATAAAATCTTAAAAAAAAAGAATTTTAAGGAGAAATAGACGAATCCACTTTTATGTTTGGAAACGTCAATACCCCTCTCTCAGAGATGGACAGATCCCACAGGCAGGAAATCAGTAAGGACATAGTTGAACTCAACACCACCAACAGGATATAATGGACATCCATTGACTACGTCAACTGATGACAGCAGAACACACATTCTTCCCAAGCTCATATGAAACATTCACCAAGATAGACCACATTCTGGGCCATAAAACACATCCTAACAGATTTAAAAGAATAAAAGTCATACAATGTCTGTTCAGATCACAATGGAATTACACTAGCATTCAATAACAGAAAGATATCTAGAAAATCCCCAAATATTTAGAGATTAAACAACACACTTCCAAATAACACAATGGTCAATGAAGAAGTCTCGAGAAAATTTAAAATAATGTTATCTAAATGAAAATGAAAAAACAACTTATCAAAATTCGCAAGATTAATCTAAATCACTGCTTAGAGGAAAATTATAGTATTGCATGCATATATTAGAAAAGAAAAGTGCTCTAAAATCAATAATATAAGCTGCTACCCTGAGAAACTGGGCGGGGAGGGGGAAGGCAAGTTAGATCCAAAGTAAGCAGAAAAAAGAAATAATAAAAATTAGGTCAGAAATCAATGAAACTGAAAGCAGGAAGTTAGTAGAAAAAAATATCAAAGAATGAAAATCTAGTTCTTTGAAAAGTTCAATAAAATTCATAAGCCTCTAGCAAGACTAACCAGGAAAAAAAAAAAAGAGATAAGGGGCGCCTGGGTGGTGCAGTCATTTAAACGTCCAACTTTTGGTTTCGGTTCAGGTCGTGATCTCAGAGTTGTGAGATCGAGCCCCACACCGGGCTCTGTGCTCAGTGCGGCGTCTGCTTGGGATTCCCTCTCCCTCTGCCCTTCCCACTCGTGCTCTTTCTCTCTCTCTCTCAAATGAATAAATAAATCTTTTAAAAAAAGAGACAAGGTACAAAGGTACAAATTATTAATATCAGAATGAAAAAGGGGCCATCACTTCAGATGCCATGGACATTAAAAGGGTAATAAAGGAATAGTATGAACAACTCTATGTTCACAAATTTGACATTTTAGATAAAGTAGATCAATTTCTTGAAAGACACAATATATCAAAACTTGCACAAGGAGTACATAATATGAATATGTCTGTATTTACTAAAAAAATTGAATCACAAATTAATAATGTTCCAAAACAGAAAGTACCGGGCCCAGATGTGTTCACTGGTGAATTCTAAAGAAGAAATAACGGGGCGCCTGGGTGGCTCAGTCATTAATTGTCTGCCTTCAGCTCAGGTCATGATCCCAGGGTTCTGGGATCGAGCCCCATGTCAGGCTCCCTGCTCAGCAGGGAGCCAGCTTCTCTCTCTCCCTCTGACCCTGCTTGTGTTCCCTCTCTCGCTGTCTGTCTCTGTCAAATAAATAAAATAAAATCTTAAAAAAAACATAAAGAAGAAATAACAGCTCTACTATCTCTTCCAGAAAATAGAAGCAGAGGGAACACTTCCTAACTCTATGAAGCCAGCATTATCTTAATACCAAGACCAGACATAGACAAAATTGAACAATATCTCTCATGGACATAGATGTAAAAATATTCAACTAAATATTAGCAAATTGAATCCAACATGTGTAAAATAAATTATACACCGCAACCAAGTGAGATTTATCCCAGGTATGCAATGTTTGTTTAATATTCAAAGTTCAATTAATGTAGTCTATCACATCAACAGGCTAAGGAAGAAAAATCACATCATCATATCAGTAGACGTAGGAAAAAATTTGACAAAACCCAACACCCATTCATGAGAAAAACTCTCAGCAAACTAGGAATAGAGGGGAACTTCCTCACTTAATAAACAAGATCGGCTAAAAACCCTACCACTAACATCATACTTAATGGGGGGAAACTAGAAGCTTTCCTTCTAGGATTGGGAGCGAGACAAGGAAACTCCCTCTCAGCACTCCTAACCAACAAAGGAAGTCTGCGCCTATGCAACAAGACCAGAAAATGTAATAAGGGTATACAGATTGGGAAGGAAGAAATTTACTCTTTTTCCCCCACACATGACATGATTGTCTATGTAGAAAATTCCAAAGAATTAAAAACTCCTGAAACTAATAAGCAATATTGTGAGGTGGCAGGTTACAAGGTCAATATACAAAAGTTGCTTGCTTTCCTATGCAGTAGCAATGAACAACTGGACTTTGAAATTAAAACAGATCGTCATTCACATTAGCACCAAAAAAGGTAAAATACTTAGGTATGACTTAACAAAATATGTATAAGATCTGTATGAGGAAAACTACAAAGCTCTGATGAACGATATAAAAAATACGAATCGATGGAATAGTATTCCATGTTTATGGATGGGAAGATTCAATATTATCAAGCTGTCAATTCTCTCCAGATTGATCTATAGACTCAATATAATCCCAATCAAAATCCCAACAAGTTATTTTGTGACATTGCCAAATTTATTCTAAAGTTTACACAGAGAAGCAAAAGACCCAGAATAACCAACACAATACTGCATCAGAACAAATGCTTCGAGACGTACTATAAAGCTACAATAATCAGGACAGCATGTTATTGGCAAAAGGCTAGAGAAATAGATCAATGGAATAGAACAGAGAGCCCACATATAGACCTACACAAATGGTCAACTTATCATTGACAAAGGAGGAAAGGCAATTCAATGGAGAAAGGATAGTCTTTTTTTTTTCTGGTTAAAAGGTTTATATTTACCTTATTTTATTGATGTATAATTGACATGCAATATTATATTAATTTCAGATATACAACATAGTGATTCAACATTTACATACATTATGAAATGCTCACTACAGTATGTCTAGTTACCATCTGTCATCACAGAAGTTATTGCAATATTATTGACCATTTTCCTTTTGCTGTACTTTACATCCTTGGGTGTAGTTTATTTTCTAACTGGAAGTTTATACCTCTTAATCCCCTTCATGTATTTTTCCTAGAAAGGATAGTTTTTTTTTTTCAACAAATGGTACAGGAACAACTGGGTATCTACATGAAAGAAAAAAATCTAGACACAGACTTTAACCTTTCCCAAAAATTAACTCAAAAATGGAACATAGACCTAAATGTTAAATGGAAAACAATAACATTTTTAGAGGAGAACACAGGAGGAAATCTAGGTGATATTGGCTTTGGCAATGGCGTTTTAGATACAACACCAAAGGCATGATCCATGAAAAAGAAAATTGATACATTTGACTTCATTAAGGTTAAAAACTTCTGTTCTGCAAAAGACATTGTTAAGAGAATGAAAAGACAAGCCACAGACTGGGAGAAAATATTTGCAAAAGACATATCTGATAAAGGAATGTTATCCCAAACATACAAGAACTGCCAAGACTCCCAAATAAGAAGACAACCTGCTTAAAAAGTGGTCAAAGATCTGGACGCTTCACCAGGGATATTTACCTAAATGAGTTGAAAGATTGTATGCACACAAAACACTGCACCCAGATGTTTATAGCAGCTTTATTCATGATTGCCAAACTCAGAAGTGGATGTTCTTCCATATGTTAATGGATAAGCAAACTTTGGGACAGCCACACAATGGAGTATTAATCAGTGGTAAAAAGAAACGAGCTATCAAGCCATGAAAAGACACAGAGGAATCTTAAGTGCATATTGCTGGTGAAAGAAGTCAGTCCGAAAAGTCTATGCATTATATGATTCCAAATCTGTGACATTCTGGAAAAGGGAAAACTATGGAGACAGTAAAAGCATCAATGGTTCCCAGGGGCTGGGGGGGAGGCAGGGATGAATAGTGGAGCTTAGGGGATTTTTATGACAGTGAAGCTACTCTGCATGACACTATCATGGTAGACACATGACGTCATGCTTTTGTCCAAACCCATGGAATGTACAGCAAGAAAGAACCCTACTGTAAACTATGGACTTCAGTTAATAATAATGTATCAATATTGGCTCATCAATTGTAACAAATGTACCACGAATACATGGTGTTAATAACAAGGGGCTATATATAGATATAGATATATGGAGAGAGAGAGAGAGAATATATATATATATTCTCTATACTTCCTGTGAAGTTTTTCTATAAACCTACAAGTGCTCTAAAAAATAAAGTCTATTTTAAAAAACCATGATGTGATACCACTTCACATCTGGTAGGATGGTTTAATTAAAAGGATGGACAATAACAAGTGTTGGTGAGGATGTGGAAAAATTAGAACTCTCACACGTTGCTGGTGGGAATGTACAGTGGGGCAGCCATTTTGGACATCAGCTCGTCAGCTCCTCAAAATGGTGGTGTTACCGTGTAACCTAGTACAATACCCCTGAGGTATCTTCCCAAGGGAATTGAAAACAACCACCACACAAAAACTTCTACACAAATGTGCATAGTGGCATGATTTATAATAGCCAAGAAGTGCAAGGAACACCAATGTCGACTGAAGAATGGATACACAAAATGTGGTCCATCCATGCGGTAGAGGGAGGCAGCCACGAAGGGATGAAATTCTGACACGTGGATGAACCTTGAAAACACTGTGCTCAGTGAAAGAAGCCAGACTCAGAATGACAAGTGTTGTATGATTCTACTCATATGAAATGTCCATAGAGATGAAACGAGATTAGAGGTGGCCAGGGCCTGGGGGAGAATGGGAGCGACTATGAATGGGTAAGGGGCTTCTTTCTGGAGTGACGGAATGTTCTAGAACTGACTGTGGTGATGGTTGTACAACTCGATGAATAAGAGTTCTCAGGACCATTGGATTATATCCTTTAAGTGGGTGAATTTTGTGGTATATAAATTATACCTTACTAAAGATTTTTTTGGGTTTTGCCTTTAAATATTTTATTTATTTATTTATTTGAGAGAGATTGATTGAGAGAGATCGTGTGAGCAGACGGAGGGGCAGAGGGAGAAGCAGATCCCCGCTGAGCAGGGAGCTCCACACAGGGCTCGATCCCAGGACCCTGGGATCGTGACCTGAACCAAACAAAGGCAGATGCTTAACGACTGCGGCACCCAGGTGTTCCTCACTAAAGATATTTTAAAAACATTATTTTCAGTTTTTGACCTCATGAGGGGTCTTCTAAGCAGCCTTAGTTTGGTGAGCACAGCCAGTGCGGGTAAGCTCGGCTCTGTCTGTGCATCGCATCCCCTTGGCTCAGGGTGATGGACCCTGACAGCGCCCTAAACAAGACAGAAAGAATGGGGCCTGAGCACTGAATGGCGGACTGCCAGGGTTTCCGGGGCTGCCCCCTCCCACAGTCACCCTGAAGTGACCATGTCAACAAGAGCCATGGGAAGTGGGAAAAATGAGGTAGTGGGCATGCCCCCCATCCTGCCAAGGGCAAGACCAGGATTTGGGCATGTCACTTTTGCTCACTCCCGTGGTTCACTTACTCGTTGGGGCCCCATTCAGCATAGGGGAGTTTGGGCAGTTGTGCCAGGCAAAAGTCCCATGACAAAAGACATTCCCGTCCTAAGTTTGTTCTCCCAAAAAAATGATGATTCCGACCCACTAGTCCCCTCGACCTTGAGTGTGTTCCAGGGACCACCGTGACTCGTGCCGAGAGGTTTGCATGCAGATCCAGCGGCTGGTGGGCCCAGTGCTGGTGTTCCCTGGCCAGGTGCAGGATGACTGCAGGTCAAGGTGCAGCGGATTATCTAAGTTAGGTCCAATTTTCCAAGAATCCCCTAATAGGATCCACATTAATCTGAACAGCCTCATGACTCAGGCCTCACACACACCCCAGAAACCATCCGTTCAGCCCTGGAAGTCTCGAAACACAATGTTACCCTGTGCTTCAGCTTCTCCAGAGGAACAACCCAAGGGTTTATCCCATCACAGAGCAACATTTTCCTTGAAGAAACTCTTCGGTAGCCCTCCCTCTGCCTGAAGCTCCATGCTCATGGCAGTAGCTGAAAATTCCCCTCTTGCCCTCTTTCCTTGCCTCCCCCACTCTCCCGGTCTGCAGCCCCCCAGAGCACGCTCCTTCTAAGTCCACTTCCTCACTGTGCCAGCACGCTGGCATCCACACCACTCCCCTGCTAGCTGGCCACTCTCTCCTTGGATGATGTTTCTCTTGAGAGGAAGCCCCAAAGCCCCCACATCACCACACCTTCAACCACCCCTCTCAGCTCTCCTTCCAACACAATCCCCCCCCCAGGGCTTCCAGGGGTCCCAAAAGGAGCCAGATGTGGCAGGCCCTGCCAGCTGCTGACCCAAGACCCACTCTTCCCTTCTTCCTTACCAACAAGCCCCACTTTGTGAGGGTTAGTTACGTGCCTTCCTATAAGGCTTGATTTCCCAGGAGGTGACCATGGGGCACAGTCTTGGCCAATGACCGAGAAGAGGAAGCCTGCCGGGTGAGCTCAGGAGAAACCACAGCGTCCCTGCTGAAGAGGACAGATGGAGTGAGCATAGCCTTTTGCTCTTGCCCTCCCTCGCCCTTTGTCCTACACCGATGTGGACATAGGGCCAGGGGGTCCAGGAACAATGAGCATGTGAGGGTGGAGACTACTCACCGAGGCCAGAGGAGCAGGAGACAAGGAGCCTGACACCAGGATGACACCATGACCCCGGGGCCAGCTCCGAGCCCAACTCCAGAGCCCTTGTTAGGTGAAGACTCCTGCCCTGTTCCATGTGGCCCAAGGCAGTCCTAACTGAGGCTCGCGGACTGGGGACTGAGGCAACTCCGGCACTCAGCCCCATTTCTGATGCCTCCTCCCCCAACAAGGCCCTTTGCTGCTCCATCTCCCACAGAAGCCAGACTAAGCCCTCCGTGCCTTTGTGCCTACAGTTCCTCTGGAGATGCCCCTTTCCTTTCCCCCATGGACCCAGAGAGGAGGCTCCTTCCCAGGGAAGCCTGCTGCTCAGAAACTCCCCTGATGGGCACCTGATTTATCAAGAAGTCTGGCAACACAGCCACGGACAGAAAGGGTTATGCTGTCTTTAAAGTAAGACACAGAAATTTTACTCAGCCTTAACAAGGAAGGAAATTCATGGTACAGCGTGGATGGACCTGGGACATGATGCTGAGTGAAATAGGCCAGACACAGAGAGACAAATAACGTAGGATTCCACCCACATGAGGTCCCTAGAGTCTCCAGATTCACAGGGACAGAGTGGATGGCAGGCGTCAGGGGAGGGGGTGGAGGTTGGTGTCTCAGGGGGACAGAGTCTCAGTTTGGGAAGATGGAAAGTTCTGGAGACAGATGGTGAGGACAGCTGCACAACAGCGTGAATGTACTTAGTGCCCCTGAGCTGTGGGCTTAGAGATGGTGAAGACCGTACATTTTATGTTCTGTGGATTTTACCCAATTTTAGTAAGACAACGAAAGCCAATGTGTGTATAATCTGATTAATTATTAGCTCAAGTATTCTCCCCAGAGAGGTCAGAAACCATGGCCTCTGTTTGCTTAGGGAACGGCTGTTAGCAGGTCCTTGAGAACAGCGATGCTACCTCCCTCCTTGGGAGAACAGGGCCCATAAAGTTTTATCAGCTGTTCATGCACTGACCCTGACTACCTTTGGAGAGCAGGAGTCCATGGGTGTCTGTCTGGCCCATGTCTGCTTCCCTCGCAGAGCCTGGGCTGGTCAGAACCCTAAAATCCTCGCAAGGCTGAATTAATCATTGCCTTGCTGGCAGCTCGTGGGGCATCTTCTACCAGCCTGGGGCTCCAAACCTTTGGCCACAGCACCACCTGAGGGGAGGGAAGGGCAGCTTCCCACTCTGGTCTGGCCCCCAGGTTCCTGCTGGTCTCTGCTGGTGGGGAAGGGCAGCTTCCCACCCTTGCCCTGGGGCCTCCTGTGGGCAGGGTTTGGTGGAGGATGGAGTGTGATGGGCGAAGTTCTTTTATGAAAGGTGGCCTGGACCCACAGCTTCAGGGGACAGACATGAGGAGCCCCTCCCAAGGCCTGGCTCTTGGCCCTCCTCCTATCACAGATCTGTGAAGGGCTCTTGCCTCTCTCTCTCTCTACCTTGTGCCCAATAGCCCTGCCCCCACCAAGGGTTACACTTGGCCTACTGCCTGCAGGGGAGGGCAACTGGCTCACCCCCTCCTCTCCATGACAAGACCCATGATGCATGCACACAGAGAGGGGACGCAGCTACAACGCTCCCTACCGCCTGCCTGCTCAGATGACACTCCCCAGAGCCGTCTGACTACCTGCCCGTGATGGTGCAGCCCTTCCCAGCTGCCAGCCCTGGCCAGGAGGTCTGGCCTTCCGATGCCATGGGCAGAATCTCAGGGAGAGAGGACGGGAGTAGTTTGAAGAAGTGAATCCAACATGCTACCGTGCTACTCCTAGTAGGGTGCATGTTCGCATCGGCCTGTGGCTTGTGGGGGCAAAAGGAAAACACTCTCCTGCGAGTTGTCAGGGTTCCCAGTTGACCCCTGCCATGACAGTGCAGGGGTTCTTCTCCCCAGGAGCAGAGGGAGGTGGGGGAGAGTCCCCAGACAGGTCTCCCTGCACCCTAGAGCACAGCTGGGCCTGTCCGCTGTTCCACACCCAGGGATCTCCTTGCTTCTTGCCCCTTCTCCCAAATAGCCCAGCTCTGCTCTTAGGCATCAGAGCGCAGCACTGGTCACCCTATTTCCAGGGCACACTGACCTCGTGCCCCTCCCTTTTGTTTCTTGGTCATTTTAGCTCCTGGTCACAGTCTCCTCAAATGCACTCCTGTGTAACTTTTGTGATTT